>NC_046649.1:12801164-14001164 GCF_900324485.2 Mastacembelus armatus | reverse complement strand
TACATTTGCTCCAGAGGTGGAGGCTGCATCTCAGACACTACTGAGAAAATGTGTCAGATCATTCAATTATAACAACATGAGACAGCTGGCAGCGAGACAATTAGGAGTGTGAAAATGATAATGATGATGATGATGAACAAAAATTTTAATTGCTTTGTTTTCAAAGCCAGCAGATATTTACAGGCTTTAGGGTGCAACCTCTTATATCTTGGGTAACATGGATTTCAGTATTGGTTGTCGATCATTAACTTACGAATCCTTAAAAATAATTAAGTCATCATTGTTCAATGAAAACCCAAAGTGGAGAAGAGAAGCAAATAATTAACAAAAACATTGAATTATCTAAAAACTGTACTGTCCTCTCATTCGAACACTCCCAATGGGGTCGGGGAGCTCATGGCCAGAGCTTCTGTTTGAAGCAACACTTGATGATCACAATGAAACCTAAACCAACCAGAAAGAGATGTAAAACTACCACAAAAAATCTTGACAGACACACAAACTAATATCAAAGGTGCAAAAACATCCAGGCCACAGAGAGATACTGAAAGGCTATGGAGAAAATGATTAAACATTTTGATTGTGTCTTTATGCCTTAGTGTTGTGCTCCTGTATAAATACGGACCCATTATCTTGTAATCCATGTATGACTGTGAGAAAGCTGAAAACAAGTCAGATTTCCTTCAATCTGGAGACACCTGTTTTTTACAAGGTGATGATGTGGAGTGTGCAGATTTAGAACGAAAGCAAACCAACAGTGAACAAAGAATTCAATTTTTTTTCTACATACAGAAATCACTGTAGTGTCATCCAGACACGGCAGAAACCTTTTGAACTCCTTACAAACTTGAATTTAGACATTTTGACTTTATTATGGTTTTGATTTGCTTTCTGTCACACTAGTAGCAGTGCTATGAATGGTTCACTGAACTGTGCTGTGTTGTGCCAATAAACCAATGCCATCCAGGGAAAGGTTCAACCCTTCAACATTAACTTTTTAAATCTGGTGTCAAACAGTTTCTCTTCAGTGGGACACCTGTGCTGTTACATATATTATATTCCTACATCTTATCCTCACAATATGTGTCCAGGTTCAGAAGTTCACTGGAAGAGAAAAGCCAACAAGCATTGGCGCTGTAAACTCCTGCAGAAGGATGCCTCTCTGTCTCTCATTGGCATTTGCATATTAGAGTGTTTTCTGGGGAAAATGAGCTGTAGAAATTAATTCAGGATTAATTGGTGCCTTTATCTCGTTAGGACAATCTAATTTAGGGGATGATGGAATAGTTTAGACTCCCTTTTGCATAATTGGATTGCGGTGAATGGCTGTCATTACCGTCTTTTTAGCATCGTCTGTGGGCCCCCTCTCTCTCTTGCAGGCCCCAGCCTCATAAAGAGCGATCATGTGTTACGCCAGTGTTTTGCTAACCCCTGGAACACACCAGCCATCCTGCAAGAGGCAAGCATGTGGCTAACCGCGCAGCAGTGATTAACTCTCTCTTCACAGCCATTAGCATTACAGCACACAGCACGCTGTTGAGGAGATTTCATATGAACACATAAGCATGTGGCTAACAACACGGCGATCATTGACTGTTAGAGACAGCGATTACTTTTTAGTTTACCATGATTTGTGATTTGTGGCTCAGACAGCATTACGTGACCCCCTGCAGAGAAGCTGGACAAGACATCTCAAAATCTCTCAATGCTTTTTGAGAGGCTTTTATTTTATTTTCTGTTTTTGCCCAGCACGTTTCCGACACATTTTGCCCTTTCATTACATTCAACAATATCTCTGAGACAGTTTGCAGTGGGCTGTTTTTTCAACGTGGGATGAAAATCAATAGAAGAGGAGCAAAGCTCATGTAAAGGATCACTCACTGGAATACCTGATCTTCTCACTTCAACAACATTGATGTAACTATGGAAACAAGTTCCCAAGATGAACAGGGATATGCCTATCTCTTGACAAAAGGCTTTTTTATATCTCTCCCAGCCAGTTACCCTATACCACAACACAGGATAAGCGTATATCTGCTGCTCCACACTATGATACCATCATCATTTTTCTGAAAGCACAAATTGTATAGATATTATTCTGTAGACCTCTCTCTGGTAAACAAGGCAGAATGAAATCTAATCTATGGTGCTGATACTCAGGCTGTGCCAGGCTAATTGAGTTGATGTAGTCTGTCCCTGGAGGAGCTGGACATACAGTAAAGACAGACTCTATCAAGTCATATAGCTCATGTACTGTACTTACAGGAAGTGACTTGTGTTTAGATTGTCACTGTTGTCAACACTCGCCATGCACATGAAACCGGTTTTCTATTAAACTACAATCTGATTACTTGCACGCTGTTATGAGGAATAAACTGCAGGGGGAAAAAAAACAACCTGTTTCACTGTCTTTCGTTATGTCTGCCGTCATTCCCTGTGCTTTCGCCCCATGTTTGTGATGCATACTGTGTCATGCTAGTGATGCATTTTAGCTTCCCTCTCCTCGTCTAGTGCCATTTCCATTCTTTGCATAAATGCAGTCTAACAGTATTAAGTATTCATGCGTGTTGTGGAAGGTGGTGCCTGTCCTTCAGGGTAAGTGTCAGGCCTGTGTGCGGCACAAGAAAAGCCCCAGGGAGAGGAGAACATTAGGATCCATCAGCCTGACAGACAAATCATTCTCTCATGTAAACATAAATATGAGGGTATGTTTCCACCGCCATCCCACTATCTGTTGCTAGGCTACCTTGCATTAAGCAGTGTAGCTGTCCCTGTTCATTTTGCTCCAGGGATTCCAGCAATACCATCATATAACCTGCTGAGTCTTAATGAGAAGGCCTGCTCATATGAGTGGATATGAACATGGCGAGATGTGAAATTTATTCAAAACACAGGAATTCAGCTGTCTGTCAGCATGGTAGTGGCACGAAAGTGCTTATGAATCTGAAGTTTTGTGGGAAATAGTTCTCCGTCTCTGCACAAACACACCTGACACAAGAAAAGGTCACAATGGATCAACACACACACACACGTGCACGTGCACACACACAGACACAGACACAGAAGACACAGACACACACACACACACACAGACCCTTACACATTTACTAAGACACACACACAATAAACACTATGTGATGCTGAGCTCCATAAAGGTCATTTGTTGTTGAGGAATCACTGATCCCCAAATGCATTAACAAAGTCAATTAACTATTCTCCGACAAAGAAGAAAGGAACCCATCTCCAATAAAAATAGAGTGCAGAGCATCATCCAAGCACCCCCACAATTAAAACAACTGCACGTCCCCAGATAATTATATGAGCCATAAATGGGGAGAGAAAGACAGTAGAAGGCAATGGTCACTGAGAAGAAAGAGCAGGGAGATGAGGGAAAGGAGCGCCAACAGCTGGTTTGAATAGATTGTGTGTGGGATGAATTAAAAAGTTGAACCTTTCCCTGGCCGTATTCAGATGTCTGCCTCTGGGTGATTAATCATGGCCGTCAGGACCTGTAATCCTTTTCAATGGGAAACAAATGCAGCCACTGTCCTCTCTTCTCCAAAGCACCCAGGGCCCAGGGCCACCAGCCCGCCTGCCTGGTCACAAAACCTGAACCACAGAGAAGGCACCCTGGGGAGCAAGGATGTGTGGTCACACTGTAATCTGCTCCAAACATGATAGGATGAACAAAAACGCCGGATTTCAACAAAATTGTATGGCATCCTTTATTGGCTCTGTGCATCCTTTTTGTATTTCACAGTCAATAGTTGAGGCAGGTGGCACAACTGCAGGTCCAACTGGTAAAACGTAAATGGAGCAGCTGTATAAAAAAGGGCATGTGACTGGATTATAGATGACAGGGGAGTTTTCTCTCTGACTGATATTACTCCTTTCTGCTTGCAGCTGCTTTAGTCAGTGAACTTCATGTCACGTTCCTACACAGTGGTAAACAGCTGATCCAGTTTAGAAAAGACAGTGAGAAAGTCAAGAGCCAGCAACACTGAGAGCCTGGGAGAAGAAAGTGTGTCATCAGCATAAAAATAGAAGCCCGCTAACGAATTCCTAATCATATCCCCCATTTCCTCGAGGGGCTATGCTAAAGAGGTTAAAACACCAGCCGGTAGATGAGAACATGTGGCACATTTGGTTTTCAGTCTTATTGATTGTTAAATTCGCCATTATCTCCTCACAACTACAAAATATGACTATTCTCTGTGCACCCATGTATCCTTTCTGCAAATGTTAAAAGCACAATAATGGAGAGTCATTTCTCCTCAATTTCTAACACTAGTGAGGATATCAGGGCTGCTTTGCGCCTACTTTGTCAATCAATCAAGTGAAAATAATACCTTAAAAGCAAAATTGCGCCACTTACACATCAAAGGCAGTGGAAATGCATCAATCTTGACTCAAGCTCGAATGAATCAAATAATGTTTGTGTGGCTTTTACGAGTGAATAAATTGAATGCCCTTCAAAACCAGCCCCCATACTGATTCAAATGGTGTATATGACCTCAGAGTAATCACCTAAAAAAAAAACTTCGTATTAAAAAATCCTTTGTATCCAACAAAAGGCAAATGTCAGTGTTCCCACTGAGTGAAAGAGTGCCTTTATACATGTGAAAGGTTGTGAGGGTAGTAATTCAGCGCGGCTGCAGAAGGTGGTGTATGTTGGCAGCATGGCAGACTGTGGAGAATGGGCCATGGCCAGCCGTTTCCAGAGCCTTTGTGTGTCTCTGTTTGACCAGGCGTCTCCTGGTCCACAGGAGCACAGCTTCAACACATCTAGTAAAGGAACAAAGCATCCATTATCAGCCCTATCTCATCCCCACCCTGCCTTGACTCACTGACACCCAGGGACAAACAGTGGCAGAGCAGGCTCTCAGCTTTGCTAGGGGACTCCAACGCGGACACTGAAGCGGACTGGGAGGTCCATTAAACACATAGGCGACACCTTAGCTGTGGACAAACATCAACACAATAGCATGCAGTGCCGGTTGCCAAGGAGATGGGAGAAAACACAGTACAGCGCCAGTGGTGACAAAGGAAGGGAGGGGTCAGGCATCATGGGCCACTGCCAACTGAAAAGCCTCTGCAAACTGCCCTGAGAAACACAACGCCTTTTTTACTTTGTGTCACAAACACTGTACACTTCAATTATCCATTCAGTACTTGTAAAGAATAACTTTACCAACACCTCTGCAAAGAAATTATTCTACACTAACTCTATAGCTCAACAATAAAAACCAAATAACACCATATTTATATTGTATTTTAAGTATTATTCTGCTATTTTTTGTTCAAAACTATGACTCAAAGGTGCTAGATGTAAAACAATATTGAATGATTGCAAAGCTCTTGGTCACATAGACTTTCATCTGAGCATTACATTTGTGCTCTCATGAAGGCCAGAAATCTTAGACAGTAAATTAATTCTAATGAAGGTAAGTATGCAGTTGCTGCATCTTTTTTTTCCATTTCTGAATTGAAAAAAAAAAAAAATCTCCTCAGGCTAATAAACCCTCTTAAATCAAATATGTAAAGACATTGAAAAAGTTGAAAAACAAGGTTGTTTTCTTATTCTGAGAAAGTCAACATTTCGGTAATAAATGGTATTGAAAAATATGTTGTCACAATCACAGGTGCTAATCTTGTGCTATCAATCTGTTAACTGATGTTGTTGATTATTAATAATTAATAATGGATGTTTGACGTTGCCAGATGCTCTGACTTTGTTAAGACTGCAAATGCAGTTCAGTGTATGACATGGACTATGTTTCTGATCTTGTACATAAATTGTGAGGGTACAAATGAGATCGGTGAAGAAAGAAAAGATCAAAGCTGTGGTATGCAGATGTTTGTATAGATATATCTTATGGATATATCTATATACATAAGACTTTACATGTTTCTCTCAGTACCGTCAGTTGGATGTTGATCCGAATGCTTTGAATTCAGACCAGTAAACTGCAAAACCTATTTTTAGAAATCCAAATAAATTTAAATGAATTCAAGCCTTTTAATAGTGTCACAAAATTGTGCATATTTGCAATGTCAGTTTTATGAACATTAAATGATGATATTTTCTTGCTTTCTTGCATGAAAGTCTATGCCTAAATCTAGAAATGCCAAACATGGTATCCATAAATCATAATAATAATAAAGTATTTAAAATCAAATCAGTGGAGTTGAGGTTTTGCCTTTAGATGATGAGGATTCCGAGTGTAAATCCAATTCAAAACTGAGTGGGCCAAATTAAATCGGACGTTAGCTGAGTGTGCAAATATGCTTGAAGAGAGAGTACTGTGAAAATTGGCCACATATTCAACAACTATTCTTGCTTTTAATCAGCTTTCATTCAGCACAAGCTGTACGTGGTGATTTTTAATGCTTTTGTGCATCACAGCCTGCTTTCTGTTTCTTTTTCATTTGTGACCAGCAAATAAAATCCATCGATTTAATCATCCTGTCTGACCTCTGAATCTGACAGCATGTTTGCTAAACGCTTCAAGAATTAAACTTCAAGAGACAAGTCAGTTTTTCCTTCCCCCCCCTCTGCCTTTCTTTTTCCCTCTTTTATCCTCCTATACTGCCTGTGTATCACAGCATTTCCGTCTCTCCACCTGCCTGAGCTGCTGTGGCCTTGTCTGAATCCTGTGAATTCCCAGTCCACTGCGGTGTATCCGCCTGGAAACACCACAGATGCCAGCACTTGGTAAGTTGCAAAAAACAAGGAAAGTGATGGGATGAAGATGTCAGTTATGGCAAATAGAACCCTGTCACACTCCTATAACATCTCTGTCACTGATTATCAGACCGGAGAGGCGAACACACACACACACACACATGCGCACACACACCCTCACACACACACACACACACACACACACACACACACACACACACACACACACACACACACACACACACACACACATACATTATTGGACTGGTAAACAGAAATTCAAGAAAACCCCTAATAAATCTGAAGGAAGCAGACAAAGGTTGTTTTGGTGAAAAGACAGCGGATCAGAGTGAAAGGGAACAAGGGAATCCAACAGGGTGAGAGTCTCGAAATAAAAGTTTGTTTTATCTCTGACTGTGAGATTTCAAATTAGCATTGTAAGTATTGCTGTAATTCCTGTAACTAAACCATATTAGAGTATCCTGTACTGTAGTAAAACTATGCAAGAGTGACCATATGTTTAAATCCTTTGTTGTGAGTTTAAATACTGCAGCTACTTTCAATAAAAGAGTTCAAGGCAGCTCAAATGCCACAGTTCAGTCAGAAATTAGCTCAGTGCCACATGCTTTGAAACAATTCTTTATGCTTCATGCTATACACTGTTTTACAGTTGCTCCTTCCAATGACTCACTATAGAAAAAATGATTTTTGGGCCAGTGTGTGTCACATGATGAACACAAAAGTTGGAGTAACCAAGTTTGGCCTCTACATCACTGCCCAGTGCAATTTCTGAGGCTTTGGATTGAGGTGTGTTATGCTGGCAGTGGCTACTGTAACACAAATGTCTGGCCTCAAGCAGAGATAAAGAGTGGGCCTCAGAAATCTGCTAAGCCCCCTGCTTAACTCAACTGATGCCGACACTGGAAGCAGTTTATTAGACTGTGGCGCTCCTTCCACAAAGGGCTTTACTTTATTCACATATGGCTTGGCCAAAGCCCTGTAAAGACTTTAGGGTGTAAAATCGGTGGAGTTCCCTTTTAAATTAGTTTAATTATGCCTGTGATTTAATTTTTTACTATCAAACCTAACTTTTTCAATTTTAGATTTTTATAACTTAAAAGTTTTAGTGCTCAAATATTTAATTACAGTGTCGTGAAATGTTTGACGCGACAATTCAGGGCCTCATGGTTTAAAATCTGGGGTTGAAACGTGTTTGAAAATAATGAAGAACCCAGCAGTGATTTCATATCTAATCTATTTCTGCCCAGGCAGTGGTTTGAGGGAAGCGAGTGTCTCAAGCACTTGGGTTGTTTTTCTTGAGTCCTTCGGGACGGGAGAGAAAGATCACGGGGTGAGAAGTCAAGGGGAGGACAAGGTGAGTGATTGAGCTGAGGCATTAGGTCAGCATTGGGCAGCTGAATCAAACTCAACCAAGACCCTCCTCAGAGCTAACTATGATCAAATACATCATCCGGCTCTGTCAACACATGTGCAGCTGGATGCTATATCACTTCCACATGTGCATATGGGACTGGCTATACAGCAACACACATCGGCGGCATGTAGGTCGCAGCAGAGCACTGACAAAAGCAGCATTTTGGTGGAATAATGGATGCATGAAATCAATCTGTGAGTTTCAAAAGGTCAAAGGAAACCACATCATCTCTATAAGGGAGACAAAAAGAGATTCGACAACAGGACGTTAATAGAAAATGGGTGAACACAAGCAAGTTGTTTGAAATTAAAATTCAAATTGTGTATGCTTTATACACTGGTTAGATTATTAATGTGCAGCAATCATCAGTAGCTGCTATTCAGATGAGAATTAATCTACAGCAATTGCTCCATTTCAAAGAAAATGTATCACAAAGTACATGATTCTTTGCAGTATTCTTCCTACATCCATCCACAGTATTTTCAATACAGAATTCAATTACGCGGAACACCTGAACAAACAATATCTCACAGCCAATTATTCACCGTCTTGGAAACCATTGGCAAACAAATTAGCAATGTTAATGTGAGAGAGTGTCTTGATATTTTTGGCGGTGTGTGCTTACAAAGGCAGCAACCCCCCACCACCCTAACACACTCTCTCTCTCTCGCTCTCTTTAGATTTTAGGACAATTTGTGAGTGGTGAATTAAATAGATTTGATTTTCGAATAAAAAGGAAACCTCAGGCATCAGTCTAACCCCCCCCCCCCCCCCCCCCAGACGTGAGTCTTCTTCAGTCTGTGATCGACGACATCTGTGTTCATTACTGTCAGACACTTCGAGATCATACTACAACTGAAATACGGCTGAATATGGACAGCTGTATTTCAGCTTCAGTTTGAGCAGTACTATTCTGTGTGACATTTCAGCTTGTTCCAGACAGAACAATGAAAAGCTACCATGAGATATCTTGGCAAGGCTATTGCCCTGTGTATTGATTGGGCAAAGGCCCAACATCCCCTCACTAAAAAGAGATTAAAATATCAGACTTGTCTAAGACATTTATGGAGTCTGTGACCTCAGTCAATGCTAAAGTGGAGTACATACATCATAGTCCATCTCTCTGAGTTGCACTGAGTCTTGAGTAGCACTGACAGAGTGAGGAAAGAGGCAGAACATTCAACTGCACCTTCATGGGCTGATGCTGAGGGGATTTAGCTACCAAATCGTGGGTGTAAATCAACTTAGTTGCTGTTTCATTAAAAATTCACACCACGTTCTTGCATGTAAATGTTTAACACTGTGAGCAGTTGTCTGGGATGCTTCTCTTACACCTTCTTTTTTGGTTAAAATGGATGAGATAGATTCTGTGGGAAAGGCAGGGAGACAAAGGCGTGAAAGATGTGTGTATCCATTCACAGCTCCAGAGGACCTTCATTACAGAGCAAGCAGGTCCTGTCAACGTCTTTTCATTACATGGTCCCATATATCCAGCCCTGGTGTCCAAACGGTCCGCTCTGTCGCCTGTCAAGAAAAGGCACTCTCGGGGAAAGTCCTCCTATCTCGCCGATCCCCCTCACCACGCCTGATCCAGACTGCGAGGCGGGAGAGGCCAGGCAGAAAGGGAGGAATCGTGTTTGCCATCAACAGCTCAAGAGAGTAGCATGGCAGCAAGATTGATGACACCCTCCCTGAAAGTAACAAAAGAACTCCTGTGCACGAGGGCCCGCTTATGGGGCTTGATAGAGTTGTCATGCTCTTAATAAACAACTCTGATATGTCAGTGACAGTGGCAGCAGGGACTACAGCAGGCTCACCCACCAAGCCAATGGGCAGGACCACCTACTGGCATCTCAGCATACACATCCATGGGCGCCCTCTGCATATGGAGGCCCATTTGGGTGTTAGCAGGGCAATTACTGGAGAAGAATAAATAACTTTTAAAAAAAAAAAAGATCCTGTCACTTCATTTCATTGTTTAAGTAAGACTGAAGGTAAAATATACAATACGATCTGTGAAAAATCTGAATGTATGCTGGTTTTGTTGTGGTTGAGTTTATCTGTGTGACTTAAACAAGGTGCATTCTTGATTTTGTGCAATATGACAATCGTAGAACACACGAAACACGCAGGCAATAGGTTTTCATTGAGAGACTTGTACATGATTACAGTACAAATAAAACCACAATATTCTCAGTTTACAGCAGGTACAAGTAAAAGTACAAATACTTTACGTACAACTTCCAAATGTCAATTTTGACCATTAAAAAAAAACAAACAGAAAATCCAACAAATTCTCATCCCACGACATCAAATATGATGATATGGCAAAAAGGGCATAAATACCGTGTGGTTAGGTTTAGGGGAAAAAAAATTATATGGCTTCATTTAAGAAGGCTTGGTTTGGCTTGGGCACCAAAAAGATGTAATTAAGTTTAGCAGAAAAAAAACAAACAAACTACAGACTGAAGCTACTTGGTTAAGTTTAGGCACTGATGTGACGGGGTTAACACTGTTCTCTACTGAAAACCCTATGCGTCTCATATGTATGCCAAAGGTAGCCTTCAGTGTACAAATGAGACACAAATGGTACCTTACAAAGTGCCGGCATTTGACGCCATGGGAAAGACAATGGGCTGGAAAATGACCAAAAATAATTGTTCATTGGAAATAGCTGTTCTGCTTGTTTCCAGCCTAAGCTAAGCAAACCATCTCCTGGTTTAAGTTTAATACTAATCATTGGGGAAAAACACATTCCCTATAATATTCAGATTTAAACTCTTCATAATAAAAAAACAATACTAAAAAAAAAAAGACCAGACTGAAAATGGATATCACCAAAATAATCAGATTTGCAATACACTAGAGTCCCGCCTTGTTTTGTACTCGTTTTTGGATGATAGTGTTTTCCTCATTCATTAAGAATATTAAAAAAAATAATAACAATACATTTATGTTTTCTTTTTTTTAATTCATGGAAGGGCAGTGCTGTGTACCCAAGGATACTGTAAAGATTGTGGGTCACAGAAGCATGAATGTTGTGTTTACTCATTTTTGATACAAAGCTTAATTTAAAAAAAAAAAACAACAACAAAATAAATGCAGCAAACTTTATCAGCTGCAGACTTCCCATACGAATTTGAGAGACCAAGATGACAAACACACAAATTCATGCCAAGACAATGGAGCAAAAAATGATTTTATATAGTCTGCCACTTACAATATGCACTTATTTTTCACCAGAAACGTTGTTGTCTCTGTCACGATTCAATCTGCAGCACACTCTCTGCACGCTGTATAATACCTAGTTAAAGCCAGCAGGGTGTGAAATGGTATTTGGAAATAAATGAAACTGACTATGAAACAGTGGAGTTGGGAGATATTGCCATGTCAAGATGACAGACAAGTCCAGGAATGGAGAAAAAAAGTTATTATCCCAAAGAAGAGCAAGGCTGGATTAAATATAACCCATGATGCCTCACGCTGCTCTGCCTTCATCCTCGGTGATACTGGATAGAGAATATAGACAAAGATCGTGCAAAGGGAACAATCCAAGCAGCAGCTAGTGCTCCTGCTGATTTTCACTTGGACAGTCAATAGTATCTCATGCTGCCATGCCAATAAGTGTTATTGCAAAGTGTTTGGGTTTTGATGCTCCATATAAAACGTTTTGAAGGAGCTTTAGAGGAACACAATCCCTCGGGGCTCCTCCTGGCCTGATTTACAGCTGAACTGATGAGTCACAGAGGACATGCTGGGCATTGAAATAGCGACAAGTATGTTGTCAGCCTTATTAATTTTTAAGGTAGAGTGTTGTCCTGTGGTTTGTAGAGGACATGATGATATATGACGGCCATGGGTTCGCAGGGGTTAGGGCCTAATTGTTAAAAGGTTGAGTGGGGTGAAGGTGTAAAATATGTGGAGGGTTATTCGTCAACCTTTGTACTGAGTGACGGAGCTGCAAACCGGGCGGGTGTTACAAGTTTAGAGAAAAAGTATGTGGAGCACAGTCAAAATCCTTTGCTGGGGATATGCAGTCACACACAAGGCTCTGTACAGTTTGTATATACATTTCCCTCCTCGATCAACAACAGCCTCCATTTGTCAACAACAACCTTATTTAAAAATCTCTGCACTAAAGTAAGTTGCTAAAAATACAATCTTTGTCTTCACTGTCGCTTCAGTCTTCTTTATAAAGGCCTTCAATTATATTTTGACAAGCAAGTCTGGATTAGATCAAACAGCATGTGACATGTGGTAATTTTGAACAAAATGGAAGATGTTTAGTGGCCTTTAATTTACAAAATTACACTATGATGATGATTTGTATGATATTTGCACATTTTAATATTTATCTATTGACTACATGAGTTATACACAACAGAAAAATGTACATGATAAAAAAGGGGAATGTTGCTTAGTGGTTCAGAATAGAAACCTTGGACCACAGCTATGCAGGATGAACATTGGTTGCTGCTGCCCTCTGCTGGATTAGCATATAAAGTTACAAAATAAACCTGTTTTTTTTTTTTCACATTTCTCTTCACTTCTAATATTTTACATGCATGTTTCAGTCTTTATTTGTTAGTATGTTTCAGTCTTTATTTGTTAGTTTGAATTATTTTGAAGCTGAAGAGTATGATGCTGGAAGATCTTCATTGTGCAAATTGTGAGTTACTTGTACCTAGTTTTCATATCTCCATTTTATGTTACTTAGATTCACTCATTGATTTACTCATATATCTGTTTCTCAATCTGAAAATAATCAGGATTTATATTGTGAGAAGTGGACAAATGCATAAATATTAATGGTGAAAAACTCAGTTCTATTATGAAATGAATGTCACCATATCAAAGTGTCTGATAAGACTTGTACCGACAGTTACCTTTAATTCTCACAGTATCAGCGAGTCTGCACACTGCGCTAACATATCCTGGTTGAAATGTCTACGGCTTTGATCGTGACATTAATCTGTGCCTGGGGGAGTATTTCAGAATTTAAAAATATACTGTTACATCTCAGCTTTCTGATGGAGCATGGCCTATTGATATCATTTTTATATACCTAACAACTCACAGCAATTAAACACCAAACCAAAAAGAAATCTGTTAAAATTAGATGTAAAAGATAATTATACTTCATGGCCTGAATCCACAAGTGCCCTAAATAATTTAAATTCCTATGTGCCAAAAAAAATAAATAAATAAATAATGTATTGCTTTTCAGTAAGATTTCTAGGAATGCTAGGATAACTACTATTGCTTGTTGAAGAAAACAGTATTAACTGCATATTTTTATGATGCAGACAAAGTGAAAGGTTTTACTCTTATTTTTTTTTAATTGGCATATTTGTCCCAATATGAGTAAGATATACAGTGGGTACGGAAAGTATTCAGACCCCTTTAAATGTTTCACTCTTTGTGTCATTGCAGCCATTTGCCAAAATCAAAAAAGTTCATGTTATTTCTCATTAATGTACACTCAGCACCCCATCTTGACAGAAAAAAACAGAAATGTAGAAATTTTTGCAAATTTATTAAAAAAGAAAAACTGAAATATCACATGGTCATAAGTATTCAGACCCTTTGCAGTGACACTCATATTTAACTCACATGCTGTCCATTTCTTCTGATCCTCCTTGAGATGGTTCTGCTCCTTCATTGGAGTCCAGCTGTGTTTAATTAAACTGATTGGACTTGATTAGGAAAGGCACACACCTGTCTATATAAGACCTTACAGCTCACAGTGCATGTCAGAGCAAATGAGAATCATGAGGTCGAAGGAACTGCCCAAGGAGCTCAGAGACAGAATTGTGGCAAGGCACAGATCTGGCCAAGGTTACAAAAGAATTTCTGTAGCACTCAAGGTTCCTAAGAGCACAGTGGCCTCCATTATCCTCAAATGGAAAAAGTTTGGGACGACCAGAACTCTTCCTAGACCTGGCCGTCCAGCCAAACTGAGCAATCGTGGGAGAAGAGCCTTGGTGAGAGAGGTAAAGAAGAACCCAAAGATCACTGTGGCTGAGCTCCAGAGATGCAGTAGGGAGATGGGAGAAAGTTCCACAAAGTCAACTATCACTGCAGCCCTCCACCAGTCGGGGCTTTATGGCAGAGTGGCCTGACGGAAGCCTCTCCTCAGTGCAAGACACATGAAAGCCTGCATAGAGTTTGCCAAAAAACACATGAAGGACTCCCAGACTATGAGAAATAAGATTCTCTGGTCTGATGAGACCAAGATTGAACTTTTTGGCGTTAATTCTAAGCGGTATGTGTGGAGAAAACCAGGCACTGCTCATCACCTGCCCAATACAATCCCTACAGTGAAACATGGTGGTGGGAGCATCATGTTGTGGGGGTGTTTTTCAGCTGCAGGGACAGGACGACTGGTTGCAATTGAAGGAAAGATGAATGCGGCCAAGTACAGAGATATCCTGGAAGAAAACCTCTTCCAGAGTGCTCAGGACCTCAGACTAGGCTGAAGGTTCACCTTTCAACAGGACAATGACCCTAAGCACACAGCTAAAATAACAAAGGAGTGGCTTCGGAACAACTCTGTGACCGTTCTTGACTGGCCCAGCCAGAGCCCTGACCTAAACCCAATTGAGCATCTCTGGAGAGACCTGAAAATGGCTGTCCACCAACGTTCACCATCCAACCTGACAGAACTGGAGAGGATCTGCGAGGAAGAATGGCAGAGGACCCCCAAATCCAGGTGTGAAAAACTTGTTGCGTCATTCCCAAGAAGACTCATGGCTGTACTAGCTCAAAAGGGTGCTTCTACTCAATACTGAGCACAGGGTCTGAATACTTATGACCATGTGATATTTCAGTTTTTCTTTTTTAATAAATTTGCAAAAATTTCTACATTTCTGTTTTTTTCTGTCAAGATGGGGTGCTGAGTGTACATTGAGAAATAAAATGAACTTTTTGGATTTTGGCAAATGGCTGCAATGACACAAAGAGTGAAAAATTTAAAGGGGTCTGAATACTTTCCGTACCCACTGTATATAAAATAAAGCCCTGCTACAGAGACAGAGTGGTGTTTATCTGTCTTTTATCTTAAAAAATGTTTTAACTCTCCTCACATGGGAAAATTAAAGTGAAATAAACTGAAATAAGAAAAAATTAAAATAGCCTTTCTTGCTTACCCAAAACCTTTGGATAACACTCTTGGATAAAATTTCCCTTCTATAAATCATTTTCTTATAACCTCAAAATACCTGTGGCCATTAAAGTTAGGTGTATTTTAAAAATTTTACTTTTTTTAATTTTAATTTTTTTTTTATATTCTTGATCATAATGTCATTATATTGATTTCACACATTGTCCAGTCCTATGTATAAGTCTCAGACTTACTGGTCCATAGTGCATGCAGAAGAGGAATCCCCCTCTCAGGTGTACCTGAAGTAAAAAACTTCAGGTGTAGTCGATGAATTGGAGTTAGCATGGCCTCAGAAATCTTCCAATAGATAGTCCCTCCTGCTGTTCATCTCTTGCACTAAAGCTCTTAGTCCATCAAATGGTGCTGTGCACTCACTGAACACCAGAACTGAGCAGAAAATGATATTAGAGTGTTACACAAGAGGAAAATGTTATGGACTGATATACTGTTTGATTTCAGGAGATCACCAGTGCAGGTTTTTTAATAATGGGAAAGGAGACAAATGTGCTTACATTACATGTGCATATAGACAAATGTAAGCAATGTGAACATTTACTCATATAAGAGCCTGTTAATATTAACAGAGTTTTGTTATCAGATTTTCCTGGCTCACTTCTTGCTCAGCAGTTTGAACTCAGGTCACGTTGACTGGATGCATGTTTTGGGTTTCAGGTAGGGTTTTGCATTTCTGTTTCTAGTGTCGACACCCAGATACACTTCAACATTCTGGGCAAGAATCTGCTGCAGGGATTTGGTGGGGACATTCAGAAGCAGTTTCAGAAATGTATTTTAAATCTGGCCCACATGAAGTCCTCAGAAGGACCTTGCTGTAACATGAACAGACGAGTCTAGCAAGAAACATTTAGTGTTTACTAGGGCAAAGTCTAGTGTAGGTCGAAAAAAAAAACATGATTGGCACTGGTGGGAAAACAACTACAAAAGTGTCTACAAGATAAGAGATTTTTGTTTCTTCATTCAAATATTTTGGCGATGTTTGGGATATGAAAGTGGATGGGAGGGTTTCTCAGCTCCCTCAGGTGACATTCGACAACTCAGACAGCAGCATGTTTTCATGGTTCTTGGCTGGTTCTGTCCTCTCCATCAATTCACCCTCTGTGTGCAAATCAAAGCACACTCTCTCTCTTTCTCCTCCTTTCCAAGAGTGACCACAACCACATACCTGTTGATTGATGCCACCCTGCACAGACTCACATTAACTTTTAGTTCAAAACAAGCTTAAGGCCACAGGGTCTGGATGGCTCTTAGAGGTGATGTGCTTTAGCTCATGTGCACAGAGTAACAACAGTAATTTTCAATTTTTCATTAAAATGTTCTGCAAATCTCACCTTAAAGTGTAGACATGCTTCTGTAAACCACACTCATCTGTGACTCACCCTTCTAACCAATCAGAGACTAACAAAGTCAAAATGCTGGGGTTTCACAGCTGTCAATCAACACACAAATGTGACCAAAGCTGCTTCTTTTTAGGACATGAACAAAAATAAATCATGTATAAAGCACAAGGATGTATCATAATACTCTCATCTTAGAGCAAGGGTGTTTAATTTGACCTGGAAGAGAAAATTCATTCTAATAAACCTTTCCTTGTATTTTCAAAATAAAAGTTGGAACAGTGGCAATAGTGTGATCTTAAAAATCAAAAAGCATCAACACTAAATAATATCATATAAAATGGAAGAGAATTGATGATATAGTGTCTGAGTTAGCTATAAATTCTATTTCTAGTTTCTGAAGAAGATGTAATGATTTCTTAGTATTATTCAGTTTTAACATTGGATTTTAGCAGGAAGAATTAATAGAAGTATTAACAGAAAACATTTTATGAATGAGACTTACTTCTGAGCGGCACTGAAGAATCTAATGAGCCTGGTGTAATAAAAAAATTGACATGCTGGTATGAATCACCTCATATATCACAAAAACTCATGTTATGTCACAAAATAAAAATATCTAGTTATAACATTTTAAAACTTAAGTAAAATGCTTTACTTGAATGTTATTTTACAGGGAAATGCTGCACTTTTTCTATTCCATTATTTACTTGACAAATATATCACTACATTAAAAAATGGCTCCACGTCAAACAGCTTTATACTGCAAACTATTAATGAATAATACATAAAAAAACCCAAGACAAAGAAAGTGTAATAAAAAGGAAATACGTATTGTTATTGTTTTAATGATACTAACGCATTTTGCACAGAGCTTTCTCACATGGATGTCCAGACTAAAACCAGGAGGTTGCAGAGGAGGACTGTTCCTGATGGGATTACATAATCTCACATTAAAAGCACCTCAGACTCAAACCACCGGGTGGCGTCTTGTACCCGAAAACTGCCTGATGCTTCTGATCTCACGAGGACGATGTTGAACATTTTGTTCCTGTGTTGTCACACTCGAGTCCGTCTCCAATAATAAAACGTTTTTCCAGAAAACTTCTCAAGACTCCATCTCAGGCCTGTTCACACTTTCTGTTTGGCTTTAAATCGTTTCAGATCGTGCATTCGTGTAGGGATGAGGGGGGTACACACACATACACACACGCGCGCGCGCGCGCACAGTGGGGTATGGGGGGTGCGGCGTCACGCACAGTAACATGCGGCTGAGGTACTAGAGGGCGGTGCACGGAATCAGTGTCCAATGATCTGTCCAATGATCGGGCTGCTTCTTGCCTTCAATCGCCTTGGAGGAAACGCGCTTCTGCCTCCCCGACCAATCACAGATGCGACGTCCCAGTTCCTGCTCTTATAAATGTAGCCGGACCCGGAGTATCGGTACCGGAGAATGAGACAGACACTGGCGAAACATCACACATCGAGACCCCGGACCCGTCCGTTCTTTAGTTTTTATTTCATTTTCATCGTCTCTCCAGGTAACTCTTATTCCTTTTCCTTTGTTCCCTATTGACCGCAGTCATAGAGCAGGGAGAGAGAAAGGGGGTGCGGGGGGTGGTCAGCCTGTCCTCAGTGCAGCAGACTGTCCATTGTTACGGACTTCAGACAATAAACTCCCACTTAACATGGATATTCATCTCATTTCAGTGCCGTCGACACAGCTTTTCTATCTGCTTGTTGTAGTCTGTATCTTTAGATCCGGCTTTTTGTTGCAGGCAGGAGCTTAGGATGGGGAAACCCATGATGTAATAGTGCCTCACTCGTAGTAAACTATAGTAAGCAACACTACAATACGAGGACGTGAAGTAAAAGACGCGCTTTTTGGTGAAAATTATTTGGACGGTGTGTATTTTTTTCATCATGAGTTGTTTATCGAGATTTGTGAGCTGGTGATCTGTGTTGTTTAGTCTTTAATAGTCACAACTTTACACAAGCGATAAACAGAAGTCGTGTTTTGTTTTGTTAAGTGGGGGGACGGGGGGGACGGGGCGACACTGCAAATGTGGCTCCTTTAACATCTTCGGTGCTTTTTTAAAAGATTTTTCATCCATTCTCCCTTATGGAAAATGAGACGACGCGTTTGTCCCCCAAAGCCGCTTAATGCAACATGTGGTCCACAGCTGTGGTCTCATACCTGCTCTCCTCATCTGATCCTCAGGTGTGTTATAGTATATAAAGATGGCCACGTCCGCCAGTGCCACTTTAAGTAAAGCTGTCAAGCAGCAGTACATGGCGCTCCCTCAGGGGGATAAAGTCCAAGCCATGTACATCTGGATTGATGGAACCGGAGAGGGGCTCCGATGCAAAACCAGGACGCTGGATTTTGAGCCCAAAAGCATCGAAGGTAAGCGGACTTTTCCGACACTGAACCCGGTAATTCCCCTCAGTGCAGTGTAACAGAGCAGCTCACCTCCTCTTGCAGACCTACCTGAGTGGAACTTTGACGGCTCCAGCACCTACCAGGCTGAAGGATCCAACAGCGACATGTACCTGATCCCCTCTGCCATGTTCCGTGATCCATTCCGTAAAGACCCCAACAAGCTGGTCCTGTGTGAAGTGTTCAAGTACAACCGCAAACCTGCAGGTAACAAAGAAGCACAGTCTGTGTAGGTTTTTAGTTGTTATGGGTAGAAAATGTTCTAACAATTTCAAAACTAACCTCACCAAAACAGTGAGATATATTAAGGCTGTAGTCGCAGATCTGCTTGATTTGACTGGACCTTAAGTTAAGGGGGTGGGACAATAGCAGTAGTGAATGAGACCACGTGCACATGGATCTAGAAATGCATCATGCTCAGAAACATCAATATAATTATGATGAAATTTTCGATGTTATTTATTCTTAGATGGTGACTAAAATGTGTAATCTGACCTAATCTCCAAATTTATTGTTCCTCCTATTCAAACAGACATGTGAAAAAGTGTGCTGCCATACACATGCTCAGATTTATATATTTATAAAAGTCATTTGCATACACCCATTCATTCTTATGCACACACCCCTAAAACATTCAAAAGTTAAGGTGTGTACACAGACATGACAAATATCCTTAGTCTAGCAAAAAATGAGCTGATTTAAAAGTTTAAATATATGAATAATGAAGTTAGTTATATTAATTTATATTTACACACACAGATCTTACTATAATTGGCCAGTTTTACTGTGTCATGTTGCATTTGTTTAACTCTACAACCTTAAACTTCAATAATGTAAAGTACTATCTGGAAGTGGTTTGATAATCTACATTGTTGTTATGATGAAAAGTGATTGTCCTGACTGGCCCAGGTAACTGTTATAAAAGTGTTATATTTATTTGCTTTAATATTGAACTTTCTCTCTACAGAAACAAACCTTAGAACTACATGTAATAAGGTGATGGAGATGGTGAAAGACCAGCATCCCTGGTTTGGCATGGAGCAGGAGTACACCATTCTGGGCACAGATGGACACCCATTTGGATGGCCATCTAATGGTTTCCCCGGTCCACAGGGTAAGCAGCTGGTTTGAGTTTAGTATAAATTATGTTCTACATTTAGATATGAGGTAATGTTTGGTTGGGTTTTTCAACAATTTGCATTTTTGCAGGTCCATACTACTGTGGTGTGGGAGCTGACAAAGCCTATGGCAGAGATATAGTGGAGGCCCATTATAGAGCTTGTCTATACGCTGAAGTCCAGATTTGTGGTACAAATGCAGAAGTGATGCCTGCTCAGGTAATGTTTAAAGCAATTTGTGTTTGGAGTTTGCATGTTTTTATGGTTTTAACAGCCACTAAGTTAACGAACTGCTGTATGTTCAGTGGGAGTTTCAGGTCGGACCTTGTGAAGGAATCTCCATGGGTGATCATCTCTGGGTGGCACGTTTTATCCTGCACCGCGTCTGTGAAGATTTTGGTGTTGTTGCATCATTTGACCCCAAACCAATCCCTGGTAACTGGAATGGAGCCGGCTGCCATACGAACTTCAGCACAAAAGAGATGAGAGAAGAAGGTGGATTAAAGTGAGTGCCAACAGCTTTGTGGGGTGGACAAATGTTTTGTTTTGGGGTTGTTTTTTTTTTTTTTTTTTTCCATTAATTTAAAATTTCTGACCCAAACCTCATCTTTTTGTTTCAGAGCCATTGAAGATTCCATTGAGAAGCTGGGCAAGAGGCATCGCTATCACATTCGGGCCTACGATCCTAAAGGGGGACTAGACAACGCCCGTCGCCTCACTGGTCACCATGAAACATCGAACATCAACGAATTCTCTGCAGGTGTGGCTAACCGTGGAGCCAGCATCCGCATTCCTCGTAGCGTTGGCCAGGAGAAGAAAGGCTACTTTGAGGACCGCCGTCCATCAGCCAACTGTGACCCATACGCTGTGACCGAGGCTCTGATCCGCACCTGTCTTCTGAGCGAGGAGGGAGACGAACCTGTGGATTACTAAATCCACAAATTATGGACCATTTCCCACTACCCTACTATCTTTCTTTAAGCTAGTACTGTATTTTTTTGTTTTCTCCCACTGACCTGATTTTAACATGCATTTTAATCAGTTAAAGTTGGCTGGTCAACTTAAACATGACAAGGTAATGATCCTTGGTAGTCAGGAGCTGGTAACAGCAGGGTATGTCTTTCCCGTCTTCTTCGAGAAGGGAACGGCGTTTACAACACTGTTCTATAACTCACATCCTCCATTTTTGTCTGTAACTAAAGCAAGAATTAAAGCACACGAGCACTGAAGAGTAGAGCTGCTAAGGCTGGACAGCATGTCTAACTTAATAAATCTGATGATGTATTGTTAATATCTGTTGACCTGCCTTTTCAACTACCCAGTGTTTGTTACTAATTCTTTTTGGCAATGGCAACATTTGTCGTCGGCTTTTGACACACTGGGTCAACTTGTGTGGTACATTTTGTCTGTCTGAACCCAGACGCATGTTGTTAATCTGTGGTGGATATGTCCATAATGCCATTTGTAGATTTCCTCAAGGAGTTTTATCCTTTTAACTGCAATACTGTAATGCACCTGATTTGGTAAGTCATGTTTACTGAACCTGGTGGTTTTTATTGATAAATTTAAAAAAAAAAAAAAGTTATTTTTATCACATCATGGCTGTTTGACTCTTGACTGGTATTTAGGCTTGTTTTTTCCTCTTAAGTCAGTTACATAAAGACTTTTCTACCCTTATAATAGCTGCCAGGTAAATGTTAGTATAAAACAGGAAAATTCACTTTGATGGCTCTGCTCAAAGTAATTTGTCTAGTTTAACTAGCTTTAGAGGACCTGCAGAAGGGCTAAGCTCTTTGTATCCCACTATTTTCAGTCTTTATATTGCGCTGTTCTGGTGTTGAAGCCTTTTGTTTCCCATACAGACATTAGAGTTGTATTAGTGTTTCTCAGCACGGCAGGTAAATATTCCCAGAATAGCTGTTGCTTTAACAAAATAAGGGCCACACTTTTTTTTTCACCTACAAATCAAAAGCCTCTGTTTATCATAGGTTTAGCTTGTTAAAGTGTCAGCCTGACACTCTCAAAACATTTCAGCACTTTAAGTAATAGTAGAACAGACGTCCCTTTAATTTCTTAACATTTTTTTTTACAACTTTCTAGGCTCATTGCTGGTCTGCAGACTGAAACATGAAGCTGCTGACACAGCATTTTACTAAACAATGCATATTTCAGAAACCCAAAGTAAACTGAAGTGCATTTAAAGGTGATAACTAAAGACTGGCTGTTCTTTCTTTGGCTAAATGTTCTGATGTTGCACTTTGGCTGATCTCTTGGCAGGAGTTCAACGGGGTTGGCTGGGTTCGTTTTAGGACAGGATGGGATGTAACTGGAAACTGGTGTACTCAGAGCTCCTTCATTGCAACATCGCGGAGCCACCGGGCCTTGAAGTGTTGTGTCAGTAGCAACTACACTGTGCCAGATTGTTGTGACTTGAGCACAACACATATCTAAATGTTATTTTACTAAAAATCCAAAACAGAAAGGCACTTTGGTGTGTGAAATCTTCTGTTTCCTGAGTACAAGTTTAGGAAAAGCTATAAGGGACATCTACTATAAACACGTTCCTTGTCATTTCTGATCCTAAAAATCCAATACAGACACATTACTGTGAAATGCCACAGTAAAGGCAAAACACCTCGGCATGTTTATGGTGTCCGCATATGACGCTTGTGGTCTTGAGAGCATATCAGCAGTATTCGTGGCAAGGCTGCTTTTGGGAGAGAACTTGGAGTGAGAGGTTCAAAGATACAAACACGGTGTAGTTATTCTGTGTCCCTAAACAACAGGGATACATTTCAACCACCCCTCACAAGAAACACAACCTCATTTATAAAGCATAGATATTTCTGGTGTCCCATAACCTCTTGGGGGAAGGGTAGCAAAGTTTGCTTTGTGACCTTTCCCCTACATCCTGATCGCCCTAACAACAGATGTTAGTCAGCTCACTGATTGGCTTTGGCAGAAACAAGTCAACCAATCATAAATTTAGAGGATGTTTCTGGGCTCTAAACCAACATATGTACTCAATCTTTTGTTTTTGGTAACCCCCCGCACCCCCACCCCCTCAACCCCTCACTCAAAAACCTACAACTTCCCTATTATTAACATTTGTTTTGTGCATGCCTTTGCAAGTCTGATACTTCATGCTTCAATATCCTGTACTTGCATTACAGGATGCATAGTTAAGAAAAACAGCTTAGTTGTTATGAAACAACTATGCTATAACTTTAAGTTGAATGCACGCAATTCAACATAATTCACTACTACTGTGAGGTAAATCTTGCACATTCCTTATTCATATTTTCATTTCTGCCTATTTTCATAATAAAGCTGCTGTGGAGTTTGGCTACAAATTAGTGGAGTAACAGTAGGGTAAATGTTACAGTCCCTGACACACACACACATTTCTGCTGTGAAGATGTGAATCCAGACCTAAAAGTCTTCTTCACACACTTTTGTTAAAGAAGTGCCGAAAAGTTCATTACAGTCCATTATTTCCAACCAAACTTCCTACATTCCCACAGACAAACTGGGACACTATGTTCTTTTCCCTAGCCCACCCACTGATTTCCACTTGTGCCAGTATTTTGCTAATCTCTTTGGGGACATGGATAATCAAAACATTACCAAAGGTAACATTTTAATATCAGTGCACTGCATGTCATTTAGCTCCAATTCTTCACTTTCTGTTTGTATATTGATAAAAAAAAAAGTATGGCTCTATTGCATTCTGCCCTGGCATGGGTGTTCTTATTTGCAAGATGTGGGTAATTTGTGAAAGCCACCTAATGACAGCTTCTATCTAAAAATGCCTTTCACTTCCTCAATTTGAGGCTCAATTAGGGGGTTTGATTTGCATGCAAAATCCAAACAACCTTCTGTTTAGGAAGCTTGAACGATGGGAAGACTGGACAAAGGATGGAAAAGGATGCTGCCCTGTTGCTATGACAACCACTGGAATGTACAGACTGGATCGTGGTGGTTCTTGTGTGGAGCGGGAGAAAAAAAAAACATTCATGTTATGTAAGAAGGGGAAAAAAGATGAAACGGGGCCTCGTAAAGGGAGCTGCACAATAGACCCCCTGGCCAAACACAGCTTTAAGATGCTAGTCACTTAACATGGACTCACACTATGGCATCAGAGAATAAAAACACCCTCTGATGTTTTCAGTCTTTTCATATGAAAAAAAAAATTGCTGTTTGATTTTTGTAATTTACTGCAAAACAGCTTGTGCATCTATCATTTTTAAAGGTTATGCTTTTTCTGTCACTGCATGGACAGACTGTCCTCACTCGCACTGTGGTGTTGTGTAACACATCATACAAGTCCAGACTAGTGGCAGCTCTTCTTCCTGCAATATGTAACAGAAGAACTCACCATTAAAGCCATGACTTAGGAAGGGTGAGTGAATTATGACATTTGCATAACAGCTTAGAAAGGAAAACAATGGCTTGTTATTTTGCGCAAAACACTGGAGAAGGAAGAGAGGGAACAGACCTGTCTCATGGCTCATTACTTGGCAAGAAGTGCGCATAATACTTTCAAAAGGAAAAGATACAACATAATGTTTTTTTTATAACAAGGAAAAAGTATGGCAACTAAATCTTGTTATCTTGCAGCTGCCTCTCTCACGTGGGCCACAATGTTCCCTTACATGTGTTTATGCAGAAGAGGAAGCTGAAAAACAAGCTTGCACTGACTCTTGGAAACATATGCAGCACCACAGCTCAGTCAGTGTTTACATGGGCAGCACAGTCACGTACTGAGACAGTTTGGTATTGTCACAATCATGTGAAGTCGTGGATTCTGATTGGCTGAGAGCTCTGGTGTGATTGGGCTGATGCTATATCTCCTTTAGTCTCTCAAGCTTACCTGCACCATGATTGGTCCTGCCGTTATGTATGACACAGTGACACAGTTTTAACTGTACAGACACAGTTTGTATGATTTCTGGAAACAGTGAATAGATAGTACAGATCTGTTTACTGAAAAAAATGGTTTTTTTTTTGCAGTGAAGCAGGATAAATAAATTACCAGAAAAGTGATAGAAAACTGATTCAGTGGGTGAAATGTGTTTTCACAAATAAAAACAATTTTATTTATAGCTTTGAAGAGTAGAATCCTATGGCGCAATACATGGTGCCTTCAAGTTCCTTCACAGTCAGATTGCTGATAAGAATCTGTTTTGCTTTTGAGGGCACACTTCTGTTGCACCTGGCACTGTTTTTAAAGCTTCACCTGATGCAAAACCAGCTTTGTTAGTAGTTAACAAACTGTTCCGTCTCAGTTTCACTAAAGTTCAGTCAGTTCACACTTACTTAGCTTAAATAAAAAGCCAGATACCAGTACCCTTCCAACTCCAAATTCACAAGAAAGCCTCTCTTCTTCAAATCCCCCCTGCTGATGTATCTGCTGGAGCTGTCTCTTCTGTAGAAACAACAAATGGGTGGCACACCCAGACCATTTCCTTTTTAATATTATAATGAGTTATAAAGACATGCAAAAACACCCATGTCATAAGAAACAATTTTAGGATGACAACAAAAGTGTTTCCTGGTAAACCTTTATCACATTTGTCCAGTAAAACTTTAACGTAGTCGCAATTAAAGCCAATTAGTGAGTTTAAAAGCTAGTATAAAATGACACTTTTATTGCTTTAAGTGGGGGCCTATATGGACAATGCAGTGGATAGTATAAATATGCATCATAATGGTACATAAAATGAGTATACTTGTCAAGCAAAATGAGGAGCCTTAAACTACTAAATGCCAAAATGACACATTTTCATACAACTATAGTAGTGATTCTTGTGGGATATGGATATAATGTGATGACAAGCAATCAGTTAACAAAAAAAACACTTAAATGATCCTGTTTGTAAGAAATTTACTATTACCATTTTTTGCTTTGTCAAAGATTAGCTAATTAAAATAACTGGATAAGAATAACCCAAACTATTATCAACCTGATAACGGCATGTTGACCTGATCAAGTTAAGATACATTTGAAGAACATAGCCCATGTCTACATTTAAGGTCCACTTCAGCAGTGAATAAACATGACTGCCAGACGATCAACAAGCAGCAACGTCATCAGATGACTCTGCCATAAATTCCTGCAGTTTCACTCACTCACACCCACTCTCTGCGTTAGTCAAGGATGTACACGCCTATTCTGCCTAAGAAGTTGACTGACGTCACCGACAAGAGGTACAGTAAGTACTTTGTACATCATTTTGATTACTTCTGACATTTAACAGCAATTAGCTAGAGTAACTCAAATTAAATCAAATCAAAGAAGGGCAGAGATAGATTTCCATAACTTTTACTTTACTAAAAGTACCAATACATTAATGTAAAAACCTTTCACTACATGTAAAAGTCCTGCATTTTAAACCCCTAATACATACATTTGAACTAGAATACACTGCTTCTTTCATAGCTCATATTGTGGCCACCCACAGGCTGTTCTGTGTTGTTTTTGTGTTTAAACGCTGTGTGATTCTCTGCTTCCTCAGCTGCAACATCCATCAATTTTAGAAGTGACTGTAGGTGCACCCCCGATGTGTGTGTGTAGTGTTGCCATGTTTGATGATGAGCTATTGTCTAATCTGAATCTAACCGTTTGTTAATAAATTTGACGTAATAGCCAAACATAGCTGCCGATATACTTTCTTAATGGCTCTGCTTTTTCTTCATAATATGTCTACTTCATTACTACTGACAGGTTTTCAATACTCTGTTTGTTCCACACAGGTTTTTCTTCATCACAACTAAAGCCTGAAGAGAATTTGGGTCAGTGATATAAATAAAAATAAACACAATCACACACACAAAAAACACTTCATTCTATGAGTTTAGTGCAAATATTAGAATACCACAAATAAGAGTTATAATACAATATATTTTTAACGTGTGTGGTTGTGCATTCTAGCTCAAAGAGGAAAATAGGATGAGATGAGTAAGGATATAAGACTAGTGAGGTAGGATTTTGTGATTTTATGGAAGAAATGCACATGTGATGTAATAGAAATAAGATGAGTTTAGAAATAGAATTGCCAGTAGCTCAACATAAACACCTAATATTTTGAGATGACATCTAATAGTAACATATGCCCATTTTTAAAAAATAAATTCCACACCCAGCATTCATGTACCATGACATCAGACTCAGTTGCTGTTGTTGTTTAGATCCATTTAAAAGTTGAATATCTTCCCACAAAGGTGCTACAGCAGCGTTTTTGTGGGAATTCAGCTAGATATACTCCCAACATGTTCAGACATAACTATACAGTCTACACAACTAAGCAAGGTTAATCTTCCTCATATCTGAATGTTCTGTGCTTCAACAAACAGCAGAGTTTTCTCATACTTGCAGTGCTTCCTGGTCTTCTTCGATCATGTTTCCACTGAAACATTTTTGAGGAAATAAGAGATGGAGAAACTATGTTACTGTGAAACTGTAACAACAAACTAAAAGTTTCTGGGCCTGGGATTTTCAGCTAATAAAGTAAAAACTGATTTCTTGCATGATCAAGGACATTTTTTTTTTTTTTTTGGCATGGCTTAGCTCCAATCCTGTCACCCACTGCCATGTCATCCACCTATACTCAACTGTACAAACAGCATAGTGAATATGTTCAGGATATTAAGACAGGGCTGAACTCAGCGTAACGCAAACAACCTGGGTCATTAACTAGTTGGTTTTGGTGAATAGGCCGAGAGAATTCCACTGGTGGGACAGAGAGTGAAAACTGCTTTGTCTCGCTCTTTGCTGATCTATCCGTGTGCTTCTAGCCCTCACCAGCTAAGACAGGAGAAGCCTGTTTGTTGGTTTCACTTTTGAACACATCTCACTATTATCTGTAGGAAGAACAACAGGAACACTTATTTGCCCAGGATCTGCAGGACCTACGTTTACTTATTTTCACCTCCCTTTTAGTACACATTTGATGTAACAATGCACACGTTTCTAATGACACGAGGCCTTGTCATCATGGGATGTACTCTACCATATAAGCCCGTTGAGGACGAACCAGAATGTCAAAGTGTTTGTGTTCAGTATTAAATAACATTATACCCTACACCTGGCCTGAATCTTGATAAGGCACGTAATAGTTAGATTAAAAAAGAGATACCCATTACACACGCACATTATAGTTCACCACTGTATTAGTTCTTCTGTTTGTTTAGGTTTTAAGAAAAAATGGGTTACATAAGATGAATAAATATTCCTCAAAACATCTGTTCACACAAATGACACAGGTGAACCAGTTATTATCAGCAATTATTACACTTAGGGCTTTAAGAAAAGTTTTGTTTCATACAATTCCACTTATTTATTCATTTAGTTAATCCTTTTTTTTTTCATCAATTTTGACTTTATAGATAGGTTTTATTGTTTTATTTTAGAATTATTTAGTATTTTTATAATAAAACTACCACAATGTGTGTATTATTTTAAAATTTGTCTTGATTCAAAGTATATAAATGCTGGTATGTTAGAATGCTGGTGTTTTGCATACTGAATAATGAACACACTCAAGTGCTAGTACTTCAGAAGTATTCTTTTGTGAATGTACTTGTGCTCCTCCACTGGTTGTGCAGAACCACACCTCTGTTTGAGCTTTGTTCCAAGTAAATTCAACTAGTAGTAGTAGTAGTAGTAGTCAAACTTCCCTAATGTTTCACTTTAATAAACATAGCTAGGGCAGATCAGCAGTTGAGAAATGTAAAATGTTTCCTTCATAGTTAGTCATATCTGGGCGGCTGTTTTGGCATAAGACCTGACATACCAGCTCTACAAGGCTAACAAACATCTTTCTATATGAACAGGCAATAAAATGGCATGAATAACAGTTAAATAGACGTGATTACAACATGTTCTGAGGTGTGCTCAATTGATGCCCTCCCTAACCAGTCATCTATACTGTGAAAAAAGCATATTGTAAGTTTCTCTGTTGCTGTCAATGAATTTGTCTTATCTTCCTTTCAGTGTTTTGCCTTTTGTTAATGTGCTGTTTATGGCTAACAAATCCAAGTTTCTATTTGATACAGCTCACAGCTTTAGATGTATAAAGGCTTGCTTCAATTTACCTATTTTACACATTTAAAGTTCACATTACTAGTCATAGGAAGTATGGCTGAGGTTTTTAGAAACAGTTCTCTAACGTCCTCTGTGGCTCTGGAGACATTTTGTTAGATCTAAGAAATTACCCTCATGTGAGACTTAGCACTAAGAATGTCTGTCATTCAGCTGGTTGCTCTGTTAGTCTATCTTGGTACAGACTCAACTTTCTCAACAGATTTCTGGATTTCTACTAAATGTTTCATAGGCAGCATGGTGGAAAAGTGGTTAGCACTGTTGCCTCACAGCAAGAAGGTCCCTGTTTCGAAACCCAGCAGGGGCCTTTCTGTATGGAGTTTGCATGTTCTCCCTGTGCTTGCGTGGGTTTTCTCCAGGTACTCTGGTTTCCTCTCATAGTCCAAAAACATGTATGTCAGGTTGATTGGTGACTCTAAATTGCCCATAGGAGTGAGTGTGAGTGTGTGAGGTTGTTTGTCTCTATGTGGCCCTGTGATGGACTGGTGACCTTCTAAGAGTTAAGCTCAAAGCATTGCTACAGTATAAAGTCGCAGAGTTGTGGTGCTGACTATAAGCTGTGAGTATACCAACTTTACTATATCAAATTTCTAGAATTCAAATTAAATGAAAAAATCTTAGAGGGACTAATCTTTTCCAAAGTATTCTAAAGAATAGTTGAACCAAGCCCAGTCTCTCCTCTTACACAATCCCTGTTCATCAAGTGTCGATTTATATCATAGGAACAGACTGGTTGCTGTTGTTGTATAATTGCCAACCGAGTGTCAGGGTTAGTGAAGCATTAACAGAAGGAAACGCGACAAAGAAAAGCTGGTTATCCCCACCTCCACCCCCACACCAATGTGAATGTAGTCATGCCAGTATTTTATGCTTTTTCTGAATTCTTGAAATATGTCTGTGCACTATTTGCCGTGAATGCAAGACGTCAATATTCTTTGAAATGTAAAGATGACAACAGTGGCAGTGGATAAATCATTTGCTTAACTCATGAGGCCTTCCCTAACACAGTGATTTAAAAATGATTACACGAAAGCAGCAGTGCCCTGTCTAAACCCCACACCCCCTTGAGCTCCTGTAAGATTAAAGGCTGATCATGTATCTGGTGGTGCCACAGCAAGTTTTCCAGTGCCATTAGTCTGTTGCAAGGTCCTAATCCCAGCAAATCCTTTATTTTCGTCAGTCCATCCAAGAGACATGCACCAGTGCCAGCCTTAACGGAGCCACAACAAGTAGGGTAAAACAACAAAGTAGGAGCAAAGAATAAAAACTGTTGTGTTGCTGCGCTAAGGATTGTGATCATGACGAATAAATTTCCTTCTAATCCACAGGCACTAATCAAAATACAGTGGTGCACATCAGACGGGAATGACGCATTTTCCCATAAGGCGGCAGAGGGCACAAGGTTTTAAGGTGGGGATGCAACAGGCATAAGAGAGAACAATAATTATTCAGACATGTGTAGTCCACTTTGAAGCTGGGACAGATGCTGAAAAATTCACAATGTGATAATATGATGTTTTACAACACACATTGTCGATGTGTTCAAGTCAACATAATCTGCAATTAACAGAAGTGTCAGAAAGTATAGTATACATTTTCTTCACAACATCACAAAGCTGTTTACAACAAGAGAATTTTCAATACCACACTTAAAGCACAGACATCAAACCAGAGTTAGTCTTCTCATTTAAAGCTCAGGAAGAAATCAAATAAGACTAATTCAAAAAATGTTACAGTACATTGCTGCCTCTAAACCACAATAAATCTGGGGAAACATTTATTAACCTATGTAGTGCAAGATTTTATTGAAAATGTTTACATTTTGTTAATAATTGTGGTAGCTTTGTGGCCAGTTGTGTATTACACTGAAATTCCCCTGTGAAAAATTAAACAGAAAAGCTGTCTCAGCTCGACAATCTACGTCAGGAGCAGGGTGAAACAACTGACGATTACAGGGTGGGTGATCTCAGTAATCTTTCTCACAGATGTTTGACATTTACCTAACAGCGTGTCAAGGAGGCAAGGGCATGTGACTCTTTAAATAAAGAAATCTAATCAGTCTATCAGATTTATAACATTTAGTATGTCGTCATGGCTGATATCATTTGTAGCTATTGCTTGTTAAAGGACAATTAGGGGGGAGTATAGCAGTCTACTGACCCCATCATCACTTTCACTACCAAAATCTGTCCATGTCTGTCCAAATTTCAATGGACTAAAAACCTTCTTCACTCTGAGAGCCCTTCACAACTCAGGACTGTTAAAAAGGAATAACAAGGCTTGTTCTGCACAACCCAATCAGTTTTGTCTTGTTGCCAGGATACCTTCCATAACATTTAATGCACAGATACTGATACTGATACCTTCATATTTTGGAAGTGATCTGCATTCTCAGCACTTTTCATTCCTATTTTTAGCCCATGCATAAGCACCTTAAGTGCGACACTGGACAGACAACATCCAAATGTTTTCTTGTAGAGCTCATCAGTCAGTAGGCACGCTTATCTGGTATTTGCATAGAGATGATTTCAATGCAGCACCCACACGTAAAAGCACAAGGCACTTTGTTGGTGGCAGTATGTTGTTTCATGTATCAGTGACACACTGAAATATGTTCTGGGAAGGTTAGCTGAGGAAAGGATTTATGTGGTTAAAGCTTATTAGACATCAAAACACAGCACACTGGTTTGTAATACTCAGAGACAGGACTGTACCATTCTGGACAGTTATTGTGGAAACTATTTTATCTTTGGCTGTGACAATCTCGAGCTAAAGAGCAGAAATATGTCAGTCACGTTACAAAGTAATTCACCGTGAATGCACGCTTGCACGTACGATATTGGCCAAAGCAGCATCACATTGGTCTGTAGAAACAGTTTAACCAGATCCAGCTTGTTTACTGCGTGACGTTCATTTTGCCTGACCTCGTGAACATGGCCTTACTCACATGCCTAATACACTCACACACAGTGACAGACACAGTAGCAGTACATTTATCTGTACTTAGGCGCACCAACCATTTAGTAGTGAGAATGCAAACTGAAAAAAATGGAAAAGCACATCATGATGCATGAGTTTAAAAAGTCACCTCGGACATACTAATACTTCATCATCAAGTGTTTCAATTGTTACCACTTCCATGTAACAGCAAAGGATCTACGAGGACGATGACCTCTGTTTCCTTTGAAAACTACAAAGCTTGTACAGTCTGCAAGGATGGTGTGCTACAATCATAAGAAAGATTTTGAGTGATATGTCTCTTTAAAGTCCCCAGAACTACAGACTCACAACATCTACCAGTAATTGTCTAAAAAATTTGTACCTAACTCTTTGTCTATCACTTTAGCAACTGTGTTGCATCTCCATGTAACCTGTGCATGTCCATCCATTAAAGTATCTGTGTCTACAAGCAGAAAGAGGAAAACCGTCTATCAAACAACACTGAGGCATCGAAGAGTTCGTTTCCATTTCAGACATGACAACCAAGCCACTTTCTTTCTCCCCTTTTTAAAGGCTGCTGAACAAAACTTGTGGTGAATGTCTGTAGGTTGTTGGGATAATCCATTTGAGACACAGGCATGAAAAAGCTTCCTGACCTGAAATGAGCTGGGCTGGGACCTAATACAAATTTAGAAAAGCTCAAACTCATGGAACTGATATAAATAGTGGTTTTCACTCCAGTAATTTGATTTAGTTAGTTAGCACAAGAGCTGTTTAGCTGTTTTTTTACATAAAGTTTTTCTAGCTGATAATGATACACAATAGAAAATATAATTAGAACTTGAAATAAAAGAAGTTAATAAAACACATTTCATTATGCACTTAAACTGTTCGTCCTGTTCAACCCGAGTCGGTGAGGTGCTCAATTTAACTAAAAGACTAAAGACTCATATACACTGAAACCACTGTGAATGCTAAAGCTAGGGATTGCCCTCCAGTGGCCAGAGGAGGGCAATTTAAAAAACAAAAAACAAAACACCAAGACTGTTTTTTTTTTTTTTTAAGCAAATGTTTAGCATTGCTGTCATCATCATGTTACACTGTTAAAGACCAAATATAGACAGTATCTGCTTTAAACCATAACAAACATCTGTGGAGATTTTCAATCATCCAGGTCATGTGCTGAAAGTAGACAACTGGAATCACTTGAAGTTCTTGAAGACGTTTCATTTCTTATCCAAGAAGCATCTTCAGTCCTGACTGACTGGAAGTCCTGACTTCCTTGGATGACAGAGGCATGAACACTGAAGAACACAGGAAACCTACACAGATAGACCAGTATTTACTTTTTGATTCTCACCATCCACTGGAGCACAAAGTGGGATTTATCACAATACACCACTGAGCTAAGAATATCTCTGCTAAAATACAGCGAAAGGAAAAGGGCACATCAAAAGAAGCACTTAAAACCTGTGGCTCCCCCAATGTGCCTTTGTCAAGACCACAAAAGAAGCAAATAAGTCGTCCTCTATAACAGAAAGAGAGTAAAAGAACAAATGACACAAAATTTTCATTTCATCCACACCTGGAGTATCTGAAAAACTCAAGAAGATCTTTAACAAACACAGTATCAGTGCATTTTAAACCCAGCAACACTGAGGCAGAAGCTCGCCCACCCTGAGGACAAAACAGGCCAGAGCAGTGCAGCATACGCAGCTCAATGCAGTGAGGAATGCTAAAACTTTGGACAAACAAAACAACTCCTCCACAAGTGCATGGTACAGTACAGGACAGCCTACTTGTCAGGACAAGACTCAGCAGTCCACCTGCAGCTGAAGGACAAGTCATTTTAACATTATGCCCAGAGAAGACAGATGTTTTCAGAGAGGAATGAAAGAGGCCATCTGCATCGAGCAACCACCACTCAATAGAGGATCTTTTCTGTGGAAATATCCTCTAGTACATATGAAACAAAATATCCCTTTTGAATGATGATGTAATTCCTATATGAAGCAAATATTTAGTCAAATTTCAAGTAAACTTTAGTTTAGAAGTTCACTGAATTCATTCAAGACTTTAACTCATTAAAATCTAAAATCTGTTTAAGGTTTGATCAAGAATAAATGAAATTAACAAAGTTGATTTAAAAATCCTTTTAAAACTGGTTGGCCAAACACACACACTGGTCAATATATACAATATGTTCAAAATAGACCTGGGTGCACTTTCTCTTTGTTTTTATTTCCTTGTCTGGACCAACTTCCTCTGCAGCATTTTCACATCTTTGTTTTTTTCAATCTCCAAAGAAGGTTTTCACAATAACATGCCAAAGAGGCCATTCATTTCCACCTATAAACCTACAAAAGCCTGTACCAGTCATTTGAACACTTTTATTGTGTGATGTGTTATTGTCTGTTTCTGTCCACATCCCTGTTTTCTGGGTGTCGTTTCTCTTGCATGATTGGCTCAGGTAAGGACACACTGGTGCTCTCTTACACTACTAACCACATAACTTAGTGAGTCCCAGGATGCTCACCATACCGTGGGAACAGGATCTGTGGAGAGCTGGGCATTGTGGCTCAGGCGATGTCAAGTGGGACAGCGGAATAAAACAAGAATTGTCTTTTAGCATAGACCCAATTCATTTGGTTGGCACACAACAACATGTTCGTGTAACATCACCCGACTCAACCCGAACCGAGTCAGGCTAGAAGGATCTGATTGTTCGTCTCTGGGGTGCAACACTGAGTACAGACTGAATGCCCTGTTATTCAGTCTTCCATGCTACAGTGCAGCAGATGCACACATCGACAAAGACATTTAGCTGAGCCATGTTAATTAAAGCTTAAACACAACAAAGACAACAAACGGCCTCTTTATGTTGCCAGAGCCATCAGGGAATATCTCATGAACAGGAGGCATGATCAGGTTAAAGTTTACAGTGACTCACTGACACCTGTCTTCAGGACAAGGCTTTGGACTTTGACAAGGTTTTCATAAAGTTCAAGTCTTTTACTATAGTAGAAATTATACGTCTGCAGATTTTCTGCAAAGTAAAGCATTTCGTCATGGAGCAAGCTTAAATAAACCTTCCTTGTTTTCAGTTTCCTTTTGTACTGTCCTCCTACTATAGTCAGCACATTCTCATGATAAGAAACTTTTATAGAGAATGACTGGACTTTTTCAACTGTGTGATCAGTTAATCACTGATGAATGTAATTGATACAGCACACATAGTAGTTATCTATTAAAAACATGATGAATATAAATATATATATATATATAACTCCCTTCTCATCCTTACGGGTGGTATGTGTGTGTCTTCCTCAATCTCGGGTCCTCTACCAGAGGCCTGGGAGTTTTCGGGTTCTTTGCAGTATCTTAGCTGTTCCTAGCACTGCAGTCTTCTGAGCTGAGAGCTCTGATGTTGTTCCTGGGATCTGTTGGAGCCACTCTCCCAGTTTGGGGGTCACAGCCCCAAGGATGCCGATTACCACGGGGAGCACTGTTGCCTTCACCTTACGCATCTTTTCTAGCTCTTCTTGGGATTGTAGTAGTTAAATATATATACTATATATATATATATATATATATGTATATATATGATATATATATATATATATATATATCATATACAGTGGGTACGGAAAGTATTCAGACCCCTTTAAATTTTTCACTCTTTGTGTCATTGCAGCCATTTGCCAAAATCAAAAAAGTTCATTTTATTTCTCATTAATGTACACTCAGCACCCCATCTTGACAGAAAAAAACAGAAATGTAGAAATTTTTGCAAATTTATTAAAAAAGAAAAACTGAAATATCACATGGTCATAAGTATTCAGACCCTGTGCTCAGTATTGAGTAGAAGCACCCTTTTGAGCTAGTACAGCCATGAGTCTTCTTGGGAATGATGCCACAAGTTTTTCACACCTGGATTTGGGGATCCTCTGCCATTCTTCCTTGCAGATCCTCTCCAGTTCTGTCAGGTTGGATGGTGAACGTTGGTGGACAGCCATTTTCAGGTCTCTCCAGAGATGCTCAATAGGGTTTAGGTCAGGGCTCTGGCTGGGCCAGTCAAGAACGGTCACAGAGTTGTTCCGAAGCCACTCCTTTGTTATTTTAGCTGTGTGCTTAGGGTCATTGTCCTGTTAAAAGGTGAACCTTCGGCCCAGTCTGAGGTCCTGACCACTCGGGAAGAAGTTTTCTTCCAGGATATCTCTGTACTTGGCCGCATTCATCTTTCCTTCAATTGCAACCAGTTGTCCTGTCCCTGCAGCTGAAAAACACCCCCACAACATGATGCTCCCACCACCATGTTTCACTGTAGGGATTGTATTGGGCAGGTGATGAGCAGTGCCTGGTTTTCTCCACACATACCGCTTAGAATTAACGCCAAAAAGTTCAATCTTGGTCTCATCAGACCAGAGAATCTTATTTCTCATAGTCTGGGAGTCCTTCATGTGTTTTTTGGCAAACTCTGTGCAGGCTTTCATGTGTCTTGCACTGAGGAGAGGCTTTCGTCGGGCCACTCTGCCATAAAGCCCCGACTGGTGGAGGGCTGCAGTGATAGTTGACTTTGTGGAACTTTCTCCCATCTCCCTACTGCATCTCTGGAGCTCAGCCACAGTGATCTTTGGGTTCTTCTTTACTTGTCTCACCAAGGCTCCTCTCCCACGATTGCTCAGTTTGGCTGGACGGCCAGGTCTAGGAAGAGTTCTGGTCGTCCCAAACTTTTTCCATTTGAGGATTATGGAGGCCACTGTGCTCTTAGGAACCTTGAGTGCTGCAGAAATTCTTTTGTAACCTTGGCCAGACCTGTGCCTTGCCACAATTCGGTCTCTGAGCTCCTTGGGCAGTTCCTTCGACCTCATGATTCTCATTTGCTCTGACATGCACTGTGAGCTGTAAGGTCTTATATAGACAGGTGTGTGCCTTTCCTAATCAAGTCCAGTCAGTTTAATTAAACACAGCTGGACTCCAATGAAGGAGCAGAACCATCTCAAGGAGGATCAGAAGAAATGGACAGCATGTGAGTTAAATATGAGTGTCACTGCAAAGGGTCTGAATACTTATGACCATGTGATATTTCAGTTTTTCTTTTTTAATAAATTTGCAAAAATTTCTACATTTCTGCTTTTTTCTGTCAAGATGGGGTGCTGAGTGTACATTAATGAGAAATAAAATGAACTTTTTTGATTTTGGCAAATGGCTGCAATGACACAAAGAGTGAAAAATTTAAAGGGGTCTGAATACTTTCCATACCCACTGTATATACATATATCTATCATAGTATTTAAGGTTGTTGCAGCTATGGTGATAGCCATAGAGGAAACCTAATCAATAACTTTGCTCTCGGACAGAATGTGCCCTGCAAGTGTAATGGCCACAGATAACCTGTAACAAAAAGCAGGATGTATAATGACCTTGTGGTTATTGTACTGTAAACAGAAAGGTACATTTATGTGGCTTAAAATTGCTTAAAATAGAAAGTACTTTGAAATCAGATCAATATTTTTAAGTACAGTTATTCTTTTTTTTTTTTAACAAAATACCTACTTTCTTCCATTTACAGCTTTGATTTTATGATTGTATCACGCTGCACTGAACGACAGGGAGATGTCACTAAATGTCCAATCCCATCATAAGACAAAGTCTAAACAAATTCTGACACAATGATATTCAAGTTGGAAGCCCATTGTTTGTGGCTGTATGATAATTAGAGCTGGCCTTTCTAGCAGTTTATGTAAGAGGAGCTTGTTTATTCATGGTGAGTTCAGTTTGTGCAAAAGCCCCTTCAGATCTCAATGGCTCTATTATCAGGCGAGTGGTTAAACCCTCTTTCAAACTTCGACTGGACTAGTGATCTGCAAAAATTTAAACCGAATCACGTATACATATGAAGCAATGAGTGGCCGAATGAAAAAATATGAATATATGATCTGATTACTAGGTCCCCAAAACATTATGGTTGGCCTCCTTTGTACAAAGAGGAAAACACCTGAGTACACTTTGTTCCTGATGCAGCTGTGTTTCATCTATGGCCAGAGCAACACAAAAATATACAGTACATCCAAACAACTGAGGGGTCATTACATTCCCACTGACCTGTTAACAGAGCTTTTTTTATGTTCTACGAAACCAAAGAGAAAAGAGCCGCACAAAGCTGGGTCATTGTTCTTGACAGGGGGACTGGAGTGTACAAAGTCTCATTAAGAGTGAATGGCTATAAGCTTCTTTGCCTGTACTCACTGTGCCGGCGGACACTGCACCAGGTAGAGCACAGGCAGCACGGTAAATACAGTAAATGAAATCCTGATTTAAGGAAAAAAAGAGTTCTGAACGGCCAAACTCTGTGGCACTACACGTTCAAACACTAGATCACTGTGTAAGCTTTATTGTTCAGCGTGTATGGCAAGGTCAGTTCCTCTCCTCCATTCATTGTAGTAAAAGCTTTGCAGGGATTAGCTCTCTTGTGGAAATTTGGAAATAGAACAACTCTACGTGCACGCTCCTCTGCTCAAAGACCACCTCCATATTGGTTTCCCGTGCACAGAGCTCACTGGTTCCCAGTACTGTCACCTCAATGCCAAAAACGAGCACAGTCCTCATTCACTAATCTGCTCAAAAAAAACTCTTTGTTCTAAAAGTTTGATTTTATATTCCACAGAACAAGAGGAATTAGTTCTGACACAGTAGATGTGAGAATCTCGTCATCATTGCTGGTGTATTATCAAATTAATATTCTATCGTCAAGATGTTTGCCTTAAATGGTGTGAAAATAGTGTTTTAGTTGCCAGGGGAGAAAACATGACTGTCTCCATTTATCATCGGGTTGAGTGAAAGCAGTGTCTCTTTATGGCTTCTTTAATACGCTGATCTCACCACCATGCTGGTTGTGTCACATGGTAAACCATATCCCAATCAGAGGGTAAGTGACATTGACACCAAGCACAGTTATCTTGGCTTCTCACAAAGCCTCTGAGCTGAATGTTACTCACCAACTAATATGATTTTTATTCCTTTTATCAGTAAACTGTAAAATTTGATATTTCCCTAGTGTGTTTTGTTTTAATTGTATAAATGACAGAAAAACTTATGTGTAAAATATTATACATATGGTTTAACTGTTTTGCCTTTAAATAATAAATATAATGTGATAAATAATGTGTTTTTGGTGGTTTTAGAATCAACATGTCATTGGTTTATGATTTTATATTTCTACTGTCACTGCATCTACAATAAACATATTAATTCCAGTTAGCAGTTCTATTATATAACACATGAACCTTCAACACTGTTATCACTATTGATTCAGTGACTGACTAATTTAATTGGTAATCAGCTCCATATTTTGAAAAGATAATAAATGATGTTGCTTTAATGTTAGTTAAATTAGATATGTGTATATTATATTATATTATGAAAGGAAAATGAAATGAATGCCTCTTGCATAACTTTTCACTCCATACGTCATAAAGAGCCCAGAAATCTGACTAAGAGACTGGTGGTCACTTTGGATTTAGGGATGATTACTGCAAAATCAGCCATCTCAGTGTCAGTTTGCATTACTCAACAACAAGAGGAAGCTGACTGAGCAAATGTTTTGCACATCTGAAAGAAATCACTAGATACAAGCTCTGCTTATGTATAATCTGGGTGACTATTAAAGTGAATGACTCTGATGTCATGTTTTTAATTAATATTACAGGTTTGAGTCAGACCCAAATTTGATTTAGAGATTTTTGCAGGTAATGGGTCGACCTGCAGAGCTTGCAGATACTTTTTTGCAAAATTGACCATGGACTCTGTTTCTTAAAATAATAAGTCATTTTTCAAAAATGATTTTTTTTTTTTTTGGCCTAAGTGAGATCTTCATGATGCTGGTCACCTCTGGTAAAATCGTTAGTTGAACAGATCATGCAATTCTAACCCCATAATAAAATTGCCTATGTCAACAGTGTGACTTAGGCAATTTTAATTTGCCCAAGTCACAAAACAGAGTGACCTATGTAGCTTTATAAGCTTTTCAGGATGGCGGCCAGTTCAAAAAGAAGGAAATTCCTCCTAGCTAGTGAAGTTATTGCCATAATACAGGACCCAGACTCCATTGGTAAGTGATAAGATTCGCTATAATATAGGCTAGGCTATAAATATTGCATAGTTATTTACCCTTTTTAGTTAGCATTTTAGCATTTTAGTCAGCAAAATAGCTGTCTACATGAAAGCTACTGCTAATTAGCAGAGTGGAGAGGCTGTTGCTTAGTTGTGCTTTATTGTGCACAGAGTTGAACAGTCATTTCACATTATCACAGACGAAAAGATTACCTGCCATTTGTTTGGTTAATCTAAGAGTGATTACAGTTTTGCTGTTTGAGTTGGCGTTTACTGAATTAAAGGGCCACTCACTGAGTGTCTGTGTGCTCCACTGGTATTTTCAAATGTTTGTGGCTTACACTACCCCATGGTCTGTCACAGTAATGGGAAAAAAAGAAGTGCACTGTTTTACTGAAATCATTTATTCCAGAAGTAATTTGGCCAAAGTCAGGTTCAAAATTGAGTAAGTTGCAAAGGCACTTTCATAAATTGCCCTAAGTCATCTAATCCTCTTATGTTACATAACTGAATGACAGCATTATTTGCATGTCAATAGTCATGTGTTGTCATAGCCTTTTTATGTGAAATAATTAATAAATATAATATACTGTATATCTGATTCAGTTTTTTCAGTTTTTTGAAAAACTTGAAAATATGACTTAGGCCATTATTTTAAGAGTGTGACGATATAAATGTTGCTTTTCTGTGCAAGCTCAACTTTCTACCTTGATCTCCTCATTTTTCAGACCACACTTTTACAATAATTATATCTATAAACACGTGAGGAAGAAAACTAACACCTCCCAGTGCCTTCTATGTAAGACGTCTGAGTAAGCGATATAACTTTGTTTTTCATGAGTCAGCTGTGTCAACGCCATGAGTTAGGGACAGTCAAGGAAACAGCTGTTCCTTATGTCGCCTGACTTTTTTATTTCCACTGTGAACCAGTAACTCTAACAGTTTTAAAGTGTAGTTGTTAAGCTGTAAACAACTTTTTCTGCTCTGTAGGAGCTGCCATGAAGTCAGTCAGAGCTTAAAAAAAAAAAAAAAAAAAAGTGAAATTCATTTGGTTCAGTGTGTGTTATAACAATAGTCTATTTAGGTTGTCTGTCTGGATTTTCACTTTTTTTCACCACCATCTCAGTTACACATCCAAATATCTGGTGTCCAGTTTCATGCCATTCTTTCTCTGCTTCTTTCTCTCACTTTTCCTACAGCTTGGATACCAAGAGTTGAATACATGTAATGAGATCAGGAAGTAAGGAGGAGCTGAGTTTTGTTCAAGTTTCAGATGGATGACTTGCCCCACTGCTAACACCTATTCAAAAGTAATTTAACTGGATCAGCACAATAACTGGCTCTGTCCTGTCCCTTGATTTCACAACCTGTTGTTCAGAGATTAACTTATCATCTGTCAAGGTCACATCTTCTTTTAGTTGTTCTTGTTTGTGCTCCTTACCCCTGCTGATGAGAACAAGACAAATTTGTCACAGAGACTAATGAAACGTAGATTTGCGTGTGCGCTAATAGGAACTATTTTAAACACTAAAAAGACACAAGTTTATAACATGCTGTAATAGTGTGACAACCAGACGCAACCCAGGAGAGCAGCTGCATGAGGCTACATACTGACACAGCAGTGCTTTGAGCTAAATTCTAATGTTAGCGTGCTTTTATGCTCCCAATGATGAATGTCACCATGTTGATGCTTGGCAGATGTGATGTTTAAGATGTCAGAATGCTACCTTTGATAATAAACACTAAATACAAATAAGGTTACATGCTGATGTGGGTGTCATTTGGTTTTGTAATAGTAAATTAAAATTCCAAAGTTAAGGAAATCTATCCTCAGGAGAGCACGAGTGTCTGTGCCAAACTTCATGGCATCTATCCATATATTGTAGATACATTTCAATCTAAAATCAGGCGTTCATTATCATCGATACAGCGAGTGTGATCGTAAAATTATATTACTTACATGCTGCATCAGCAGACATAAGGTGTCCTTTAATGAATACGTTTTCAGTATTTGAATACTGAAAGTTGTATGTCATTATTGTTTCACAGAGAAGTCATTCTTAACATACAGTACATAACCTGAAGAGTCTCAATCTCACAGACACACAGCAGGCTCAGGGAGGATTTACAGTCAAAATGGGATTATATTTTATTATACATGCCATCACTAGCTGTAATCCACTTTAATAGGGCTGTGTTTGCTGATATATTGCAGACAGGACATACTGTACAACTGAAACAAGTAATTATTTTATTTTTATTCATTTAAATTGTTACTTCTGTTTGAAATAGTTTTCCTTACTTTTCTATCTGAAATTGTGAAGCTCTTTATCTCAGTTTACTGTGAAGTTGTTGCCTCACAGCGTTTTAGTGTAAATGCATGCTTTTATCTGTTGATGGATCAATTAGTGAATGACTGAGCTTGCTAAAAAAAACATGGAAATGTTCCTGGGTCTTGTTCGAGACACTCCTTCACAGAATTTACAGGAAATGTGTAACATTTTAATAAATGTCAGTGCAAATACTGGCAACAGATTCAATATAATTTAATAATAGAAAAAGAACTATTTATGGCAACAATGTGTTTTCTATTTTTAAGTCAGGCAAGGGAAACCAACCCTGCACAGTACTCCACTTTATACATCTTAGTGGTTATATAACAGGCTTTGAAATCAATATTTATATAGTGAAACTGGGTGGTTGATAGTGTGTTTAATGTTAGATTTGGAACAACTATTGTTGAGTTATCTGTTTTTATTTAGTGGAAACATGCATATCAGCTAATTTGCAGAATTGCAGAGTGTCACATTTTGGTAAATGTCCATTTGTTAATGTGTCAGTAGTCAACGCTAATAAAACAAAACATCATATCCAAAGAGGACAGTGCCCATGTGATCGATAGAGCTGGATATTTATATAAACCTGACAACTGAACATCTAAACAAGAACAAGTACCAGGAAAATGCTGCTACTATACACTGTGTTAAAGAACACATTGCCTAATCTGTTTGCTTTAAACTGGATGTGCACTGGCTGGTGGGTCAAGATCTGTTGGAGGAAGCAAATGTACAAACCCTTGTTTGGGTTGTCGGCATGCCTCAACGTGACCATGTTTTGCATCCAGAAGAACAATCAAACCGGGATAAGAGAGAGGGACTATAGGCACAATACTGAGACTGTCCACTGTAGGCCCCGGGCCACATAAAGACCTGATTATTCCCCCCTCCCCTGTTGGCTGGCCTTACCGAGTGGACAGACAGTGGACTCAGTATTTCCCTTCGTCTTTTGAGCAGTGGGGACTCTCCTCCAGCCTCAGCCAGGGCACAGCAATTTAAGGGAAGCTGTTGTTTTGGAGAGCCACTGTGGGAAAGTCATTAAAGTGTAAAGCATCTCTCTTTTATTTCTTTCTAAAGTACTCCTGGAAGAGGCATCCACTAAGGCAGTGGATGGTAATGAAGGCTGACACAGGCCGGCCACCCCCACAGAACTGTGTGTGCAGATAGCGGCTGCCATGGCAAACTGGGTGTCTGCTAAAAAACCGGCCTGCCAGACGCACAGCGAGCAGGACTTCCTCTTTCTTCACAGGTGGCCAGTGTCTACCAGCAAACTACTAAGTCAGGCCTTTTCTTCCTGCAGAAAAAAAGAAAACTTTCTCTCACTCTGGCAGACATTGGCTAGTGTGTTGTGAGTTGGGTTTTCTGTCACATGCCCCAAAGTTCAGCCTGTTATTATTTATTTAAAAGAGATTTAGTCAATATCTGCCATGCAACACATAGCTCTTAAGTTACTGAGATGAGGCCTTCAATTAAATCAGTGGTCATTTCTCACCATCTCTTCTTGCTGATATTATTATTATTCTGTGCAATATATATTTAAGTGGTCTACTGAAAAGGACACGTGGGATCAAAACTACCCATCATCCAGTGATATAACTCACATTGCAGGTTATAATCATAGTATTAGAGAACTGCAAACACAGACATAACAGCAGACTGGGACAAATGTACAATAAGTACGTATATGCACTGCATTGTTATGACAGAAGATTTTATGTTCCTCAAAAACACATCATTGGAGTTCCCCATATGCAAGTTTAATTGCTGCACATAAAACAATCAAAAGGTCAGTATCTTGTCTATCCATAAATGATAAGCAGGTAAAATTGTGGTGCACTCAGAGTATGGCAAACACTAAAACATATTACATCAGTGTATTTCAGTGTATGACAACCTCCCCTAAATGTGGAGCACAGAAACCGGTCTGAAGCAGTCTGCGGTGGAGAAGTGTTTTCCTTTCATTGTCCCTGTGTTTCTTTGAAAAACAGGGGCCTCTGCTGGAATCAGGTGGTACAACATGTTGTTTACCAGGCTTTCTGCACCCCGTGGACATGCCAATACAGTATGCTTTTCTTTTTGTTCTGTTAACCATAACATGCACCTGTCATCACACAGCATCCTTCCAAATACTCACTTTACCCAGCGCCCTGATGTGACAAGAATTTAGTTTTCACAATGCTGTAAAAATTCATGTGTAAGTCATCTCAGAAGTTTCACTACACAATACCACTTATCACAAAATATTATTTTGGCTCCTTCAACTCATGAGTTGAACATTTCACTTGAAGTCGCACGTAAATATTGGCACAACACTGTTTTATTTTCAGCCTATTGATTTGCTTGATTAAACAGTAGGCCACATGCAAAATGATAACATGCACAGAACAGGTCAAAGATACCAAGTGAATGTGGAGAAAGCAGGCTCAGCTCTGTGCAAATGGTAGTGTCAGTGAAGCAACTGAAAGCAATATTGATCTTGGTTAATGGCTGAATATTGGAAAGAGTGATTGATTTGACTGCCTCTGCATTAATGTCATTTACACTGACGTCCTGGTGGTCACACGGTTATTTGCAATGTTTTCTTGTTCTTTTATAATTTCTCAGAACTGGACTGTAATTCTGTTTCTGCCCACTGTGTATGTTTCCTTCTCCCAGGGCACACATATAGACTTCTGGAAAGTGAGGTTATGCAGCCTGGTCACTTGAATGAACTGCCATTTACTGAGGGTGAATAGAAGATTTAAGAACGGAGAGTGACCCATTGTCAGTGGTCATTGGTATGCAGAGCAATCCAGCATTTCAACTGGGACCCCCTTTGGTTTTGACCAAAATCCACTATATCTTTTACCCCCTGATCTGTGAGGTGCTGTTTTTTTTTTTTTTCTATGACCTCTAAATGCTCCTGTCACAAAGACCAAATGAGTTCAGTCACATAGAGAACTAAAACACTACTATCAACATTTAGAACAAAGCCAACTTTAATGTTTTCTGATCAAATCATGTGTTCAAAGGTACTCAGAGACTAATCTAGAGTAAACAGTTTCAGGGAAGGTCTGAAATATGTTGGTGTACTCACAGGTACAATGAAGCAACAACTAAAGGTGGACCCAAGAAAATCGGTTGCATTTTCATCTGCAAGTCAATGCTTTTATTCTGACAAAGCAAGCTGTGACTGCCTGCTTGACCTGCAGAAACAGGGTTCGAATACGAATTTGACACCTATTGTTATTTGAACTGGCAGTACATGCACAAAACCAATGGCCTGGTTCATTTTAGTCTAAACAAAAGGATTCACCCCACTTCACTATATCTACCTTCTTCTCCCTCCCAGTCAGTCTTTGGAAGCGGACTGAACTGGGTTACTGTTATATAACCAGTGTCTGCTCTCATAGATCTTCAGCAGCTCGTCTTCCCCTAATCTTTTCAGCTTGATTACACCCTCCATCCCCCTTCTCAGCTGAGTGTTCTCACACACAAGCACATCCACACAGGGACACATGAACAGAGTGTCGGGATCCGCCACGCTCTGGTTTGGAGCGGATGGGATGCTTATGATTGCAGGTGTGAGTGGTGTGTGTGTGTGTGTGTGTGTGTGTGTGTGTGTGTGTGTGTGTGTGTGTGTGTGTGTGTGTGTGTGTGTGTGGTTGCAGCAGTGTTTTGTCAGCATGCAGCACCTTGTCATGACAAACAAGAAAGACATCTGTGCGGCTGCATCAGTCAATGAAATTTCCAGTCATTAGCATTTTATTTTAGCATCAGGTCTGTCATTTGCAGCCTCAAACCTGTGTGAGCCAGAGACACATAGTGGTGCTTGGAAAAGGCTGATGATAGTGGAAGCATTCCTGCAATATGGATGCAGTATACAAATAGAGTATTACAAAACCAATAAACCGGTGGTGTCAACATTTACTATTGCTTGTTTACAGTGTGTATGCAACCCTTTAACGTTTTTTTTCTTAGATTTTCCCACTGATATCATATATATTTACTGGTTATTATTCTTTGCTTAGCAGAAGTCAACATTTTGCAATTTCAAGGAACATTTGATAACTGGTGTAAAAAAGACATCCAGGTAAAATAATTAGACAGTGTGTCTGCTGAAAGCATTTATCATTAGGCTACCCATGATTTGGCAATAAAGCTGTGGCAATTAATTTTAGCAATAAGGAAGTCTGTATTGGAACAGAAGGTCGCTGTTTAACAGAATTCATAGTTTTTTCCCACATAAAGACCTCATGACATTCGATTTTCAAAGCGGCATGAAGAGACACGAGGGTTTAAAGGGCAGAGGTTGATTTCTATTTGGTCCCTGTTTTTGTGACAAGTAAGCTAAACTGCAGCAGTAAACTATGACCTGTCTCGCTGACCTTTGCCCACAAAGAGCATAAACATGTAAATATGCTCCTCAGGCAGCAACCTACACATAAACCTGTTTACTAACGAAAGTCAGTAAATCTTCCAGCCTTCCAGCATTTGATGGGCTTTTTCAGTCAAGGCCAACAGCCAAAAGATGCAGGAAGTGAGCCTGCTTAACAGCAGCCCCATGGGAAATGTTTTGTGTAACACAACTTAAACCTGGAACAGTTTAAAGGTGGAGACAGTGGGTGGGAGAGGGACATTGCAGTTAAGTAGTTTTCATGTTTTCCCAAATATTAACAGTTTTGGTTCAGGTTTAATCACAGAAAATCCTATTAAATAAACAGTGTCAGTATATTTATAGACTCACTGGATTGAGTTTCCCTGCCTGGTTCATTAAGTAACAGTGTCCAGCATCAACCCACCATCTGCTGCTTCAGATTCTTACTGGTTGTCTATTACGTTTTCCTTACTGTAAACATATGCACAAATGTATCAGGAAATGGGTCAGACACAAACTTGTGTTTTTATATAATAAATTCAACAGAATTGTCACACCGCTTTAGAAATCAACACTCTTCTTACCCCTAAAACCAACAATGAATATAAAACTTATGCAAGTTTAAATGCAATCGTATCAACTGTGAAAGTCTTATCAAAGAAAAATAGACCCTGAGTGGATTTTTCTGAGCTGCCTCAGAAAGTAGGGCACCCCAGATCTGTGCCATCATCAAGTCATGAGCACAAGGCAGCTTTGTCAGCATTTTGAATATTGAGAATGATTCTCACAACAGACGTAATTACCGCTATCAGCTGAGATAACCTAGCAAAACCAGCAACGGCAAACAGTTTCTGATGCTTTTACAGACCAATAATCTATATGCAGTTTGCAATGTCATCAAAAACATTTAAATATAATCTCAAAGCGGTTTGTTCTCTGAAGGGCTTATACAATTGCCAAGAGATGTTTATTATGATCTACTGACATCTATTGGTCTGAGAAAAAATGACACACATTTTATATAACTGCTGAAAATCAATCATGTGGCACTGGCGCCCTCCTGTGTCATCAAATTTACCCTTGTAAAGCAGCCATATGCCATATTGAGTGCTTTGCTCAAAGCCACCTTGATGTGTTATGGAATAGGAGAACATTTCTTTTGATTTTACAGTAGAGGTGATATGACTAGACCCGAAAAGGGTATTTGCATTGTTGAAAATTATACAACAAAAACACATCTACGTAAATAATTGTTTAAACCATGTCAAACAAATTTTTAAAGTTGCTACTTTTCTCTGTAAATTTAACATCTTTGCTTGATTTTTTTTAAGATACACAATAAAGACATTATGTGGGTATTTGAATTTGATGGGTGGTTTTACTATTGATTGACAGTGAAGAAACTAAAGACCTAATTGAGAACTTTGAAATTTGAAAAGAAATTTGTTGCGGATTAACTGATAATGAAAATAATCTTTCTTGCATCCTTAAATGTGATCATCTCCGCTAATGTTTACTTCTTTCAGACATCTGAAACATCATTTATACTATATGTCTTATGTTCCAACAGACTGGTCTGAAATAATTGTTGAAATTTTAACATATAACAAATACAGTTGGCCCTTTTTATTCACTTCTCTTCATGATGACACAAAATGCAATGTACAGTGTCGTACCACACATACATAATGAGCAACCTCATGTTCTACAGAAAGAGCGTCTTTATTTATATCTTTTGAAGGATTCACATTTGGATCAGTTACTTTTAAAATAAACAAAATAATATTCACAAAAATATTCTATCCTTTACATTTTTCAGGTTTGTGTGTAAGTGCTACACTTATCAAAATACAGAGACAACACCAATAGTTCACAACAAAGTGTGTGCATGTCCATTTTTCAGTTCTCCAAACATGCAAGGTTAAGCTCAGCACTCTAATTTGGCTTTGACAAAAAAGCTGGCTCTTATAAGGAACAAGGTCACAAATAATGGAGTAATACAGTTTTGGACAAATGCCCTGGGCAGTGTCTATTTATCTCTGTGCATGTGTATACATTTTTGAAATGAAACATTTATAAGCTATTTGCATGCATTTCCACAAAAAAAGAAACCTGTTGAGGCTTTCCTACCAATATGGAATAGAAATCCGGAGCCAAAGGCTTTCCGAAGAAAAATGCTATTGTGCCCTTTTAAATAGCCCTCATTAGTTTGATCCTGATGTCTCAGTCTAAGGCAACTTTCCTTTCAAAGGAAATCAGGGTTTGAATGTCTTTTATTTGGCCAGTCAGGTTTATAACTGAACACATCACAGTGATGGGGATAGATGTTTTTTATGCGATCTGAATAACTAAGTTCTGTCTTGGCTTTCACATAGTGTATACACTAGGTCCAGTGTAAGTCAGTTTCTGCTGAGCATCAAGGTAAAGTTTATCAGACATGAAAAAGGAGAATTTACATATTCACATTTGTATAAAAATGTGTCAATATCTTCCATCTGTAAAAATAACACAGTAATTTCAATTTCTTGAGGAAAAACTCATCATTGTGACTGATTTTATGCCTTACATTAAGGTAAGCCTCTCTTCCACCTGGATCCTGACCTAAACTGCATTACACTGTTTAGGAATTGCTGAAAAAAAATATAATGAATCTAACCTTAAATCTGATTTTAGCTGTGATTGGAAAAAAATGAATGAAACCTTACACATCAAATCAGAAGTCAAAACTGTGGTGAGAAACATAATATTCATAGTGTTTACGTTGTGACAACACAAGCTGGACAAACTACAAGAATAACATTTCCACAAGCCAACACTGTACAGAGTTACATGTAAATATACTGTAACACACATTGTTCATTACAAATGTACTGGCTGTAGACAGGTAGTGTGTAATCATTTACTTGTGAAAATAATTGTAAACGACAAGAATTGAATCACTGGGGGGACGATATTGCTTTGGGACCCCTGTGACCTATAATATTTTATGCCCCCAAAACAAGTTCAGCACTGAGAACAGCCCACAAAATGCCAAACGACACTACATGCATACCTGCACAGTTCAACACTAGTTTTCACCACTGACCTCTGACATGTCATTTTTAACATTTAAGAACAAACCCACAATCACATTTTTCAGGTGAGCCCTCTCAACAGTTGAGTTTTCCACCAACCACTGTAACAGTTTCAAATAAATGCTTATGGTTTAAGATGTTTAGTTGGATAGTTAGTTGATGAAAACTGTTCATAATGCCCCTCGTTAAAAACAAAGACCTTTAGGAAAACAGCACAAGAGAGGTAGGAATTTTTATTCCAAAACCTATGATCCACAAATACTTGGACTTTTCATTATTTTTGCATGCTAATTACTGCTTGGCAGCACAGCGAGAGAAATCAAAAGCATACAGCTGAGGACAGTTACAACCAGAAATATGGCACTACATAAACTAGAGGACACAATCACACAGAGCAAGCCCTCGACCCAGAAGAATATTTACAGTGCTAACACTCCTGCCTTGGAAGAGTTTCTGCCCGGTTAGGTGACCACTTCCTCACGTGGCAGGTTGAGCCTCACCTCCCCTCCTGCTGCTGTGGAGGCTGAGTAGACTGCGGTGGCAAGAACAGAAGAGGGGCCGTTGGTCTCCATGGTGAAGAGTTTGCAGGGTCCTGGTAGGGCCACGTCAGGGGCCTCCTTTTCTGGGCTAGATACCCGAGATGATCCAGGCGAGGATGTGGGGCTGAGTTGCACAGCTGTAGTATCCTGCAATGTGTGTTCACTGGTCTCGATTTCAAATGCAGCTCCGTCAGCCAACCCACCATGTCCCATTAGACCTGTTCCCCTGCCTCCCACCTTAGACCTGCGTGAGCTGTGGGGAGGGGGGAGGCGGCTGCACACGCAACAGGCCCCAAAAAAGGAAAAGGCCACCAGCAGTAGGATAGGTCCGATGATGATCGGGGGGTTGGCAGAAGGCACCAGTGTGCTGAAGGCGAATGCTCCCACCAGAGTGATGTTGAGTCCAGCCAGCATGATGCATAGGCCACAGGCACAGCACAACGCCGGAGAGGGTAAGCCATGAGGGCGAGACTTCCTCCTCTTCTTCTTCTGGGCTTCCTTTTTAGGAACTTGGGTGCCAGTATTTCTATCAGTAATGACCATGGCGTCACCTCCAGGCTTTCTCTCTCTCTCTCTCTCTCTCTCTCTGTGTTTATGTCTCCCTGTGCCTCAATCCACACTCTTAGTCATAGCAGTGTTTAAATGAAATTAACTCTGTCCAATTCACAGTGTGGAAATATCTTTGCCTGTAAATGACAACACATGACAACTGTAAAAGATACACGCAATGAAAGAAATCGTGCCTCTGATAAGTGCGCTTATTGCACTGCTCTTGTTCTGGGCACTAGTATCACAGTGTTGATGATCATTGTGGACACAGTGAAGGGTCCTCGCTCTGAGAACCTGTGTAATCCATCAGTGAGCTTTGAACACTCATCATTGTGCGCCTCTAAATTACATATTTCTGGAAAGGTTGTGGTCTGGCATGTTATCTACCTATAACTGAGAACAGAGGCCACTGTGTCAGAGTTGGCATCTGGATGGTTCTTTATCACTTGTCTAACATGATCTGAGATAACTGCTGAATATAAAATTGCTTTAAATATTGCCTTTAATATTAATAACTTTTTCAAATGGAATACTTACATGTAAGATAAATAGGGAAAGCAACAGAGCACCTGCTATAGCACAGGTAGACAAAGAGCAAAGAAGTTAAAATTAATTTTCAGAAAACAGTGACACCACAGTTAAGAGGTTTTAGTGGGACCATTGATATGAGATTTCCTTGCTCATATTGTAGAGCTTACATTTGAACACAGCTCATCAGACTTCCTGTTTATTTTATTTTGAATTGTGTACATGCTGCAGCTGCTTCATTCATGCAAGCAAGGCCAATGTGCAACAACATTTAATTATTTAGTTAGAATCAAATCAGCCCTTCCATGGCAGCATGCAGAGTCCAAATGAAGAGGGGGGTGTGGGAAATTGATTTTTTTTAATGTGCATATAAGTAAATCTATGCTACAGACATAATTACACACTTAAGCATTAACTGGGTTTTGCTCACACATAAATGCATGGTTATTGAGGTGTTGCATTCCTATAAAATAAAATCATCTTACCCTTTATGCCTATACAGCCCACTGAAGGTCTTTGCATTGTTTATTCGGTAGATTTTCAGCGCTAGACTCTAATTACCGAGAGGTGAGGTTGAAAGGACGCATACACGCCAGACGAGAAATTTCCTCTTCCTTTCGTATCTTTACAGTCCTGAGGGCACATGTCATGACAGCCATTCAATCAGTGGCCACGGAAACACAGTGAAATGCGATCCGACCTGCTGAGGAATTAAAAAAAAAATCCGGGAGGAGAGAGAAGATCACTTAGGTGAGATGGCATTTCTTTTGAGCTGTCAGACAGACGCGTCACCGTGCGCCGCTCCTGATGTGGACCGAGGCGCACGTAGCACCTGGCAGGTCATCCTGCAGCGGAAATGGAGGGAAACAGCTGATGTATAGGAGACACCTCTCGAGTAGTCGAGGTGAAGTCGTCATATTTTCTTATGTCATATCTGATCTGCCACGCACAGCGTCTTCCCTCCTCTGCCGACCTCCGGATGCGACTCTCCTCCTCACCACTGATCATCTTGGTGTGTGTGTGTGTGTGTGTGTGTGTGTGTGTCTGTGTTTGAAGCAGGTGGTGAAACTGACGACTTCTACCTTTATGTTACCAGTTGCTGATTTTTCACAAACATTAGACTTATTTGACCATTTATTTTGAAATACATGGTGACCTGATTTCCCCTTTGACATGTTAAATCACTGTAGGGCTACAACTGCCTGATCAAAGTTTCTACTAAATATTCTTTGGTATCCTATTTTCAGTCATACCCTTAAGGTAAAAAGGCACTCTTAATGAAAGGTTCCTACAACAAATGGCTTCAGGAAGGTGAATAAATCAGTTATAAGTTAATAAGTGTGTTTTTGCCATTTTGTGATAATTTTTTTTCTATTTGAGTTGTTAATAAAGTGCCAGGTGTCATTTTCTAATCAGATCCTTGCAAATATTAATAAAAGTTTGTTTTTTTACCTCATTTGAAGTCTACATCTCCCTGATAAATAAAGCAAACACACATTAATTAATAGCGTTAGTTAAAATTATAAGTGACGCCTTAAAACCTAAGCGTGAACACTCAATTTCCAAGTTCACGGTTCACATAATGTTTAGGCCCAGTACATTCACACAGTCTTCATCTGCAAATCAAATTCAGATGCTCAGTTGTCAGAGATTTGTGGATGAACACACTTTCCATTGCTGAGGTTTAAGGATTTATCATCCATGTTGGTTTAAAAGCTGAACTGAGTCTTTAAAAATGCCTGATTCTAGTTTTAAGGTGAGGCCCAGTGTTATGTTGTCTGATTAGAAACGTTTTAAAAGCAATAAAACATCCCCCAAACAATGCAGCTTTAACTTAGAAGATTTTCATTTGTTCAACTGTCAATCACTTCAACCTATTCTAGATGTTTTTTAATAAGCGTTCATTATGTGTCTCTCCAGTGTTTAACTTCATACAAACTCAGGGGGACTGTAGCGAGATATTGTGATTTGAAGCCTGACAATCAAACTGCTGGTTGTCGTCAAGGCTCCACAGACTCCTCGGGCTCATGTTGCTGAGACCCATCAACATTATTCAGCTTCACAGCACGTCAGAGCACAGCATTCTTCCCCCCACCACTTTCCATGCAGCAGCCATTCTGTCTGTGCTGTCCTGAATATCACTGTATTATACTTCACAGCGGGTACTACAATCCACTGTGTGCATGCAATGGATGTAGCTATTTGTATGTGTGTATCTGCAGACGCACATATATTCTCATTTATTTCACTCAAGCTATATACAAACCAAGGAACTTGAGCTTGTGTACAAGTCCCATCATCACATAACGACCATAATATTTTTTTTAATTGGAGGATGGGAACATTGAACGATGATGAGATGAGCTGCCCACAAGTGGGAGTACTGGGTTTAATTTGCTTCACTTAGTGTCATGAAGTACTTCACTAACAATTAAAATTTAATATTTGGTTAAGTGTATTAGACCACAGATGTACAATATTATGGTATATTATGAGCCTAACAAACAGGACAGATTAAACAAGTCTACAGCAAAAACAACAAATCAAAACGATTCAAATTAAAATCTTTGCCTAATGGAGAATAGCAAGAAGATTAAATAGTATCAGTAAATTGGATCATGTGATAACATTATGGCTTATCTTGATCAGAAGGTGACTGCTTTAGTTTCCATCTAGATAAAACATCTGGCATGTCTGTAGAAGTCCTGCAACAGAACAAAGGATTGAGGGTTCAGAAAATGATGTCTTCATGGGCATCATTCACAATGTTTTCTTCAGCAACATTCAGTTTTAGCTGAAATCACTTAAGACTTTCTAGAGCATGTTATAGTTGTTTCACAAATGCAGTAATGTGTATGTTTGATGTCATGCTGGTCAACTCAGGTTGTGCATAATGAATGATCTGATTTGACATAATTGTAATCTAGCCAGTATCAGGGTTACCTTAGCAACAACATTCAAAGTGGGTGACTATGAAAAGAAACCTTTTGAAAGTCCCCTTTTCTCTTGTAAATGCCTGTCAGACAAAAAAATTAAATAAATAATAATAGTGTACTCTTACATAAGGTTTTTTGTTGGTTATCTTGCTCACAATTGTGCTGTGATAAAAAAAAATACCCTTAACAAGTAAAAACAATTACCACTTATCTGTCCCCAACATAATCAAATGCAAACTAACAAAATGCATCAAATGAAGAAATGCTGGAATTGTATTTATATTATAATTTAGTAGATTAGCAGAAGGTTGTGTGTCAAAGGAAATGGTGCGAGGAATCTTCATGAAGATTGCAGATATTTTTGGCTGTTTGTGGAGGAAACTTTTGAAGCACATTCAAAATAAGAGAACTGAGGGGTTAGACAATTTTCCACTATTTCCACTACAATATTTTTATACAGTTTTTTTCTGGAAAATCCTCCTAACAAAATAAAAACATGCATTGTATTATAACTACATTTAACAGGTCACTCACTTCTTAAAGTTTTGTTAGGTGAACAACAGTAGTTTTGATAAAAGAATTTTAGTATGTAGGTAAAAATTACAATTTAAAGAAAAAATACTGGTCCTTGGCAAGAAACAGAAAATGAACAAATGTCTCCTATCGCAGTACATTCCCACTGATGCCGAGCTGATGATGCCTTTATGGATCCCAGTTTAAGTAAATATATATTTGACATAAAATAGAAATTTTGTAAGTAATTTGATGTAGCAATGTGTAACTTAGGAATATAAGTTGGCCAAGCATAGACCCCTGAGGGATCTCAAAAAGCTCATACCCCTCTTCAGGATTCATCTCGGCCATTTGTCCATCCTCAACAAAGGTTCCCATTCGACTCTTGCAACGTTCCAGATTTACTTGACTCTGCGTCCCTGCAAGACCACAAGAGTGCAGATCAACACAGACCAACACCAATATGCTGCTACATTTTATACCAGTCTGTGGAAATCTGCGATCTGTATCATACTATCATGGTTTGTAGAAAAAGGAAAACAAAATTTCAAAGTCACATGCATACTTGAAATGAAAACATACAAGGGATATTTTGGGCACAGCTCAATAGTCTTTTATGTGTTGGGATTGGTCCCAACTGTGGAATTTATCTCACATGCAGCCATGATGATAACTTTGAACACAGAAAGGAGAAACAGCCATCCCACAGTAATTTCCCATATAATGCTAACTCAGAATTATAAATTCTTATCCATCCATATACACATATGACCTCTTTGTTACATGACTGGTTAAAATGTCACTCAGTGTCAGAGTTGTTATTAACAAATACTGGACAAAGATGCAACATCAAGTAACTGAATACAAACCCTTTGGAAAGTTATACTGTACTTTTAATTTAGTGAAAGGCTCATATTCACCTTCTCGTCTTAGCGTCTCTATCTGTGGCTCTGCAGCAGGGTTGGCTGGTGTTGGGTGCACTCTAAAGTTTCCTGGAAAGTTAACGGATGTTCAGAGTCAAAATGTTTCTTGAATAGAACTACTATTATTCTTTCCTTAATGTAGTCATTTAGTACATTCAAAAATAATATTTATCACACCTGGGTGCATATCATGAAACAAAAAGCTGTACGTTTTTTACATAGTGAATATTAATATCAATCAACTTACCAAATGATGGAAGAATATGATTGATGTTCAGCCAGGCTTTTATAAACGGGTAGATTGATATGAGCAGACCTGTAAAATAGGAGGTATAATTAATTTGATTGGTGATAACACTGGTTTTACTATAGTGTTCTTATCATTATTGCTGGAAAAAATGTGTAGTAACAAACAGACTGCAGTATTTATGTTGATATTTGTCACGATCTTGGCATCAATCACGTTCATTTTTGTCCTAAATCTGCACTACTGTGGACTGTAAGAAACAAGTAGAGGAAAATATCGCATACAGTCAGGAATGGAAAATTATAAAGGTATATCAAATTCACCTGTTTTATAAAACCATACTTCTAATTGCATTTTAATTTATTACAATCATTTGTTCAAGTGCTTGAATACACACTATGCCAGTTTTCCCCATCTAACTGTAGGCAAAATAGGATAACTTGATGAAATAATTGCTAAATTGTAATTGTTTTGACAAAGTCTTATGATAATTTCTAGTTTACCAGAGACAGTGTATGATGTTTCTTCCTAATCAACTCCAAGTATAAAGTAATATTGAAGCACAGGGCTTGTGTGCCTCTCAGTGGCACTCAGCTCCCATACAACACAGTTATTGATTTCCCTTATAAGCCAGTAGAGCCCTGGCAGGCCCTGGTGGCTGTGATGCATGTCTGTGCTTAAAATGTCATGAAACTGCAGAAGGAGTGACAAGAATCTGCCGAGAACACTCTGTTCATATTCATTAGTCACCCTATGTGTTGGAGGAGGCATCATGGCACATAAGCCCCAAAACACATAATCAGATGCTACTTAGCTGCACAAGTGTTGCTGGAGTGAATCTCTGACAAACTGCTCTGCACATTTTTTGATTAGTCAAATTCATGTTCACATAAGACCCATAAATTAATTATTAAAAGGTGATCAAATCATCATTGAGAATGTATTCCACATTAACTATACATGTTGCTGTTGGCCTCCTCAGATTAAAAGCCCTGCCCTTTGCCCTTCCCCTGCAGGAAAGCAGTTTAGACACTCCTTTATCTTGGTAGTGCAACTCACCTGGCTATCAGCTGGTTCCAGTTACACTGTTGTATCAGATGGTCACATGAATAGAACAGTGGATGGAAAATGTCATACACCACATATCTTTTGCCTGTGTTTTCACCTTTTTCTTTATGGGAAATATTCATTAGTTGCCTGTCAACAATGAATGTGTGTCCTCCTCAAACCCAGCAGCACTGAGTAGAGTTTTTTATCTAACCTTTGTGTTTTGTTGACATCAGTTTTCTGTTCTAATTGTTTGGGGTCTCACAGACTGTCTGTGTAAGTAATTACAAAAAATAATTATTGGAAATTTTTTTTCCTTCCTTTCTTTTAAACACCCAATTTGTAGAGAAGTGATAACCTTTCCTTTTGTCATCACCTGTGCTTCTGCATTTAATGACGGTGACAAAACATGGAAAACATACACAAAAGGGAATATTTCAGACTTCAATTGAGCTACGCATCAACAAATATATATTCCTACACACATAAAGAAATATGTACAGCATGTTATCCTACACAGTGCAGCATCGTGATGTAACGTAATGTAATATTTATTTCCCAAAAGTAAATACAACAAATTCAAATTAACACATTTTTTGACAGTTTTGACTATTTTCTACACCAGTGACACATATAGTATAGAGGAAATGGACAAATCTATTAGATGTAGCCACGACTGACAGCAGGGGCCTCTGAGACTTCCTGAAGCAGCCTCTAACATACACTTAACATCATGACAAGAAAGGGCTCAAAGAAAAAGAAAGCAATGAAAGAGACCCATAGCAACTGGACAACAACAATCCACAACTGGATCAATCATTCTGAAAAATTAGTTTCACACACACACTCACCGAGGCCCCCTGCTCCAAGGAAGATACCTCCAACAGCATCAGCATCACACTCCCTGGACACCCCAATGATGATGCAGCCCGCCACAATGCTGAGCAGGGCTGAGCCCACCCGAAGCCCATGGTACTCCCCAACGCTGATGGGGTTCATTCAGCAGGTGGAGCCCCCCCACCTGCCCTCCACACACACACACACACACACACACACACACACACACACACACACACACAGTGAACAGTGTACTCCGCTTTGACTTGGGCCTTCACTGCTGCTGGCAACTTTACTGTCATCTACTCAAGACATGCCCTTCCCTTGTTTCACTCTCTCTGACACACACACAAAAAACTTTCTCTGCCTGAGTCTCCATCTCTATTCTCTCTTGCTCAAGACGTCTCATGCATCTTTAAAGACGAGGCTGTGGTTTCCATTGCCGCTGAAAATTAGAGCGCTTGGGGCACTGACTCTTGTGACAGCGATATCTGTGCTACAAATGTGATCACAGCCCTCTTCCCACCAGCACTGGCATTCATTATCAGTGAATGCCTAGAGTGTATTCTACAAAAAGAAAGAAAAAAAAAAAGAACATTTAATGCAATAAACAACTACACTGCTGTACTGAACACATAAAGTGTGTCAAAACACAGTATGACTACAAGAGCAAGAGAAGTACAGAAGCACAAAGAGAGAAGGCAGAGGGCAGAGAGAGAAATAAAGGGCGACAATAAGAGAGATGGAGTTAAAGTATGTGCTACTTATGTGATTTGTCTGTGAGCTTGAAGGGAATGTGTAATGAAAGGTTGAGAGAGTCCTCCCCGGTGGGGGCCTGAGGCCATCCACAAAGGCCTGTAGTTGCCATAGGAATAGCATATCCATGGCAACAGCAGGAAAAAAAAAAGGGTAAGCAGGATTAACACTGGTGAACAGGATAACATATGAACTTGCTGGGAAACAGTGACACATTTCCTGTTCAACAAGTAAACTCCTAGAGTCAGATGTCTACATCTATTATTAACCAGTGCAAGTGCAGTGTGTATTACTACCTACCACTTATTACTTTCGCTACAATATTACCTGAATTACCTTTTGGGGATTAATATAGTTAATCTTATCTTATATTACCTTCTCTTATCTTATTTTACTTGTACTTCTATGTTTGTGAGTACCATTTGACCATTTTGAGCATAATTCTGTCAGAGTGAGGACATCGTGGCCAGTCTTCATCAGTCCTTAAAGTGAAGTAAAGTTAATAATTGTCATTTTATCCCAGCCTCATTTTTTAAATGACAATCTCTCTGCAATATTTAAATAAACAATTATCACTTGTACCACTACATTGAATTATTTCCACTTAAACATTTACGCAGAGCAATTACAGATTTCTATTTGACCAAAGAGGAGGTTCTTGGATGTAGTGAAGGAGGACATGAGGATAGTTGGTGTGGGTGAGGAGGATATAGAGGATAGGGTAAAATGGAGGCAGATGATTTGCTGTGGCGACCCCTGAAGGGAGCAGCCAAAAGGAGAAGAAGAAGAATTACAGATTTCTATTTAAAGTATTTTGCCTTGTGCATTAAAATGTATGCTCATTAAATTTGACTTGCTACTGACCTAAAATACTGGATGTCTATGTAGGTTATATTATATGTGACATAGACAATAGCAGTAGTGTATTATCCAGGGAGTGCACTGGAAAATTTAGGGGGATGGAAGCAAAAAACACATGCGTTGGCCGGGAATCGAACCCGGGTCAACTGCTTGGAAGGCAGCTATGCTAACCACTATACCACCAACGCTATACATCTTTGTCATTTAAGACATATAATTCAGTTAATTTTATTTCAGTCAGATGATAACGATTTCATTTTGATTAGGTGGTAAAGCAAAACATTATTAATACGCTTTTCCACCGCGGATTTTATGCCCCCCTGTATTCAAATGTTTTCTTTTCCCTTCTGCAAAGACGCTTTAGAAAAGGATCTTGGATAACTAGAATGACAAAAAAACAACAAAAAAGGCGGATAAAACAAAGTAGAAAAAGGAAAAGTATTAAAAGTACAAATAAGTGGTTGCTTCGACAACTGTCAGGCATGTGTAGTCGTGATAAAAAACTGTTAGGTTTAGGTTTGGTTTTAATGCCTTTAAACGTTGCGGTAATTGATTTAACCAGAATACAAAATATAACAGTGGGTGGGAGAAATACGGACAAACAAATTATTAAAGTAAGGAATGAAAACTTGATGGCCCGTACGGGGATCGAACCCGCGACCTTGGCGTTATTAGCACCACGCTCTAACCAACTGAGCTAACCGGCCTTTCGGGAAAGACTGCTCTTAGTATTAAGATAAGTGAACGAGGAAATGGTATAATTTCGATACTGTTCGTGTTCTGTCGTTTTCCTTTTACTAAGTTACCTGCACCGGAATTCTTTTATAGGAGTGGGTAGTAGAAAATCGTCTGAGAGAGGGAGAGAGGAATGAAAACAAATCCTGTTTATAAAATATGTTGTTACAACTTTAATCTCAGACCTCGTGGCGCAACGGTAGCGCGTCTGACTCCAGATCAGAAGGTTGCGTGTTCAAATCACGTCGGGGTCATTGTTTTTTTGATCAAAAAATGATCACAAATGATCAAATCTTGTTTATATGTAATTTGTGTAAACCTACCCTAAAATCCTAAAAATCTTCACTAAAAAAGAAATTTCAGTCTCTAATCAAATTGTGTCAAATTATCAAACATATACCATTACTATTACATTTGACATTACATTACTATTCTCTAAAAAATAATACTAAAGATACTACTAACAAGCATGTACGTTACTTCCAACTCCTGAACTGTGGACACTGAGCTGCAGATCCTGTCAGATCCCCATACTTATGATACTATAGGATAGACACAGTAACAAAAACCTAGGAGCTAAATCCTTAATAAAGGCAACGGGGAGGGAGGAAAAAAAAAAGAAGGGCTCGTCCGGGATTTGAACCCGGGACCTCTCGCACCCTAAGCGAGAATCATACCCCTAGACCAACGAGCCTCACATACGCAAATGTTGTTGTGAGACTTCAGAAACTCGTCATCTTTTTCAAATATTACAGCTTCTGTGAAAAAGATATTCAAACAAATAAGTCAACATGTTTATTATGGTGGAAAACGAGTATTGTCAGCGAATGAAATATTATCCACGGTTGCAAAGAGTCAACGACCCTGGTGGAAATTCGCATTTACATGAATGCTATGATTTTTTATAAAATACCATTTATATAATATATAATTTAATTAACGTTAGTCCAACTTTAATAACACACAGGCTCATGCAGACCTTTAGCACATGACCTCAAACGTTACACAACCTAGTTCGTTAGAATGCCCGTATGTTAGCATGTGGTTTTAGCTAACGTTAGCTAAAGATTTTACATTTTTATTGTTGCATAGATAAATGTTTGAAAAATGGGGCTCTATCAGTTATTACCAAACTGACACAGCTAAATCCATAAGATAGGATCGTGTTCCGATGAGAAATACTACTATATGCTGCGGAAACAGGTGTGAGCTTTGGTTTACTAAGTTTACTTTAGGTATCTTTTAAAAAGCAGGTAACGTTAGAGGAAATATTCATTTCTTGGAATTTAAATTGTTTTAATGTTTAATTAAACTATTATTATTATTATTATTATTATTATTATTTATTTTAGTTTGTAACAGTTAAATTAGCTTATCTGCGGATGTAAGGCCCGTAACATTTTTTAGTGAACATATTAATTATAACATGATTTACATGGCTCTTTGTCCAGACACATAATGCGTGAAAGTGACCTAAGGTTAATACTATGTAGTGGCGCATGTTTTACGTTATGGTTTGTTAATACCTGCCAGTCAGCAAATCTTTCCAAGGCATACGGGTTTTTATCTGCTGTCATGTGACCGATACTCAGCCATCTTGTGGAAAACGAAGAGAGAGAGAGAGAGCCCAGAGAGAGCCACACAACTCGCATACAAACCTTGTGCTGTCAGAACAAGCAGAGGTAAGACAGCCAAAGTTTAATAGAGTAGGAAACAAAATTCGTCCATTTGAGTGGAGCCATTTCAGATGGGCATAGTTTGACGAAGCGGGGTGGTTGAGACTGTTGTTAAACCACCATGTTTACTTGGCCTCGCAGCACCGGGCTTCAGTGTCTCTGTGTGCGTGTCCGGGTCGAGTGGGGTGTCGGACGGTGTGACGAGGAAATGTTGTTGTGGATCCAGGCTGCTCGGGAGGCCGCGTGTAGCTAGTTAGCGAATCTGTTAGCCTGCTAGCTAAGGGATTAATTTGTGCCAGAACAGTGATACGTTTTTTGTATACAATACATGACAAAATGTCCTCTCCTCTGTGAACCCGGGGATCACCAAATGAGAAACATATGACACTCATACATTAACTATGATGGGACATATCGCTGCTGACTAGCTAGTTGGCCAACTGCGGCTAGCTAACGCGCTAGCATTAACCATCGTCTTGCTGGTTAGCGAAAATATCCTGGTGTGGCACCAGCATGAAGCAAGTTGCACTGTAACTACAACCCCAGTGCCACGTTTTAAAATAATACAACACGTGCTTTCAACTTTTAACGCTAACCTAACAATTGGTTAATGTCAGTTAGAATAGCTTAGTTATCCATCATAATTGTTTATTTCTGGTTAGCTTGCAACGTTAGCTAATGTAATGTTGGCAACCGAGGATGATTTCCATTTAACATCCCGGGACTTGTGGAGAGGAAGACCTTTTAATAAAATCACTGATCCATGTTAGCTACAGTGTGACCTGAAACAGCTGGATCATAACTATCCAACTTTAGCTATTCAGCTAACAAACGTCAGTTAAATAGCTGTGTCTTTCTGTTTTAAGATAAAAGTTCACGTTACAAGGTGTACATTCAGGGTTTTACGTGCGTTCACAAACCAAACCTCTTCCACTGTAACGTTATAAAAACTGTGGTCAGTGGTCGCTGACCTCAACATAGTTGTGTTGTTGTGATCAGTTGACGAGCTTTGGCTATAGTTTTACTCGAATCGTAACGTTATGTAAGCTCGGTTTTCACTTTCTGTTAATGTGGGTTAATGTATGAAGCTTGCAGGAGAGCTGTCAAACGTGTCTCTTCAGTTGTGTTGCTGTAGTTAGTTAATGCTTTAGCAACTTACACGTGGCTTATCCCGGCCTCCATATGGTCAGTGGTATTGTGAGTCAACTGTGGCCTTTTGTGCTCGATATTTGAGGAAGCCTTGCTATGTAATAAATCCTGGCTTTCAAGCATAAGTGTAAGGTGAAGACTTTGGCAGAGGAGACAACAAGCATCTGATCTTGTTGGCCTAACATGATTATTTTTTCATAGTTTATATACTAAAGTAAAGGCCACCGCCGTTGTCAATTACAGGTGTCTGACATACCCTACATGCAGGCTGGAAGGCCTCCTAAAATAGCTTTAGCAGATTGAAATCGTACACTGCTTGTGTGCTGGTGGGGTGGACTGTATATCCCGAGCATTTGGAATAGTTTAAAGTGAGTGACAAAAGCTAGAAGAGGTGTTTGTCCGACTTCTATCCATTAAGCGTAATGCTGTGGTAGATGAATTGTCTTGGGAGAATTACATTTACATAAACCATTACTGTAATTGTGGCATGTTAGGTCGTGATATTGTGTAAAGCATTATTTGATGAAACAGAAGAAAAAAATAAGTCATTGATCATTTCAGTTCATTTCAAGCAAAGCAGGAGAACAAAATGCCAAACATTCTTATATTTATACTTCTGAAATGAGAGGATTCAATGCTTTTCTTATGTCATATGTCTTTATAAGCTAAATACTTTTGGTATAACTCTGTGGTTTCAATACAGCAGTGATGTGTGCATTTATTTTATTGCTTTAATTAGGTTTTCAAAGAAACACTGTCATACCCTAATGGTATATCCTGACTGATACTAAAATGTTTTCCCCTCTTTTCACATTTATAGAACGTCAAGGAAGAATGGCCGAAACCCAGACACTTAACTTTGGACCAGAATGGTAATTGAAATGGCACAAAGTCATGATTAGTTTGAGGGAAGTGATTTGTATATTCTGAAGCTGGGTCCCAGTGCAGCTTTTCTATACACGTTTAGACATGTCAATTGCCACCTCAGCTTTAGTGTTGTCTCCCCTCCCTTTGTGGCATCTCCTTTTACTACTCTTTCTTTTATGCAGGCTCCGTGCCCTGTCTGGAGGTGGTGGTGGCGGTGGAAGCAGCAGTGCTGTTGCCTCTCCACCCCTCTCACCTGCATTGCCAAAGTATAAACTTGCAGACTATCGCTATGGGAGAGAAGAAATGTTAGCACTTTATGTAAAGGATAACAAGGTGGGTATAACAACTAAGTCAACTAAGACATGCAGTCAGTATGATTTGCATACAGCTTTATTTACTGCAGAGAATACACACACACACACACACACACACACATATATCATCTTTATTACCTCGACTGAAATACACTTTCAAAACCTTATGCGTCTATTCAGTGAAACCAGTGTTTGTTTCTCTCCAGATCCCTATAGACCTACACGATAAGGAGTTCTTACCCATATTGCAAGAGGAGCCCTTGCCACCTCTGGCACTTGTGTCTTTTACAGAGGAGGAACAGGTAGGAGACCTTGTTAGGATGTGAGGAATAGTGAGATCATAAACATTTTTGACTTATCAGCCAGATTATTGACGGTGTATACATATATATATATATATATATATATATATATATATATATATATAGTATGTTATGAAAAACGTGGCTTTGTTTTTGTTATTTAAATTTTAATTATGTTTTATATATGTGTAATGAGCACTGTTCCATAACAATTTCCCAAAGATTAAGTTTTTCTGATATTGATGCCCCCCCCCCCTTTATTTTTTTGCAGAGAAATTTTTCCATGTCTGTAAACAGTGCAGCTGTTCTTAGGCTGACAGGGCGAGGAGGTGGTCCAATAGCAGGGACAGCAAGAGGCCGAAGTACCTCAAGAGGTAGAGGTAAGAATTTAAGAGCTTCCATGAATGTGTCATCTTTCATTTCTCATTTCAAGCATAAGTAGCTGCAGAAACCAGAACTGTAAATTTCATTTTTTGAATGATCCTTTATTGTAGCTATTCAGATATTCTGTCTGTGCAGTTTCAGAATCAACTACAAGTAGTGAAGATGCATTTGAAAAATCCCACCAATCTGGCCACAGCTTGAGACGAGTGTAATATTAGCACTCTGCAGTTGTTGTGCTTTCTCAGTATATTTTAACCTCAGCTGCTCATCTTATAATTGATCTCTCTTAAACATGGAGTCCCACTTTGTAATCTGAGTACTGTTTGCAGTAGGATTTTTGTTGTTGTGTTTACTGCCACTGAAGAGAAATAAATCCCATTGTTCCTTAAGAACATGCATCTTCATTGCAGAGTCTATTCAGACTTTTCTGGCACATTACCAGCTATAAGCCAGACTACATTAGTGTAAAATCGAGCCCACTACTGCAGTTCTGGGAAGGTAACGGTACAAAAGCCTTTTTTTTTTTTTTTTTTCTTTTTCTTTTAGTACTAGAACAGTACTAACACTGCAGGCTATACGCTATAAACATACAAGTCAGCTCTTTAATAGTGTTATCATTAACCTGCAAAGTAATTGGTCACACCTTTATCAATCTGCTATTATATTGAGCTTATAACTTTCTACCTTGAATGACATAGCTTAGTACAGCCATTAAAATGGACCCTTCTGCTCATTTCATTCATCAAGTGGTACACTGACACAACATTTTTGAGATAAAGACATAATTACTGTTTTATACTTTCTGCAGTATCACATTTACTGCCAAAGAACATTTGTGGATAGTACTTGTAACATCACATATACTGATTCACATGGCCCAAAGACAGCATTTAAAATATAGTAACTATTCCTTTAAGCTTAAGGTCTTCTTGTTTTTACTGATGTCCTCTCAGTGTCTTGATTTACTCAACCCAAGTTCATGGCTTTAGGCCCAGACAGTGTGTAAAAAATATAATCAGTAGCAGCTAACATCTAACACCAGCTAGCACAAAGAGAAGAAGAAAGTACAGCCAAACTGCAGTGTCACTGTTGGGAAGTATTGTTTGAATTGTGAAGAGGAGAGAGAGAGAGGACAAATTAATTAAAATACAAAAGAGTTGGACATTGTTGTACACCTTCTGGATGTAAAAGAAAAGGGGAGGTACAGCATCGTGATTAAGTAGATATGTGCAGTAGATAATGTTGGTCCGTTATACTGTACTTGTGTTTTCATGAAAGAATATGAAAATGATTTAAAATATAGCTAAAACACTGCCAATGATTGAACCACATTGGGTCCTTTGATCAAAATGCTAAATATACAACTAGCAACTATATTTCATTAGGTCACAATAGGTTGTGTCACCCTGTTATTGTTTTCAGGCCGGGGAAGAGGAGATGGAGGTTTTTACCAAAGAAGTTTTGATGATGTGGAAGGTTTTGGTCGTGGAGGGAGGGAGATGCATCGTTCCCAGAGCTGGGAAGAAAGGTACTGAAACTCCCATTTTTATATATTTATATATATATATATATATATATATATATATTATATGTGTTGACAGTATCTTTTTCAGTTGGACTTAATATTATTTATGCATTGTTTTTAATCAGGGGAGATAGAAGGTTTGAAAAACCAGGTCGAAAAGATCCAGGTTGGTGTTTAATGTTGTTGCTCAATAATGCTCAATAATGATGATGTATTCACTGTCAAACACACTAACACTAATTTTTACTGTCTGGTGTGTGAACCTGGCAGAGGCTGCTCCAGGACATTTTCAGATGAATCACAGTAAGTTTCCTTTCTATAAGTTTAGATGTTCAATTATGACAACTGTATGTTTAACTGTCCACCAAACCTTTTTGCAGTCCGAGGAAACTATGAGGATGGTGGGACGGGCCTGCCGAGGAAGCATGACTTCACACGTTCAGAGAGTGAGAACTGGCGTACGTCTCGTGATGATCAGAATGGTGAGGATGATGAGGGGGGCTGGCGCCTGGCAGGTTCTCGTCGGGACAGTGACCGGTGGTGCCCCCCTAGCCCAGGTGGGCACTGCACTGACCAAATTAAAAATACATTTATCTTTGATAAATGATCTTTGATAAATGTATTTGCAGTATACTGCCTTTTTATGGCCTTTTTCAGAACAAGATACTTTGTTTTATACTGTTTTTTTTTTTGTTTCTTCGTTTTTTTTTTCTTTTTAGTGCACTGGAAAATAGAAGCTTTACCATACAACCAGCTTGAATTAAGGGGTATTCTCCAGCTCTGGATTTTCTTTGTCTTGCCAGCCAGGCTATTACTACATATTACATACAATTATAGGTACATGATTTATGTAAGAGGAATAGTTCAGTGGGACACTGGTGTCTTTTTTTTTTTTTTCTTCCATGTCCTTTTGACTTGTGCATTCTCATAAACAGACTCAAAGATTACCTGTTATTGTGTCATATTGTATTTGCAGTCACTTTGTTCAGTTGCATTGCTGGTGATCTGAAATGAGTTCTTTATCTTAATGAAATTAATATGAGATTGAGATTGGCTATACAATTCTACGTTCTTTTTTTATCTAGATGGGCCTCGGTCAGCAGGGTGGCGGGAACACCCAGACCAGCGTCGGCGGTTTCCGTTTGATGCAAGAGAAGATGAGCGTGGATACAGGAGGCCACGGTCAGGCAGTGGCAGCTTGGAAGATGAGCGGGACAGCCTGCCAGAGTGGTGTCTGGAGGATGCAGACGAGGAGGCGGGCACCTTTGATTCATCAGGGGCCTTTCTCTCACTCAAGGTATTGAGTTTTGAAAAACTCAATGAAATAAAGTATTAATGTCCCATTGTTTATATAAATAGCTTATTTTCACCAAATACTGTGGAGCAGACCATTGTCTTAAATAAGACTGAAAACTTAATGGGTACGGGATGATACCATTTTCAGATGTTCTTTAATTGTGTTTTGTTACTTTATCAGAAAGCCTCTAAAGAGCCAATTCTGGAAGAGGCAGAGCTTGATTTCAAACCCCTGGAAGAGTGTGAAGAGGGCCTGGACGAGGAGGACAGTCCGCCCAGGGAGACCAAAGAAACAGAAACAGAGGCAAAAAGAGAAGCTGAACGAAAAGGTCAGTCATAATGATAGTTTTTAATGCACTGCTAATAGCATGGAATGGTGGGCTTGGAAATAAAATCAAATTGACTTTTACAAAAGCTTTTTGTCTATAAAATTAAATCTAAGTAAATCATAAAATATGTTTTAAACTGTTACTTTATTATATTATGTTTTTCTAATAACAAAAATGATCCCATCTCATGATTTTCATTTTTTAAGAGCTCAGAGTGTCAGAGGAGACTGCACCTGTTGCTCCACCTGTTGCTCCCCCAGTCTCAGAGCCCCAGGCTTCTGCCCAGTCTTTGTCCCAGAGCCAGACCAGCAGAACAGAAGAGGCTGAGAGACCAGTTGAACGACAGCCACCCTTGGAGCTCCCGCCAGAGCCCTGCAAAGTCCCCCTGCATGTCCCCATGTCTAACAGCATGCTGGACTCCCTACCCATGACCCACATTTCAACCACCCTCCCAGGTGAGGTTTGGTTCCTCCATTTCACAATAAATGAGATGACTTGTTTACAAAAGTTTTCTTACCATGAACACCCACTAAAAGCTACTGTTTCCATTTCTTGTTTTGTTCAGAAGTTTCTGCTCCATCACCCAGCGTCCAGCTACCACAGCAAAAACCCATGGAGGTCCCTGTGGCACTGAACAATCCTATGCCCTTTTCTTCAAGTATAATGCCACCTATTAGCAGGCCTACCACTGTGCCACACGAAACAGATGAAGATGAGCGACTGAAACACTTTGAGCAGGTAAGCTAGGAGATTTTTAAAATGAAAATCGGTGGGCTGTAATGCTGCTGATCTACAGTTTCACTAAATGCATTTCACAGTATCAAGGAAAAACAAAATCATACTTGCGTGATAGTCGGCACAGTATTTAACCATTTACCCATTGCCGGATAATAATGAATAGTTTATTTTTTATAAACAACCATGTAAGTAGTTATGAAAATTGTCTTTTCATTAAAATCAACAGCCAGTTAGTTCACTAACAAGAACATTCATTTGAAGACAATTTGGAGGAGCAATTTCAGGAAGTAAGTTTGTGAACAAAGCACACATAAAGAACTCACCTACTAGCAGAAAAACTAATACCAAAATACAAACATTCAGACTTAAAATGCATAAGGGTCTTTTACAGTGGACAGTCTATATCTAGGCAGGAAACTCAACACAGCATATGCACTTAAGAAGTTATCAAGGAGTAGAAGATGAAATTAAGAGTGCATTTTTGTGTGTCTGTGAGGTAAACTGAGACAGCTGTCAGTGTTTAGGTTGTCCTGATTTAAAGGGTTATGAGTAATGTAATGTCTTTAAAAAATGTTCCCCAGGAGGCAGAAAAGATGGTAGCATATCTACAGGATGCTGTGGTGGATGATGACAGACTTGCAGCAAAGACTTCAGAGAAGCCTAAGCCTGCAGGACTGCCACTCACGCATGAAGCTGCTCTCAAGTGGTTTTACAAGGACCCCCAGGGGGAAATACAGGGTGAGTCTGGAAGAGATTGTTTTTGTGCTCAAAGTTTTAATGAAATACTCTGAATTTCTTTTTGAAACTGCCTTAACCTTCTGTTGACCTCCTGTACTCTTTTTGTGCTCTCTCAGGTCCATTCAGTAACCAGGAGATGACTGAGTGGTTTCAGGCTGGTTACTTTACAATGTCTCTGTTAGTAAAAAGAGGGTGTGATGAAGTATTTCAGCCTCTAGGTGAGATCATGAAGATTTGGGGAAGGGTACCGTTCACTCCAGGCCCTGCACCTCCACCTTTGCTGGTATGTGTTTGTAAAATGTGGCCAGTTTCATTCCCTACATCCAAAGCTGTGTTGTAAATCACCACTAGGTACCAGTACTACCTATGGCCTATAGGTGGAGTCATATGCTCATCTTTTTACCAGTAAGGAGCGTGTCATGCTTAATGTTTTAAGACTCTTCTTTCTCTGACTCTACACTGGAAGCTTCCCTTTGGTTATTTTTTTTTTTTAATTCTGTATTTCTTGATGTAATGCAGGGTGACGGTGATCAAGAGAGGCTGAAGAGGCAACAGGAGCTCACAGCTCTCAACCTTTACCAGTTACAGCAGCTCCAGTATCAATACCTCCTCAGGTAGGCCAGTCCCACTCATATGAAGTGTCATCCCTTGAGGCATTTCAAACATCTCCCTCTAGAGCCACAAAATGCTTTTTTTCACATACTACCAGTACCTCCCAAAACTTATAAACAGACTGTGGTGTAAAATTGGTAGGGTTCCTTTAATTTTCAGTTGTACATTTGTCAGGACAGCAGTATCCAAGTAGACACACTGCCTAACCCCCTAGAACTGCAGTGTCACTGTTTGTCACATAATAAACTGTTCAACTCCAATAATTTGATGCTAAAATATATCCAACATTGAATTGCACATAGTGTTGGGATGGGATTCAAATATTCAGCACTGAGTGTAACTAATTGATATATTTCTGTTCATTACAACATAAGCTTCCTTTTGCTCTTGTCTTCTGTCTTGGCGCCTGTGTTCTCCATTCAGGCAGCAGTATGCTCAGGCCCTGGCCCAGCAGAAAGCTGCAGCTCTTAGCTCAGCTCCTCTTCAGCAGCAGCAGCAGCACCAACAGCAAATCAACCTGCTTCTACAGCAATACCAAGCACTCAAGATAAGGTGGATAACATAAAATACTTGGCACAGAACAAGTCTATATTACACTACCTCTAAATCTAAATGTACCTGTGTTGATTTAGATGCTACATGTAAAGAGATTCTGCCTTGCATTGAGTCGCCTTGTTTATTTGCTCATGATTTTGTAGAACGTCTGAGAGCTTCCTACCTCCTGTTACACGTTCCTTGTCTGTACCAGACTCTGGTTCTGTGTGGGAAATGCAGAACCCGTCCTCTCAGGCTTCCTGCACACCAAACCTCCAACAAGCTGCTCCAAGCAGTGAGTTTCTACTCTTGATGCCTTGCGTCCTTGTGAATCACCTGAAAGCAAAAGAAAAAGACTATAATTTTACAGCAGGTTTAATGCATCATATTCTATCATTCTCAACAGCATGGGACGGCGCCAGTGTGTGGGATTTACCTATAGACTCCATGGCACAGGCTCCAACAATTGAGCAGATGCAACAGTTTGAGAAGTCAAAGGCTGCAAAGGTAAACAGTTTTAAAGAGCTTTTATTCACTGTCTTGTAAATAAATCCAGCTTGTTATATTTGCACATTCTTGATAGATTTGTTGCAGGTTGAAATAGATTAATTTATTTTTCATTCTTTCCTAAGACTTGTATGTATGCGGTGGTAAGCACACTAGATAAAACAGGACGAAATAAGTTTAAGATATAAGATACATGTCAATAATGTGCTTACACTTTACAGTGTATGTGTTCTTCCACCAACAGTTGGAGCTAGAGAGACGTGAGGCAGAAATGCGAGCCAAAAGAGAGGAAGAGGAGAGGAAACGACTGGAGGAGGCCCTGAGGGCACGGCAGGAGGAGGAACGCAAACGCTTGGAAGAAGAGGAGCTGGCACGGCAAAAACAGGTCGAGCACTTGAACAGCAGTCTGAAGCATTTAGTGTCACTTAGCTTCTCCTGAGCTGTTGTGTCATTGTGAGTTACTTTTCTTTGATGGAGTTGAGGCTGACCCAGTGATTTCAATTTGTAGGAAGAGGCTTTGAGGCGCCAGCGAGAGCAGGAAGAGGCACAGCGCAGGCAAAAAGAAGAGGAGGAGAGACTGGCACAGGAAGAAGCTTTGCGAAGATTAGAAGAGAGGCGGAGGGAAGAGGAGGAGAGAAAGAAACGAGAAGAATTGCTTCGCAAACAAGTAAGCTCATAAAAACATGCCATGTATTTAATTCTATTCTGAGCTCCTGAATTTGCAACGTTGTCCGTCTTGCCAGGAAGAGGAGCGCAGAAAGCAGGAGGAACTTGAAGCTCTGAGGAGGCGTGAAGAGGAGAAGCGAGCAGAGGAAGAAGCAGCAGCAGCAGCTGCAGCGGCAGCTGCTTTGGCCCAACAACAACAGGAGGAGCAGAAGAGGAGAGAGCAGGAGGTCCAAAGACAGCAGGAGCTGCAGAGACAGAGGCAGCAGCAAGAGGCCCTCAGGAGACTTCAGCAACAGCAGCAGCAGCAGCAGCTTGCACAGATGAAGGTAAGGGAACTATTAGATTGGTCAGCAAATTTTAACAATATAAAATGGATTTAAAGTTGATAGAAATGTTTGCCCTGTTTTATAGCTTCCGTCATCTTCAAAGTGGGGCCAGCAGTCAGCCAACACTATAAACCAGACTCATAACACCCTGTCGCTGGCCGAGATCCAGAAACTAGAAGAGGAGAGAGAAAGACAAGCACGTGAGGAGGTAAGGACGGCAGGCAGTAGCCCCCTTCTGCTGTGTTAGGCTACTTGAGTTGCCTTGTTTTTGTTATTGCACCAAATGTGCTTTTATGGAGTAAAACCAGACCAACTTAGGTCTGTCATGTGTGATTCTCTTTTTTCCCCTTGTCTCCACAGCAGCGACGTCAGCATCAAGAGTTTCTGAAGCTACAACAGCAGCAGGCTGTACAGCAGGCTCAGCAGCCTCAAGCCAAGTTGTCTGGTTGGGGAAACATGGCTAAGCAGCCAGTTGTTACCAAATCTTTGCTGGAGATTCAGAGGGAGGAAGCTCAGCAGATGAAACAGCGGAAGGAGCAACAGCAGCAGCAGCAGCATCAGCATCAGCAGCTCCACCCCATTGTCACCCAGCAGACTCGCAGTCAAAATAGACCTGTATGTGACATATGAAAGTCCAGCTTTACAGTTGTCAGAATTTTTACGTTTTACAGATAAAACAACCTGTTTGTAAAGTATGTACCAAGTAGATTGTTATTAGAAACACTCCCCCGAAAAAATCAAGCTTTATGTCAAAAACAGCATCTGTCTCTCTTCACAGACCTCTCTGAGCAACTCAGTGTGGGGGTCTGTCAATACCAGCACCTGCACTAATTGGGGCACAGACTCCAGTATCTGGGGTGACACCCACAACTCTAACATGGGATTTTGGGATGAGGCAGTTAAGGAGACCATTCAGCAACCTCCCCAAACCAGGAAAGTCAGCACGCAGAAGAACAGCAAAGGCAATGCTAACCTCAGGTATTTATAAACAAAATGTCTTAGTCACAACCTTAGAGAGCATGACTTGCAGTACAAAGGGTGTTAGTAATACCTTAATGATTTCTTCTTGTCTCCTACGGCATTTGTTTGTGCACTTAAAGTAACTCTTTGAGTGGGCGAGCCAACAAGAAAGTAGAAGAGGAGGAGAAGCTGCTAAAGTTATTCCAAGGGGTCAATAAGAGCCAGCAGGACACCTTCATGCAATGGTGTGAGCAAACGCTGCACACGCTCAACACAGCCAACAATTTGGATGGTAAGTCTTTAAAAATATGTTTTGCAAAGGATCTCCACCCACGACTATAGATAGACCATTTATGGAAGCCAAACACTAAAATATCCTCCATCTGTTTCCCTGCCAGTACCTACGTTTGCATCGTTTCTGAAAGAAGTGGATTCTCCATACGAGGTGCATGACTACGTCAGGGCCTATCTGGGGGACACTCCTGAAGCTAAGGACTTTGCCAAGCAGTTCTTGGAACGTCGTGCCAAACAAAACGCTAACCAACAGAAACAGGCTCCACAAATCCAACAGCAAGCCCTCAAACAGCAGCAGGTGAGGTGCCAGTTATTTAAAGGCTCAGCATATGGGTACCAAATGTTTTAGACCCATTTTGAGTGTTGTAATGTGATCACAAATACTCATCTGTCCCTTTTGCTCCCCTGAAATAGTTTTTTACTCTGGGGCATTTCTGCTTGGCATGTTCAAACCAATCGGAGAAAGCCACCTGGTGTAGCCAATTTGTCATACTCCATAGTCACTATTGTTTTTTCCATTCTTCAGGAATGAAAACAACAATCAGGAACAGCCCCAAAAGGCGTCATTGCACTGCTTATTTCTTGTATCCTAGTGGGGTATAAAAACAAATCTGTCCATATGATCTCTTTGTAAAACTGGTCTGGCTTGTGAAACCTACTGAATTCTTTTTTTTTTTTTTTTTTTTTTTCTCAAAATTTTAATCCAGGTGGTTGTGGTCTGGTTGGTCTTTAATATTTCTGCATGTGTTGGGTCATTGCAGGCAAAGTTTTAAATCTTTGAGCTGGACTGCTTTATGCTGCTCAGATTTTTTAAAAGTGATTTTGAAATAATTGGCACAGTCACTCATTTGGACATTTTCATTAACTGTTGCGTAGATTTGTAGAGTTGACCTTGTTTTTAAGATTTTAATGAACCATATCTTTGAATAATCTTGAACTGAGCTTAGTCTTTGTGCAGGAAGAAAAAAATGATTTGTGAAACCTCATGGATTTTTAAAAAATTATCTGATGAAATCATATTTTACTCCAACCACATTAGGTCAAGTAGGAGCATTTAAAGATCAGAACTTCATAGCGATGTGTTGTATTTGCAATACTTAAGTCTGTCTTTTAACCCCACATTTCTCTCTCGCCCAGGATTCTGTATGGGGTGGAACAGGATCTTCATCGCTCTACCAATCCAACCATACAAGTGGTCAGCAGCAGCGCTTCGAGACCGTCACCTCAGGGAAGAAGAAAAAGAAGCAGAAGATGGTCCGCGCTGACCCCAGCCTACTAGGTGAACACATACACCTATCTTCTAAATCTGAAATATCTGCTTTTTGTGTCATCTAATTAGATCTTTGTGCCTTTTTTACACTTTTAGGTTTTTCTGTGAATGCATCATCTGAGAGATTGAATATGGGAGAGATTGAGACTTTGGAGGACTTTTAAGGGACTGCAGTCAAGCTAACTCCACTGACTGTATCCAATTTGAACAGCAGCTGTATGACCCAAACTCCTGCCCCACCCACAACTGCTTCCACAACTTTCATGTTTATTTTCAGTTTCCCATTTTTCTGGTATGTCCTCATAAATTCCAAATTGTGAACAAAGAAATCAGAGGCAGGGACCTATGATCTGACAAAAACCCTTGAGAGAAAAGTATTGGAGCAAACTGGCCAGTGAATCACCTGGCAAGCCAAGTGAGCAATCACCAAATGAACTCAGGTTTCTGCCGAAAGTTTGCAGAGACGATGTGCGTTTGGCATCAGCCGCTCACCCCTGAATCGTGTCCTGTGGCAGAAAGTCACAGTAACAACAAATTTCAAATTTTGACTCCATTATATGGGAATTTTTTTAAATGTGGATATTATGGGAAAAGTTGGAAAGACTATATCAGTTTGTTTTATTTATTGAATGTTTTTCCCCTGACACTTCAACGCCCCCCACCTTCCTCTTTGCGTTTTCTGCTGGGTGTTCATGGATAATGATGGCAAAGTTGAGCTCAAGGATTTGTGGCCACTTATGTCCTGTTTTAAGGACATGTTCAAAAGTTCCAAGTAGTTATATCTATTTCTTGTAAAATACTAGGCTGTTAAAAGAATAAACTTTCAACTCTGCATCTGTATTATAATATATAAAAAATGACCTGCTGGAGTCGTACTTTTTTTATTGCAGTATGAAATAATAAAACAGTCTGATGAATGGGCTGTTCACGTGTCTGAAGCATTCAGAAAAAAACAAAACAAAACTAATTTGCAACGTTCATTGGATGTTCATACATACGGGAACACTACGGTAAATCACATCTCACTCTTAAGACCTGGAGTTTTCAAAATGAGTAATTGCATCACATTCATTTTTCCTGCTAATTTTGTTTTATTTTTAAACCTCATGTACTAACAATTTAGGCCAAGCAGGATAAAGGTATTTTCCCACGCTCAAGTATTCAAATTTACCATTAAGCTTGAAAAATGTATTGTCCTTTTATAAAACACAACTGAATTTTTAGGAAGTAAAACACATCACACTGCTCAGCTGCACTGCATATCTCTCACTCAAATTAGTCATGTTTTTTAATTCACAAAGAAGAAATGAAACCAACTAATTCCTTCTACTGAAAAGCAACATATTTTCTAATATGTAAGTAGACTATTAGCACCATACTGAAGCCAAAGCCCCTTTTTTAAAGACCCTTCGTTGGTGGCACAGGAGATGTTTAAATCTTCCCAAAAGAAATGGGTGAGAAGACAAAGGTGAGATGTGGGGAGCTATTGGCCAAGGTACCTCCACAAACCCTGATATATTGCTTGCTTTTAAATTGACCTGACACTTTTAGATCAACAGCATATCAAACTGTCTTCCTCTCTCCCTCCTCCAGCAAGCATTACTCTGGTCGAGTACATAGTCTGAGTACTAATTTTCTGCTGCTTTGGACCTGCAAATAAATTTTTTTTTTTAATCCTACATGTGTTGGACAGCTGCAGTTACTGCGTTGTGCAAAAACCTTTTAGCTACAAATACGTAGCAGCTTTAAGGGTCAGTTAACTAATGGCTGAGAGTAGCACTCTCTAGTTGAATCTTCTGTAGCATAGGAGTCTTGTCAAGTGTGAGAAAATAATCCTGATGATTCATAACAAAAAAATATGCATGTTTGCGTTTCAGCCTTGTTTCAAATCTCTGAACTGCTGCCTGGATGTTGATTTGTTTCAGTTTATGCAGGTCTGCTGTTGTGTCTATGTAGAGCTGTTTGCCTCAGAAAACAACTTAATAATGGGAGCGTTACCTTTCTACATCCATGAAAAACGGGCAGGTGTGAAGGTGATTACCACAGTTCATATTCCCTGAAGAAGACGGCAGTTAACATTAACATAATTATCACGTTGGTTGCATTATGAGAACTGTAGGATCCTACACTCTTAAGAGTTTATCCATAATTCAGGTATGTCTCAGGCCCTGCTGTTTTTTTTTTATGCATTATTTTTCACATTTTTCCCTCGTCAAACTTTTTGAAATAGTGTTAATAAATTACTGAAGTACATTTTTAAAATGCGATTTACAAATGTAGCTAAAATATCTTAATTCCTTCACCCTTGTCATTACTATATATTCCCTTCAAGAGTAGAAGGTCTAAAATGTTAGACAGGACCTTTGTGATTTGAGCTGGCCAAGGTCAGAGTTTGCCAAATGTTTACCCCTCACACCCAACTATGTGGCTGGAGGAGTTCTTGAATGGGTGGGCCCAGCGATGATGTGCTCACAAAGTCCACACTGTCCAGACGGTCCTGGGCACACCTAGTCCCACCCCTTCTCTCACCCCTCAGCTGCCTACCTTTTTTCCCTCCTGCGCTTCTCCGTACTCTTCTCCTGCTCCTTTTCCAGGATCCGTTATTTATTCGAAAGTTGCTGCTTGAGGAGTTTTGGACACGCTCATCTGTCACAGCCACCATGTTTCACAGCACCAGCATCTGCAGAGCCCTCCTCCTGGTGCTCCTTGGCATCTTGGTAACCTTTGTACAGACAGGTAAACCACTTGTTGAGTCTGACTGCTACTTCTATTTCAGTTTTGTGGTTGGGTAATAAGTATGCAACTTTACCTGCTTGTGCTGCAATGAAATATTGTAGAAATTTCTCGAGATCCAGAAGGCAAAGCCTGCGTGCGCAAATAAGCAGCCTAATCCTCCATAGCTATCAAATCAAAAGTGTGTGCATATGTCTGATTCTGCCCTTTTATGCACACACACACACACACACACTGAGGATGTGCGCGGCTGCAGCCTAATGTAAATGATGCAGATGTTGAACCGCTGAGCGCTGTGAAAGCTGCTCTTTGACAAACAGGATGACTCACTTGCTTTCATGATACCTGACGTTGGTATGAAACCAAGAACTCATCGCCCTTTTACTGGAGTTGAGGTGAAGTGATTCTGTGTAGTTTTGCTGAAATGTCCATAGAAACTGAGTCTCTTTTAATATGAGGAGAGATTTAGGCTGTAGTAGTAAGTAGCAGGTACATGCAGAAAATGTTTGCACCAAACATCAACTGGTTCTCAGCATGAGAATGACTTTACACCTTAGCACATTTGCTGATCTTTCACTTTTGCTTACTTGTCTCTGTTTTTCCTCTTCTTCGCGTCTCTCGCTCCAGCGTGGAGGTTAAGAAAAAAGCTCTGGTCACTGCAGAGAAGCTCTCAGGTCCGGGGGTCAAAGTAGAGGTCAAGAGGCCAGTGGGGTGACGTGGAAATAACAAGTAGACAGTGTCACATGCTCACACAAAAAAAAAAAAAAAAAAAAACATAGCTGTGAATTATCACCTTTTACATGGGACATAAAGCCTGTGCTAGAAAAAAAAGCCTTTTCTTGCTTTGGACTGTACAGTTTTCAGGTAGAAATGTTTTTAATAGCTTGCAACATTGAGAAAAATTACTATATTTGGTATATTTAACTATCTGGAAGGAATCCAGAGATTTCTTTTTAGATCATCTAAGCAAACACAGTAATTTGGAAAATGGACTTTAAAATTATAGAAGGTTTAAAAACAACCAAGAGAAAAGTGTGGTCAGTTTGTTTATACACAGTCTCTATTGTGCAGCCTCATTCCTACTTGTTTGTTGTAACGTGGTTGCGATATATGCAGTACACTCTGACATGTTTCAAATAGTGCCACCAATCTTGACCACAACACCAACCCTGTGACGGAAGCAGCAGGGCATGCAAGCTGATTGGCTGACTCGCCATGGGAAACCAAATGAGATGTATCAATTAGCTTAAAGCAACACAGTGTGATAATAATTCACACACTTTTTACTTAGAATTACTGATCTGACCTTATGAAAGTCTCAGAGCCATGTTTGGTTCATCGCTAGTTTGGTAACTGCACAAGGAGACCAGTTCTAGCAACCAAACCCCTGCTATGCTCTTCATCTCCGAGGGCCAAATCCAAAGCTCATTTACAACTTGTCAAATATTTTCCTGTGGAAAATGCAGCTGCCACCTTGAGGGTGAAGCCAGGACACAGACACCACAGATGTCATGTTTGGTTGCTCGCATTTTCAATGGTTGGCCAGGTTGCTCTTCACACACACCCGTCTCCGTGCTTTGTCATCTCTCTGGATAGTGTGAAATCCTGACAGAAGAGGTCTGAGGTACAAACAAATGGCCTCCTGTGTTTTTACTGTCTGTAGGCTTCCTTACAGTCTACTAGGCTTTTGTTAGTCTGGACCTGCGGGGTGTAGGAGGAGTGACTGACATCTGGAGTTGCTGTATTTGTGACTGAAATAAACGGTAGTTTGACAAATGCAAATCAACATAAATCCCATCAATTCAAGTTTTATAAAAAACACTGTAGGAATAACTACTTTAGTCATTGGTGTTAACATCTGGTTTAAAATGCAGTCATAAGAACATCTTTGGAACCTGAAGGAGTGGGGTACTTGAGCTTATCTAGGGCTGGGGGGGTTCAGTCAAAAGAGGCTGGGAACTGCTGACATACTGGATAGAAATAATGTTTCTGCTAGAGCTTCGAGCTATGTTAATAACTTTTAACTGACTATTAAAATCTTGAGTAAACCCCTCTTTGTGGAAACAAACACCAACAGAAAACTTCATCTTATTATTTTTTTTGCCTTCTTATGAAATCAGTCTGTCCAGAAGGTACAGCCTTTACACACAGGGACTATTTAATAAACATGTTTGTTTGACATCCAGGCTGGTGCCTGGTTTGAGCCTGACTGGTTGTTACTGGTTGCAGCGTGCTGTCCCTGCATGACCGCACAAGCTGCCTTTTGTGCCCTCGGCTGAAGGCCTCATTGATGCCTGAGCTGGCCAGAGGCCCGGGCCTCCAGACCATCAGCCAGCTATGGGACAGGAAGCCGCACAGGACTTTCAAAATATGCTAGAAGTATATACCAGAATTCATAAGATCCCCACACTGGTAAAACACCATCAAAGACCTGCACTGGTTTCTTAATCATCAGAATGATCTTGTTTTTTCAAGCTGTTAAAGACAATAATGTTAAAGGTAATAATGTTAAAGATTTTCTGTTTAACTCCCCCCTTTGCAGGAGATGACTCCACCATCCTCGACCACAGTCTCTTCTGTGGTGTTGACTATTTATGTTTGTGTATAGTGTATCTGTGTGTATATGGTACATATTCAAATGTTGTATTTTCTGATCATATTTTTCAATTCTATTTTCCTTTTTATTATTTAATAGTTTTCAAGAGTGTCTGTACGTAACTGAGCTACTGTGACCAAGGAATTTCCCTTGTGGACCAATAAAGTTGATCTAATCTAATATAATCTAGTAACAAAATGAGGTTTTGTTGCCAATGACAGAAAAAATAAAACAGAGAGGTGATGTGATGTGAAACGGATAAGGTTTCATGGGCTACAGAGTAAATATGCAGCGTTAAATACGCTGACTGCACATATTAGATGATGGTTTTATTGGTATGCTTATCAGTTGGCGTGTGAATGGGTGAGCTTGTAAGCGACGAGTTTGGCTTTTTGGGAGAGATGACTATCTGGTTTAAAAACGAAAGGCTGTACAACTGTCCAATTACAGGACAGAGACAGCGGCAACCCCAGTTGCAGTGCTGTATTCGTGGTTTCTACAAGACGGAGTTGTGTCAGAAACACAGAAATGTGGTACATGAAGACACACCTTGTTTCTCTGGCTACCAAAGAGGTGTGAAAAGTCTCAGGGCAACTTCATGCTCAGATGGGAGAAACATCAGAGGACAATTTGGAATGGAAAGAGAACAGACAATTGACTGGCAGAAGACAAGAGAGCAAAGAGCTGTACTGAAACTGAGCTTCATGTCAGAAAACCAGTGCCTCTGCAGGCTGTTTGTGCTAAAGTATAAAATGGAATCAACCAAAGCCTGGTCGAAGGCATTTTTCCATATAAGAGACAAACTTGGTTGAACCCTTATGGAAAAGGCAACTTGTAACAGACAAACAGACAAAATGTTCATCTTCTACAAAGACATCTTTATGCCCAGACCTGAGCCGTAAACTAAGTGAGACAAGAGAGTGGCTGTTACAGGCATCACAGATGGAGCCATGTACACAGCTCTGCATCTCCAAGGCCTCAAACAGAACCATTAGCAGGGCTGCATGTTTCGCCTGTGAAAATACAGCCTTACAAAAACATACACTGAGCTGATACTGTAGAGTGTCACTGTTGATACAGAGTTTAAAATGGCACTAGATTAGCAAAAAGCATAAATGTCAAATTGACTGTTTTTCTTGTTCTGCAGAGACGATTGCAGACCCTGCGTCAACAACCAGAGACAACCAGGACACCATGTCTGGAGAACCACCCAGTGACGTCACCACCAGAGAGCCATTCCACGACATGACAGAACAGCCTTTCACCTACGATTACGAGGACGCCACACATTCCCAGGCCATGGACAATGATGAAGGTAAAACTGACTCTCCAGCTCATCCAGCACACACAGACACCAATTTTATGTATTCCATTTATTTAAAGTATATAAATGTGTGTGCATGTATGTGTGTGCAGGGGTCCTAGGACCAGGGGCCATCACTGCCATTGTTATAGCAGTCTTCCTGGGAGCGTCCGTCCTACTCGCCCTCATCGTCATCACACTGAGGAAATTCACCGCCTCCTAGAGTGAATAACTCACGTCTTGAGTGTGTGTGTGTGTGTGTGTGTGTGCATGTGTGGGTGTTTGTATGGCATGAGTGTTTGTGTCATTTTTTCTGTTCTTTGCCTCTGATCTCAATCTTTCAACTTCTAATTCTCATCTTCTAAGTTGAGCCTTTTGCTTTGCAGTAGATGCTGAAAACTGTGGCAGGTCCCTTGACTAACTATTTACAGTTTGCTCCTGTTACCACAATCATACTGGTGCACAATACGTCCACTTGTTACCTAAGGTATAATGTTAGAAACTGGCTGGTTCCTCCAGTGGAAATCATAGCTTGTCCATGTCATTTTCATTTTGTCCAGCTTTTTATTTAGTGTTTTCAACATCTCACATGCCGTTGGGTTTTTAATGTCTGTGGGTTGCTGTTTTCTTGTTGTGAGTATTTGTTGTGAAGCGTGTGTGTTTTTGTTAGTCTGTGTCAATATCAATAAGAAAGATATTTGATATGCCACGCCTACATACGCAGATTTTATTTGTCTTTCACAATGTTATTTCCAAATATATTCCTTTGGTGTCACCCGTGTACAAGAATTAAAAGTTTGTGTTGCCCCATTTACAAACATTTACTGAGTCAAAATAAGAAGAAAACATTTTAAGAAAGGCTTCTTCATTGAATGTAAACAGGGGAGTTGTGGGCTGTTTGTTTTACCTGCAGAGCAAATATGAATTTAAAACATGGATGAGTGTGTTTTTGCAATCAAGTGAGTGTTTTCAGTTTTTGGATTTTTTTTTTCTTTAATTTGCAAGGGGGTAATTATTTGAGAATTTTTTTTTTCTACAAACCTCAGTCATCAGCAATATATACACTGAATGTTTCCATGGTAATGTCAATGCCCAATGTTTCTATTTTATTTTGAGATTGGAGTTGAATACGTGAATGCAATAAATCAGATAACAAATATTAGTGAGTACTATGTGAGGTGTTTTTGACGTGTAATACCAGCCCTACAGATATAACATAATTGGAAAAAAAAAAACAATAAAAATAAAATGGCCTGCAAAACATATTTCATTTCTTTAAATCTATGCCAGTAAATACAACAAATCATAACAATATTCTCACTTTAGAACTGTGATCATTTTGTTCTACTGCTGATGAAGTATTTAGTGCGTCTGAGAAACTATATTAAAGAAACTTTACAAAAACACATCTGAGCCCAGAGGAAAATGTCAATTTAGACAGAGACTGGTGGTGACCACTGCCTCACTTCTTTCACAGTAGCAGATGGCAATGTGACTAGCAGCTTCATTTGCAATTTTTTTTCTAAAGAGGAAAGTGAAACGGATTATTGTGCACTCAATCGTTCTACTTTATTCTGATTCAAAAATATGCCAATGCTTGCTGATTAAACTATCCTACACAATTAGATAAAAGGGGGCAAAAATTTCTCACACTTTAAATTCAGTTAAGTCATCTCAGCACTTGAAACCAGGAAACCCTCAAACATAATCACAGTCCAAATCTGCCTCTGCAGTTTCTCACCGACTTAAAAGGAAGAAAAAAACCCAGCTTTGAGCGCTTCAGCTTTCAGTTTGTTGTTTTTTTGTTTGTTTTATAGGAAAAGACTCATTTCCACACACCTACACACCAGTGACCAGTGCTAGATTTATACTTTTGATGAAGTGCATAAACAATCTAGGCTTTGACCTAAAAAGTAGAAGGTCAAAAGATCCAAGAATATAAATCACCTGGTCTAAGCTTTCTTTTCATGTTTCAACACCAAATATCCAAAATTTTATGGCAAACACAGTTTGAACATTAAAACACTAAGTTTAGCAAACATTTAGATGTACTGGGTGCAGTGAACACTCACAACCTACATGAGTTTTTAATATAGTGATGGAAATGCAGCATTTGCAGTTCCCTTAATTATATTTAAATTACTGTTTGATGTTTGGCTTGTGTACTTCTCATTTTTCAGCTAATTTTCAGCCATACTGAGAAAACAGTGCCAGGGTTGGCAATGCTGGTCAGTTGGCCAGTCAGTCGGTTCACCTCTTTGGTTCAGATGGAGACATGAGACTGGAATTTGTGGGGTCGAGTGAAATTGCAGCACTGTGATAGCATCAGCTATGCATGCTAACACTTGAAAACTAAGATGGTATACACTGTACCTGCTAAATACGATATTCATATTTTTATATTTTTAATAGGGTTAAAACTAATGAAGATTTTTAATCAGCCACTTTGCTAATTCCAGCTATGATCAATTTCAATTCATTTACTAATTAACTGAATCTCCAAACTAAAAGTAATATCTTTACATGTTATGCTTTTTTATTGGCTTAGAGTGATATAAAAGAGAGGAAAGCAGCAAATGATCATATTTTAGAATCAATTAACGGTTTTAGCCTTGTATTTTATATGTTGTGAAATGTTTCAGCACTTATAATACAAACTAAACTAACTATTTATCACTTCATAGTCTCTCTTCGTGTTTGCAAACATAAATGAAACCTACTCTTTCTGCAATTTGCAGTCAATCATTCATGCAGCTATCATAGTAGTAAGGTGTAAAAAGCCAACTCGTTGGACCAGTTCACCTTTATGTTGATGTTAAACGGCTGTGATGCACTTCTGAACACACATACATGTGTGGCATGACTCAGGAAGTGGTGTTGAAACAACAAAGCTAGAGAAAGCAGAAGTGTCTGGCAGAGTGCAGACAGACTGGCAGTCAAACTGAATGTTCGACAGAAACACTAGCATTCATAAGGTAAGGGCACAAATGGATTTAACGTGTATCTAATATTAAACAGCACCAGGCTAGTCACTTAGTTAACGCTGCAGTTAAATGTTAACCTTGAGGAGTTTAGCAGTTTTACTTTAGATACTTAAATCATAAGACCAACCATCACTGTAAATGAAAAATATTAAGTATAAAAGAATTTTTAAAAATTAGTCAAGTATATTAGAACAGATACCAGTAAAAACACATGGCTATGCTGCTGGAATTGCTTAACATGACAGATCAAGGGTCATGATCGAACTATTTCTTTCAAAATCTAGATTATTTTCAGCTTCATCAAATGGTCAAGTAATTTAACAATTTATTTGTCCGAAACCAAAATTAAAACTTTCAATTTAAATCTACTCTGAACGTAAAGACCATATGATTTATGGTCATATATATCGTACATGCTTTGTTGTTTGTGACCCTGACATTACAAAGTTAAAAAAACAACAACAACAAAAAAAAAAGAAGTTCAATGCTCCTGCACCCACAAAACTGAGAGGTTTCAAGTGGCTTGGTATAGTGGTGTATCTTACATATGTGTCTGTGTAGGAAATATAATGACAGGAAAGAAAAAAGAAAGAAAAAAGTTTGCAGACGTTTTCACAAAGAAAGCCTTGTTTTGAAATCTAACAGAGGTGTTGAAATCACATCAAATCAAACTCTGTTCTTGCAGTGACACCATGGCCAATGAAACCAACTGTTCATTTCAACGGGTGGACTTCCTGATGAGATATTTGGAGCCTGCCATCTACATTCCCATATTCCTTGTTGGTCTGATTCTCAATGTTGTAGCACTGATAGTGTTCTGTATATTTCTGCGAAAATGGACTGAATCAACTATCTACATGACAAGCTTGGCTCTGATGGACCTGCTCCTCCTCTTCCCTCTTCCCTTCAAAATGCATTCCACTAATCACCGCTGGTCTTCCAACCTGAAACCTCTCTGTTCTTTCTTGGAAAGCTTGTACTTTGTTGGGATATACGGCAGCATCTATACCATCATGTTTATAGCAGTAGACCGATGTGTGGCTATCTGTCACCCATTCAAAGCCAAGCAGCTGCGTTCACCCAAAGTGGCCCTCTGGACCTGCGCAGCGGTCTGGGTGTTTGTGCTGACAGCAATGTCTTCAACCATCTACCGCTTCAGAGAGGCCAACACCACAGACTTCCACTGCTTCCATGGGTTTTCAGAGAAAAGCTGGAGCCCTCCGCTAATCATCTGTCTGCAGGTGTTTGGATTCCTCATACCTGCACTGGTGGTAGTTTATTGTTCGGCTCAAACCATCTGGGTGCTCCAGCAGTCTGGCCAGCGCAGCCCACAGAGCCAGGCCTGCGTGAAGATCATCTACAGCAGCCTGAGTGCCTTCCTGCTGCCTTTCACACCAAGCCACCTGGGCATCCTCCTGCAATTTCTGGTGAGAGTAACTGCATTTTAAGTGAAACAGGTTGTAATTCGCAAACAAAGGAAGACAAAACAGTCGTACCTCACTGGACCTTTTGATCTTCAGTTTTTAGCTAGTTCTCATGGAATTGTAGGCATTTAAATTTCCATTTTTTCTGACAGCTTTAAGGAGTTCTCATTAATGTTGGCTCAACAAATGATGAGTTTCACTCCAAAATAAGATACAGTATGTCCATAACAAAATCAGACAGTGTGTACAATTTCCAATTTATTTTATAATTAACAAATAATCTAAGATGGACTATCTATATATATATACATATATATATATAATTTTTACATTATTACTTTATTTTTTGTGTGTTTTTTTTCTTAATTAAATGACATCTATGACCATCATTTTATATTGGCCACAAAAAAAAAAACATTTGCATGATCAGACATCACTGACCTATCTAACTCTTCTACTTACTGACTTCATAGCACTTCTTTTTCATCAAACTGAATACTCCCCATAATAACACGATGTTAAAAACCCAACCCCTAATTTCCCCCACTGGTATACAACACTTACAGCCCTGATAGTGGGAGGGTGGGTATAGTATTTATTTAAATGTTAGAGGAATTTTATTTTGGAACACTGTAATTACAGTAATTATAATAGTCTAACAATTGATGTGTGAAGAGATCATCTGCAACAGAGCCTGATAAAAACATACAAAACTACAGCAAAGTCCATATTCTGGTGTTATCCTAAGATTTTAAACCCTATTATTCTCATACATGTAGGCAGGATGGCGGATTTTTCTCTGTCCTGCATGTGTAACCCTTTATGTATTCCCAGGTGCATCAAAAAATCATTCAGGACTGTGGCCACAAGACCAGAATCAGTCTGTTCATACAGATTGCTATGTGTTTGTCCAACATCACCTGCTGTCTAGATGCCCTATGCTACTACTTCATTGCCCATGAGGTGAGGAGCACCAAACACACCTTCAGAATGTCGATCAGCCACAGAAGAGCCACTGTCAGCACTTCAGAGGTCTGAACACGATACAAAGAGCGTTCAAGTTAACATATAATTTGTCGTCTGAGGACCGCTAGTAGCGAACACAGAATCTGGCTTCTTGAGTTCTAGCAGGACAATGAAACTGAAAATGAGCCAATATTGTTGCTGGTACCTTATACACAGGCGTTGCATATCGCACAAGAGAAATGGGTGGCAGTGACGCAGGTCAGAGTGCAGCCTCAATTAAGCACAGAACTGAGGATAAGGCTAAAATGTTGAATAGGAAAAACATAGATAAGTATTAATACGTGGCTTGATCCAGTGACAGGACATTGGTGGGAACCTCTGTAATCTCAAAGAGTTTTGATACCAAAAATGTAGGTTGCGAAAATAAAATCCACCAACAAGCCACAGTGCTGCAAAGGACGATTGAAGAAAAGACATGGTGAGAAAACTCAAAGCATTTGCAGGTTCTCTGGTCCTACGCACTGACAATGATGAGAAACTGATGATTCATTTTAAATCGGCAAGTTATGACGTAGCATATTGTTGTCTATTCTCAAGAAGCAAAGTCAAATGTATGCAAATTATAATTTTGTATTTCAGACGCCCTAACCAAAAATCAGAATAAGCCACATAAGATCCGAGCCGACACATTAGGGACGCGCTTTGGTAGACTTAGTTACAAATACAATTCAGTTGTATACTATATTATACAAACATATACAAAAAGAATACATAAGATATACATAAGTCAACTAGTAAGTAAACAAACCTGAAGAAAGTATATAGATGCATTGTATGTATTAATTCAAATATTAACTTCCATATTCAATTATCTACTATGAATAAATTATCATCTTTAAATCAAAGACTATAAACTTAAAATTGCACTTAAATATTTTATTAATATCTTTATTACTGACATTACTTTAGTTTGGTTCATCTGCAACAGTATTTATTTGTCATAATCTAAGCAACTATGTCCAAAGGAGGCTGAGTAACATGCTCTGCTTTTAAATTTTAAATTTATCCCTAATCTTGCATGCAAACTAAAATTATTCATAAGGATTATACAAAACAAATTTCTAACAATTGTCCTAAACTCAATGAGGAGGTAGACAAGTAGAAGGTCTAATGAAACTTTTATTAATAGGAGCTGACAGTGTTTATTTGTTCACATTTATCAGTCATTAGACTCAGAGTGTATGCTAACTGTATAACATGTTTTTGGTTATTAAATGTAAATCTTGTTCATAGATGTACTCTTGATTTGATTAATGTAGCTTAATGTTCAGTAATGGTCTAAGCTGTTGGCAGGGCTGTTTTGATATTAGTATGTTTGTGGCAGGATGTGATTTATGTAAATGTAGTACAAAGCGAAACCTGAATGGAAAGTTGTACATTGAGGTTATGAAAATGGCCTTGGCCTTATTTTTCTAATGTTCTATAAAGTCACCCTACAGAAAGTGTTTTTTAATCAACACAACATTCAACTGGGGGATTTATTGTGCATTAATGCTCTTTTAAATATAAATGGTTTGTGAAAGCTCTGTTAAAAGTTCCAAAAACAAGACGTAACTGTCATGCTCTGGTTTACACACATTACTTATCTCAATACTTCTATTTTGCGCTAGCCTCCTTTTTGTCCAGACTGTAATTTCTTTGTACCCAAAGCTGTTTTGTTTCTGGTGTTTCTGCCCTTGTAGTTTATTATCAAGGGGATTTCTGTTCATGTGAAGCTACGGAGCTTTTGACCTGACCTGCACAGTTTGCGTGCCTGGTCTTGGTCTGTAAAAGAAATCAAGCCACAATAAAAACACAAATGTAAAATTAATTTCTCACAGCAGAAGTCCTTTACAGGAGGATTATGTACATTTTCTTAATCTATAGAATGGGTCTGTATTTTTCTAGTTAAGCTTTGGCTGATGTCTGTTCTAAAAATTAAATTTCAAAGCTTAACATTAGGACATGACTCAACTTGACCTTTGAAACAATATTACAGAAATAGTCGTACTCAACTTTTCCCTAACATATTCAGCATATCAGCTTTGAAACTAAACTGTCCTCTTCCCCTGAGAAGTGAAATATATGTAACCACAAGACTCACATTGTGACTTAAATTACATTTATATCAGTGATGCAGCAGTTTTCTGATGTTTAGAAACAATCAAGCACAGATCCTAAGTTACGCATTGAAAAGGAATTTAGTTACATTAGGTCAGTATGTGGTTTGAGAAAGATCACAAAAGAAACTGAGTTTGAGTTTAACATTCAGAAGACAAAAAAAGTTTGATCATTTATTGTTAAAGCAGCAATATTACATGAAAAAAATCAACTGTACAGCAAGATAAGGTGTTCAATACAGTGAAGTATGAGCACATATCATTGGTCTCTTTCAACTGAGACTTATTTGCTCCAGGTTGTACTTTTTTAAGTTGGGAGAAATCAATACTGTAGAGATAATGCTAAAATAGGAAGGGAAATGGAAAGAGCTAAAGACAGGCAAATCTAAGTGACGAGGAGGAAGAGCACGACAAAATGACTTTTAGCCTTTGATATCATCTACAGTAAGTGATCTAGACTATAAATATTTTATATATCCTTAACACTAAGCATAGCTTTGCTGACTGCAGACTTTGGTTCCTTTTTTCCCCTCTAAAGCATTGCTACTAATTACAGTCTAAAGCCATTAATGTCCAATGACTAAAAGTGTGATACCAAAGGAAATAGAGACAAACCATAAAGAAATGATCATTCACAAAACAAGTCAATTTCAGATAAAAATCTATGCATGTAACAATATGAAATCTGAAAGAAAATCAGTTTACAGTATATATTGCTTAGGAACAATCAAAGTTATGTACACCATTAATTAATGATAGAAACCAGCAAATAAACATCTAAACTACATGAGGTATGTTCTGCCATTTTCTGACATTCAAATAAAATAAAATAACAACCAAGAAACAAATATCGATACAAGTGCACAGTGCAAGCAGCTTCCAAGTAACTTTACCATCACCCATGATGCACTGGCTTACTAAAACACAAAAAAGACAAGTCCAAGAAAATAACATTAACTCAAGTCCTCTGATAAAAATGTCACCAAATGACATATCAACACTAACTTATTTTACACATGACAAGCTACAGGTATAATCACATATAACATCATCTAAATATATAGACAATCTGAATAAAAGACATTAACATTGTACATGAACAATAAAAGAGCATTTCCAACTTCCAACTTGAGACAAAAAAAAAAAAAAAAAAAAAAAAAAAACCTATCAGTAAAACAAACTGTTGGACATATATTTGCTCTTAAAGTGCAGTTAAAAACCTAAAGGATTCGAGAGGTATGGTTAGAAATTGGCTTCAGTGTTGATCAGCTGTGATTTCCGCCTCAGATTTAGACCTTGTCGCAGATGATGGTCTCAACCACAAAAGTGTTTTCAAAGTGACGAATGCTGTGGCATTTCTTTGTCTCACGCCTCTCAATACCTGGAAGAGAAAACAAGACACATTCAGAAAATCTCTTCAGTACTGAAAGTGGAGGTTTGCAGTGTTCATATTACTGCTATTGCTACCATGCCTACATTGTCTGTTTTGAATCAGCAACAATTCCCTCAAATCACATCCATATATGTACTCAGAGGAAGTTTGCTCTCACGCCAATCAAAGGCAGCAACGAAACAGTTATCACTCGTGCATCACTACCACCTCCACATTGTGTGGATGTGTCCTTGGCACTACGAATGACTCACAAGGCAGGAAGTTCCCAGGCACCCACACACACACACACGCGCGCACTGAAATAATAATCAGGCTGCCAGTCTGTCAGAAGAAGATTTTACACTACAGACAACATGTGAAATGTTCACTAGGAAGCCCCTATTTGGTTCTGGTTGAATTTATTAACTGCATGGTTACTCAGACTCACTTTGCTCCCACACACTAAAACTGAACATCAGATCGTCTTTGACTCGCTGGAGGAATATGTTCCTTAATGAATAGTATGCTCCAGCACAAGTCACATGACTCAACAATACACCAGTGTTAGTGTAAAAGAGGGTGATAAAATAGCAACCCATCACTCATTATTTAGCATCTCATACTGATTGAGCACACTGGAAAAGGAAATTGATGTGTGTACTCACGTCTGCGCTGGTTGCGACGTCTGAGTCGGTAGGTTTCTTTGCCATAGCAGAGCCTGTGAATGAAGGGGCCCAGCTGTCTCATATTCCTCACCCTTCCAGTTACCACCATCTCCTCCTGGATGATGTAAGTCTGAGGAAGGTATGTTCCTCTCTGTGGCAAGCAAACATACATGAATCAGTAAATTGATCGGTCTGTGTGAGGAACACCACAGACAGAATGATGGGAACACACTGTGCCTTACGTTTTCCAACAGCTATTTATCTGTCGCAGCGCTTTAGCATTGACACTGAAGGCAAATGTAGTGAATGCCTCACCTTGACGTTGATAAGCAGCTCCCACAAGCTCCGTGGAGGCATCACCAAGGTTGTGTTCAGCTCTGTGATATAGCATTTATCCAGAGCAATGTCATGGTAAGCTGTGATGCCCTGGGGAAAAAAACATAAAAATAGGTTAAAACCTGTGCCATGATGAAACACTTCAATAAAATCTAGGTAAAGAAAACCAGTAAAAACACAGACACCCTGACCTACCCTCTCAAAGTCGTGGATAATATCAGCGGGGTCACTGCTGCCAAAACGTGGCACAGGTACGCTGATCTGTTCGTAGTTATCATCAAGGTAGATGCCGACATTCTCTTCAAGTTCTTGCCGCCCCCTCAGAGGAGCGTACACTGAGTCCTCGTAGACTACCCGGCAATGGAACAAGCTGTCTTCTGGGATCTGCTAATGGGATACAATTGAGCTGAATTAGCATGTGACAGTTACTGTGGGTAATTTTTTTTTTTTTTACTTTCTGTACTGGTGCCCAAGTAAGAGGAAGGAGATTGAGTATATTAACCTGAGGTATAAAGTAGTGGCGATAGATGTATATAGAGGCCAGCACCAGCCCTGACATGAAGACCACCAGGCCGAAAGTGAGGCAGCAGAGGCCGGCTGGAAAAGGCTTCTTGGGCCTGACAGGAAGAACCAGCTGCTCCTGTGATGAGAAAAGCAGTTTGGTTAAAGGTCAGGTAAGGATTGACAAGTAAAAGTCACTGAATTTGGATCTTTCTGTACAGTGTTAAAATACAGTTTTATTTTCAGTTCTAGGAAAGACCCAGTGTTTTGGCATTACAAAACATTTGCAAAATTATATAAAGATGCACCATTTTCCATTTAATATAACAGTGCAGACAGGAAAAATGTCTTAGATTTTTGTTTGAAGTTTTAGTATGAGTGTGATGTAGTTTTAATGAAGCATCAGAGTACTACTTAAGAGAAAACTAGGAAAATATTGGTAACACAGCTAAGTGGATCAGTGGATGATCTCTCACACAGCCTTGCTTTTCTGTACAAATCCAAACAGAGGTAATTCTGATAAGAGGTGGTTGCCAAGTCATTACTCTGGCAAGTAGACCTAGTAGACATAGGATGGATTGGAAAGTCATGCCAGATGCCCACCCACAGTCTCTCATTCAATCTGCTGCTTCTCCTTACTACTGTTGCTATGGAGAGTGGAAGCAGGGGGAACAGATTGTGCCAGGCTCTGACGAAGATGCTGGCACGTGGCCGTCTGGATCTATTCTTAGAGGCCTACTTCCACTCTCCATATTTGCAGTTCATTCCCTAGCGCCCTCAGTGAGAGTCAAAACGAGACCAATTGCGTGGAGCAGGAGTCCCTCAGTTGAGGCAGAAATATTAATAAATCTACACACATTTGCTCTGACGCCTAACCCGGCACTGCAGCCAATTAGAATCCACACAGTCTTTAGGACTATGCGTAATACTTATGTTGACGTAATAAATGGGTGATAAAATATGTTTGCAGATGATCCATCCAGTGATGGATGCGTCATCAAGTGCTATTTGTTGGGTACAGTGAAGGATGGTGTACATCCCTTATGTGCCAGAAAATGATCTAATGTTTCAGTCATGGGAGGCATTCCAAAAAAATAAGAAACTAAGAAAAGGAGGGCTTATTCTGACGAGCTTGATTTTCCTGAACAGTTAATTCAGGTTCAGGCAATCTACAAGTCAGAGGATTAATCTAAAGTCCACACTTAAAAAAAAATCTAAATGCACTATTCTAGCTATGCGGTTATGCTGGATTACATCTCTCACTCACAGAATGATGAGCTCTCAGACAACTTGCAAGAATCACGTGATTTAACACCTCGTGATGCATCAATTCGGGACATGATTGCTCTTTTCATTTCGACAAAAATTATAAAAACTCGAGCTATTGGCACGTCTATCACGTGTTTATTACATGACAAAACTTTATGACTCACTTATAATGTAATAAAGACACAAACAGTTATTGCCATCTGCATTATGCCCTCGCTGTGAGCAAAGAAGGTGACGTAATGTCAACATCCCCAGGCTGGGATGGTCTGCACTGTTGGATCTATTCCCTTCTTATTATAACACAAAAATCTATCGGAAACACTATCCTAGTATAGAACTGCACCAACAAAACGCAAGATAATAAACGGTACTGTAATCAAACCATTCACTGGCATTGTTAAAAAACGCATAATTACAGTGTATTATTTCAAAAATATGTAGTTTGGAAAATACAGTAATTAAATTAAACCCTATCAAGTAATAGATGAAGGGGTAAATTAGGCATTAGCGCTAAGCACATTCACGTTAAACCGTTTAGCTTTGACCTACACAGCATCGTATAAGCTACTAACTTAATGCTATACTAAGACAAGACAAATGGCACAACATGAAACAACGAAAAACAACGAGTGCAAACTCACATGAGCCTGAGGTATAGTGATCTTGTCTCCATCGTTCTCTTTTTCAGGCTTCTGCGCTGAAACTGTCTGGAAGGTGATCTTCACCATGTTTGTTTGCTCAGTGTATATTTGCTTTGTCTCGTTTCTGGATCAGTGCGCTGGCTTCATCCACCGAGCCGGCAAGATTATATAGCGGCGGATCAGTCTCGCCCCCGGGGCTTTGTGACCTCAGAAGAGCGTCTTCTCTGACGAACAAGCACTGTGTGGGTCTGAAGGAAAAGCCGCCTCGCCGCTGTCAAAATAAGAGTGCGCGTCCGACTAAAACGCATACATTTAAAACGAAATACACTGTTTACGGGCTGACTCGCATATACATGAATACACGTGAACGTTTAAAGCCTTTACCTTTTAAAAAAATATAATTTTATGTCCGGTTTCATGCTATTAGATTATGTTTTGCTCTTATTGTGAAAGCAAGTACCAGATATGGTAGTGCTTTCCGTATTTTATTTAAAGCCACATATCCTTTTCTCAGCCTTGTTCCCAACACTATCATCCGGAAATGTAGGGATGTTGCAAACTCCCATCGAGCGCCTAGACTGCAGTAAAATTGGCAGTACATCAGTACTACGACTGCTACTGATCACTCTTGAAATAAATAAGAAATTGTAAAATAATAATATACATTACATACATTAAAAATAATATTAAAAATACTCACTTGTGGTCTCATAGAGGCATGCAATGCATGCAGTAATTCAGAGAACACTTTTGTAAATTATGTATAACTTAGTTTGCGTATTTAAAAGTATTTTTTATTTCAGTGTAATCTGAACTAAAAGCTCAAATATATTATAATACAGTACAAACCTCTACATGTGAAACACATCTTACAATTTTAATATAGGTCACTGTCCATGGATACAAAGTGGGGTTTTAGGTCTGGAGATCTAAGTATGGTTACATGATAAAACTTATCACATACATACACCCTAATGTCAAGTAGACAATACAAATTTAACAGTGGGCAAACTACTCCATGTCTTAGTGTACATCTCTGCTCAAAATGCTAATTACACCATACATGCACCCCAAACTCTTGTCAACCACATGTGGATAGACATGGCGTTGTGTCTATATGCTTTATTAATGATATAAGCCCCACAGTGTATTGAAATTGTATACTGCAGAATTCATGAAACAATACAAAATGTGTCACATTCTAATAGGAGTTATACTAGTATAGGCACTGGAACCAATCTAACCCACGTATATGTTGTCACTATATAGACCTAGAACTGCTTCAGGCTGTTTATTCATTTTTAAAGGCTATAGGCTCTTTACACTCTTGAGATGAGAGTGGTGTACTTGTCAAATGTCTCATATCATCCAATTAACATTAGTATTTTTTTTAACAGGGTGAGTAGAGCATTAGCCTAGTCCTCTTAAGATGGACTGATGACTCACAATCAAGCATGAAATAGGCCCTGAGGGTGCCTAAATTAATGATGCAATGTGAGAAGTGGCAGGAATATGGTGGTGAGCCCACTTGAAAAAGTACTGTTTAGGATTGTGATCCTTAAACTCCTAATGTGTTATTATCCATTTATTTATTCTTTTGCAAGAAATGATTATTACAATGATCTACATTTGCACTAACACTTTATCTTGTTTTTTAACACCATGTTAGCATCCAAAATAAATGGTGTATTTAAAAATGGTTCAGTAATATTTCATCTGTTTCAGCTGCACATGCAGAGATTTGTTGACATTATTTGGGCAACCTTTGGTTTCATGTTTATTTATCTGTATGGCCTGATATAGGTCCATGATTCACACAAAAGTTTGGACAAAAGCTAACATCTACTGGTGACTGGCGGGTACGAGCGTTGCGCGCCCTCGATGTGTCCTGCTCCCCCAGTCAGTTCACCCATTGACATGTAAATGAACCGTCATATATACCTCGTACATGCCCCATCGGGGCAAGTGAATGGTTAGCATTAGCCAACCCGGTCTCCCTGCGAGCTTTGTTGGCCGCTCGGATCGCCTGGCCATCTGTCCCACTGCCGAGCTGTAACGGCTCTGTGGATTACACATCAACCTCCAGTACAGTGAGTGGGCTTCTGGCAGCGCCAACTTCAACATGGCCCCCATCCGTAACAGCACAAACGAAACGGACAGAGGTGATAACTGCAGTGGGATCAAATCTGACAGAAAGGTAAGGTCATGCGTGGGCTTTTATTGTCAATATTTTTGTTTGTACTTCGCCGAAAACCGACCATCTTCATTAATCCTGCCTTTTGGGGACAGATGAGGAAACCTCTGGTCGAGAAGAAAAGAAGGGCTCGCATCAATGAAAGTTTACAAGAACTCAGAGCTCTCATCGGGGACGCAGATGTAAGATACTTTTACTTTAAGGCCACTGGTTGTTCATTAGCTAAATTAACCAACTTAATTTGACATGTGCTAATTTAGCTAGCTGGTGTTACCTTGTGCTGTGTTGTTGCTTACCTCCTTTGTCACACGCTACAGTTAACCTTACAATCAAAGATGGAGAATGCCGAAGTGCTGGAGATGACAGTAAAACGAGTGGAAAGCATCCTGCAAAGCCGGGCAGAAGGTAAACGTTACAAGTTTGTGTTGAATTGGGGATGCACAATTTTAAAAAAAAATTGTTATAAAAGTTTTACTTTTTAACCAAAAAAGTATTGACCTATCTGCTAAAAGTGTCTTAACCGTCACAACTCACTTGTCATTCATCCGCTGAACAATAAAGTTTTTCATTTTTAACGGTCAGCGGATTAATATTCAAATCAGCTGGGGTCACAGGTGCGCGTGTGCTGTTCAGCCAATCACAGCAGAGAGCTGGACGTTTGTAACTGACCGTTGGTAATTTGAGTTTGGCTTAACGGTTGTTTAACGTTCTCGCCCCGCAGAGGAGGACGTTGTGAACCGGGAGGCCTGTGAGCGTTTTGCCGCTGGCTACATCCAGTGCATGCATGACGTGCACACTTTCGTGTCCAGCTGCCCGGGAATAGACCCAACGGTGGCCGTAGAGCTGTTGAACCACCTCCTGGAGAGCATGCCCCTGAAAGATGAGGACCGCCTCCGGGTCACCGTGGCGGACTGCCCCGGTAGTAACAGCCCCTGGTCCGTGTCTGAGAGCATGTACACGGGCCTGGTGTCTCCAGCCCCTTCATTTACCTCAAGCGATGACTTTTGTTCAGATCTGGATGATATGGACTCAGAGCAAAGTCACGTTTCGTCTTCAGAGGAGGCCGAGTGCCAGGATGTGTTGAGCTTACCTCCCGTGACTTACTCCAAGTCAGTGTGGAGACCCTGGTAGATCATCATCATGTTGTATGGCATAGGAAAAATGATTTATAAAAACACTGCTGAGATGACAACTTTGAATTTTGTTAAAAGGCATGAGAAACTCTTGTAAAATTATTCTTCAGCTACAATTAACTAAAATGTATTTAATAAAATATGTAATTAAATCAGTTTTTCTGAGGTCATTGACCTGTAGGGTCTTTATTTGGAAGTGTATTGGCCTTGCATGGGCTTTTCAATGCAGAGAATGCATATGTAAATATTTACCTGTTCAATATTTTGACTGGGGTGTAAGAAAATAGCTGTCCCACTAGAAATAGTAGTTAGTTGTCTGTAAGTTATTTCTTATTTAGAATGTCTTTATGTATGTATTTATAATCATATGACTGTTAGTAGGCTACCTTGTGATTTGTCCAACTTTAAACTTTTCAATAAATAATGTCTTGACAAACAACTTGCTTTAAACTCTTTGTCCAGCAGCTTCTTTGAAAAAAAAAAGACATTTTACACACAAGGATCCCACTAACCACCCACCCAAGGCTGTTTTGAAGATATTAGTTCTTACTCTGTAATTGTGGGCCATTTGTGTGCTCTCTCTCTCTCTCCAAGATCTCTTAGCACATCGTAGGCATTTGTGAGGTGTGAAATGAGTAATCCACTCACTCCTTATATAGGCCTAGTTGAGGACCTGACAAATGGGTTTTATAACTTCAGCTTTTGGATGTTGGTGTTTTAAAATAGCATGGGCACAAATAAATTGCACGATCATGAGGGGGGAATATGGGCTCATAAGTAATAAAGCCACCACTGTCTGCTATTTTTGTATCAACTGATCAGTTTCTCTGTGTATTTTTGTGTGGGCTTTGATACTGTACATGGAGCTTTATGTGGGACAATAAATATCTGTAGCCTCTTGTCAAATCATAGTGTATATGACTAATAAAGCCTCTAGATTCACTAATAATTGAGTTGTAAATTCTTTTCTAACATCTTATACAGAGAATGGGGTCAAGACTTCCATGCTAATTCACAGAGACACTGGGAAAGCTTGTGTCTGCAGACATGACAGCTGTGGTCCTGGTGAGAGCCACAGACATTGTTCTGCCTCTTCACCATCAGCTCCTACAGCTGAATGAATAAGAAAGGACAGCAATCCTGAACAATCCATTTCCAGTCAAGTGTCTCCTGTGATGTTCCTGTGATGTCCACACCAAGTGTCATTTCTTACACTGTTCACGATCTTAAAACCCCTATTGTGGGAAAGATCTTTGGTGAACAGACTAGAAAAAAGATTAATACTATGAGCCTGCGGAGTATTAGCAGTTTTTCTCCTGTTTGATTCAGTACATCTCCAGTGTTGGAAAGTAAAAAGTATGTACTGTAATTGAGTACAGTTGTGAGTTTCACCTTTGTACTTTTCAGCTTCTTTATTCTTCCACTCTACAATATTGCAGGGAAAAATATGTTATTTTCATAAGCTATATTTATATGACAACCACAGGTACAGTTATAAAACATGATGCATCACAGTTTAAACTGCGTTATATAAAGTATTTAAAATGAGATCAACCTTTACCAGCAACATACTGACACTTGTACTTTTTAGGCTACTTCAGTTTTATTCTGCTTTATGACATGTAAGAGAGGAATGTACTTTTTACTTCACTGCATATGTATATATATATATAGTGCAGTTTTAATAGTTTCCAAGAACGTTTGTAGTTGTATTAAAGAAAAACAAAAAGAAAGATGTTAGGATGATGAACTACAGGCTGCCCAGTCGTGTCTCTGTGCTGACGACATCTCCAGAGGTGCAAATGACCACAGCGGGAGGGCGAATTGTAAATTTTCGCACGTAGACCTCAACTTGGACCGAGTAAGTATGAAGGTGCGAATAGTGTGTGTGTGTGTGTGTGTGTGTGGGGGGGGGGGGGGGGGGGGTGTTACTTTGATCAAACCTGCTGAGCCAGTACTACATCGACCTGATTGTCTCCAGATAAGACTGCAGGCTACAGCTCAGCTATTGCTTCAGTAGTCGAGCAGACATGCATTTGTATGGGGTAGGTAATTTTTTTTTTAAATAATTGAAGAATGTATTATAGCGGCTTTTGTATCCTGATTTGCTGGTGGGCGGATGAAAACATTTCAAAATAAAATTAAGAAGATTTCACTTCGCTTCCCTCCCCTGAGGCTTCACTGTTTGACTTTAGGAAAACAGCATGAGCATTACTAAGCACTTGCTTTCTTGAGCCAACCAGCTCTAAATCAACTGCTCCATTCTCCCCGTATGCACACGATCTGCTGCAAATGGGCAACAAGGTCGTTTACACTGCCCGTTAACAGCTCCATCTTAAATCAACCTGATATTTGCCCCTTTTCAACTAACAAACGCTGCTTTTGGACTGGATAGTTGTCAAGCGCCAAATAAGGACTGTATGTTAGAAAGGTTTGTGCAGACATTTTACAACACTGTCAATTAGGCAATATTTTATTCTGAGAAAATTTAATAAACATTATTTAACATTATATTCATGAAAATGAGACAAGAAAATAAAATGAAATAAAACAAAATAAAAGAAGTGTCGTTGACAAAAAACGAAGAAATGTTCGTCACCCAGAAAAAGCAGTTTCCTCTCCAATTTCACTATATGGTTCAAAGCGAAGTAAAGCTCTCCAAACACTAACTTGACATCTGTCTGAGCTGCTTTTACGCCCGTGCAATAACCCTAAAATCTGACTTCTGAACTGACCACACCTTTGTTCTGAAAGGTAATGAGCTTTGTGGCTTCCACAGGAAGCCCTGATGTTCTCCTCCATATTTATGAGGGGCAACATCAGACCATTTCAAGTGTTATGTGGCACACTTTCATTCTAGGGAAGGCATCAATATTATACTAAATTTATATTTATCACCCACCATAAACAGTAGACCACTCTGGTATTGTCCAGGCCATGGTGGGAGCTGTCCTAATGTGGATTACATCACTCACACTTTCAAGTATCAGTATTTACAGTAAACATTAATCTATCATGGTCCTGCTTGCTTTTAAAGCTGGATTTGTCAAAACACATAAAACCGTTTGTACAGAAACATTTATTGTATGTAAAAATATATATACATATATATAAGCACTGCACAAGCAATGAAATGTGTTAAATTGCTTTTTTAAATAAAAGGCATCATAAAAGCCAACAGAATTTACTTAATGTTGCATTAGGAAATTCTCAGAAATCATATAACAGGATATTGAAAGTACACATAGCCCACAGAATGTGTTGCACATGATTGTCCTCAAATGTTTTCACCACCTCCATTGGTCCTGGGGATCAGCAAAGCAGCTACTTAATAATTTACACTTAGTATATCAAATGTGACACATACATTGTTATAAATTAGTCAGCCTAAGAATCTATGAAATGGGAAATAAACATCTTGGCATTGACCAGCTACAGTTTGCTGCTTACATGTTAATGCAATCATAAAAATAACCCAATAAACAACCCAGTTTATCATCCTGAAATAGGCCTTTCTGCACATGGTGCACATGCAGATAATACTCTATATTTTTAGCTTTGCAAACATTTTGAATGTAGACTTTTATCTGTAAATGAGTATCTTTGCAATTGTGATTTTATAATTTTTTACTGCCTTATATAGCAAGTTTGTTTTTCACTTTTTAATTTTCTCCCACTGACTTTATAGACCAGATGTGAACAGGGCAGATGTACTAGAGTTTAACTCAGACTTTTCCTCTTCTTCTAATGCAGCCCACAAAGTGCATTTGTGCACTTATTTTGTCTGAGGGGCAAGCATTACGGGAGTGACTGACACTAGGTTACAAAATCTACATGTTCTCACCACATGCTGACATATCAGTGTTGGTTCAATGGAGGAAATTATGTCACAACATACTGAAATTAATCTCATAAAACCCACAGTGCCACACCCTGGTGTGGGAATAAAGCTGCCTTCAGTTGGATGATATCTGTTTGACCTCTACCCTACAGTCTGGTGTAGGAGCACATATTAATATATCCTGTATTTGGATCTGCAGGTTCAAATTAGTGCAAAAATGCTTCCCCCGATTGCTAATGAATAAACATAGGTAGTCGTAAAACCCAGCAGTCGCACAAAAAATCGTGCGTGGTGCATCTTATATTAAAATAAAATAAAATGTCATTTAAGATGCAATACGTATATTCACATTCTATAGTCTTGACTGTTTGCACCATTGTCCCCTTGGCATCTAAATAGATACAAGTCATAAGACAGCAAGACGGAGACAGCAATGAAGAATTCTGTATGAAGAGCAAAAGGGACTGTGTAAGAACTGCCTCCTCAAAAGTTGCTGTCCACAGAGACGCAGAACAAGAGGCTGATGGGTAATGATTGTCAGTCTGAAAATTTTGAGCAGTTTATTGTCTAGCCCCTTGTGTCTGTGGCGGAGCTTGGAGGGGAGCCATGGCTGGAGATGACAACAGTGTTTGAAAGCTCTTCTCTGGATGTTTTCTGGCAGCTGACCACATCCTCTGCCTCACTGATGTCAAGGTCTGGCTGATCCTCCACTGCTGTTGTGGCTTCTGCTACTGCTGCCTCTGAGGAGCTGTCACAGCAGGAGCATACCTAGAAAACAGACGTGTAAACAAGACAGACACGATGGGTGCATTGTTAATTTTTGTTATCATTTTAAAGAAACATCCCAAGAACAAGATGACAAAGCAAACGTGCATATCCAGTTATTCTCAAAACACATCAACGATAAATATTTGTCTATCAATAAACAAAGTTCATATTTTTAGGAAGGCTTTAAAAATCCGTAGAATTCATAAGTGGCACAATCGAAAATATCAGTTAGATATAATCTAATGTAATGTTTTCGACAGATGCATCCATATATGTAGAAAACATCTTTCCTGAAAATTAAACAGAGCATGTAAAACCATCTTCCTAAAACCTACATATCTAGCAACACAAAGAGTTTAACATTTTTAGGCAGTAGGATTTTCCAAATACACAAACTTCCACCATTCAGCTGCATGGAAATAAACAGATTTTAAATTCTTATTCTACCTTAATATCTATGGCCTTTGGCAGACCTCCTTTCTTAATCCAGGGGTGGACCTCAATCAGCTCCTTCTTCTGCTCCTCAGAGAATCGTGGCTGGCTCTTCTGCAGCAGCCTCAGCTTCTCTCTGTCCTCTCTGAGCACTGTCTGGATGTCACTGCAGATACAAACGAACACAGAAACACAACCACATTCAGTACACTACCCAATAGTCATTTATGACAAACCATTATGAGAGCTAGGTTTGCAGATAAGTGGGTTGAATGACGAACTCTCAATTTAAAGTTAGCAATCAGATCTAGCAAAAGAGTTTGTCCCTGCAACTTCTTACAGTAGTAAGGAATCCTACTGTCCTGATAACCGTCATCTGCCTGCAGTCTCAGTAAATGTCAGTCAAATGGTGCCACCTAGTGGTTAAAATATTGCTGTATTTCATGGTGATGCCACATGACAGCAAAGCAAAAGTAAAGAAAACAAGTGCCAACAAAGTAAGAGCACTATTATCAAATGCCCTGCAACACACGGACTGGTTTCCTAGTGAAAACATTTTTATATGTGTGCAGCCAGGGGACAGACATGGACAGCTTGTGGGTGACACAGAACTCTTGCTGTGGTATTTGTAGTTGTTTTACATCTTTGTGCTCTCCCTAGTGGCTTGGTCAAGTTTCCAATATAAGATGTTGACTGTCATCTAAAACACACTTAGGCCATGGCACCTCCTGATACCTTTGGCACTGAGTCTGTGCCCAGCAGCAGGACCTGCTGAGTGATTCATTCATAGGTGCAGACACTGTAAAAAGTGGGTTAGAGGAACTGAGGATGAGATGTTTTACAGTATGCTGCATAAAGCTGATGCATGGATTCAGTCACTTACTCTAGGTCTACATACTGGGGATATGTTTGTGACCTATTTAACAAATGGGCTTGATTATCACTGATTTGTTCAACTGTGCAGTAAATTATAGAGAATTGGGAGTTTCAGTGTGTCTTTTGCTCTGGAAAATCAAGAAAGAAAGCATAAGGTCATGACACCTACAGTGTGTGTACCTATGTGTTTTCTGCCTCCCAGCTGCACACACATCCTCCAACATCTATAAAGAGAACTAGTCAACTTTGAGGAACGGATTGCAGTTTTCCTGAACTCATGTTCGCTCTCACCCTTCCGTAATCAGAATGTTGATAAAACCATCAAACATTAGTGTCTACGGGGCCACTATCCTACTCCTGACTGGTTTCGTCCCTGTCCTACTCACCGTGAGGGCAGCTGATAGGTCATCATGACCTTGTGATCTGTGTTGGCCATGAGCAGCCACTGCGGGTCCTGCAGTACATACTTGATGAAGTGCTCGCTCTGTTCCATCTCCTTGTGTCTTCCCTCGCTGCTGCTCAAGTGACCTTTGACCTTCTGGCTATTCTGCGACGAGTCCACGCTGCCAAAGTATTTACTACTGTTGTTGCTTCCTGAGAAAAAAAAGACCAGGTCATTAAAAAACAAAGAAATTCTAAAAGAAAAGATTCTAAAATTATAAGACAAACATATCAGGTATGATTTGTCATCAGATGCCACACCTCAACATTGTTTATTTACAAATTAATACTCTTTTACTCATGTGTATGTGCATTGTTAATTATATCTCATGCTGTCCACAAGATGTTGAAACTTAATTCTAGACCTGTTCCACTCCCAAAGGTCCCACTAGCTGAGGCATCACTGGCTGATGTCCTGCTCTTAGATGTCCCACTGTTGGACGTGCCGCTCGCTGAAGTTGTACAGCCATTGGACCCTGAGCCCATGGACCCTGAGGTGGCTGAGCCAGTGCCTGAGTAAGAGTCCTCATGGAGAATGATGTCCAACATGTCACTGGATGAGGAATTGGCATCACTGTTGTTCCCGTCACCACCTGAACATGCCTGTAAAAACAAACAAACAAACAAAAGCAATACAATTAAAGAAGGGCTTGACTTCATAGTGATGGTCAACATACTGCAGTACGTCTTCCATCAGTTGCATCTTTATATTACAGACAGATACAGAATCATTAGTTATCTCCAAATTACCTGCATTCATGGTTAACAGAAGATAGTTGCAAACAACGTTTTCATTCTTATTCACATCTCAGCACAGAACAATAAAGAGAAAACAATAACATGTCCCCAGTGACACGAAAAGAGGTTCCCACTGTTAATATTATTGTTTTAACTCTTTAGGGGCCTTAATGGAAAATCAAAGAGTGTTTGCCTGTGTGCATACTCATACACACAGTAGAACTCTGTATTGTATTGAGGTTTTGGATTAACCTGGTAGACATTTCTAACTCAATACATCACTTATAGTATTTTTAAGTTCATATTATGTTGTTTGAAGTTTCTCAGGCTCATGCTTGAAAATCAAAGTCACTCTATGCAACACAATTTACTGGATAGAGTGAACAATATGCAAATCATAAGTCATGAAAAGAACAAAAAGAAACTGATATAAGTGACATATGGAACAGGGAAGTAATGGAATTGGAGAGGTGTAGAGGTTTGCTGATGATTCGCCTACCTCTTTGCTGTAAGCCCTCAGCCTAGAGCACACTTTTTCCCAAGACAAATGCTCACAGACACAGGACGTGTCCTCGCAATACAAGGGTCCAGGTGGACCAAGGAAACTGAGAGATGGCTAAAGGGTTTAAGGATAATAATATCAAGTGTTAACACCCCGGCCATTTCATCAGTCTGGACTGACTTTACACATGGTATTGCAATACAATAAGAGAAAAACTGCGGCACTATAACACTGTGAATAATATGGAGGAATCACTGTCGATGGCATTATATCCTACAAGGTTGAGACACATATGATCGAGTGTCTCTGGGAACCGTGTCACAGCCTGCCTCTGTTCAGAGAGGCACTGACATTTTATCCTGACATTTAAGAAGGTCACAGGTGAAGAATATAAATCAGAGGCACCTGGGAGACTTGTGGAGGAAAAGCAAGGAAGAAGAAGGAACGAAACAAACAAAAAAAGGTATTTCCTAATTTACCTGCTTCAACTCCCTCTCCTTGGCCTGGTTGCCACTTGCTCCTCTCTCCCTTTCAGCCGTATTATTCCCTTGTCCTCCAACTGAGAGTGTTGTGCTGTCTTGCCTGTCCACAGACAGCTCCAGCTCCAGCAGGTTAAGGGGTGAGCTGCAACGAGAATGGAACAAGGGTGGGGACGCTTGACCTCCAGCGCCTCCGGACTGTGGTGTTGAGGAGCGAGACTGACCCTCCATGGGAGGCTTTGGGGTTTCAGAGGATGAAGGGAAGCAGAATGATGGAGTCAGGTAGCCTGTTTGAGAGGCAAAGTGGTTCTGAGAGTTGAAATGATTTTGAACGCTAAAGGAAGGTAGAGCTGTGAAGGTGCTCTGGCCTGGAAAGACAGCTGGACCAAAAGGCTGTGCTTGGGTGGGGAATCCCCCAGTCTCTGCCTGGTACACTGGTTGTGGTGGTTGAGGCCCCAGGGCCATTGGTGGGTACATGTAGTTGGGCAGCACAAGAGCCACAACAGGGGTGACCATTGGGGTGGTGTAGGGAGTAGCGTGGATGGATGGGGGGCAGGCAGGGCTATGAGCTGCCTGGTTGTCCCCAAAGTTTGTTAAAGTGGCATCCGTGTTGGGTGCTATGGAATTACCTCTGGGGTAAATCTGTAGGGGGTAACCTGGCATTATGGTTGGGTAAGTTACTGGAAAAGCGGACTGGGAAGTGTCAGAGGGAGACCAAGAGGTTGGGTTAAGGCCATGGTTTAGAAGAGGAGGCCGCGGCTGTTGTTGCCTGTGATGGGACACTGTGCTGTCTGAGGACGCAATCTGCTTTGCTCGCTTTGACTTGATCTTCTTATTTCTCGTGCCTCGGCGTGTGACGGGCTCTGCTCCTGGTCCGCCTTGCTTGCGAGCAACGGGTACAGCTAGAGGATCAAGACGTAAAGACAAACTTTGTTCAGTAATTTTACTGTTGTTGAATTTCAGTATAATTCAGCAATGACAGTATATGGATAATTCACTTTATTGAAAATTGAGTGTTATTTTTGTATTTATGTCCATCATTTTCAATGGTGGACATAGGTGGAAAACTGTCTATGTAGTAAATATGCAAACCAGGGAACTGGTATGTGTGAGTGCTATCTTAATCATTAATAATCTTAATTAATCCTCTTTTTAGTGACTCTGCCCCATTCCAAAATTTTACAAATTAACTTGATGAGTCAAGAGTTATTAACATAGACTGAAGTGATAAATTCCAAATCATGATGGCCATAGTGAAGAATTGTCATTTTTATTGGATGTCAGTGGTACCATCACTGGTGATCTGTTCTTTCTGGCGCGCCAGGTGCTGAGAACAGTTTGCTTTGAGTTCTGCGAGTCCACGAAGCTCTTTGAAGCGACAAAGAAAGGCCTGCTCCTCCTTCTGGGTATGGGCTGCCAAAACCTGTTTGGTCAACCCCAGTTTCTTGTAGGACTCCCTCTCCTGACTGGGAGGTGAAACAGCACAAGAAGGAGCACCAGGGTTTTGGCTGGATTCTGCTGTTTCTCCTCCACCTGCTGCATCCTCAATGATCTCTGCATGGGTGACAGCAGAGAAACAAGTTTGCAATGTTAAATATCAGCAACAGTAGAGAAAGGGATGAAAAGCACAACAAGTATAAAAACCTGCCACTGTGTCTGAGCTGACGATTAAAACTTAAAATGATAAGCTAAGCAGTATTTTACTTTAGTTCCTTTTTTGTCTGAAGATCTGATACCTTTGTAGTCTAACATATGAAAAGCCAGTTAAAGGAAAACACTTTATCACAGCAGTGTACCTGACTCTGGTTGAGGTTTCTTGTCCCCAACATGCACTATGGTGCTACTGTAGCTGCATTGGCTGGTTATGGATACCACACTTTCTGGTTTGTTAGGTACTGGTAGGGGCAGCGAAGTGCCCACTACCGCTGTGGTTGTGTCACTGGACTTTTTTTTCTGATCATCCAAAGTGGAGAGACCAGTCTGATCCTTCAACAACGCTGGTTCTGCCAAAGAGAATAGAGAGCAAAAGATATTAATAAGCAATAGGCATTTGAGAGCCTAAGAGAAAGTGTTAAAGCATGTGAAAGCCTCGAATGATGAGGTGGCATTAAATGCTTTCCTATTGCGATATGATTCAGTAAAACATACCCTCTGAAACCTCCATGCTGTTGGAGCCTCTCTGTTTATCTTCATCTGAATTAGAGGATGTGGTGTTAGAGAAAGACTGGCATTTCCTCTTCATGGTGATAGGAACATTACAGCTCTCCAAGTACCTACATGAATCAACACACAGATGAGCTTTTTTTTCCCATGAAGTAAAATCAACTAGTTATCTGGAGCAATAGGAAACATTCCAAACAAACACATTTCTAATTTTCATAAAGTTGTAAGTTGTTATTATTATTATTATCTGATGTATTTTAGACCAAAAAGTAGTTGATCTATTAAAAATAAGATTTATTGATAACATAAAGTTGCAACTGTAATGAAATTTGTACTGCAAATAGAAGACCCAACAGAAAATCCATCTGTACTATACTGACTGACTGTAACTGTAAGTGTAAAATGGGTAACTGAGGGGGTATTCTAGTGTACAAGACAGGCACAGATGGCCTCTTATGTAGAAAAAGAACAACATATCTCAACATAAAGGTAAAATGGCATATTTTTTTAACTATGGTTATCATGCTCTGAGTTCGTGTCCTTGTCTTTGTACCTGATGACGCTGTCCAGACAGCTGATCTGCTGGTAGGAATAAACGGTCTGGTCATTAAGGGCCAGTTCCTCCTGGATAGAGGCCCTACTCTCCTCCATAGCAGGCCCAGTCTCCCTCCAGCTGAAAGGAGCAGCTGAGTCTTTGGGTCGCACCACCACTGGGCTCTTCTGTACAGACTCTGCTGGAGAGAAGCCAGGAATTAGGAATTAGGGGTCAAATGCTGAATGTGGTCAACTCACAACAGGTGAAAAAAAACACTTTCTCACATCTCTGGCTTTTTCACACTTTCACTTTTTACACACAAATAAGCAGAAATCTATCAGCAAGACTTACTGCCATTGCTCTTCTTGTTGTCTGGTTTTGTTGTCTGCTGCTCCTGGCTCTTCTGAAGGTGAATCCCTTTGCAGATTTCCTGAAATGTTCTCTGAAAAAGAAACACAAGATTCATGAGTCAGTATAACTTGCGTTGAACAAGACTCCACATGGCTAAATCTGATTTAAATATGGTATGCTTTGTGTATTCGTAACTTATATAATATCCTTCTTGACAGTTCGTTTTACTCACAGGTCTGGCTTTGCTGTTCACTTCCTCCTCCTCTTGTTGCATCCTGCTCACACTGCTGTTGTTCAGGCTCTCATTAGAGGAGGTCATGCCCAGAAGGTGGTCATTGCTGTTCAGACTGCTGTAGCCACTGGATCCACTGTTATGAACCGGCTAATCACATATAAAGAGAAGGAAGGAGATTACAAAATGAAAGACAGAGAAAGAGAGAGTTGCAGGGTAGAAAATGATACAGCAACCCATATGGTAATAAAATGCTGCCCTAATCCCTTAACTCTAGAAAGAAGCACTTGTATTTCTTCTTTGATTCATTGCATTTCTACTAGCTACTTTGATTTTTAGCTTAAATAATGTATGTTTTTCTGCATGTTTTAAACATTTCTTTCATTTCTTATTCTCTCTCACCTGCAGCAGTAGCCGATGGATCTGCTCTGTAATCTCCTGAATGTCTGAGTCCATGGTCTTCATCTCACGCACAGGAGAAACCGGGGCCACGAAAACATCTTCATTCACAGGACCCCTGAAAGAATATGAAAGATAAGATGATCAAGATACATGGCGTTGAACTTTGGTTTAAAACCTTGTCTCTACAAAATACTTGACAAATTATACAAATTGAATCTATTCAAACAGTGATCTTCATCTACTTGAGTATTACAAGAATAAGTAGAAGTAAGAGTAAGAATTTATATTCACATGCGGACTTTATGTCTCCCAATGACAAAGGAGACCTTGCGGCTCCAGGGGTTGACGAAACTGGACCAACTGGTGTCCAGGATGATGTATTCTCCGTTCCGTGCACAGAACCGGATGGACGAGTGGTCAAATGGTTGCCCTGCGTATTGAAGAACTGCAGAGGAAAAAATATATATATTGTGAGATCATAAACACATGTATACAGATTAAATTTCTTACACTGGCTATTTAATCCTATAGACTCACTCTTTCTGTGAATGGCCAGCATGATCGGTCGGTCATTGGGATGCAGGTGGAGGAGGACTGGTGTGCCAATCAGATCCTGGGGGAGGTACCCAAGAAGAGGAACTGCCCTGAAACACACAAAACACACATTATCTCTGCTAATCAGGGAGCAACAGCACACATTGTCTTATCCCTTTATAGTTCAGTAATCCCTCTGCAAATATTGTTCTAATATTGTTTTTAGTAGTAACTAAGGTTCCTAATGTGGTTTACCTCTCATCTACATCCTGGAACACACAACTTGGTGTGTGTGTGGTGGTGAAGACACGCTTGTCTGTTGGAATTCTGGGTGCTTTAATGAAGAGAAAAAAATGTATGAATTAGTTATATGTTGTCCCAGAAATAACTGGAACTGGTTTATGAGGCCATGTTTCAAATGTCATGAGTCATTACCAGGAGTGTAAAAGCTTTTCCTTACTTGCACAGAATATTGTACTGTTCAAGCAGTTAAGCAGTTCAATAAATAGGCAGTCATACAATCTAAAAGAACTCAGTTTACTGTGATTTAAGTCTGAGTTCTAACTTCCCAAACCTGCAGTCAGCATGCACTTACCATCATAACCAGAATGAACTCTCTCAGCCAGGAGAAGGCAGCAGAACTGGTCTTCAGCATGCACTGTGTCTTGGACCTTCATCAGGTACGGGGTCATGCGAAACGGATAGTACTGCAGGTCACCCTCACACTCTTTACCACCACTGGAAATTTGTTAGAAGAAGACTTAAATCAAACCAAACGAATAGTTAAATCACAAATACATGAGTTGATTATTTCAAGATTGTGAACACATGGGGGCACTATGTAGCCAGTTTTCTATCCATATCTATGTACAAATAACAAGAGTGACAGAATGGCTTTGTCTTAAGTTCTTCCTCAGGTGTGATTACATTTTTGCAAAGATGAGTCATGTATTCATCAGGTGACTGCTAAGATCTGAATTAGATTTAGACTTATGGTTTCTAATGAATCAGAAGTCAGTGGAGAATCCTAACAAATGTAAGTGTTTTGAACATGTGTGTGTCTTTGGGCCTGTATGTAAAACACCAGCATCTGATTACAGTTTACACGCTTATGATGTCATGAACTCATTGGAAAGCACCAGAGTTGAATAAAAGTATGAATTAAAACTATAAACAGGAACGAGCAGCAGATGGCCCGACACTGTGGCTCAACACCCACCCACCCACACACCTGATACGACAGAAAAAAGATTTCTCCTGCATGCAGTCAGGCGGGGACGACTCTGAAAAAAGGGGGAAAAAGAGATGTTTAAATTTAAAAGCAACACAGTCCTGCCAGATGTTACTCAGAGTCCTGGCTCCTGTAGGTGATCAAGCTTTGTTTGATTCTTTAAAAAAACATCACTTCGAAGCACAACTTTGCCCTAAAATGCAATGAATTTAAATAGAGTTGAGAGTCTGTAATTTGGTCTGCTGGCCAAAATAGTTCCAGGCATATGGAGGACAAATCACAACACATATAGTGCAGAATGGTACTGACCCTTGCATAGATAAAGCTATGAAAATGTTCTTGCAGCTCTGGGTGTGATATAAAGAAAAGACTTCAGTAAATTAATAGCTTGGACTGAACAGCTTTCTTGTTTAGTTACTCATTACACCTTTCTAGTTTTACTTTAGTGTCTGAGACAGCTCTGTCTATTTTCCCAGTTTAGTTAAAAGGAGAAAAATCACCTGCCGTATGATTGGACAAGGTCGGCTTGCACTTAATGCACCACATTAATAACAGGCTGTGCTTTACCAACTTATTGGCAGGTAAACTTCCAAAGTACTATTCAATGAAACAATCATTTCTGCATCTTCTATAAACATTCTTATGTATGTAAATCACTTGAAGTGATGATTTATCACATTTATTCATCTCTCTGTATTTAAAGGTTTATGTGGTGCAGGTGTTACAAATGCTTGACATTATCTAGAAGTTGTGTGATGTCGTCTCTTTTGCCATTTTGCTTCCTAATTGCTATTTCTGTCTATTGTGAAGAAAGATTCTTTCTTATACTCATCCAGATGTTCTAATTTTTGGTCTTTTTTTCTTTTTTCCTAATGTTAATTGAGGCTCTAAAGACGTTTACCAAAAATTAAATAATGCACTCAAGCAGATGCCTGATGTTGTATGTGTAGGGTAGATGCTGTACCTGTTCCAGTGCACATGCTCCAGGAGGGCAGGCGGTAAGGCGTTGTGAAGCTGTAGAACACACTAACATCCTGCGGCGTCAGGAACTCCACAAACTTGGCGTTATTGAACACATCTCTTTTGCAGTTCAGGATGGAGGCAGCCTGATCTGAAATGTAGACTATTCTTCCAGTGATGAGAGACACTGCTACTGCAAAAATGTCCTGTTGAAGACACAAAATTCAAACTTTAACATAGTTGCCACAAAACAATAAATCATTTTTACTCAAAACCTTCATTGATCAACCAAACCTGATAAACACTTCACAGAGCATGTTTGAGAACAGGAGCTTATTCACTGAGATTTGTTCACATGAAATCATTTATCAATTTATGTAACTAAAGAGATTGAAATATCAGAAATACTTTGAATACATTACAATTACTCACGTTGTTTTTAAGGGTGTACTCGGAAGTAATGTTGTCTATTTCTTCTATTGTGTAAGAAGAGACATCAAGACCTGAAGGCTGACTGTCATTGATCCTCAGCAGCTGGTAATACTCCTCATTGGCTGTAAAAACAGATACAGTAGTATCATCAGAGTCTGAGCAAAACAGAACACAAAGTACTAAAATGATTGTATATGGAAAGTAGCATTTTTATTTAAAAAACACTAAGATACTATCCTTCACTACTTATACTGATGTTACAGATATTTGCAATGATGAAAAATGTCTCAATGCTGAGAGTGCATCATGTTCTGTAACAACCACACTGAAGATTGTGCAGTTTTACTTCTACCCACCCATTTCCATCTGTGAACATTTAGAGAGAGTACTTCTTAGCATTTACCAACCATCAGAACTGCCAACAGAAATGTTCCGTCCTGCTCAAATTAAATCTTCTTTGCTTTTATTGGTTCAACTTTAGTCAATGAGACCTTCAGCTAACATAACTGTTACGTCAATTAATTTACTCATGGAGTGAATGTCAAGTGACTCATAGAGATGCAGAGAGCTTTACCTTCCACCTGTTTGACACAGCGCAGGGCGTACTTGAGGGTGTTCAGTGTGGTGGACTTATTATTGTGTCTCTTCTCAGCAGGCAGGTGAAGCTTCAGCTCTTTCAGGGTTTTGATCACCTCCTTCTGTGTCTTGGCTTTGGCAGACTCTTGACTACTACAATTTGCACAATGACATAAAAGTGCACAATGGAAAGTCAGACACTGCAATAATAGTCCCCTAAAATAACTTATAATGTACCATTTTGCATACATGATTTATGGTAAACTAAGAATGTGACCCTTGTCCTGTGAGGTACCCAACTAGTCCGTCCCTTTGGACCGACGCTGTTTAAGTGTTGGTCACTGCACTGACCTGCAGCCACTGGTTGAAGGGTTGTCCTGTTCTGAGCTCAGCAGACTGAAGGCATTTGAGCTGCTGGGAGGGGATGGACTGTGGGACTTCGAGCTGTGAGAGAGAAGAAGAATTGAACATTTTGTAACAAAACAGAGAAAAAAAAAATGTAAATGATCTCAGAGGGACACTCAAAGAGAGAGGGAGAGACACAACTGATTCCAGTTTAGTCAGCCTCATTTGAACTCTGTCAAAATGAAATTTAACAAAAATACATCAATACTGGCAGGTACAAAATGTTGCCATAACTTCCTGAAGCACTAATTTTACACAATCACACTGCTCACTGACCGGAGACACCTGCCATTGCTAAGGCGCCCAAGTTAATCAAGTCCTACCTTTGTGGGGATAAGAAACAGTTTGCATGGAGCTTTGCCTGTCATTAAATAGCTAAGATACAAAACAAACCACACTACAGGTCTGAGGTCACTTTCACCTCCTTACGTTTGCCTGTTGCTCGGAGGATGCACAGCAGAACAACACAGACACAGTAAGAACTAGGATGTAACCAGAACAAAATTTACATGTACTGGTTTCAATATGTCTTGTCTTTTTCTACATCTGTCAGTCTGCTAGATCCTTCTTAAAATAAGGACGTATCATGTAGTGAAAACTCATGTGGAAGGCATTCATGCAGCTGTAAAGTTTGTGTATGTTTGTGTGAACCACTGTATTAACCTACAAGCTTAACGCTGTATTAATACACTAACTGACAGCCTTCAGAGACACTGACTCACCACAACTCATGTATAATCCGCTCACCTGGCTAAGAATAGAAAACACCTTTATGAATAGCTTCTCCAGACCAAAGCAGTGTATGTAAGTATAACCCACAGTACTCAAGAAGGCAACAGCTGCTTATAGGTTGGACAGAATGAACATGTATTAGTATAAGACTTAAAAAGAATCTGTCACAGTAATTCAAGATATTTCTGTGCTCAAGGTGAAGTACTGGGACAAGTTGGCTTTGAGTAATTACAGGTTTAACAGACATTTCTCATGATGGAGATTTTAAGGTGATAAAATGAAAGCTATGCCTCACTTCTATACTACATCAATAACTGAGTTTCAAATTAAAGTTTGAAGTATGCAGCGGGCAAAAATAATTGTATTCACATATGTCAGTTTTACTACATGTTAGAGCACCCTGTTGCTGTATACTATTGTGCTATAGTACAATGCACTGTGAAAAAATAGATCTAAGCAATGTAAATACAGTATTGCATACTAACAGATACAAACTGTTTATTGGTTAGAGTATAGGTTAAGGAACACATTGGGACACAACCCAGCCATATTATAAGTAATAATGGTTATATTCAATTAAGGCCTTCCATGGGGAGTTTTTAAGGTGTGACATTATTTTAAAACATAAGTATTTTTTTCATAATAAAAGCTGCATAATAATGTTGCTAACTCCCAACTCTGTTACTTACAACAGTGAGGTGAGTGACAATCTAGTCCACCACACCAGCCAACAAGCTTAATTTAAGACTATTAACAGCTGTCTTGAGATACTGACTCACTTAAGCTACAACTCAGGTTACTATGAATAACCCGCTTACCTGTCTAAGAATAGATAACGCCTTTACAAATAGCATCTCCAAGCACAATCAGGTATTTAATGCTATAAAAAAAAACATCTGGGTTTAGACAGACAGACTAAATGCGCATTAGTGTTCATTAGGCTAATAGGTATCGTAGTAAGTCTTGAGGTTGTGGAAGCATGTTAAGAAAAGAGAGCACTCAAAGAGGCAGAGGAGCTTCTGTTTTAGCTTCCATTCTGTGCAGCATGTACCTCTGCTCAAGGTAAAGATCAAGACATGGTTGCCTTGATTAACTGGAAACTTTACACTGACATCCTCAGTGAACATTTGACCTCTTACCTCATCAGGCACTGTGTATGTGTAGATATCTCATTACATTTACAATCAGGGCTAAGAGGGTGAATCAATTGCATATGAATAAGGCAAAGTGAGGCTCCAGTGAGCTTGAACATCTGCTGTGTTTTCCATTCTGTATGATGACTAGAAACCAAGTCTATGACTATAAACACATTTAGAATAAATAAATTATAAAAGGAAATGCAGAGATTATTTTCTACTAGATAAAGGAGAAGGTATTTGCTGGTGAGCCTATGTACTATATAAACACTGTTGAATTATATTGGTCAAACAGTTAGTTTCTGTATTTAAAACATCATGTTTCACTCTTCACCTTATGCATTTCACTTTATTAAATCTGGCACAGTTAGCATAATTCTGCATTCACAATAGTGCATGATGCAGCTCATGTTTCTCTGTATTTGCATTTTAAGTGCAATAATAGACTAAATTTGTTTTTTCTTAATAGACTGATCTTTCATATACATGTCATTACAAATAACTTATTTGGCTTATATAATTTATTATAGACACATCATTCACAAAGAGTCTTTCCAACCACAACCAAGGACGTAACTCTACAAGTTATCAGTTTGTAAGACACACATACAATATAATGTTCAGCTTCTGCTGACACTGTATCACAGATTAAAACTGATCAAGTTCTTTCAGGTTTTATGGGCTTTGAGAGAACAGCAACTTTCAAATACTACACAAACTACAACAGGTTTTACTACAGACCTCTCTGTATTTTCTTGTATTTATTATGGCCTCTACTTTCGTAGGCCTTCCAGGACCTGCTGTGCAGAAGCATCCCCTCTGCATGATACTGCTAACAGCATGCTTCATGGTGGGGTTTGTTGTGTCTCTGGCACCAAGCAAAGTTGACATCCAAATATAGCATTTCTCATGAGCTCAGTTCTGGTCTCATGAAAGCACAGACCCTTCCCTCCCACATGCTTTCTGGTACATGAGAGTTGCCAAACCTGTGACCTGACAAGCAAACAAACAATGGCTGTTCATAAATGTTTAGAATGTGATTTTGTATCAAAGAATAAAACATTATACCACCTTTAACTTTCTGTTTCCAGTGTTTTGTACTATTCTACTCTGAACACATCACAAGTATTTCTCTGCACTAAATGCACACAGTGGTGCAAAAAGTTAAAAGTTCAACTGAAGAGAGGGAGGGGTGAGAAAGCAAAAGATTGAAATAGATATTCAGGGTGAGAGATTAAGTTAAACACATCCCGTGAGCAGAGAAGGGAGGGACTTGATGTGTGTCTAATACAATATGCAAGCAAGAAGTGGGAGTGATTTAAAAAAAAAAAAAGAGTTAGTGAGGTAAGAGAGGCTGGGCTGAGTGAAACCAACAGTGCGAAAGCACGCCACTCCACCAGATACACCCAGTAAACACAGACAAACACTATGCTGCCATGGCAACGGCAAGCAGTTGCAGAACGTGACACAGTCCATCTGGCATGAAAATAAAGCCAGCTTCCCTGCTAACATCAATATTATTGCGAGCGACAGTCATCTTATTTTTTCCACTGCTCAAGATCCCACTGTCATTGTCTTCTGGACAGAGCACATTGTGTCTGAACCTATTTTTGGTAATTCTGTGGTCATGTCCTGGTAGGTTTGGGGGGTTTTGCAGTTTTTTCTTATCACTAAACCAAATTTTTACCTCTGTAAAGGAACAAAAAAGCTGGCTGACAGGTTTAACACTTCATGGTACAGTTTATTTTAGAGCTACTGCCCCAATCTGTCTTCAAACAAGCAGCCTCATCAGGCCTAACAGGATCAAAAAGGTTTCTTTGAAGCACAGCAAAGTAAAATTGATGTGATAGACCGGAGATATACTGATAGAAAATTAAATCTGAGTTAAGCTTTAACATCTGGCACAGGCACCACATGAATATTAACAACCAGAGAGCAACAACCACACAGCATCCTTAGGTATCTGATTATAGTTTACAGTTTATGAAACCACCAAACCACATTAAACCCATATTTCCAGTTTAACATAATGTTGGAAATAAAGAAACAACCTGAATTTTATACCAAACACAAAACAACCTGCCAAAATTCAATCACAAATATCAGAGGTTGAGTCATTTGTATAAAATGAGCTGGCATGAGATCTGGTTTAGGAAATATGATTGTAATAAAATGCAATTAACTTCACTCACTTAAGCTTAAAGGATATTTTGGGTTTATTTTATCCATAAATGTTAAATGTTGACAAATAGTAATTTAGCAATTTAGATTTGTTATTTCTATCTTCTCTGCTGACCTATTGGTAGATTCCCAACTTCAAAAATTATAGATGTACTGGCACTGCATCACAATCAATGCATATGCCTGAATCAGCAAAATCTATGTGTCCACAATGAGGATAGTACTGCGCTTGCAGAATATTTTTCTTATCAGCCATATAAACTGAGTGAGCCTTTCCTATTTAAAAGAGTAATCTTTGGTGAGCTGAGTTAGCATCCTGACTCATCAAAGTTTTGGAACTGTTTAGATAGTCTTATCTTGAAAAAGGCATTAACACTTGGAAGAGTGTCACAGAGTGGTGAACAAACACATATTACTTGGCAGAGGGAGGATTCCCGCGTACTATGCCTGTACCTGTACTGTATTTCTCCCTCTACTCTTTACATGTAACAATAAGAGGGAAAAACAACATGTCTACTAATGGCTATATTCTTCCACTGACCTCTTGTTGCTTTCAGATGACTCCAGTAGTGCCGAGTCTTTACTGTTGCCATTGGAGCTGCCCACTGACTCGTGGCCATGGCTCTCGTTGCCATGACTGTCATTGCCATGACTCTCATTGCCACTCCCGCTGGACCCGCTGCTCTTCATTTCCACATCCTCCTCAGGGAGGGATCGGGAGCGGGCGTTCTTGCGATGGTTGTGTGGTGTAGGGTCATGGCCACTGCTGTCACTGCCCTCTGAAGGGAGACCCAGGTCAGGTCCACCTTGGCTGTAGGCACCCATCCGATGCAGCTGTGCCATGGAACTGCACCCCAAGGCCCCCCTTGGCATGGAGCTAGATGAGGTGGATGCTCGGCCCCCTAAGGCTCCATCCTGGTCCTCAAGCACTGGGAAGTGGTAGGACTTGGAGTCTGAATATTCTGACATCAGGAGAAATGCTGGCTGAACTTTGAAGTTAGTTAACTGGGTGATGGAAGAACACAATCACCCCATTTTCACAAGGGTGTCGCCAGAGGGAAACAGGAGACGAAGTGGATTGATCTGTTGAGAGAAGGAGAATGTACTCATTAATAATGAATGAATGCCTGCACACTCTAACTTATGCACAGTTATAATAATTAGAAAATCATATGATGGAATACTGTGACTGCAGGTTGTAACTAGTCTTCAAGTGAAACTCTGCCAGGACAGGTAACAGAACATTGACCAAAACATCAGCTGTGTAAAGTATGTTTAAAAGTTTAAAGACATACTGACATGAACTGAAAGTGGCCAAAAAATGGTTAATAAACTGTTAACTGGACGAATTCATTTATTTCCATGTACACATACACACATAAGAATGCGCTGTTCTAAAATGTTTGAAAGACATAAATCAGTCCTGCACCAGTTCTCTTTCAAAAACATGTCTTTTTTTTTTTTTCTTTTGTCTGCTGTAAGATCAGAGCTCACAGCACGGTTTAAGCCCTGATGCCTGAAAAGCTCTGCAGGTGCTTCTCTCATGTACAGTGAAAAGGTTCACTGCTACAGACAGTGTGTGGCCTTTAAGAACAGCAGGTCTGAGCTCTCCGAACCTTTCAAAAGATCATCCACCCTGGGACACATAAAACACCTGACAGCATTTATCTGAATGCCATCACAGGTTGCTAGCCAACAGTGTGCAACCTTGGCCCTGTTTCCTAAAGGCCTCCAGTGGCCTAGCGATGCAGCAAACTACATATTAAACAAACTGCCTTGTGGAAAGAAAGTGTAAGCTCAGATGATGACCCTATATGAATGTCACATTAGCAAAATGAGAATGTGGCCCACATAGCTCCATGTTCTTTTCTTCTAAATGAGTACTAACACAGGGAATCATATCAAGATGATTAGTCCAGCAAATAGACCCTTCATGCATTATTAATAGTAAATTCCATGGGTCATAAAAGAAGTGAGCTCTTGTTGCGTCTGGGGAGACGGAATGTAACCCAACATTTGTAAGACTGTCTCAGTGTGAAACACTTGTATTTCTGCCTGGACACCTATGCAGTGAACTCACCAAGCTGGATCCATGTACAATTAGGTATTGACTTTCTGATAGAAACATTGGTCTGACCTGAAAATGATGAGCAAACTTTAGACTAAGAGCAGAGAAGAAAAACCCTATCACTCACATAATCCTGTTTCTGGGCAACAGGCAATGTTAAGTTCATATGTAAGCTCTATAGTCTCTAAGTATAACCCCCACCTCCACCCCAGCCTAGCTGTTTTCCAGGGATAAGCTGACTTGGTAGCTGGCATGCTTTCTCTGCCCTGCAATGGAAATGAATCTATTTCCTACACTGACTGAAGACGTGCAGCTCTATGCCCTCCTTAATACACCTGAGCATTAAGTGCAGTGAGCACAAGGATTTTTTTATGTTGCATGACGTTTGTCTGCTGCTGAAAGGTATTGTGAGTGTGTACAGTGTGTTTGTATACCGTTGTACAGCCAGCAAACACTTCTGCAGACAGACATGGCTGACCAAAGAGCAAAATCCTAGTCTCACAGGTCCCAGAACAAACCTTTATCACTGACACTGCCACAAACTAGTTTTTTTTTTCCTTCTCTGCTGCTGTGTGAACTGGGTCAGCATATGGCAACAACCAATAAAACATAAGTGAGTGACCAGTGCTGTATAGTTTGACTACAGCTTGGTAAGCTAAACCACGAAATAAGTTCAGCAGTCTCTGCATGCTTTGTGGATTTACTGCAAAACAAAGTCAAATTCAACCTTGCAAGTACTTCTGCAAGTACTTCTGCAAGTACCACAGTTCTACATGCTTGCAGTGTCTCCAATGTGCTGTGCACGGATTTTATATAAGTGTTAAACTGTATACCGCCTGAGAGATTTGTGCAGTGGCAGACCAACTGGTCCAGCTTATTTGATGTTCCCTCACTAAGAGTGATTAAATATTTACTGTAGCGACAGTGAAACATTTATGACAGGATTTATTATACAAACTCAGTTTCTACAGCACACAGCTTGCAGATGCAGAGAACTGAGAAATTTAACACACTATAAAATTTCACCTGCTTGAATTAATTAATTAAAAAGAGCAGTCAATAAAAAGCACTAAATAAGTCATTAAAAGTCTTTTATACTTTTATACAATGTCTATCTTCAGTAAATCACCTACTGTTTCTGATAACAGTCTATAAATGTTCTTTCTCTGTATCAGCTGTAAGGATTGCCTGAGGTTGCTTTAATATCTGTGATTTTATTTTTTTCACCGTTTTCCATTGTCATTCACTAAATCCATTGCATCCAGGTGGGCTGCTGCAGAGAAGCAGGCAGAAGAGGTGATAACATGGATTTTCTGTATCCCCACTAACCAATCAATCATTGTTGAGCTACCACACAGGGAGCCTGACATGTACACTTCATGTTGACCTTGATGCAGTTTCACCTTACAGTTACTTTACAGTAATATTCACACAGGCCATGTCATATTTATTTCAGTTATGATGCATTTAAGAGTGACTGGTAGCAGGTCTAGAAACGAGATAAGGCCTAGAATGATATTGGTACATTGAGGTGGCTAACAAGGTAGGAGAAACTTAATTAAAGGTTATATATTACTCCACCTGGGCCCTTTCAGTCATTTTAATGCAATCAAAGGCTCGTTGTCGGCTGCTGGGAACATCTTGCTCACTTGGCCTAACTGAATGAGACTTTAAGAGAAACCATTTAAAAGAAATCACGTTTTTATTGTTAAAAAGGCTGGAACACACCATTTAGACATGGTTTAAAAACCATTAAAGCTGAGATTGTAATCAAGGTTGGAAATTAAAATTGGATTGCATTTGTTCCGTTTCCTATATCGAACCACTGATGTAGCAAACAAAACACAGTTCTACTGGATTATTAGAAAGAAAGCCTGTAAAATATTTCGCTGTATTCCTTATCTGTCTTATCCCCATTTTCTAAGTTGCTGCTATTTTTGATCAGTGCTACCTGTTGCAACCAGAAGAAATGCTCAAAACATCCTTGCCTTCTACTTTTTCTAACCAGAACATGTATGAGAAACCAACTGACTAAAGACCGATCCAATACATGGACAATTTAAAGTTGCAATACTGCACATTCATTGGGTAAAAGGCATTGTTTGCAGCCAGTAAAACTTTCATTTTTTAGTCATTTTTAGTTTTAGCAGCATATATTCATGAATAGGCCACTGACTGGCTTCCCTGGGCTTTTATTACAGCCTTGGTGAATAAATTAATAATTAATAAATCTGAGAAAATAAATAATAAATTGCATTCAGATAGAGAAAACCTAAGTGAACATGGTTTTATTTGCAGTTGTTATATCAGGGTAAATGGCAATGCATTACCCCCAAGCATGACTGCAACACTTGGGTCATGTGATGACACCTGAGGCAGTTTAATTTCCAGTTTAATTACCAATTGAGCTGTGATATTATGGTTAATTTTCAACAAGAAACAATATCCAAACTTTAAGGCAATAGGTGCTGTGGGTTCTCCCATGCACAGACATGACTGAGGCTGCTCTATCTGGTTGTCTGTCATTGACCTACATCTGTCTTCACAGACAACTTACGTAGTTGCAGTAGATCAGATACACACTCCACTTCATACACTGTACACCTCTCTACACCACGTATCCATTTTTTTTCCTAGTGGCTAAAAACAGTACAGAGACCTTAATGTTCAGACTGAGAAGGATCTGCCCCTTCACAGAGGGAAGGTGTAGTTTACCATTTGTGTCCTAAATTCTAGGATCACCAGAGTTGAGTTATACAACTCCACAGAGAGCTTCAGGCTGAAAAAAGTCAGCCTTGCTATGCACAGACAAAAAAAAAAAAAAATTCAAGCACCTCCTCACTGTGGGAGGGGAAAAATGTTCTAGGCATAGTGCCAAACCTTCTACTCATTGCAGCTGTTAAAAAGAAAAGCAAGTCTGAATGGCTTCTCCCCCAGCCTTACATGCGTCAGTCCTCTGTTCCCCTCCCTTTTTAGTCAAAAAGTGTAAGATGAATACTGTATGTCTGGGACCACACAGACCTGTTTATAACATATTACATGGTGGACTACCTATAACTACACGCTTAAATACTTCTTTTCTTGACTCGTTCTTATGTTTTAATTAGGAAAAGTTAAAATATAACCATAACAATGAAAAACCATAATGAAAATAATCTCATTAAAATTCCTTCTATGAGACATTTTACGATGTAAATGATTTTCTTTAAAGCTCACCAATCCTCGATGTTGTTGCTGTTACATGAAAATCTGTTCCCATCAGTTTTGAAATGATTTTCATGCTTCCAAATGTTGAGAAACTTTTTGCAACTTCTTAACATTTGAAGAAACAAACTTACATAACTTAATAATTATAGCAGCTGAGTAAAAGTGTGTATTTACCTCCAACCTTAGCGAGAAACATCACAAACCCAAACACAAACCATAGAAGAACATTGAATAAATAAACTTCTCCCAATGGGCAATGCCTCATTGAAAAGGTGCACACAGGGAAAATGCCCCATTCCAATGACTTTTTCTTTCTATGCAAGACAACTGACTCACGCATCGCAGTTCGACGACAGACCATAGCTCACATCTCCCAGATCCTGTAATCGGTGGTGCATGTGAACTTGTGGCATGTGCTGCTGCAGTAGACTCTTTATGTAAGGCGTTCTTCATGTGACACTGACACCAGAAAGCGCGTAAAACGCAAATCACCTATGGTCCCCGACGCTTCAGCCCCGCTGGTTGAAGAGGTCTGCAGCGGTGTGTGCTGTGCGTGTTACTGCATGATGCTTTCACTCCGTGGATCTAAGTTACTGAGCGGAATTTCAGCCCAAGGCACGTAAATGTTCTTTCCACAGTGATGAGCTCACGTCTCCGCAGTCATGTTGGCAGGACCGGTACCCTGCTGGAGTCTACCGTAGTCTACTGACCGGGATTGACCCTTGCACTGACACAGTTATGCAACTTTCACGCTTCTCGCTCACGTAGTGTTTTAATAATCAGATCACAGGTTTTTACGGCGGCATTACCTTCATCTCACACATTTTAAAACACAGATACAACGATTCTTTATGTTATAACTCGTGCATATACAAGTAGTCACAAACTCCACCAACCTGACCAAAGGCGGATCCTCTATTGTTCCTGGTGTGTCCGTGAAAATAAAGAGTGTTTTTCTGAGCGCACCGGTGCCGCCAGTCCTAGGCTGCTCTAACACACTCCTCTCTCCAGTCCAGGTCTCCGCACACCGGGACTCTGCTCCGGATCTCCAGCTCAGGCAGTGACCTCATTCCTAGCGCCTCCTCCAGATCTGCGCTCTGGTCCAAAGAGCCGTCCGTCTCCACCTCTGGACCAATCAGCGCAGCGAAACCCGATGGGGGCGGTTACTGCACCCGCCGCTCCGCGCTGCAACTGGTCCCCGGTGCCGTCAGTCCGTTTACATAAGGGTGTCACCGCTTTCACGTGGAAACCCACGGCTACAGCCGGAGTGAGCGAGGCGAGAGCAAATCACTACGACGCAGCTGCCGGTGAATGAAGCGATGCCGATGGTTGGCTCTCCGCGGCTCAGCACGGCTGCGTGTTATCTAAACGGTTATACAAGTGTGTGTACGGCCAATGTGGGTGAATGTTTGGTACGTCGTCATTCGCGTAAGCACAAAAGTTTCTTGACTGCTGGAAATGTGATATAACACAAGGTCCCTATGAGTCTGGCTGTTATCTAATTTAGAGTTAGTGCAATGCGGCAACGACGTGGTCGCAGCAAACGCATTGAGTCTTTGATATATAACTGATGCTGTTTAGGTGTGTGTTGGTATTATTTAGGTTTCTTTACGAGGTCACGTCGCAGACACCTACCTGCCCACTGTAGCCCAGATTTGACAAATAGATAGAAACAAATTGAAGATTTAACATATATGGGCCTAGATCATCACATTTACATTCAATACACAGATTTTCCTCAACATTTATTAAGGAGGTTATATTTATATATGTAACCTGTGGTGAATCAAGTGTATTTATCAGCACATCTTGCATATTCAGAGGCCAATGACAAAACAGACAAGAAATACTACAGACAATACAAACATATGCTGCATAAAATGTTCGGTTTTTTCCCCCATTATAATTCAGTCTTTGGGAGAGTCTTTCAGTTCTCCTCTTCAGAGTCATTCAGTAGTCAAACTGTCCCCCTAGTGGCTGTGTTTGGGCACATGTGAGCTGCTCGTGAAACCGCTTGTCAGTGATGAATTCACTGGTCTGCCTGCACATTTGAATCATCTATAACTAAAACGGTGAGTTGGATGTCCCCGTTTATCATAACATATGGTTGAATTTATACTTGCATTGTTACATTTGTCCTCTGTATCTAAAATGTATTCAATGCTGCCTGAGGAAAAAGTGTTGCAGTGAAGTAGCTGCTCTACCAAACCCATTTTTTATTGTTGTCAGGGCTAAGTGTCTCTCTGTTCACCCATCTAAAGGCAGTAGCACTTCTGATAAGGCCAGACTATATGCTTTAATGATTATAGAAGTCAAGGTAAGGTGCTAATGGGAAATAATCATTTGTAATTTTTACAAGATGCAGATTTTGTTTTTTATTTGTATCAATCTGTAAAAGTGATGTTTTCCCCTGCTGTGACAACTGGAATAAAAGCCATGGAGAATGCTCTGAATGAAGGATTAGCTCAGGTGTATGAGATTCACTGATTTATTTAGATAATTGAAAATCCTTATCAAGCAACATGCTGTAGATAATTTTTTAACATTTTATTATCAAAATACTATGTTTCTTTATTACTGAAATAAAACAATGTTAATAAAAATAAGGGAATCAAAATGGTCTTGGTTCCTTCAGCATCTTGTTTAGCCATGAACAAATTAGGATGCAATGGGCCCCTGGGCATAGACATGTAAAAGGCCCCTACCTCTCCATGGTTTGTAGTGAGTTTGTGTTTTCTTGTGGTTGCTCTGTGTCTGCTTTATGTCAACTTTGCATCTCTTTGTAGTTATTTTCCATTTATTTCACTTGTTTTGTGTCTCATTTGGTTGTTTTGCACATTTCTGTAGTTATTGTCTTTGGTGTTGTTTTCTGTTTCTTTTTTAGCCATTTTGTATAGTTTTGTATCTGTTTTTTAACAGTTCCTCAGGTCTAGGGCCCCCCTCACCCTACGGCCCCTTGGCCTGTGCCCAGTAGGTCTATTCAGTAATCCATCCATGCATTCAGGATTATCTGGGACCACAGATGTAACAGATGTAAGAGTCTGGTGAAATTTGTACTTGCAAAGAAAAAGAGGTTATCACACACAGAACCAAGCATTAGGCAGCGGTAAGTGGGATGCACATGTATTCATGACAGACTTAGTCAAAATTATGTCTGGTATCAGTTTGCTGAAGAATGCTTTCCGCATTGAGTCATTTTATGTTTTCAATTAAAACTGAAGTAAAACTGGCCCTCAGCATAAAATCCATCAACCTAACATAAAATGGAATGAATCATTAAAAAATCCAATAAAATTTCCAATATCACTGGAAACAGATCTCAGATCCCTACAAACTATTCTGCCCTTATCAAGTTATGACGCACATATGCTAATAAGTCACTGAAGTAGGATTAATAATAGCCATCTTAGCCACTGATGGCTGAAAAACATGATGAGACATGATGATGCAACATAAGTGTTTCCCTTGTTTGGAGGCTGAAAGTAAAAGTGTGAGATTGACGCAAATCAGCTCAGCACTCCTTGGCCTCTGTGAAATGCAGGGCATCCCTGGAATGAGTGGGTGGCGTGAGACAGATATCATGATTGATCATCAACATCCTAAAGGCAACAAACTGAGTGGAGTAGAATCATGCATTTGGTTGCACTGAATATTCTGATAAATAAAAAGACAGAAAACTGACTGACAGGACACTGAAGCCTCACCTGAAGACTTATGAGCTGTGACTGAACATGCTGAGAGTTCAGTCTGAGAAATACTCAGAAAGGCCAAACATGCAAGGTAACAGTTTTTATATTGACCTCATGATGTCTTAAGAGTCAATTATTATATTTTAAGATATTTTTAAAACATCTAACATTCTGGGACTTAGTAAACTATAACACAGGAAGAGGATGCAAGAAAAAGTGCATTTCTTTTTTTTTTTTCTTTTTTTAGCAGAATGTCACAAAACTGACATCACAGTTCACAGCATAGATTATATGTTGGTCATTGTAATCTCCACAAATAACATATCAGCATTGTACGTAATGTAGGAGAAAAAAGCTTGGAGTGTCACAGGATAAGACTGTGCAGTCTTCTGCCCACTCTGACATGACTATTTCCACAGTAACAGCAGTTTTAACTACGTCACTGGTACAGATCCAGAGAGCAAAGGCTCAGGATGTGGGATAGTTCCACAGCAGGTTACTGACAGCTCCCACTCCACTATTTTACATGTGAGTGGTTCTCATACTTCAGGAAAATCTACTGTAAATATATCTTTTCAGAGCTGCATGAGGACCAAACTAAATACAAGTTTTGAAAAACACCGCTAAATGTTTTGATGACACTAAAACCATGTTTGGTGACATTGTTTATTCATAGTTGACACACAAGGACAGCAGTGACGAAAACACACAAATATTAAATCAGGTCTGACCGTCACAGAGACACTCAAACCTGGATAATTAAGTTAAAGAGATTTTTCGATTACAGTGGTTATATGTCCCCTGCCTAGGCTGACTGGATACTTCACTGTGTGGGTGGATTGTACACAAACATGCATCAGAGTATTACTTCCTGGCAAAAAAGTTAAAATAATATTACAGAGCCTCAAAAGCACAATTCAATTCCTATAGTACTGTAGGTAGATTAATGACAGATGACAAATTTGACATTTTATTTCCTCTCCAGTGAGCACATTTAATTCGAAACACATACATTAAGAAAAAAAAATACCATAATGATGTGACTCAAACACGCCAACCCCCCCAGCAATCCTGAAACAAACTATGATCATTATAAGGGTGCTAGAAAGACCTTACACAGAACTTCTCAATTTGCTTGTACTCTTTAATTATATGAAATGTGTAACAGGCCTACAGTACACCACTTCTGTCTGCATGAGCACAAGAGAAAGCTCTGTAATATGAAAACCTCAGTAAATGAAGCCGACAGAGAGAGGAGCTGAGGGACTAACTCAAAAAACAAAATCATTAGATTTATAAACACAGATTTTAGATGAAATGATCTTGTCATCCCAGCAGATTTGAGTATGTTTTTACATAAATGTTTATCTCTAGTTGTTAGTTTGGTTTTTATAAGAGTCCTTTTTTTCGCAAGTCACAATAGCAATTGTGATATACACTCAGGGGATAAAGATGAAGATGACATGTCTTAAAAAGCGTCCCAGGTGTCTGTATTTGAATTCCCTTTTTTTTTTACAAAAGAAGAAGTGATACCTAGATGAAAACCTGTTTATCTTTTTTGATATTTAATATTGTCTCTTTACTAGAGATGCTTACATCTGTCGTGGGCGTGGCAATGCATTGTGCCAATGACGAGAATTTTCACAGACACAATGACCATTTTTTGAAGATGAAACAATTGCATTAGTGCCCACACTCTGTCAAGTGGGCACTAATGCATCCCCTCCACTTAACACAAAATACTGCTTTGTACTACACAACAGTGAGTAGTGTCCACAGACCAACACGTTTTTATTTATTTCTTTACTGTTTTTACAGTTCTACATCAGCAACTCTCCATCCCACAGTCAATCAGTCGGAAGTGATTCAGTTCCTTCGTCCTGTGGGATTTGACAGTTCACCCTCAAACTGACACCTATAGAGAAAACATGAGCAATATTTTTTTTCTTGGTAAGGACCAAAAAAAATTTGGATTCGTGCAGGATGTGCTTAAGACTGCTGAATACTGTATTTAGTGCAGTGTATTGTAACAGCAGTCTAGGTTGCTTTCATGACTGTAAATGTGGTATCCTTTTATAGTACTTGGAGCCCAAACTGCCTCCATCTGTGAACACACACTTCATCCCACGTACAGTTTGTCAGTGATGTGTGGGCGGTCAGTACTCCTATATGAAAACTCCTGCAATTCTGACACAAATGTGACGTATGCCACAGATGGTGTTGTCTCTTCATCAGAAAATACATTCTAGCAGTTGCCTACAGCGACGAAATCTAACTGCCAATGAGAGATTGTATCAACCAGGTTATACATTAGACTGTAGAAAGAGGACTGTGCAAGTATAAAGCCTGGCATTAGGTGGACTGCTCACCAACATTTTGTCAGAAAATCCAAATCTTGAAGATTAGATGTGGTGTATGTTAAGAAATGATGCGATAGTGTGATAGTTGCTGGTTGGTTTAGTCCAATCCAAAACCCATTCACATTAATAAAGTCATATTATATGGCATTATAAGGTGATCTGTGGCTGAAGGTACCAAATTGTACAGCAAGGGTGTCTGTAAAATGTCAACAGTATAAACCAATGTTCTATGATTTTTCTCAATCAATGATTTCTAATTAATCAATTCTTAAAAAGATTTTGAATATTTCTCACTATTTTTACTGCATAAGCTCTACTCACATATTCTAGAGCCTGGGGCAGACAACAGACTGTCCATGTCTGTTTCATGTCTGTTTCATCATTAGGTTCCTCACTGATCAGTGGATGTTTTCTAAAAACATATGAAGCAAACCATGTCTGGTTCTAGAGAATCACACTCTAAATACAGAAGATGGTAACTAAAAATATTGTTTTTAACAGGCTACAAGCAGCATTTCACACTTCAAACTGCACTCTCATTCAGCTCCACTCTCATTACTAATGATGATGAAGATGAGGATGATAATACATGTGTCCCAATTCAGTGTACTTTTAACTGAAGTGGGTAAGGTGAGTTTTTGCTTACTCAGTCCTTAACAGCTGTTTAAATATTATTGATAAAAACAAATTATCAGGTGATGCTTTTATTTGAAAGGGCCAGCAGTTTCCACTGCAAAATTGGTACCAAAGAGGAAATTAATGTCCCTGACATATTTAAAATGCTTCTTATTCAGTTGCTATCTCAGAGAGGTGATGTAGGCTAAAGTGTAAAAAAAACACTTTTCCCATCTCCAGTATTTATTTTTTTTGGTCTGCAGAGAAATTGCTGTGATTAATTTTCCATCTATTTATATTAAATGATTTATATTGCTCCTTTTTAGACAGAATTATTTGATGTCTTTTTCTAAAAGGGCACTCAGGCACCCAGCGTTAAACAAGCACCTGCTCCACCGATTCCTCTTTCACAAAAACAAGTGCAACATCATGGCCGGTCAGAGGGCAGCAGTGTTTTTAATATTCACAGTTCATTATGCTTTTCCTACATCAGCAACTCTTCTTCTCCCACCCAGTCGGAAGTGATTCAGTTTTTCCATCTCTCCACTTGTTGGCTGATGAGGCAGAGTAGGCTAATCCTCATTCTGACACCAAAAACTGCTGACAGTTCGGGTGCATCTACATCTACTATTGCATCTTTGTTATTTTACAGATAAGGTTTGTCTTTAAGATTGATTTAGTCCATAGATGCCCAGGTTTCTCACTCGACTGTGAATGCAGCATCCTTTAATAGTAGTTTGAGCTCAATCTGCCTCCATCCACACTCCCTCCTACATGCAGTTTGTTAATGGTGTGTGGGTGGGTGTCAGTATCCCTCTGTACAAGCAAATGGATTTTTCTCTAACCAAACGTGACATATACCACAGATGGCTCTCCGTCAGTAGGTGCTGTCTCGACACTGCCCACCACACAGTCCCTGTGCCAATTGACATACTGCGTCATTCAGGTAGTTTTCAATGCATTATAGCTAATACTCTAATACTAATAATAATTCAGTAATGCAGATGATGCTGCTACTGTTCAAAAACAACTATATGGATAACAAAAACATCCATGTATCCATAAAACTAAACTGAAAGGCAGATGTTGCAGAATGTAATTCAAGATATCACTTTGATAATTATATTGAATTCAGTGATTGTCTTATTGCATGGAGTGTGCACGTGCACACCAATTAGTCATATCTTAAAGTCCACTCAAAACCTTAAGTGAAATTTTAAATTTTAATATCAAGTGTGCTCATTCAAAATGTCAAGAGGTTGCACGAGCTCAAAACCCTATGAAGAAGGGGCCCCCACTGTTTGAGTACTTTTACATATAAAACATGACATTTGAATGAGATTTTTATAGCTGCAGGTTGTTCATTTTAGTGATTTGCCCACCCAGTTTTATTGCAACAAAACTACTGATATGTAAATATATATGGGCAATAGATGAAGGTATCATTTCTGCTCACAGCCATGATACTGGGTGTATATCGCCATCTGCAGGTACTCAAAAGACAAGAGAAATTTAACAAAATTGGATAGCTGGATATAACAATTTCTTTGTAAAATACAGGACAAAAGAAATGTGAATCAATACAAATAATGTTTCTATAAAGAGCCTGCAATGAAAAACAGAGTGGCTAGAATATGGATTACAAATCCATGGCTGCTTACATGATCTTGACTGGAGTCAGCCATGAATTATGACAGCTCTGCAAAGGATTTGAGGAGACTCCAACTGCAGTATTATGCCCAGTGTGTAAAAAAAATGCACAATAGACTTTCATTTGGAAAGAGACTAATTTCATTCATTCAAGGGCAGCATGTGTTTGCTGAGTTACTTCAAGGAGGGGTGTGACGTTTAAATTGCTATTTTAACACCTTTTACATACAGACTATGCTGGCAAAGGCATACTATCAGGAACATCATGAGGAAACAGCCAATTGTGTGTGGATGTGCCATGTAAAACAACAAAATAAGTCTAAATTTTAAAATAGAGAAAATGAAGCCCATTTGACATCCAAACAGACCATTCATAGCAGCACAGGCTAAGGAAAAGATAATCACAATACCTGCTATGGTGTTTAATTTAACAGCAAACAGCACCACTTAGTGGTACACAGGAGAAACACTAATTTGGATTACAATATACAGTACAACAAATAAGAGGCTCTACAGACTAAAGGAAATTTGCAAAAATGACCACCTTTTATTATCCTGTTGTTGTTAATGGTGTTTTTGTACAGACTCACATGCTTTTTTAAAAAACTCATAACAATATGCTGATGAATTAAAATGAAGAGTGAGCTTCAGTGGAGGTCAAGCAGGGTCACCCCAAAGCTTATAGACTGTAACTGTAACCACTCCTTACATTCAGCATGCCATCCTACCTGTACAAGCCACCAGGAGACAAGCACTGAGGCTCAGGGGTGAGATGTTTTCCTCCCAAGAACCAGGACACCACCTATAGAGATTTATAACATCAACAAAAGCAAAGTTAATCTCTGACGATTATTGCTCATGGTCCTAAAGCAGATAAACAACTGAGTCATCTTGCACTTGTCCTTAAGCCACATACACAATGAGAGGATTTTTTATTTCTTCTGAGAAAGTCGACAGTGCAAGCCATCTGCTGACAAATGATGCTTTCCAAATTAACATGCCTTCACCAGGAAAGCGAGACATGATGAAATTAATAAGTGTTAATTTCTCACATTTGAGATGGAGGCCTCTTTTAACAGATGGATGATTAAAATGTTGACTCAGCTTTTTAGAAGACCAGCTGGAGTTGTATATGTTTTCATATACTCTGGATCCTCTATTTAGCCCTGATTATAACCTAAACAAGCAAAATTTGTAATTAAATCCTTCTTGCTGCACAGAGGCAGAGGTGACATCAGGAACACGATGAAGACTTGACTGAAACAGAGCAGTGTTTGGATTTAAGACAGTCTACAGAGGACTCCTCTGGCTGAGCTTTAACAGAACTTCAATAAAGTGTCAAACGATCTGAAATAAAGAAGGTTTACCATGTGTTTTCTAGGTGACCTGAGAAATCACAGCTGTTTGTTACTAAGATGAACACCTGCACACCTTCCTATAGCTTTAGTCTCATGTAATATACTTAGTCTGCTGGCTGCATAGTAGTGTGACCTGCATATAAATGCAGTCACAGCAGCTGAAATAACACGTTAGTTAAAAAAAAATGTTTAGAGGCTTTATAGTGTCTGATTTTTTCAGCTTCAATGTCTGATCTGTAAATATATACCCATAATAGTCTAATCTTTGAAATATTTACTGTAATTTACAAAAGATTTTTTACATTTCTGTAAGAAGTAAGATCTAAATGCAGAACAAAAGCGAATCACTTTTGTCTTGCAGGCGTGTCGTGTTGTGTGTGTTGTGTGGTTCGTCTGCAGACTGGCGGCAGACTAGCTGTGGTTTGGCACACCTGGGAACCGGCTAGACTTTGAACGGTTCACTGGCTGCTGCATTCCGGTGCTGGTCGGGTACCTTTCTGTTTTGACCGGTGTTTGTTGCTATTTCCTGACTTAGCGCTCGTTGGCCTACCGGTTAGCTTAGCTAGCTAGTTAGCTTGCTAACATGGCCTCTCCCTCTCTCTCCTGCTCGGTGTGCCACATGTTTAGTTATTCCTCTGCCTCCTTTAGCGATAATGATACCTGTATTAAGTGTAAGGTTCTGTTAGCCTTGGAGGCGAGGATCACTGATTTGGAAGCGCGGCTCCGCACCTTCGAACAAAAGCCAGCTAGCCTAGCCCCGTTAGCTGGTGTGGAGCCACCGAGCTCAGGGTCTGTTAGCGGTCCAAGGGCAGCTCCGGAGCAGCCCGGAGAATTAGCCTGGGTGACGGTCCGAAGGAAACATACTCCTAAGCAGAAGCCCACGGCTCATCACCTGCCTGTTCATGTTTCTAATAGATTTTCCCCGCTCAGCGACACACCGGCTGAGAAACCGACTCTGATAATTGGCGATTCCATAGTCAGGAACGTGAAGCTAGAGACACCAGCGACCATAGTCAAATGTATTCCTGGGGCCAGAGCGGGCGACATCGAGTCAAATCTGAAGCTGCTGGCTAAGGCTAATCGTAAATATGGGAAAATTGTTATTCACGTCGGCAGCAATGACACCCGATTACGCCAATCGGAGGTCACTAAAATTAATGTTGAGTCGGTGTGTAACTTTGCTAAATTAATGTCGGACTCCGTAGTTTTCTCTGGACCCCTCCCCAATCTGACCAGCGATGACATGTTTAGCCGCATGTCGTCGTTCCGTCGCTGGCTGTCTAGGTGGTGTCCAGCAAACGATGTGGGCTTCATAGACAATTGGGCCACTTTCTGGGGAAAACCCGGTCTGATAGCGAGAGACGGCATCCATCCCACTTTGAATGGTGCAGCTCTCATCTCTAGGAATTTGGCCGAGTTTCTTAGCCGACCTAAAGCCTGACAATCCAGGGTGGGGACCGGGATGCAGAGACTCAGTCTAAAACGCTTCTCTGCAGTTTCCTTAGAGCCGCCGCCCCCTTTAAACCACATAGAGACTGTGTCTGCCCCTCGAACATATAAATCAAATAAATCAGAAGTTAACAGAAGAGGAGTTATTCATAAAAACTTAATAAAAATTAAGACCACTCCTCTTATTGAACAGAAAAACAGAACTGTCAAATGTGGATTATTAAATATTAGGTCCCTTTCTTCTAAATCTCTGTTAGTAAATGATTTGATAACTGATCACCAAATTGACCTACTTTATCTTACTGAAACCTGGTTACAGCAGGATGAATATGTCAGTCTGAATGAATCAACCCCCCTCAGTCATAAAAACTATCATGTTCCTCGAAGCACAGGTCGAGGTGGAGGAGTAGCTGCAATCTTCCAGTCAAACTTATTATTAAACTTTCATCCTCAGAACAGTTATAACTCATTTGAGAGCCTCACTCTTAGTCTCTCACATACAAACTGGAAAACACAAAAACCAGTTCTACTTGTCATTTTGTACCGTCCACCTGTTCCTTACTCAGAGTTTTTAACTGAATTCCCTGACTTCCTGTCTGATTTAGTGCTTAGATCAGATAAAGTCATTATAGTGGGAGATTTTAACATTCATGTAGATGTTGAAAATAACAGCCTCAGCATTGCATTTAATTCTATATTAGATTCAATTGGTTTCATTCAAAACGTTAATAAACCCACCCACTGTTTTAATCACACCCTTGATCTTGTTCTGACCTATGGCATCGAAATTGAACATCTAATAATTTTCCCCCCAAATCCTGTTTTGTCAGATCATTCTTTAATAACTTTCGAATTTAAAATGATGGATCATGCAGCGTCTGGAAGAAAATTCCACTACAGCAGATGTTTATCCGACAACGCTGTTAATAAATTTAAGAAAATGATTCCATCTTTATTTGCATCCATGCCAAGTATAAACATAGTGGAGGGCAGCTGCCTTAATCCTACTCCCTACCAAATTGATCATGTTGTTGACAGCGCTGTAACCTCACTGCGTGAAACGCTTGATTCTGTAGCCCCTCTGAAAAAGAAGTTAGTGATTCAGAGAAGACTAGCCCCATGGTATAATTTACATGTTCGTACCTTAAAGCAGGCATCACGAAGGCTGGAAAGGAAGTGGCGTTCCACAAACTTAGAGGAAATTTTTCTAGCCTGGAAAAACAGTCTACTAACATATAAAAAAGCTCTCCGTAAAGCCAGAACTGCATACTATTCATCACTAATAGAGGAAAATAAGAACAATCCCAGGTTTCTTTTCAGCACTGTAGCCAGGCTGACAAAAAGTCACAGCTCCGTTGAGCCCAGTGTTCCCTTAGCTCTCAGCAGTGATGAATTTATGAGTTTCTTTACAAATAAAATCACAACTATTAGAGATAAAATTCAGCAGGTGCTTCCTATACCTGCAACAAATGAATCTTCTACTACAGTAGCTCTTGAATCATCTGTAGGACCTCAGTTATGTTTAGACTGCTTCTCTCCTATAGATCTCTCTGAATTTACATCAGTAGTTGCTTCATCGAAATCATCAACGTGTCTCTTGGACCCCATCCCGACTAGACTGCTTAAAGGCACCCTGCCATTAATGAACTCATCTTTATTGGACTTGGTAAATTTATCTCTAGTATCAGGCTACGTACCACAGGCCTTTAAGACTGCAGTAATCAAACCTTTACTCAAAAAGCCTAGTCTTGATCCAGGAGTCTTGGCTAATTATAGACCAATATCCAACCTGCCATTTATTTCTAAAATCCTAGAAAAAGCTGTTGCTAAGCAGCTATCAGACCACTTACACAGGAATGAACTATTTGAAGATTTCCAATCAGGATTTAGAGCACATCATAGTACAGAAACAGCACTGTTGAAAGTTACCAACGATCTTCTCTTAGCCTCAGATAATGGACTTGTTTCGATACTTGTCCTCCTAGACCTTAGTGCAGCATTCGACACCATTGACCACAACATCTTATTACAGAGACTGGAGCATGTGATTGGTATCAGAGGAACAGCGTTAAAGTGGTTCCAATCCTATTTATCGGACAGATTCCAGTTTGTTCATGTCCATGATGAACCTTCCACACGAACAAAAGTTAGTTATGGAGTTCCACAAGGTTCTGTGCTAGGACCGATTCTGTTCACCCTGTACATGCTTCCTTTAGGATATATCATTAGGAAGCACTCTATTAATTACCACTGCTATGCGGATGACACTCAGTTATATCTATCTATTAAACCTGTTAACACAAACCAGTTAACCAGACTTCAAGCCTGTCTAACTGACATAAAGGCTTGGATGACCAGTAACTTTTTACTTTTAAACTCGGAGAAAACAGAAGTCATTATATTTGGGCCTAAAAATCTCAGAAATAACTTTTCTAAAATTATAGCTACTCTAGATGGCATAGCCCTGGCCTCCAGCACTACTGTAAAAAACCTTGGAGTTATTTTTGACCAGGACATGTCCTTTAACTCACACATAAAACAAATTTCTAGAACTGCATTCTTTCACCTGCGCAACATTTCCAAAATTAGGAACATCCTGTCTCAAAATGATGCAGAAAAACTAGTCCATGCGTTTGTTTCCTCAAGGCTAGATTACTGTAACTCATTACTATCTGGATGTCCTAATATCTTAATAAAAAGCCTCCAATTAATCCAGAATGCCGCAGCCAGAGTCCTGACAGGAACTAGCAAGAGAGATCATATTTCTCCTATATTGGCTTCTCTTCATTGGCTCCCTGTAAAATATAGAATAGAATTTAAAATCCTTCTTCTCACATACAAATCCCTTCATAATCAAGCTCCTTCATACCTTAAAGACCTCATAGTACCATATTATCCCAATAGACCACTTCGCTCTCAGAGTGCAGGTCTACTTGTGGTTCCCAGAGTTCTCAAAAGCAGAATGGGAGGCAGAGCCTTTAGCTATCAAGCTCCTCTCCTGTGGAACCAGCTCTCAGCCTGGGTTCAGGAGGCAGACACTCTCTGTACTTTTAAGGCTAGACTTAAAACCTTCCTCTTTGACAAAGCATATAGTTAGGGCTGGCTTCAGGCAACCCTGAACCATCCCTTAGTTAGTTATGCTGCTATAGGCCTAGACTGCCCGAGGACCATCGGTGCACTGAGCTCCCCTACCCTAACCCCCTTCTCTCCCACCTCATGTATATTCCACCATTGAATGTTACTAACCTTGTGCTCTCTCTCTCCCCTAGTTTGTGCTCTCTCCCTCCCTCTCTCTCTCTCTCTCTCTGTACCTTCTGCAGGTGTCCCTGGTCCTGGAGCTGTTTATCGCTGATGTGCAGTTACTGGCCCCACCAACTTGCAGTGTCTATTTGTTGTTTATTGTTGCTGTTCTTTTCTCTCTGCTCTATCCACTCACCCCAACCGGTCGAGGCAGATGGCCGCCCAAACTGAGCCCGGTTCTGCTGGAGGTTTTTTTCTTCCGTTAAAGGGAGTTTTTTCCTCTCCACTGTCGCCAAGTGCTTGCTCATAAGGGAATTGTTGGGTTTTTAGTTTTAGTTTTTGTAAAGTGCCTTGAGATGATTTGTATTGTGATTTGGCGCTATACAAATAAAATTGAATTGAAAATTGAATTGAATAGAACACAAAGTAGAGAGACAGGCAGAAAGTGACAATGCAACAATTTTATTGTGGGGATTAAAGGCGGGCAGAGCCACTCCAGGGACTGAGGAGTGTTGAATGAGGAACCAGGGACAGACAGGAGACTGACACTGAGGCAAACAGGGAACTGCAGCATGGAGCACACAAGGGACTGAGGCTGAGGAAAACATAAGGCTGAAGCACACAGGTCTGGAGTTTTTATAGTGTGGCAGCAGGGGCTAACAAGACTCAGGTGAACTGAATCAGGGAGCTAATGACAGGGTCAAGATACCGGCAATAAGAGAAGGACCAGGGAACAGAAAACTTTCCTGCTCCTGAGTTTGGAGCAGGAAACAGACCTGTATCATGACAGAAACTGTTGCTGTAAGAAAATTTGCCTTTATAAAAAAGCAAAATATCAGTTATAGTTTGAAATGTGGTATTATTTTTTCTGCACACATCAAGTGATTTAAAAATAAAGTAGTGCAACACAATTAATTTGCTGTACATTGGCTCATTTCATATTCGGCCTGATTCATCAGGCTTAGTCAACGTCTCCAAAGACACTACTGTTTCTTGGGAGATACCCACTTATGACTCCCATGGTGACAGTCAGAATTTACTTCTTCACATAAAAGGAGTCTCCAGGATTCTGTTTTTCTCTGTGTGGATACATATTTTTTCCATAAGCAAACATCATAGCAACATACCAATTCCTGTGTCACCTCAGCTGGTCCACCCCACTGACTGAACATGTTATATAACTGAAGAACTAAATAAATATATGTGCAAGTAATGGGTGTAATGAATTAGCTAATTTATTTCATTTTATATCAAAGACTTTGTTTAAAAAGCAACAGTTATTTTCATATAGGGTTACAAACATTTCCTCTTAGATGCAAAATCTTGGTATTTACACACAGACATTCACAAAGAAACCCAAGGTACACCTCCAGCATTGGAAATAAAGCAACACATAGAAACATGCACACATTTGCATCAAAACTGTAATCTTTAAAGTTCAAATGTAAACAGAAATGAGATCAAAAAGTGCAATGAAAAGAAACAAAATCCACTCATTAAATCTATGCAAGTTACAGCATTCATTTCCAGTCTCCATTATTTTACAGTTTGCGTCTTTGATAAGTGGTAAGTATATGGTTTTATTATTGTTATCATTATTACATTTGGCTAATGTGTAAGAACTGTCTGGCAGAATTAGCATAATAACCAGGATAAACCGGCAAAACATTTCTGGCCTGAAAGCATGACTCCACACAGCAAAGGTAACTTCCTGGTTTTGGCCACGTGATCAAGCTGGACAACAACTTCTGACATGCAATAATGATGTAGGATTTTGATACCTCTGCATAGGGTGGAGACTTAGAGAAGCTGCTATACACACACAACACAACACCATCACTCCAGAGGCCTAGATATTCTGCTATATAAGAGCAAAAAAAAAGCTACCTGACTTTTCACTGATTGTAGACTTGGAATTCTTCTTTTTTTGCCCTCTTTGACTTTCATTCTGCTTTTATTCACTCCAAAGCTGAATTCACCCCCCATCTGTGAAGGACACTGAAATCGTTCTTGCGTCACTGGGCAGTGCATCTGTTTTCCAGGTTAACCACGAACCTCTCCAGTTTGCCTATGATCAGCTGCTTGTATCTTGTCAGAAAGGTTGTCATACTCTGCGTGCGCTGGGGAACACAAGATAATGCTGGACTTACCACTGGCCCCTGCTGGTGCAAACAGAAAGCACAACATTGATGATGTTTTCAACAATAAATAACAGAAAGAACATGAGCAAAAGTGCAATAAGGTGAGTGTGAAACATTTCACAGTGGCACAATTGATTGATTCTCGAAAGAAATCCACAAGTTGAGTACCCAACGGTAAGGACATGATGTAAAACACAGATCACATCCATCTTGAACTTGTGTGACTTTCGAGAACAATTGCGTCACTGGGAAAGTATGCATCGCTATCTGTTTCTTGTCCTGAGGAAGGAAGGCTTGAGGTCACACAACACACCATCATCAGTCCAGAGGCCCAGATATTCTAGAAACCACAGATTTACGAGAAACCAGGATATTTACCAGAAGAAACTGATAATGCCTCTGCAAAAGCGGTGAGAGAAGCCCATCAACACGTTTTCACTTGCTATGTGTGAATTTTCATCAACACACTGATGATCTTTACTTGGCTCTGTGTGATGTGTTTTCGTGTGAGTGGCAAAGAGAGACTGAGCCCAGAAAGCTTTTAGATGTTTAGGTTAAAATCACATGTGAATGTATGAGGGAAGTGTAATTTTCATAGAAGTTGGAAGTTTCATAGAAATTTTCTTTAACAGCAAAGTTGAGACTTTCTTAACAATGAAATACGCAGATTTAAATGTTTATATTATATATATATTAACCTTGACATGTGCAACAACAAATTGCATGCATTTTGGAACAGTGACAGCTTCTTACGCTCAGCTGGATGTGTGTGAGAATGAGCAGGTAGTTGTTGATGTTGTTCTCCAGTCTCTGCAGTAGCAAAGAGCCACATCTTGGCTGACTTAGACCTTTCAAAACCTTCACACCTTCAGTAAGAAGCCCCAAGGATGCAACTATGTCTCCTCTCTTCTCCTGATGCTGCAGGAATACACATAGACAAAAAAAAAAGAAAGGCAATGAAATTTTTTTTTTGTTTTGTTTTTTTTTTTTGAGAAATTATTAAAACTGACAAACTGTTCAAATGAAAATTAAGTAAGTAATGAATTGACTGTGGATTCATACATGTACCAACATACTGATTTGTTTTCCCAAGATGCTACATGGAGCTCAGTGCAGGGGAGCTGAACCGGTGTGGAGAGGGTCATCAAGTCATTGCAGTCACGCTGCTAAGAAGGCGACATGGAAGAGACAGATGACAGAACACACACAAGCAGATGGACGACAGTGGGACAGAGTAGACAGACTAATGGGAGACTATGGGTAACAACAGACAGGCAGGTGGGTTATATACATCAATGCAGTAGAGCCAGTCAGAGAAAAATGTAGAAATTTTAGCTCATAGAGAAACATATATCCTCACCAGTGCACTCTCAATCTCAGCCACAATATTCATAGCCCTCCTAGCAGCTGTCTTGCACACAAAGTCTAATGGTTTGGTCTCAGCATCCCACACCTCAGAGGCTACTATACAGAGCAGCAGGAGTCCTGGATGAACACACAAACACACACTCCAGCTAAAGTGCCACAAGCCAGTGCTGTTCGACTTATAAGACCTCCACTAATATCTTCTTAAGTAAAACTTGGATTAGTTTAGGCTCACTACTCACTGCTTAAAGCCATGCCCTGCTTGGCCGCTCCCAATGAGTCCACATTTGTTCCATTAAGAGACGTATCAAGTGGAAAAGTCACTGTGTCCGGTGTCTCATAAAGAAGCGCTGTGTGTCCTTGTCTTCTCACCACTTGATTTCCCACCTTCTCATTAAGGAGTGGGAAGTGCGAGTGTTATCTAGCCTGAGAGCAGGATGCACTCCGACTTCCCTGCTGAACAGCATAACAAAATGTTATAGACTGCAAATAGCATTTCATTGATATAGGCAGCACTATTTTGTTTTTCTTTCTGATGACGGTTGGTTTGTGGATCATTCAGGGGACAGCATGCTTGCTGATTAAAAAGTTAATGATATATTATTGTGAAAGACTGTTTACACAGCTGATATCCAGTCACTACTGCTGAAGGATATTTACCTTTCGTCAAGGTTTGCGCTGGCCAAGAGCTTGTGTTCATATAAATCACAAAATTGGTGTAGGAGGGAGCTGCACAGTCCACATAAAGCATGTGGGTGTGGGTAAACTGTGTGCATGTGTAGCCTGAGTGTGGTGACTTATCTGTCTGACATAATAATCCACAAACAGTAAGTTCATTATCCTGCCAGGAGTGTTGTTTTTTATTGTAGACATCTACATCCTAGCCTGGGGTTGTTCAGGTGTAGGTCCATAAACATATATGGAACAGTTAAGTTTTTATTTAGTAACTTTTGTTGTAATCATGACACTTTCATTTTGACCAGGCAGTGTCATACATGTGGTCTCTGCAGGTGGGACAAGGTGAAAAAACAGCCGACATCATTACGCATCAGAGGAGGGTTTAACAGCCCAGAAGGCGAGGTGAGCAAGTGGCATTTGGGGGCTGCCATGGGGTTGATGTGTTAATAGCAGTCAAAGACGTGAATAAATATATATGGGGGACTGCACCACCAGCCCTTCTCATTTCAGATGCCCCCATCACCTCTGCCCTCTTCTATTTGCGTCCAAGCCCTTTAAACATGCCACGATTACGGCGCACGACGTCTAATACAACGACCTTAAAGTGAAGACGTGTGTGCGTTGTGACATAAGCTACAAGAAAAGAGCTAGAGAGAGAGAGAAGACAAGAGCATTGACATTAAACACATGTTCTGTTTTTAACCTCCAAACCACCCACTACCTCTGTAGACAACCCCGAGCGTCGTTAATTAAGACGAATGTGCGTCTTGGGCCGGAAGATAATGACCGGAGCGCCTGGATTTCTGCACACAAGGAGGCAACTGCGGACCATGGCACTGACGGTACCCGCATTGCATCATGGACACGACACCCGGTACCCCGCTGTCTCCCTCCCACCTCAACTGGAGCCGAAGAGAAGGCTGTAGCATCCTGTCATAGAGTTTCTTTGACTCACAATCACATGTAGCCGCGCTCTCAAACGGCTTAGTGCTGTGTCGCTCCCGGTTTCCAAAGCCAGCCAGCAGCTGTCTGCTCCGCTGTGCGCTGCTCTGGAGGCGCAAAGCCGTAATTACGCGCCGTGTTGACAACTTTGGCGCGGTGCTATATGGATTGTGCATCAGCAACAAGCCAAGCTCTGCTGAAGTGAAGCGTGATCCCCGCAGTCCGATCGGATCATCGATTAAGCGTGCGCTGCAACCTGTAGCCATGTGTGCTGCTTTATTTCAGTCGTAAGACGCAATGGAGGGACACAGCTGACGGGTTTGAATCTGTAGCCAGAGGAGATAAGAAGAAAAAGAAGGAAAACAGCCCCAGGAGAAACCGTAAGTATGATGCGTCCTGACAATATGGATCATCGTCTCTTTTCTCTGAGGAATACATACATGTCTTCTGAAGTTGGTCCATATTTATGGTTCAAGGGCAAATGGTAATTGAAGGTCTGTTTGGGTTATGTTGTGTTTGTTGTATTTGGAGATTATTTTATGGCTATTTTCCAGCAGTCTAAGTATTTTCTGCCAGCTGCGGTCAACTGGAATGACTCACGACTGAGAAACTTACCACACAAAACACAAATAGGTACAGGTGGTTGTACATTTTAATGTTAAGCACCAAGGACTCATGGTCCTTGTAGTTCTGTAAATTTATTGCGGTGAAATATATGCGCACTTTCATGCGTAGTATATCAGATTTTACCTTCATGATCAAAATAACTTTCCTAAGATTGCACACATCAAATTTAGAAGTACAGTACATTCAACTAAAATGAACCTTCACTTAAATGTCAACACAACTCTGTGTTGCTTTAAGCCATTTTTATATTGAGATTTGAAAAATTAATGTGAAAATGTTCATGTTCTTTATCATCATGTGGATGTGGAGCTCTTTTAAGGCAGGGTACCCATAGATCTTTGTCTCCGATGTCACAAACAGGACAGTAGACATGTTGTTTTTCCTCATATGCTGCTATAACACAGGCCTCCATGCGGAGAGGTGGGTGGTGTATTTCTAAAGAATCCTGTGGAGATGGAGAGATGTGGGTCAGTGTGCTGGTGCTCGGGGCTGCAGAGCACCCAGTTCCTCTGCTGCCGGGACCACGGTACTTCTGCCTGTTTGTGGCTGCCAGGTCCCTGATAAAGTGAAGCCAGTGACACGCTTTACCCTCAGCTGTGGAAGAGGGATTTGATGTGAGGACGAATTGTAGGCTCAAGGTGCATATGAATCTAAAGTGCATAAATAATGTAATTTATGAATGAAAGTGTGTGTTTGTGAGAGTGAAATAACCTCAGAGCCCTGGTTCATTCTGGTGCCTGTGGTCCAGTGCTTTGAACTGGTTTCCTTGTCAACAGCCAATCATCGGGCCGCCTGGTGCAGGACTGTTTTATCTGTCAGCCAGTCAGAGGCTCTGACTCCCAGAGGAATGGAGTCTTTTAACCTGTAAAGGATCAGAGAGTTTGATATTCAAATGCTCACTGGCCTGTGACCAGTTAGATTGTTTAATGTGATGCCATCAAGCTAAAGTTTGCATTTATTAGAAACCTACTGCTTTGTTTCCTAGCAATACATGGAAGGGGCGATACTACGGGCTCTTTATTGACAAAGTTCTTAACACCTGAAAATTTGAGCTTCCTGAATTTTGGATCCAACTGGAGGAGTACTGGCAAACATAAAGGATGTTTGGCTCAGGACAAAGCAGCAATGAATCCTTGGAACAGTGGTTATCTTTCACGTTTGAGTCTCACTTGGCCCCAGTGCAACAGATTTCACTGCCAGTGATTTGCACCTCATAAAGACCTTAAATGAAAGCCCAGAGAGATGAGCTCACACTGCTATGATACAGGTACCATCTAAGCAAAGAAAGTGATGTGAAAGAGAAGCAGACATTCAGGTACGAGCTTTGAGAGTTGGATACCAATTCTCCTGTGAAGCGCTTGAACCCGCACAAAGAAGCACATAAGACAGTTTTATGGCACAGGACAAGTGAGATGAACAAATAAAACACAACTAAAAGTGAGTGTTGTGGTGCCCATGAGCATTGTGCTTCACTGCTAAATGCTCCTTGTGGGGACGTTTGGCAGTCAGCGGCTGAGAACTGTAGTTGCTGTGTAAAATGCCTGAGAATATGAGAAGTTCAGAATAAAGGTTAAAATCTGGTGATTTTAAAGACCGTAACATATAGTTCACTCAGTACCCTTTAAATAAGGGCATTGCTGAAAGTGACTGTAATTTCTCACCTGTTTGTTTTTTTTATTTATTTATTATTATTCTGGATGATTTGTGAGACAATACGGATGTTGTCTGCACTTGTGGAAGAAAACCAAAAAGCCTGCCTGGAGAAATAAGAAGTGAGAGGGTTAAAATATTGGACTTTTCAAGCATTTATAATTTCTTCACAGAGCATTTTCCATTTATCCTTCAGCCCGAAAAGTCCATCAGTCAATAATACTTATATTTCCCCTCAAGGCCCTGAGTGCTTATTGCTCTCATGCATCAAAGACTCAGAGAGTCACTGTTATTCAGAAGGCATCAACAAGATTTTGGGGGAAACACTGTAAGTAGCTTTAGAAAGATTATCTCAAATTAAATTAATAAAATGAATAAACTATAAATTGATTGTACAAAATCCTGGAGCAGCTAATAAATAATCACAGATGAGATCAAGGAGTGTTTTATTTTGTAAATTCTGTAGTAGCCATCCTTTGCAGTTCTGTGTGAGATGTTACTCATCGCGCTTGATCAATCCAGCGATGACTGAAATACAAAGGAGAAGAGTATAGGCTAGTCCAGTCGTTTATCAACTGCACCTGCACACGCCTCCTCACAAAAGCACCAAAAAATCCGAATGCCCTCATGTCCAGTAACTACAGAGAGAGGCAGCAGCACAGTGAGGGGGAAGGAGGGAGGCGGTGTTTTGCAGTCAAACCGCACCAGCGCTGCTGCGCGGAGACATCCAGCTACACTCTCATCTGGCGCGCACACGCACACAGACGCGCACACAGACACGGCGGCGGCGGAGGCGCTTTGCATCATGCAGGAGGGCCTATGATAAGAGACCTGTTACACACTGCACACACACACACACACACACTGCACATGTGACGGCAGGGAGCCACGCCGAGTCCTCCTCCGCAGATTAATTAGAGGGCGACACGCGCTCTTGATGGTCTCGGATTGGGTGTCTTAATGAGGATATTGCGGCTATGGTGAAGGACAAGGCCGAAAACAGGACGCTTCAGTATCAGCAAACTTTGGTGAGTTTCAGATGAGGTCATGGATGATGTATTCAGTCGTGTGTGTGTGTGTGTGTTATATAGGGCTTGCTTAGAGGCTTGTGCAGCCGGAGGATGGAGCTGCTGGTTGCTCAGCTGTGTCCTGCATAGGGACAGGTGGAGATTATGTTCAGCTTTTTATTCAGTATTTACAGAGAAAGAGTCCAAATAAAACTGTCCTCTGCTGAGATTGAGATCTTTGGTGTGCGCCCCCAGTAGCTGCTGCTGTGCCATTCAGTATATCCCTCCCTGCATTCAATCCACAGGTGTTGTATCACTTTCAGCCTCTGCCCACCCTCATAATTAATTCTTATCAATTTAGATTTCACCAAACCATGTCTGATTAATTTGTTCAGCTTGAAGAAATGAATGCAGGGCTATCTCTGCTCACTTCATGTGTGGTCTAATTGGTCATTATTAAGATGTCAATATCCTTGAAATATACAATTAGTGAGCTCAAATGTATTTGGATCATCTCTTCCTTATCTTCACCATTTTTCCTCCAGATCTTGTCCCTCTTTGTGCCCCTACATCTATTCCTCTGTCATCTTTTCCTCAGCCCATCCTGTTTGCCTCAGTGGCCTATTCTTATGAACTAAAACTGGAGTGTTTCTGAATATTAATTGCCTCATGCACCAGTTTTCCCCATTGATCTGACTGACAGTGATGCCCTGGAGCACTCCACACAGGGATGTCTATATTCAGATAAAGGGTCAGAAATACAGACAGTTATTTGGGTAAACCAGTGGAATAAAGTGTCCTTCCATCCTGATCTGTATGGATGTGACTGCAGTTGTTTCTTTGTCTTCTGTTTCGCTCTCCTTTTTGTGTCCGTGCATGCATAAATTTTCACGTGTAAGATCTACTGGTGAGCCCATCCTCATGCAGTTCCGTGGGCCCCATGGTTCAATTTTTCTGCTTGGTGTAAAGATCGATAACGTGCTTTGTGTCTCGGTGTAAAGATCAATAGTAATGTAAAATGGCAGTCCAAGTCTCTGAGGATCGGAACGTGCTGTCCCCCCCCAACCTCCTCTGACCAGAGCACTCAGATCAATGGCTTCATCGCTTTTGCTCTGCATACCAGTCTGTTTTCTAAAAATAGATGCTTGTGTGTGTGTGTGTGTTTGTGTGTGTGTGTGTGTGTGTTTCTGCTCATGCAAGCAACTGTGAGGCTTGTGTCCTGATGCTTCCTAAGTACGAAGTGTCAGCACTCTTCATCAAATACCTGCCCGCAGGTGAAGCGAAGCATTTGTATTTTCCTCTTGGAGAACTCAATGATGTTTAGAGATAGATATTAACCAAGAAAATGTAAATCTGATAAGTGAAGGCTCACAGTTTCTTGCAGGCAAAGCTGCAGTCTAAAATTGGATTCCAATGTTGACAAAAGGGTTGTCTGCGTTTTATTGTTTGCCATCAGCAAGATTCAGAGGATTTTCAGTCATTCATTTTCTTGGATTCTGGCAGCACAGAGACTCTGGTGCGGTAGCAGGACTGAGCAGATGACATGGAGCTGATAGAGAAAAATAGAAATCTCCCTGATAACTTCTGCAGGAAGAAGCAGCACGAAAATGTCATCTCCTTATTCACAACAATTCCACTGCTATTTCCCTCCAGTATTTATAGATTGTTATAAATATTCATTTTATGCAGTCAGCACCTGATAGACTGTTATGATTGCCAAGACAATTGAACAAAAATAATCTTTTAATTCAAGGCTGTTAATGGTGCTTGAGTTTTACAGTCAGTGAACATTACTGTGACAATTCATCAAGATAAAATGTGGTGGGTATCATAAACTCATCATATAAGTAAGCGACATGCCTGAGTACTTGATATAATTAAGTTGCAAATTACCATTATTACATTTCCTTCTGTGGAAAACAGTTATTTGCTATGTACATACCATTCATATAATGTGCACTGCTGTTTTTTATTATAACCACTGCACCATGAAGATTTCTTAGAAAGCATTTAATAATCCCCACAAACCTCTCTGAACTCATTATCCAATGGGAAATATTAAAACTCAGGATAGATTAACTTTTTCTAAATTTAAGATTTCTATGAACAGAGCCGAGTAAATGAACTATAACCTTATATGTCAGACAGAAGCTATTGTTTTTGCGTGGAGAGACACAGCGGTGACTGACAGTTGCAAAGCAGCCACAGTCTGGCACACAGGTCACTGACTTCTACAACTGCTGTCAGATGCAGTGCATGCTGGGACAGCAGGCAGTGGCTGTCTGCCTCCCGTGGGATGGGGCAGGTAAACAGGAGGAGAGGCAGGTCGGAGACTGAGAAGAAAAGAGACAGAGACAGGCGGCGCTGAGGTGACTTGGTGTTGAAGTTTTGCAGCCCATCTGAAGCCTTTTCAAAAGCTTTTTTCTGTGGTGTGGGAGGTCTGGATGTGTCATACAGTTCTCGTGTGTGTGTTTTCTTCTTTCAGAAGCGTGGGCAAGTTTGCTCCATAGATCTTGCATCTGCATTTAGACTGCTGGTGTGTATGTGTGTAGGAGGGTATGTACTGTACCTACGCATATGCACCTACCCACACATACATACTTAAATGAGTGTGTGGTAAGTCTCTGTCAGAGCAGATGTTAGAGACAGCATGTTCCTGTCCTCCCAGCAGCAGGAGACTTGTGGATTTGGCTGCTGCAGAGATCAAAGTCATGATCCACCTGAAAAGGAAAAGGCGCCACCCAATCCACTACCCCCACCCCCCACCCCCCTCAGGGCTCTGCAGCACCGCGGCATTGATATACTGTACACATGCTGGTGACCTTCCTGAATGTGTGCATATATGCATTTGTTTGATTATCACTGATTATCAAGACACAGCATTAAGAAGATCCAGTTCTCACTTTTTTGTATCACTTTCCATAAATTTCTGGTGAATGAATATTTATAAACAAACTGCAACATATTATGTAAAATACCCGTAGCCTTCAATGGTGCAAGAGAAAGGAAGACAACTTATCAATTATTAACCTTTCCCCAACAACTGAAAATGAAATACATATACATACTGTGCACTCTATATATATATATATATATATATATATCTATATATAGTAATACTAATGCATAAAATTAAAATTGAATCAAGATAGTCAGATAGACAGATAGTCTCCTGAACAGCAGAACAAGCACTGTGTCCACAGACAACTGCACAGTGTGAGATCTGTTGCCTTTCCCCTCTCTTTTGTATTATTTTGCGTGAGGTGTCAGAGAGCAGTTGGGTTGGTAAATATGAGCATGCTGTTTGCAGTTTGCAATCATCACATTTAAGGATTTCTGGGGTTTGACACTGAAGCATTACCAGAACTCTCATAACCATGTGGGGCAGCTATTGTAAGAACTCTACTTGTGCTTTAGGAAAAAAATGCAGCTATTTGAATAAATATATCTATGTAGTATCTCTGCATCTTTCCCTCTGTTGCTATTTTTCATGCTCACACACACACACACACACACACACACACACACACACACACACACACGCACTTAAAAGTCCTGTCTCTTCAGTGGGGTCTAGTTCCTTATAGTCAGCATTCTGACCGTTCTTCCATACAGAGGCTGGCGAGAGTCCATTTGAAGTCCTGCCACTTCCAAATAGTGCCATTACCTTTACACCACTAAACGAGCCACTGCAGACTACAGACAGAAAACAGTTTGTCTCAGTCCATTTGATTCTTAAAATAGAACATGCTCATTGCAATGTACGGGCGTGTTTACAAGTGAAAATCATCATCATTTTAAACAGCCATAACAGCCATTAAAAAACAATATTATCCTTGTACACTAAAATTCCTCAAAGGATGGAGGGCCTAATAGTAATAAGAAAAAACAGTTGTGATACCGTGAAATAAATTGTAGTACATGAAGTATTGAGATCTTCTACTTCAAGGTTCAATGTGTAATATTTAGAGGGATAATATTATCTGAAATGGAATATAGTTTTTATAAATATGTTGTCATTAGTGTGTAATCACCATAAAAAGCCTTTTCAAGCCTTTTAAATCTACTTAGGGAGCAGGTCTCCTTTACAGAGGCAGCCATTGTGTTCCACCGTTTGTAAAGCTAAAGTTTCCCTGCAGATCCCTGTGACCCTAAATAGGAATAAACGAGTGGAGTGAATGGATAATCACTGTGACTCAGTGTTGTCCTTGACAAGTGTCCTTGAGCAAAACACAGTTTTCCTCAATTGCTCCCAATGGACGATGCTTGCGTCACCGTGTGTGAGTTCGCATCTGCACACAAATGGGTTAACAAGAAGCACCATGGGCTGCAATACATACACCAGTTAACCTAACTAAAACTAACACAGTCTAATACAGCAATTCTGCAATATATCCCCGTCATGAAGGCGATAATCTTCTGTTTTAGAAAGGTGCTTATTCAATTCATGATTATTTTGGCCGATGTAGTTTGTGGTGCTTTTAAGATGAGTGGTGTTTGGGATACTTTGAACACGCCATTTATATTAGTGAGGGTGGTTTAAACAACAGAAATTGTAAAACAAAATACAGTCCAGGATGATCGTGTATTGTAGTATAAAGCAGCATAAAACTGAAATACTAAAGTAAAGTAAAACTGCCTCAGTTATAATTAGTGGTTAAAATGAAAACGTACGCAGATACTATACATCACAGGCTGGTTATTTAGAGTAAAATATTACTATTTATTTACCTGCTATATGCATGGTTTATGTTCATAAAGCCACAGCTTGCTGTGTTTTACTTTCCTGTTCTGTCTTCCAGTAATGCTGATTTTAAACCTGTTGCAAGCATAATCTCTGTGGATGAGTGTCATCACGTACGCAAACCAACAATCTCTTTTCTGACAAGATGTCACTTCCTCAGCTTGATCCTTCACTCTTTCTGACACCCTGCCACCCCAAGCCCACCCCATCCTTCGTGCTTCTTTTATACTAATATGATACAAGTGTGTGTGTGTGTGTTGTATTTTCACTTGTCTGGCCTTCACACGCGTGCACAGCTCTGCTTGACATCAGCAAGGTTGTGCATGTTTATTTCACTCTGTGTGTGTGTGTGTCTTAAGAGAGCGCTGACTCATGTAACTATACTAAAAGCAGCCTCCGCTCCATATATTAATGCAAATGCAGACAACAACATGAGTCAAGCTTGTCACCTTCTCCTCTAATTCATTTTCTAATCTTATCCCTGGGCTACTGGGCACAGATTAGCCCATAGGTGCTTTAGGCATCCCAGTATTCCACTGGTCCTATCAATTCACCTCCATAACAGTGTGTAAGGGCCCAAAACATGCATCTTTCTCTCTGTGTCAGTCCCTATATTCTCACACACCGCAAAAGAAGATGTTAAAATCATCTTATGAATATGTGTTAATTAAACAATACAGCAAGGATGGAGGTTTTATATGTCCAAGCCTTCATCATTAGAGTGTCAAATATTTGTCCTTGCTGCCTTCTCACAATGAATAAATTATCCTGCAAAGCCTTAGGAATTTCTGAATAATAGAGAACCTTTTACTCATCTGTCGTGCAAGGCTTGCACATGATCTGACTTAGAAAGGTGGTAAAGTGAGTGATGTAGCAGCAAAGTGGGGGGTGTTACGCAGTAGAAAGTTGGCGGACATGTGGTGCTGTCTTCTTGTGAAAAAGTCGATGGGTGATCCTGTACAGTGAGTAGTGCTGCTAAATGAACTGTTGCAGTAGGGTAGTAATGAGGGTGCGTCCCTACACTTTTGGAAACAGTATATATCCGTTGAAAATACTTCTTAAAAACATAAAATGTGGCACAAATAATCCTAGAGCTCTTTATTACTAACCCAGTTTCACACTGAATGATGCAATTTACAGTACCCACATCAACTTGTTATATAAAATGTTCTATTATGGTACTATATTTAGCATTATAATATTGACATGTCCTTCAATTTTCTTGCAATTGAGATGATATTTAATGCTCTTAAATAAATATAAAGGAATGGCTGTTAGAACTGTCCAGGGTGTATCCCTGTCTTTTGCCCGAAGAGAGCTGGGATAGGCTCTAGCAGATCCCGTGACCCTAAATAGGAATAAGTGGTTATAGATAATGGATGGTTGTTTTTGATTTATCCTATGAACCAATTTTTTTGACAAGTTAGAATATATTTTACCACATTAATGCAACAATGTTGTAAATCTAAAATTATAGCCACTATCTCAGGTTGCAGTTTCCCTCATGCCACAGATGCAAAGTCAGTTTTTGGGGGTGTCTTAGTAGTTAATTAAACTTCTTGTAATTGGTTTCAAAGTGGTGCCTGTGCACATGTATATGCAGGTTAGGTCATTTGGTTACTAGAAATTTCCCTTAGGTTTGGATGTGAGTGTGACCCTGTACACTTCAGGATAAACTCTACAGCTGATGCATGGGTTAGGATGTGAGCTGTGTTTGACTGATTGACAGGTGACATAGCCTATCACAGTCAGCCATGAAAGCTGTCCTTCAACTCTACTCAGGCTTCTTTTTGTATTTGCACAAATCTGTTGTTTTTTTTTTGGTTTTTTTTAAACTTTTTATTTATTTATTTAGGCTCTTTGCAGATTCTCCATCTGAATGTGAGTGTCCAAACTCTGTGGACACTCACTTATTCCCACGTAAAACAATTTTGCAGTGAAAATTGTCTGTGACCAGTCAACAGCAACCAGTGGGAGGCAGGAATTGAACTGGTTTAAAGGGTTGTGATGTGGGAGGTAAACTGACTAATGTACATACAGAAGTCGGTCATGTGGGAGGTAAACTGGTTACAGATAACAGCTCATTTAACCCACAGGGGCCCACCTGCTGCTTACCCAGGGGGCCGTGCTCCAGATGGTCAGTGATTGCTTTCACACAGGCCAAAGAAGGAAACGCTGGCAGGCCCGTTTATGCTCCTAGTGGGAGTTTGTAGCTGGTGATGGGCTTGTGTGTGTCTATATTGTATGAGTGGGTGCATTCCATTTTGTTTGCAAAAATGAGATTAAGAGGAAAGCTGAAAATTAGTGTAACTGTGAATACATTTTTATTTCACAGTGTAGACTAGTTACCCAAAGAGGAGGACACTTGTTCCTCCCTGTAGTATTTCACTGGTCAAAATCATTAGAGGTCGATAGATATGGGTCATTTATTTTAAGAAATACCAACATGGTCACAATGATTCTATTTTGATGAAGGTGAACTGCCCTCTAATTTGTCAGCATTCAGGGGTTTTCAGATTCTGGTTTTATGTTTTCCAAAAATTGCATTTTCTATCAAGTTTGTCAGTTTTATTTTTAAAATGCCCTGTACAGTTGCTGACTCATGTAAAATGTTTCTCTTTTAAAGATCTTTAAAACTGATGCTTTAGAGCTGACCAAATACAATATACCAAATAGCGAATCAGTGTGTGAAAAAAATCGATACCTTTTAGCAGCAGGGCCCCCCTGACCAGTAGCCGAGAGCTGTGTTGTCAACTCAGCTGTGAGTCACAACAAACTATCTTGATGTGACAATATTGTTGCAAACAGTTGGCCACTAATAAACTGTTTTTGTAGGCCAAGTTTATAATGAGGTGAGTAAAACACATTGAATAGGCAGCACGTTGAACGTACTAATGAGCTGCAGCCAGTCAGGATGTGCTCACCGTACGTACTGAAGTGCAGTTCAACAGTGATGATATACTTCCTAGTTTAGATAAATAAATGAGCAAACTATATAATCAGTGACAACCAATCTCTGAAATGAATTCAAATCAGCAAAGCGAGTTATAATTTCTAACCGGCTAATCCTTGAGAGGCAGTGAATCTCAATTTCACAAATTGCATCCAGGTTTCTCTAATTTACATCTTTTCCTTCTGTCTTAGTATCGTCCACATAAAATGCAAGGAAAAAACACAAGGCCAAAAGAGCCAGAAAACATATTTTAAGAGACATGAGATGTTATTTCCTTAATGTGAAGCGTCCAATCTTAAACCGATTTCCAATGAAAGAATGTTTTAATCCATAACAGACCCGGAATGACTTCCAGGTCAACCGAGGAGAGATTCATGTTTATATATAGTGGTTCAATCTCAATTCCCCTATTTCAGAGCTTCTTGCATCTCAGTCCTCAGTCGACCCAGTAGTCGTTCCAGTGCATTATAAGGAAAAGTCCTAAAAGTCCTATTTCAGCTCTGAGGAGCAAGGAGACTGCTTGGAGGACCTATAACCAAGGGTGCATCCTTCACAGCAGTCTGTCACATATTAACAATTCCTTATTATTAGAAATCAGTCTGTGATTGGGCATTTCATATTAATGATCAGAGGAAAGGATGTCTCATGTCAAAACATTTTCCCATGGCTCCTCTTTCCTGGCCCTTCTTGTCCTCGCATCTTATGTGGGTGGGACAAAGATCTTAGAAAAATTCACAAGAGGAAAACATGGATGGAATTATTGGAACTGGGATTTACCCAGTTACTCCCATCCCACTTTTGCCTTAGACCTTTGTTGCATATTGTGCTCTTTTTCTTTCCTCTCACTTTTTTTTTTCTAAACTAATTTTATATAATAACATCATTGCACATTTGAATGCCTTACTGAGTTTTAGAAATTAGGCTGACCGCTGTGGTGTGAAGGTTGTGTTGTCTTTGCATCACAAAGCCAAACAACATTGGAATACTGATGTTTTGACAATACATTTCCTTCACAGCTTCAAGGGATGGATTCATATTTTTCAAGCCTATTGTATCTTAAAACAGCATATCTATATGTACACACTGGGCTAATTTTTTCCTTAATACTACACCACACCACATATACCGCTTTAATTTCAGGAGCTCACTAATTGAAATCTTTTAACCAGTGGCAAAGCCTGTTTACATTTCACTCCCCTGACATGTTTGTGTGTCCATGCAGCAGCTGTTCAACATCTGTCATCTCTCACCTATTGGCTTATTCCTCTGGAAATTTGAAGTGTGGCTTAAAGATGAGGCAGTGCTGATGTCTGAATGTGACTTAGTGTCTTGTTTAAATGCTTCCCAGCTGGTTGGAGGGAGATGAGCATCCTGACAGCATGGTCCTCTTTGCTCATCAGTCAGGCTGAACCCTATATGAGTTCTCTGCTTTCCCTCTGCACCTCCTGTTCATGCAAGCAACAAGAGTGAGGTCTGGAGGAGGCATGATGCCCATCTTAATGAAGATGGGGGGAGGAGTTGGAGCAGAGGAGAGAAAAAAAAAAAAAAAAAAGCACAGAGCAGTGGAGGAGAGATGGTGCAACTTGTATACAAAGAAACCTATAGGGACAGGAAGACAAGTGAGGAGGTGTGATGCTCATTCTAATGCAGTTATGGCCTGCTGCTGATTGTGTCTAAAAGGTAAAAATGTAAATCCACTTCATGTCCACCAGTACTGTAAACTGGTGTTAGCATAACATTTGCTTTTCTCATGTACAGGCACATATTTGTGTCTTTAGGGTCCTGAAGTACACAGTTGTAATGTAAGCTTGTGATTTCTCAGCACAAATTGGAGAGGTTATGTTGCTGCACAACTGCCTCTGAATAAAGTGCTGCCTCAGCAGAACATATGGCTAGCAACCTTCAAATAATTCAAGACCCAGTTGAAACACTGGCTTTTAAACAGGTTTTTAATAAAAATCATGGCCAAAACAGCTGCCAGTGGACTCATGTCTTTAGTTTAGTGTTCAGCATCGATGTGGTCTTCTCTCCTATTAGGATCACCTCTCTGCTTGAGACCAGAGTTTTCTGCTGAGAGGAAACATCCATCACTGCAGCTACTGATCTCCCTGCAAAAGAAGGAAATTTGAGCCATCACTTCAGATTTGTGGAGTTTCAGTGCTGAAAAATAAAACTATCAGTTTGGATTTTGATGGCTGAACTCTAACTTATACAGGGATGCAGCAATTCAAATTGCCTCCATTAGCTGGGACTTTGTCCAATTAGTTTCCCACACCAAATTTAAATTCTGCCCACTTCACTACCAGAAGTGGGTGAAAGACATTGCCATGACTTACTGAGGTTTATGGTAGAATCAGAATTGAACAATAAAGTTAATAGCATATTTTACAGTCAAGGAGCTACAGTACTTACGTTGCCGATGACATGAATGTTCACAGGAGTTTGTGCTGCTGGGATAACACACCACTGTACTACAGTGGATGAACACCTGAGGAGTATGCAGGTTTGCCATTTAAACAAGGAAATTAGGTCAGTTTATTATCTGAGCCTGATGTTATTGAACTTGACGTACCGAGTTCTGAGGAGCAAATGTGTTCTGATCCACAAACGTGAACATTTTTATGATGAAGCGTTTGTGGTGAGTTGGGTAAAGAAGGCCAGAAGAGCCATCCACAGGGACCACTGTGGTCAGGTAACGGTCATCATGGTAGGGACACCTGGAGCCAGGAAGTAATCATGTTTAACAAAAGTGAGTGGCTTTTGCACAACCCTGTAATTTGGATAATGCTTTTCATACCCATTAACCAGAAGGTCCCACTGCGGCAGGCTGCGAGGACTAGGGTTGGCAGTGGCCCAGCAGTACTCTAGGTTCAAGATGATATTCGGATCTGACCGCTCCAAGATTCGCACTTCAACATACACAGGCTCCTTCAGCACTTTAGTAATTGGGTAGTCTTCTGGAGTGTAAAAGGAGCTGTACGCTGCCTCTTCTGGAAGCAGAAGAATACAGCTTCAGAACATACCAATTTTGCACTAGCTGGCATTGTTATAGGCTCCAGAGACTCATACCCTCCACACATCCTTTTGAATAACACTGTCCGTTGCCAAGTCGGAGCTCGACTCTGAGGGGTCCTGCAGCTGCAACCAGCACAGGAGGAGGAACAGCGTTCACCTCTAAAACAAGAGCCGCCACTGCTGTACCAGAGTACCTGCACTGGAACAATAACCTATTGGGGGAGAGAGCAAGGGACTTGACAGGAAATCTCAGCAGGTCACAAAAAAAAAAAGACAGAAATCAATTTTACATCAGCTCACTCAAAATGGCTGTCCCTGGTGATTGAACCTCTGGGGCCAATTCCCACCTCATATGAGGATGACATGTGGTTCTCATAAACCACATAACCCTCTTCCTCCTGTAGAAAGACAGTTATATTAGCAGATTTAAGACAATAGAAATGCTGTATTTGATTTAAGTAAAAATACAACCAAAAAAATAAATAGTCTGTGCTGGAGGCATTTATCAAACTTACTGGACTATTAGAAAATATTGCCAACAAAGAAGGAATTGACATTCCCAGTTCTTACATATGTAGAAAGTCTTGCATCAATAATCCAAAAGCTTCACCCACCTTAACTGTGGTACCACATGCAGTTACAGGGAACTGAAAGATGGAAAAAGCAGAGGTGATACCAACAGGACTGCAGGAAGGGTCATTTGTTTCTAGCAGGCTGATTGAATCCACATCTATGTAGGGCAGAATGACATGTCTAGCCACGATCACCACAAACTGGCCATCCCTGGTACACTGCACTGTCACTACATGAGAAGAAAGCAAATGCATGAGTTGCTCTGCTGTAGCTCACAGATTTATTACACTACACATATAGTTTGCATGAGCACACTGGAAACTAGAAAACACAGATACCTGTTCTCCCATAGTAGCACTGCTGCCCATTAAAGCAGCACTTAATAGTTTGACACTGTTCAGCCGTGATATCTGAAGCCCCACACTGGATCTTCTCATGCTCCTCCAGCTGGCATTTGTCAAAGGTGTGTTCAGGCAGAGGAACCTTTGGTTGCTGAGGCAGCTGAGAAGGAAGAGAAGGCTGGTATTCCTGCAGAGGCAGAGTCCAGTAAGCCCTGGCAGTAAAGTCACAGAACGAAACAACCACCACCACCATGACACCAAACAAACACTTGAAAAGCGCCATTATGGGCTATCCTCACACTGGAGAAGGGGGGAAAAAAAAAGCAATACCTACCTCTCAAACACTGGCTTTATATATGATTGAGTATGTGGACTTCACAAAAAAACTCCGCCTCTCATTGTTAAGAGTCAACTGTGTGGCAGCCCTGCAGAGTTAATCAGCTGAGGGCTGACAGGTGGAGCTTATTGTCTGCTCATCTGCCTGCAAAGAAGTCATTATACCATTGTTGAGTCAAATCAGATGTTTTTTTCTTAGAGAGACTTGAGAAAAGCTGTCAATTATTTGAAGTTGTGAGTTGCAGGCTGTACATTTTGTGACTTCAGGATCTGGGTTATTTTGGGTTTGTTTACAGAAGCCGACTATTTTTACTGTATTAATATTGTAAGTGATAAACCTTCCACAGCACATTTTTGTCACTACTTCCCACTTGCAGTACCTGAAAAAACAAACAAAAAACTTCATTGTCTTTTATTTACACAGATGTATGGGCGGTACACCCAGGAGCTGGGTGTGTATGCCAAAGAGGAAGCAGCCCGTCTACGGGATGGAGGCGTGCGGGATGGACTGAGGAGGAACACCACCATTCGCAGCCGTGCTGCAGATCTCCTGGAGTATGAGAAAGACCCCTGTGCAAAGTGCCAGTGTAAGTGGTGATTATGAAACAAGCCCAACCTAATTCAGAGTGTTTTTGCAGGTTGTGTAGCGCACAGACATAACCTGAAGGTCAGACCAAGGCAAGTGTTTAATGCACTCAATCAAAGTGGACCTGGAGTGTGTCTGCGTGCGTGTAGTCCGACAAGCTTGAAAGTTGTCTGAAACCATAGGCTCCTTAAAGTACACCAGACCTGCTACCTGACACAGGGGAGCAGGAGAGGATGTGAACACGATTAAATGTGACTGATCTGAGCAATGACCTCCAGCCAACAGGCCCGTGTCAGTGTCAGACAAACACAGCCCCCTCTGCTGGCTGCCGCTGGCCCGCTGTGTATGTCTGTGTAGAGACGTTTGCTTTGCTGTGTGTGTTTTTGTTGTGTGAGCAGAACTCTGATCTGAACTGTCAGATTATTTTATGTCTAAGCCTCCCAAATGACTGTAGATAAGGGAGTGGCACCAGAAGAGAGCTGCACTCCAGAGCTACTTAACAGTAACAGATTGTGATTGTGTGTTTGTTTGGGTCCTCCAAATGTTCTTAATTTTACTTGTACTTTATTTAAACTCAATTTGTGCAGGTTACTGAAATCAAAGGGCATTTTCTGAAGGTCACCAAAGCAGCTATGTATTTCTTAAAGGGACACTTCACCCAAATTTACAAACAGTGAAGTCTTTTGTTATCTACTGTAAAAGGTACACGGTTTTAGCAAAGTCACATTGCAATGGTATTTTGACAGTCGCAAAAAAAACTACATTTACCTGCATTCTATCACATTCTATCATAAAATATAAATCAGTAGTATTATAGGAGAGTCAGAAAACATGTTGTTTTTGTGTGTGTGAGTGTGATTTTGGATTAATTGAGTGACAGAAAAAAATTCCAATGATTGTATGTAAATAAATAAATTAGTACAATTCATTAGTTCCAGCTTGTTGTAAGAATTTGCTGGTTTACTTCAGTCTTATGTAAATATCTTTAGGTTTCAGACTGATCAGTCATCTTTATGGATATTTTCTATATCTCCAGGACTAGCAAGAATGTGCCATACAAGTCAGCTTGCTTTGCCTTATTAGAATATCAAGTTCTTAAGTTTTCTTCAGTGTGAAGCTAATCCAGAGGTAGTTCTGTGTGCATTCAAGGGGACAATGTGAACAGAAACTGGTAATTTAGCACTCTTCTAATAAGGCTAATGCACCACATAAGGGATAATCTCACTTAAAGTGAGAGTGTGCATAAAAGAGACAGGCAGAAGGTTCGTTTTCCCACATGGTTGTACAAGTGAGCCAGCATGTCTGTTCTTCAGGCTCCGTCTCTGCCTCTTTGGCCTTGTGACTAGTGATCTGATTAAAGCTCAATATATTGCGCCATAGGTGAAAGGTGCACTATATCAGGCCAGTCTTGCTCCCTCGCTCGCAGCCATTTAAAACAATCACTTTCAAATCAGGAGCGAGCCAGAGTGATTTGTGTGCTCGCAGATGAAGCGGTGTTTGCATTTTTTTTTTTTTTTTTTTTTTTTTCAGGTTTTTCTTTAGATGGACCTCAGGCTGCTCTGCTGTAGTCTTGTTAAGTAGAGTATACAGAGAGAACCTACAGGTTTGGTGGAAGTGGGAGTTTCAGTGTTTTCCTCTCATGTATTTATGTGTGGGAACATCATCTCTGCAGTGGATGGACTACGAGTGTGTACCTCTGTTCAAGTCAGTATTTGGTACTGCAGCTTTTGAACAAGGCAGCCTACACACGCAGCTAAAGGTTCTGCTGCTGGTCATGATGGAGAGCTGAAAACATGCTGCCTCACTGTGTTTATTTTGACTCATGGAGCAAATCTTTCAGGGATTTTTGAGGTCTGATCTCTGGCCACCTTCATGGTTCAGCATCAGTATATTACGTGACATGTTAAGCTTGACTGCACATCTTAGAATATACTATGTAGGCTATAGGTACAATATTTTGTGTGTTTTTATGATTTTTCTTGATTACAGCTAGTCTGTTTTGGGTGATGCAGTTCAGGACTAACAGAGGTGGAGAAAATGTCTGGTGTTGGGTGTGATTTTTACTGTAGGATCAGGAGAAGACATCTGTGAACGCCGCTGAGCCTGCGGATGTGAGCGCGAGCCAAGATGCGCAAGGAAGTATGTGGCTATGCAGGTGCCAGACAAAATGCTTGTTTCTGTGTGTGAGAGAGGAATAAATATAGAGAGAGTTGAGGGAGTGAGAGTTTGCCCAGCTTCTCTCACATGGTAATGTCCAGTGAATTGTGAAATAAAAAAAATATAGATCCAATAAAGGACATGGCACTGTGAGCTGCACAGATAGATTCAGATTTTAAAAGTTCTCTATGATATGTATTTTTGTGAATCTTGGTCTGTATGAGTGTCTTTGCATGCATGTGCCTGTCTCTGTTGGCCACTTGCCATTCCGCAGGTGGCCTGGCTGCCGGTCAGCTTGCCCCATCACAGACACAGTTGTACCACGGCTCCCCTGGGAGATGCAGCATCCCTCTGTGATCTGAATCCTGCACCAGAAAGACTGCTGCAATGTCTGACTTCGTAAAAATATGCTTATAAAACAGCAGCCTCATTTAAAGAACATGATCAAGATGGTGAAGTATGAAGTTTTTCATATAGAAAACTTTGTAAAAGCAGAATTATGACACATTTTTTATATTTTTTATTGTTATTTATGGATTGTGAAAAACTAAGGTACTGTTATGACAGTTAAAACAAGATACCAAAAATTTAGCAAAAATATCTTCAGTTGCCAGACTAAAGGAGAATAACAATCCATCTATGATATTTTTGTCGCTTTTATATAATTTATTTTAGAGGCATTATTTCATTTTAAAGTATTTTGAAATTTTACCTATGGAAAATTTCCAGAAATGAATCTTTTATCCTGTCTCTATGTGGCCCTGTGATGGACTGGTGACCTGTCCAGGGTGTACGCCTGCCTTTCACAATTGCAATTGTGAAGTTCATTGAGGTGTTTTTATAGTTGGTGGAATAATAATCTAATCTAAACAATGAATTAGATACAGATCAATTCTGTCTAGGGCACAGGGGCCCAACCCATGTTCCTTGAGGGCTTCTACCTTCTGATTGAGAGAACACACCTGATCCAGGTAGTCAGCAGAAGGGAGAGCAGGGATAGTTGGAAAATAAGCAAGACAGTGGCCCTCCTCTCTAGGTAATGCTCAAAGTATGAGTAAGATCAGCCTATTATGGTAACCAAAAAATTACAATATCACCAACATTATCCTTGACTCAGCGCTGTCTACTCCATGTCTTTCTGTTCCTCCCTTGCTCTCTTTTTGCTGCTACTGGTAGCTAATACCTGCTGCTATTGTTTATGAAAAACACTAGATGAGTTCCAAGCAGGACACGTATTTTAAAAAAAAGCTTAAGGTATCTCTACTGTAGTGTTTTTGTGAAATACGGATCTGGCAAATGTGTTAGGAGCACATTTTTAGCTCCTCTGGGGACGGGCACATCTATGAATGCTCTGGATATTTAAGTGAATTCCAGGCTTTGGCAGTGTCCACAGACAAGAGAGAAGAAATGAGTCCAGTGATGCTTCTTTTAGCTGACCTAGCTCAAAGTTATAGATTATAATGTAATGGTAGAATTTATAACTGTGACCTAGCTTGGTTTTGATTTGTATTTGAGGTTGATGAAGATTAAGTGTTTGTCACACTCATCACATTCACCACATAATATGCACACTATAGCTCTGCCCACTGTACTCATTGTGTTTATAATCTTTGATTCAAAGATTTATTTCAGAATCTCATGGTATTCATCATCAAACCCACAATTATTTTCACTGAATCAGCAAAAAATACCTAATTGATCGTGTTCATAATATAGTAAAGATTCCATGTTTTGAAATAATATTTCTGGAAATTGGCTTTTGTGGAGATTCAATTCATTTATACAAACATATTGCTTTTTCTAAATAAAAATTCTAAATTCTTACATTTCTTAGACCTATGTAAGTACTTCTGCTTGTTTCTCATCCTTCCCCTCTCACACTGCTGATTCTTCAAGTCACGCTGGACATGCACCTCACTGCAGTCCCTTTTACTTTTGCTTTTCCTCTGCCACTTTCTGCCTCTGCTCCCGCAGTGTGTGCATCCCGCTGTCAGAAGTTCCTGATCTCGCGGGTGGGGGAGGACTGGATCTTCCTCATTCTGCTGGGGCTGGTCATGGCTCTGGTCAGCTGGGTCATGGACTACGCCATCGCCTTCTGTCAAGAAGGTAGGAAAGAGACAGGGAGCCAGGAAGGAGTTACAAAGACAGATGGATGACCACTGAATATCAAACTGTAGCGAAGTAGAGTCATGATATTAATATTAATACAAATTGACTTCCATACTGATACCAAGTTATATTGATCTTGAACAGTAGCCAACAAAGTGGCTTTCATTAATAATCAAAGGATAAAAAAAAACAATTTTACTCCCACACAGCTTCAAATGCATTAATCTTAATACTGACACTTCAATTCATCCTCTGTTGCTGTGTCTGTTTAATCAGCTTTAGTTATTTCTACTTTGTTTAGCTTTTCTACAGATGTGTGAGTGTGAAAAACAGAAAGTATAAAATGGTTAAAAAAAAAATAGGGAAGAACTTTCCACAAATGTAACATCTGTTTTTTTTTTTTTTTTTTTTTTTTTTCCCAGGTGTTTGTAGAAATTTCCACCAGTGCATGTGGATCAGCTTTTGTGCCCACACAGAGATTTCTAAAAACATAATCAATTTACAACTGTGCATCACAGCCACAGTGTGATCCAGGCAGCCCCTTTTATTCTGTCATCAAAGCAGCTAAATTGATGGTCAAGTCATTCTCATTTTAAATATGTGTTTCTGTTTTTATTGCCTGACAGATGAAACGATGCAAATCGGGTCTAATTTCCTTTTTTTTTTTTTTATGAACTTTCCTTTTACTTTGTGTCTCCAAAGCCCTAAAACAACCTGACAAGGAAAGATTAGTCTTACACTGCTTTGATTCAAGGGGCTATAAGCCAAACAGATCAACATGCAGTGTTAGTGGCATCTTCCCCGTTCACTGAAAAAGATCAGCATGGGCAAAGAGAGGACCACAATGGAGAGAAATACATTTTTTTCTGTGAATGTAGATATTTTCCTCAGATTCAAGTAACACTTCCTCCTCTTTCTCTCATATCAAATGGTAAATTTAATGGTTAGAGCGTAATGATGAGTGAGGGGGAGGAGGCTACCAAGCTGATATCAGTGAAGAAAAACAAATGAATATGATAGAAAAACAAAGAAGAGAGGAATCAGGTGAATCTGTAGATCTTAACAGATGCCGAAAAGCAGTTTGTTTCATTTTCTGCTGCATTATACTAAGTTGAAGTTACTTCTGTGTGTATGTGCAGCACAGAAGTGGATGTATGGGGGGCTGGACAGTAACATGCTTCTGCAGTACATCGCCTGGGTCACCTACCCTGTAGTGCTCATCACTTTCTCAGCAGGATTCACACAGATACTAGCACCTCAGGCTGTGGGTAAGATACACACACACACACACATACCCACACACTTGAACAGTTTATACATAAACACATGTATTCATAACTAATTCATGGTAACAATTCTGTGTTTGAATACTCTAATTTGGTTTCTAATGCACCATAAGACCTCCAAGGATGTGTGCTCTATGTTTCCTATAGTTGTCACTTTGGCAGAAAATCCATAAAATACCCCTCTGATGTGATGTGCATACAGAAAACTATATGAATATCAATCAGCTTTCCCCCCTCACCCACCCCACTGGCTGTTCATTTATTCTTCTCATCCTTCTCTCTGTAATGGTTTTCTTTCAGCTCGTATTTTCTCCCCACTCCATCACCTGGCGTCTCTTTCTTTTCATTTCCCAGGTTCAGGTATTCCTGAGATGAAGACTATACTGAGGGGGGTGGTCCTGAAGGAGTATTTGACTTTCAAGACATTTGTGGCTAAAGTAATTGGTCTGACCTGTGCCCTGGGCAGTGGGATGCCTCTGGGGAAGGAGGTAGAGGTTGATTTTTTTTTTTTTTTTTTTTCCCTTCATCTCATCCCATCATGGTCGTACAAATAGCAAAAGATGGATTGCTTTGAATTTGAGGAGGGTTTAATGTTGCAAAGGTTTTGAGTAATGTCCCTCCACTTCAGCACAGCATGAGCCACTCACTGATAAAATGTGCTTTCAGTCATATCCTGTCTACTTACGTCCCAATCTGCCTCCTGTCCTCCCTCTCAGGGACCCTTCGTTCATGTTGCCAGCCTGTGCGCCGCTCTCCTGAGTAAACTCACGGCCGCTCTTTTCGGTGGGATTTACATGGTGAGAATAATAATCACATAAAAATAATGACACATATGGTTTATGCACACTCACACACACACACACATTCACACACTCACAAGCAGTTTTAGGCGATGAAATAGAAAAATATCTATATATTTGGTGTAACTACCCTTTGCCTCTAAAACAGCACCAATTTTGTGTTTTTGAAGGTACTTGGCCATTATATGTTGTTCCAAGCATCTTGGAATTTCTGTCTCTTTATGTGATCCCAGACTGGCTCTGTGATGTTGAGATCAGGGCTCAGTAGGGCCCAGGCCATGTGCTGCAGGGTTCTTTGTTCTTGTTGCTGAAGAAAGCCTAGTTCTTTATGACTTTGGCTGTACTGTATCTCTAGGCTTGTTGTCAAGCTGCAGAATGAATATGAGGCTGATCCAGTGTCTCCTCCAGGTCATGATGGGAAAATACATTTAAACAGTGCATTGAATACAGTAGAGGTTGGGGTGTGAGTAGTCAAACATTTCACAGGTGCCTTTGGTTCTGCTGATCATGATCTGGCTGTAGCACAATACTGAAGTGCTGTAATTAATGTTCTTTTGCACACCCACTTACCCATAACCTACCTCTTCTACTCATGCATTATTATTTGAGTTAATGATTAATTCATGGTTTGAATAAATCATCAGTGATTGAATAAATAAAGATCTGAGGTACATCAAAAAGCAACCTGAACTTGTTCTGTAGCTGTCATTATACAGTACATGTAGATACAAAGGTCAAGTGTTTTCAATCACCCCTCATTCATAGCTGTGTATTTCGGTTTTGGTTTTTTAAACTTGTTTCTATCTAGCAATGTTTCACAAAAGCAGTGCCCTCTTCTCAGGGACACACATTTCCCCCTGCTCCAGTGGAGCATTTTGGGGTCAAGGACCACATCATTAGCCATCCATAATTCAGTATGGGGAACTTTCCATCATAAGCCAACTTCTGACCACCACTGCCCTTTCCGACTCCCTTCTGAATGGATGCGCCAAATAGAGGCTTCTAAAAAGGCATCCAACCATTATCGGTACCACTTATTCGTATCAAGGGTCATGGGGAAGGAGGTGCTGAAGCCAGTCCCAGTCGACTTGAGCCAGAGGCAGGGTGCACCACAGACTGGTCACCAGTATATCACAGAGTTGACACATAACTACTCACACTCACATTCACGCCTACGGCAATTTAAGATGACCAATCAACCTAACCTGCATGTTGTTGGACTGTGGAACGAAGAAAACCCATGGAGACACTGGGAACATGCATCCTACACACAGATCGACTAGGGTTAAAGAAAACAACCTTTTTTTATTTACTGCACTAAATCTTTATGTTTCTCACTGATGATTAATGCTGTTAAATGTTTCTGCAGCTGTCATTAATCATAGTTGTCTCAACATAACATCTCCATGTTTAGTTATCTGTAAGAATTAACAATAGTAAACAAGATGAGGAACATTAGAAGTTCAGGGTGGATTTTTCTTATAGGCCTTTATATAAAGAAATGAAGTTCATGGCATCCAATTCTAAACATAACAGTAGTTGAACATTTTGCATGAAACTATCCTAATTTACACTATAGTCGCAGAAATAAGATTCAAGTAGTACAACTCTGCCGGTCTTATTGTAGTAGAATTAGTAAGAGTCATAGAGAAGCAGCCTATGAACTATCTGTAGATGTATTTGTGAATGCCAAATAGGGAAATACATCTGATTTCTAAGTCTATCTATTTAAGTCTAATCTAAGTTTTAGCTGCTTAAAAGACACAAAGGAAACATTCTTCAATTTTGGAGGATGTTCTCTATATTCTATTCTTTGGTCCTTTTAAGTATGTAACAGGAAGAGAACAAAAGAACACAAACACAGCTGCACTGTGACAAATCTGTGACATTTCTTTGACTTTCTGCCACCCCCTAGGAGACACTCACACCTCCACTCATGTGAGACCTCACCCTGGATGCCTCTCTATTTCCACATTGGACAATGTCCTGCTTGTCTCCTCTACGTACCAACAGCATCAGCATCCCTGTCACTATGGAGAAAGATAGACTGCGGTGATAGGGTGGAAGAAAAATATGTCAGCACGCTTAGAAAGACTGGGACCATTAAACATAATCAGTCTGGGAAAATGTTAATTCAGTCTACTGTGCAATCAAGACTGTTTGCTAAAGTTCATTCGCTGCTTCTTTGATTTTTGTGTAGTTTGGATAATAAGTTGAATGTCTTCCAGGAGGAGGATAGAGAAGGTAACCTCTGCACTCACACAGATCGCACTCACACATATTTCTATCTCTTTTTTTTTTATTGCTATAGGAAGAGCCCTTTGAGGGAAGCAAGGTATGAATGCACGAGTCAGATAGTTTCTTTATTTCCAATTCCATCAACATTAATAATCCATGCTGTTCATTTCCGAGGCTGAGATAGATTTTTGATGCCTTTTCATTTGTCTGCGCTGTTTGATTCTGTTCAGCCAACCGTCGCAGCGAGGCATCTATCTGTGTTGTCTTAGCTTCCGTACAAACACCTCATTCCATGATTTCAACACTCAATCCTGGTTTTTCTTTTACGGCCTCCCATATCCCACCACTCATATATGTAAGCTCATATATGTGAAATGGTACATCAGCAGTTTTTGCAGTAAAACTGTTGCAATTGTAAAAAGTTGCTGTCATTTGTTTTTCATGGGAAATGCATTTGTTGTGAATTATGTGTTTGTGGCCTTCGCCGGTACATGTACACCTGTTGGGATTTGAGTGTGCGTGCGTGTTTGCTTGAATGCGTGGCTCTGTTTGTTTGTGTGTGTGTGTGTGTGTGTGTGTGTGTGTCTGTGTCTGTGTGCGTGTCTGTGTGTCTGCGTGCGTGTATCTGATTGTTTGGACAGAACGAGTTGAGGAACACAGAGATGCTGTCGGCTGCCTGTGCTGTGGGTGTGGGCTGCTGCTTCGCTGCTCCAATTGGGGGTAAGACTACAAGGCTGCACCTTCCGATTGAACAGTATCTAATTATGGTAGATAATTATGGGAGCTAATTAGCTGAAGAGAATATGACCCCCAGCTCTAGTGCAGTGCCTGAGGATGCCAGCTCTTTGATTCAGATTCTCAACAACTATTTACCAGCATGACAATAAATTTGGCATAATTCATCTCTATTAGCAGACCATGTTACCCTTTTTTGTACTTAAGGGTGAAAAATGAACACCTCAGGTTTTAGAAGCCGCTAAGGTTTTAAGTTGTACAGGTTATTCATTTATTCTCGATCTTAGAGCTTGTAACTTGACAAATTAATCTTAGCTCAAGATACTTTTACTAGCTTTTTCCTAGAGATGTATCAACACAGCATCACTCATCATCGTGGCATTGAAAACCAGAAAAACGTGGAGTCACGATGATTTTGTGAAATTCCTTTGTGTATTGCTTGTTCAGAGAATAATATGTTGAAAGCTTGTAGCTACACAGTGAAAAACAGGTAGAGGCTGTTTTTGGCACATGATTGACACTTTGGGGGATTCATTTTGATCAACTTGATCAACTAAACTGACTCATGGTGACATAGTGTACAATGTGTACTACACACCTGAGGAGAGAATTCACGCACATCACAGAGCCGTATTATACTTCATTAAATTATGGTATTTTAAAACCGGTAAGCATTCGATTTAAAATGGCCTGTAAATGTGTAAGCCTTGGAAATAATGTACAAACTTTTTTTTTTCTAATTTACAAATGTCAGTGTTGCAAAACCAAAAATTCAGAGCTAAAATGACTGAAACTGATGGAGTCAGTTGATGGAAAATGAATCAAACTCTTTTAATAATCAAGTTATTGCTTGATTTGATTCTGTACTTAGACGTAAACTAAATATCTCTGGGTTTTGACCTGTTACATTATCTGGAGAAGTGGGGAATTATAAATATTTTATACTAATTTCATTTATTGACAAAACAATTCAATTAATTCATTAGGAAAAAAACTATATGAATCAATAATACAAATAATTGTTAGTTTCACTCCTAATGATGCTTTCATGGATATGGGACTAAAGTGAGGTAAAGAAATAGTTGATTCATTTATTAAAAAAGTTTATGGGCAGGAGCATATATATGTGTGTTTCTTTGATGCAGGGGTGCTGTTCAGTATTGAGGTCACGTCGACATTTTTTGCTGTGAGGAACTACTGGAGGGGCTTCTTTGCTGCCACCTTCAGTGCCTTCATATTCAGAGTGCTGGCAGTGTGGAACCAAGAAGAAGGTAACACATAAGACATGGAATATTATCTGTATTTTGTATATTTGTGATGTTACCTCTGTCATTTTGTGGTTTTTTTTTTTTTTTCTGTTTTAACTGACGGTTAAAATCTCACACAGAGTTAATTTGATAATTTGTGTTTTACCACACATCATGGTGATATACAAACCACACAAAATAAGAACAATCTTCATTTTCCTCAGAGACCATCACTGCTCTCTTTAAGACACGTTTCCGTCTGGACTTTCCATTTGACCTCCAGGAGCTGCCAGCGTTTGCCGTCCTTGGGTGAGTGAATAGTCACAGCAGGGCAGTTTGGTGCCTCTCTGAAGTCTCTTTCCACATTTACCTCCCTGTTGAGAGACTGAAGGTTGATTTGTATTTGATGAACAGGGCATGAAATTGACTTTTTACTCTGTTGATTAGAAGTAGAGACTGTCTCCGGAGTATCATGTGCCAAATTTGATTTGCTTGATCCCGAACTGTCTTAATAGAGAAAACTGTAAATTAACATTGGTAGGCTTCCTGTCAAAGAGCCTTAAAAAAGTGATTGAAGTGCAGGTGAAGCTTTAGTGTATTTCAGTAGTGTAAGTGATTCCATTTCAGGTTTTATTGTGTCATTGTCTGTCTGTAGGATTGCCTGTGGTTTTGGTGGCGCCCTGTTTGTCTACCTGAACCGGCTGATTGTAGAGTGTATGAGGAAACAGAAAACTATTAACAAGTTCCTTCTGAGGAAGTGAGTATCTGATCTCTGATGTTACACAGACTCTTTACACACGGATGGACGTGTTTTCTATCTTTAAAGAATAGTTTGTGAAATGCACTTATTTGCTTAGTTACACATAGTTAACTGTAGATAGACACCACTCCAATGTCTGACAGTAAATAAGAAGCTATAACCAGGAAGTGGTTAGTTAAGCACAAATACTCAATACAAGAGGAAAAGCTAGTCTGACTCTTCTCTGAAGTTCAATAATTAACATGTTAGATCTGGTTTGTTTAATCTGTATGAAAACTTGTGTGGGTTTTCTCCAGGTACTCTGGTTTCCTCCCACAGTCCAAAAACATGTATGTCAGGTTGATTGGTGACTCTAAATTGCCCATAGGAGTGAGTGTGAGTGTGTGAGGTTGTTTGTCTCTATGTGGCCCTGTGATGGACTGGTGACCTGTCCAGGGTGTACCCCTGCCTTTCACCCAAAGAGAGCTGGGATAGGCTCCAGCAGATCCCTCTGACCCAGGTTAGGAATACGCGAGTATAGATAATGGATTGATTGATGGATGGATGGGTATAGATTATGGATGGAGGGGTTGGGGTGTGATAAAAATAAGTCACTATGAGCAAAGAAATTCCCTCTCAACTGTCCCCATAACATCACAAATTGGTTGTATCAAGAAACCAAACATGATATAACATGTTAATTAGTGATCTCTAATCATGCTGGTAAGCAGATGTATTTGACTTTGTACAGAGCCATGCTAACAGTTTCCACCTGTTTCAAGTCTTTGTGCCTAAGGCTGCCATATGTTTACTGTGGAGACATTAAAGTGTGATCATCATCATCTAACTCTCTACTGGAAAGAGAATTTAAACAAAAACAATTTTCTCAGGTTAAACTGTGACCCTAAGTTTGTGTTTATAATTGACTCTGTGTCGTACTGTATGTCACAATGTTAATTCAGCATTGGGAGATTCAGGTAAAGTATTTGACTGAACTAGGCCAGTTTAACAGAGATCTATTTATAGACCTCCTATCCTCACCACACAGAAATCAAGTATGCACATACAGTGTGACAAGCACACTCATTAATGACCCTGCAGTCCCTCTCTTCCTGTCAGACGTCTGGTGTACCCTGCGCTCGTCACCCTGCTGGTCTCAACACTCACGTTCCCTCCGGGCTTAGGGCAGTTCATGGCTGGACAGGTGAGAAATCACTTTCACACTCTTGACAGTATGAAAGCATGCCTCTGAGAGTTTGTATCAGGTTGCTGGTCATTTTTGTGTGTCATATTTGATAGCATAAGTTAACACACACACAAACATACCAAAAAACCTGACATGTTTTATGATTATATAGACAGGGTTTACTGCAGCGTGACAACATGCACAGGCCTCGGAGCTGTAATTAGTAAAACAGAAAATAAAATCAAATATTTATTTTCTTCAGAAAATTACATTACATTGTAATGTAACATTTGTATGTTATGTTACATGCTGTTCAAATGTTTCTGATGATTGTGATGTTTCTGCTATAGTCTCAGTTACGTAGCACTGCATCTGCAACATTAAACGAAGTGGCCAAATGGATGCAGACGGATTATTTTTCTCCTAGAAAAGGTTAAAAAATGTCAAAACCATAAAATTGGGTTTGAGCCTGTACAGAGATGCAGAGCACACAGTTTTTGTGCCAAAGTTACCCGTGTGCCTGTCATGCTGTGAAGTCACCCTGCATAACAAGCCTTATAATATCACTCTGAGCTTTTCCAGACTCTCAAACCATGAAAAAAACTCTGCCAGTGGGATTAAAACACCAGTTTTCTTCCATTAAGAAGACAAAACACTAAAGAACTGTTTTCTTCCACTGGGTGTTTTCAGATAGTTCCAGGTAGCAATGAAGCTGCATTCATTTCTAGAAATTTTATCTTATTGCAGATCCAATTAAAATTTCAATGTTGCAGTAGTGATGGAAGTGTTTTAGCTGTTTGATGGGCTGCTATAATATTTGGTTTCAGCCTCACAGAGCCACTAGCATGGCAGGACACTCTTAGTCCTGTTTTCACCTTCACAGTAAAAAAAATCACAGGAATTTGCAGAAGACCCAGCAAATTGTTTGCTGCTGCCCTTCTGTGACCAGTAGAGCTGCCAAAACAGTGTGAAACCTTCACTTAACTTTTTCCTTGTTTTGACCCGTCAGCTGACTCAGCACGAGTCTCTGGTCGCACTCTTCGACAACCGCACCTGGTGCCGTCAGGGCGTGGCTGAGGAGTTTGACTACATCAGCCACCACCATGCCTGGAAGCACCCCCAGGTCAACGTCTTCATCACCCTCATCCTCTTCATCATCATGAAGGTAGCACACGTGTAATATTCAATGGTGAATTCATGATGATGATGGCGATTGAATGTTTATGATTTTTAAACTTTCCTCCATGTTTCAGTTCTGGATGTCCGCTGTTGCCACCACCATGCCTGTTCCATGTGGGGCCTTCATGCCAGTTTTCCTTATCGGTGAATAAAATCCACTCTCCCATTGGTTTTTCCTGCAGCATTTAGAACTCCTTCAAATAACTGCTTGGTGTATCTATGTGCGATGCACAGGTGCAGCATTTGGCAGACTTGTTGGAGAGGTCATGGCAACCATGTTTCCTGATGGCATACATGCTGACGGCAGTGTGTATCCCATAGTTCCGGGGGGTTATGCTGTTGTTGGTGAGTTTTATACCTAATTTGCTTTGATAATTAATTTTTAAGCTACATTTTAAAGTTCCTCTCTCCAGCATAATTGAAATCATTGCTGCTACAGTTATTGGCATCACTTCATCCAGGTTTATAGAAACTGACTGATGAAAATTGTTTCACTTATGATGAACCAAGATGAAATAGAAAATTAGAAAATTGATTTTTAACTTCTGTCAAACATTTCTGACCACGCACTAGATCCTCCTGTGCTGTACGTGAATTCCTGCAATGAGACAATGTGAAAAAAAATGAGTGTTTCCTCTTACACAGGTGCTGCAGCTTTGTCTGGAGCAGTCACCCACACTGTATCCACAGCAGTGATTGTGTTTGAGCTGACTGGTCAGATCTCCCACATCCTGCCTGTGATGATCGCTGTGATCCTGGCCAACGCCGTGGCCCAGGCGCTCCAGCCATCCCTGTACGACTCAATCATCCGCATCAAGAAGCTTCCTTATCTGCCCGAGCTGGGCATGGGGCATCACGAGTGAGTCAGTGTGCCCAATCGGTGTCCTGTTTGTCCTTGTCCCCACCTGTTTGTTTGAATTAAACCTCAGGATGTTTCTCTGTTGTTTTTGAGCGATCCTGTGTCCTAATTTGTTTTTTATTTCTCCATCTCTTGCCTTTCATTTCCTTCCCTCTCTTGTTTTCCCCTTCTCCCTGCTCCCCCTTCTCATCAGCTAACCGCTATCTTCTCTCCTCCTGCTCCACATTTCAGGAAGTATAATATCCGTGTGGAGGACATCATGGTCAGGGATGTGCGCTTCATCACTCTTACATCTTCCTATCGCGACCTGCAGGAGATGCTCCTGACTGGTCAGCTCAAAACACTGGCCCTGGTTGAATCTAGAGGTAGGTGGTTGTAATATGGGGTTTTCATGGTTTGTGCTTCCAACTCTGTGGCAACATTATAAGGGAGGTCTTCTCCTGATTGAACCTGCAGCTCTGTTCTAACATCTTGTGTAAAAATCGGAAGAGTTCAGGCAGCATATTTCTGCCCATGGTTTTGGAATGAGACTGATGTTTTGATCATTTTGTTCTCCTTTGTCTTTGGTCTCTATCAAGTTTTCCTTCATTCGCTCTTTCTTTCTCTTCCTCCTTTCTCCTTAGACTCTATGATCCTGCTGGGCTCCATAGAGCGACTGCAGCTCCAGTCTCTGCTTTCTCTTCAGCTCAGTCACCAGCGGAGGCTGGAGTACCTGCGCCAGCTGGCCCAGGACAACGGCACACACGATCACCTGCCAAGTCTGACTACTGACAGCACCCCCAGCTCGCCGTGCGCCCACACCCACATAAACGCCCCGACCAATATCAACTCTCGCCAAGGGGTCCGCTTCCTGGTGAGCACCCAACAGGTGTGAGGCGTCCGGGGGCGCCAGGGCTGGGCTGGGGCAAAGTCTGGCTTGGGTTGGGTTGTAGCAGTAGACTAAAAGTGGATCAGGCACAGCATGTGTGAAGCCTGTAGTAGTAGGTAAAGGCACAGACGGAGTTTTTTGGGCAGCTGTCGTGGTAAGTGTTTACAAACTGTATAAATGTTCATGATTTCTACTAATACATTAACACATGTCTCTTGTGTCTCTGTCGTCTGTGCCTTTACCTGTGTTGTTCTGTTTATCTGCATGTGCTTTGTATTTGTCCTCTCTTTGTTTTCCGTCTGTGTGTGTGTGTGTGTGCATGTGCGCTTGTGTCTGGCTTCCTTTGTTAATGTATTTTCCATATAGATCTCGACAGAGGAGTCTTCCTCCTTCAGCCCAGTGGTTTCCAATGTCCAGCTCCCTTTGAAATCTGCCTTGAAAACTGTGTCTGCCATCAGCGACACAGAGACGCCAAATAGTATGTACTTTACACACAGTAGGAAAGAGGAACAGCGATGTGTGATACAAATGACAAACACATTTTAAAAGGTCAGAATTCAAATTCACATTTAATTAAAGCTGATTTTTGTTTTCTCTCTGAGGCTCTCAGACCCTCTCCTGTGCTGACCAAGATAAGGAGCTTCTGGAGGTGAGCACAAGAGCATGAAAGAGAGAAAGATATCATATATGCGTGGGTGCAAGTGTACTGAAAGAGTGTGACATGCATTATATGCGAGGGTGTGTGTGCTCTCTCTCAGTTCGCGCATACACTATACCGTCCGCCTCCTCCTTCTGCCGTCAGGCAGGATCCACCCACAGGCAGCAGGGTTTCCCTGTGTGATCTCATGCTGTGCTTTTTGTTCTGAAACATGTGTGAGTCATTGCCCCTTCAATACACAACACACTCACTGCCAGTCGAGCGTTTTGAACATCCTACATTTGAGCATTTTTGGTTTCAAAGTCATGATGTGTCTTTAATTAAACAGCTGACACAGTAGCAGCTCAGTCATTATGAACTTGTGCTTTGTAGTAAAACGTTCAAACATACCAGGAAATGTAAAATTTGACTTTCACTGATACTAAATATGACAGGCTGATTTTTGGTAACGTATTTATAGTGAGAGGAGTCATGGGTTTAAATGTTTTCACATCATACATCAGTTCCCAGAATTTTTAGAAGCTGAAACTAATTTAAATAAAGTTGATTAATTGATTAATCCTTTGAACAAAAGTAAATCATCAGTAATTTGATAATCAATGAATTGTTTAAAATCCATATAATTTGCATTCAATCCGAAACCATTTTGAAATGGGAAATTTCATAATGACAAATTGAACTTCTTATTTTCACTTTACAACACAAAAAAAATAATTTAAAAAAATGCATATTTTGCTTTACTTTACCTATATGTTGACAAAAGGCTCTGAATGAGGAGAATTTTTGTGGTTGACCACATTATTTTCACTTCTGTGTTTTCTGTCTTCAAAATCATCAAACCTGACCCCGCTTGGGATTTTCACAGTAAAAGCACTGTTCTGTAAATTTGCTCTTTTCACAGCAAACATTTAAACTTGTCACAGCAGAAACAAATTACAGGTGTTTCTAGTAACATTCACAATGGCTTTCCTCTATTCAAGTGTCACACCATAACCAGCATGAATAGACTCAACATAGCATATTAAAGCTGAAGCAGTATAGTGGAGTTCAGCCTTTATTCATTTTTTTAATTAACACTTATGACTTTCCAACTGTGACATGTTGACAGTCAATTGAAGAGCAAAATGAACTGCATTATGATAGTACACTTTTTTTCTTTTTTTTTTGTTCCCAAATGAATCAAATTCAGACATTTTCCACTTGACCTTGCAGGAAAACACACCAGTTTATCTAATATCACTAACAAGTGCTCAGCTCCAGGACTCATTATAATATTACAGTGCAGCATCTCATAATGTAATTAGTTACACCTGGTCTGATGTGAAACAAGGTGTCTTTGACTCAACTTTCACTCTACATGTGCCACCGAGTCATGTGCAGGGGCAGTTATTGCTTCAGTGAAGAGCTGGAACAAGCAGACGGTACGATACTGCCAGACACTGTGGAAGAAGATGAATTTTTCAAGTTAAAATAGGGGATATTTCAGGGAAAGCAGAAATGTTTAACTGTTTCAAAAAATGCTAAAATATAAGGTGTTCAAACCCCCTTTATTCTGGCAGTGTATTTGTCATCCAGTGTTGTGTGAGCATTGGGTTTGTACAGATTTCGTGACCTTACCTTCATCTGTGGTGCAGTAATTATACCCTTTCAGCAACATTGTGCTCACATCTTGGGGACTTCTGGCAGCAGAAGTCAGGCTGGGATCCAATGTTGCAGTGATGCCTTGTTAAAGGGCTAAACCTGTCCAGTTTCACTGATGCTGTGTTAATGTTGTGCTGTGTTGATGCCTTCTCTCCCCGGCTGGAAGAGCCCGGCTGGGCCGGCTCCTCCTGAAAAAAGAAAGGCCAAACCCAAACGAGTGAGGATCTCCATGGCGGTAAGATTGTCTGCCGCCTAGAGACTGTTGCTTAGTAACCGTTGCCTTGCGACACGTGCGTAGTGAGTGCTGGACCAAAATACTTGTGGTGCACAAACCAAAGCATTAGAGTGGCTTTGCAGAGAGAGCGAGAGAAAGTGTGTATGAGAGAGAGAGAGAGAGATGGGGCAATTTGTTTAAGTGGTAAACTGTCTTCAGTGGTAAACCAAATGTTGCATCTGATTCAGTGGTAAACCAAATGTTGCATCTGATTCAGTCTAAACTGTTCTTAGTGCTCATTGTGTGCTATGTTCATTTTTGTGTTTTAGCTTAAGGCTGTTGATTGTGAAAGTTTCTGATGCTACAAGTTTGGTTTATCGGATACTGGCCTGAACCTTATCTTTACCTTGGAAAATAGAAAGTAGATGTACAAGGTCATCTCCTATTGTAATGTGTTGATAAACTGTCTTTACTATGCATAGTGTTGTGTGATATTGGTGTACTTTGTGTATATAATAAATATTTTGTGTATATAGGGACATATGTATGTCTTACTAGTTTTTTTTCTTGCAGGACTCCACTGAAGTGGAAGATTGTATGACCCCATCAGAGGTGAGACCTACACAAACAGAAACTACGCAAGAGTTTTATAGTTGAGAGTTTCTAAGTTTCAGTGTCGTGTCACTCTTCTCATCTCAGATAGCAGAGTGGGAGGAACAGCAGCTCGATGAACCAGTGGATTTCAAGAACTGCAAGATTGATCCTGCCCCTTTCCAGCTGGTGGAGCAAACATCTCTGCATAAGGTACAAAATAAAAAATAAACACACCCTGAAACTACGTTTTTACAACAGTAGGTAATTAAATTTTTAACAAAAAAATGCCCTGTGCATACAATGAGAATCTTGTTTTACCAGCTAGGAATAAAGCAGAGCCATTTTTCACCACTCAATCCATGTGAATGGTCTCAGCTTCACTGTTAGTCATAAAAGTGTGATTACATAAATACACCTTGGGTTTTTTTGCTGTCTGGGGAAAGTGAAATCGCCTCTGTTGATTACACAAATCATAAATTACGGTAAGCTATGACTGGTTGGTGTCTAAAGTGTAGTCTGCCGGGGCTCACAGCAAGAATTTATGACTGTAGGATCATCTAGTCTGACACAATAAGCGTCTCGAGACATAGAAGAGCAGTTTCATCACAGAATTGGAGTTTACACAAGCTTGATCCGAAATGCAAATGAACCCTGCTCCCTAAGTATTTATCCAGGCTATGATCCATCTGTCCTCCTCCACAGACTCACACTATCTTCTCTCTGCTGGGCCTGGATCATGCCTATGTCACCAGCATGGGACGTCTGGTTGGAGTGGTCTCTCTCAAAGAGGTGTGCATGTCTGTTTCCTGGGCACTGACACAGAACTTTTTTTTTCTGCATTTGATCACTGATGTTCAACTTATCTCTACCTGCTCCCTTTCCCCTTTCTCTTTGTTTTACTTTCCCTGGCTCTTCTTTCTTTCTTGTTTCCTCCAGCTACGTAAGGCCATCGAGGGCTCCGTGACAGTGACTGGAGTGAAAGTGCGCCCTCCATTGGCCAGTTTCCGTGACAGCGGGAACAGCACAAACGTGTCCGAGGTAACTGAATTACACAAGCTGTGCATCCGCCACAGAGGGCTCTCGTTGCCACGGGAACGCAATCCTCATGTTAAGGACCAGCCAGATCTCTCGTACAAAGAGATCCCAGTCAACTTCTCAGACCAAACCAGTCTGCAGTTTCAAACCAGCCCAGGTGACATCACAAACCAGTCATCGGATCTGGTGCTCCAGGAAAGCCCCTCTTTCACTGAGGACCAATCAGAGTTTACTTTTGACTGCAGCCCCTCCCACACTGAGGAATCAGAGCTGGCCTGTGACTATGATCCCCCCACCCACACCCCTGAGCCGGACGAAACAGAGCAAGAACAGGGCAGTCCACCTCTGAACAAGGACCAATCAGAACCTGAGGGACAGGGTAGCCCCGCCCACACTGAGGACCAATCAGAATGATCAGATCCATACCGTCGCCTCATGAATATTGGCGTTTCTTATGTTTTTTTGAGGTCACACTCACCTCCAAGTCCAGCCTAGATTGGTTTGTAATGTTGTGGTGTGAGTGAGCGAGTGAGTTGGTGTAACATTTAGTTAGATGTGTCTGAAACTGTGCAGATGCTTGTTTAAAGGATAAAGCTTGTTTTATTCTGTAGTCTTATTATTGTCAACAAATCCCATGAGAAGAGCTATAGTGACAATGGATTTGTCAGTTTCCTAACACTTCCTAACAGTCTTGCCCTCCTTGTTGTTCATACACTGCTCTTAAAGACAAATATTTAAAGGTGAACTGATTTTACACATGCAATCCCACGGATTACCACAATACACTAGTCCACAATTTACCTCTGCTTGAGGCTAGCATCTCAAGGTTATAGTAGCCGCTATCATCAAGTTGCATTGTGGGCAATGAATTTGGACAAGGAAGAATAATGTGCAGAGAAAAAGATGGCATTTGCATGATTCTGCTGCATCAATTAGTTTCCTCTTTTAAATTGTACCTTGTAAATCTGACAGAGAACACAGTGCTACATTGGTGGCTCATTCTTTTATTGAGCTTTTTAAAAAAATGTTTGAGTTCTTAAACTTGGACCTGTCACATTGCATGGTCATAGGTGTTTAAAGCTTCAGCAGATGGACTTGAAAATGACATTTAAATTACAGCTCAGCATGATTGATGTGGATTAATGCGCATTTTACATGTAGTGAGCTGGGCACTGTTGTTTTTAGTAAAACGTTACTCACACAGGAGAAATCAGTGAATTTATTAGGGACTCTTTGCAGATGCAGATTTTGTGCTATAGTGAGTTTGAACCTGTGTGCCCATGTTTCATGTAATGCAGGATCATGTCAAATGGTGGAACAATATAACTTGTGTGTTAAACTATAATGTCGTGGAGGAATTAACTCTATTAGGCTACACAGAAAATACTAATTTAGCCTTTTCATGGGATTTGACACTAAGAAACATAGAATATTGCCAGCAATATCCTGTGTGTGTGTGTGTGTGTGTGTGTGTGTGTGTGTGTGTGTGTGAGAGAGTGTGACACTTTTTGACAGTTTTCTTGCCATTCTCCGATCTGGTCCACACTCCTATACATCGTTTTGACTTCAAACATTATGTGAAATAATGGATGGTGAAAACTAAAAGGAATAAATAATCAAGGGAAAGCACAGAAGAACAAAGACATGGAAAATTATTCTAATGAGCACATAACTATATGACTTCAAACTACCTATTCACAAGCTAATACATCAAAGAGGGATAAGATTAATGACTAAGACAGAATGGTGTTGGTTATATGTTGGCTGATATGCAATAAATTTACAGTAATAATGCAGTAAAATGTGATTTAATAGCTACAGTGTGTCCAGACTCCACTGTTTAAAACAATGCAGGCTCTGCAATTACATGTCACAGCATTTTATCAGTATTTATCAGTTTTGTTTTTTTTTATTTTACCACCAAATATCAGTGTCCTTATTAGCCCCCAACATCTACTATCAGCTGGGATCTATTCACTAAACAAAAAAGGCAGCTTCCAAAGGTCCACCAAGCTTAGTACAGGGCTCCAAATAATAATGAAGCACATTGTAATTACCATGAATATAATTTACTGCACATGTAGCCTTGTTTGGCTTTATAGGGGCTGATTTAATAAGGGCAATGTAGACTGTCAGTCTCATCGTTTGAACTGCCCCTGCATCTTCTTGCTATGTAAAATTACTGTGTTTAACGTGTTTCTAGCATGATAAAGGAACAACACTTGAGTGATAGGAAGATACTGGCTGTTGTACAGAGCACACTCACACTTACATGCACACATACACTGTATGCAGCCTGTAGATATTTACACCGTGATATGTCACACATATCTCTTATTGACAGAGTACATTTAATCCAGCCTGGCTTCTAATGAAATGTCGAGAAATGTAACCACTGTATGAAGCACGGTGACAAACCCCAAAAAGTCCAAAAGCTGTCGTAGATCAAAGCGTGTGTATGTTTGTGTGCGAGTCCTTGTTATGACTTTGGATGTATTTTAGCTTCATGCAATTTTGAGCCATATTCCAATTTTATGTGATTTCACCGCAGCACACCACCTCAGGCTCATTTTTGTCTGTGTAAACATTTGTGCAACAATTTATTAACGTCTTTTTGTTTGCATATAGAATGTGAAGTATTGCTCGCCGTATAAGATAATGTATAAGGAATTAAATGTAGAAAGTATATAAGCTAATTTGCAGAGAATCTAGTTAAGCAATAAGTCTGTAGTATCTCCCTTTATATGGCACTGACCTGTATATGCTTTGTACATATGAAAATACATGGTTGAAATCCAAGTATGAAATCTACGTACATGCTCTGTACATAGGACAGTTATGCATTTGAAATCCAACAGCCATTGTTATTTTTCAGAGAACATGAAATTGTTTTTTGTACATGAGTGAATGATTAAATTGAAAGAAAAACACCTTTAAAACATAAACTAAAAATTTGTGCTTCCTCTTTTTGTCTTTAGTTTGTGTTTATGGAAAAAAAGACAAAGAATCCTTTTCAAAAAAAAAAAAAAAATTATATTTATATATGCAGGACATTCAGTATCAAACACATCCTGACCCACAAGACACAGCATGACCTGGAATAAAACAACACTACAAAATATCCATAGAAAACCACTGCAATATGCAACACATATGACTCTTCACAGAAATGTACAAAAACTCAGTTTGAACAACAGCTTTACATTCTCATTGAACTCTCCAATATATATACTGTTTCCAGCAGCAAAAAACAGCAGAGGGAGGACAGTAATGAAAGGCCTGGAGGATGAGAGAGAAGGCAACGAGTGGAGGGGAGATGATCAGAGGAAGGAAAGAAGAGGAAGAGGAGGTGGTGGAAAGAGGTTTACAGTGAAAGCAGAACAATTTATGTCATATCCAGAATCAACACGGACTCAAAGAGACATAAGGATGAACAACACATCACATCAAATACTCTTTCTCCTTCTTTTCCTCTCATTCATCTCTCTCCTCCTCCTCGTCGAATGATGCCACTCCAGAAGAGGCGCGGTCGGAGAAGAAGCTCCTCGGGCTGCAGTGCCACACCCGAACTTCATGAAACACGCTGCCTTCCTCCTCATCATCCTCTTCATCCTCCTCTCCGGGAGACTCTGAGTGAGACGTGGAGTAGCAGGAGTCGAATCTGCTGCTCCTGCCCCGAGGCCTCCACTCAGGTTTTTGGTGGACGCAGATCTCGCTGCGCTGCTCCCGCAGAGGAGCTGGCCGCTCCTCATGACCAGCCAGCCTCTCTTCCTCTTCCTCTTCCTCCTCCAGGAACGAACTCATGCAGTCGCTGGGTAAAGTTGGTGAATTGGTCTGGGATGAATGTGGGTCACTCATAGATGCAGGCCTACCACAGAACAGGCTGCTGCTGCTGCTGCTGGACCCCATAGGGCTGTCGGAGGGCAAGGCCTCGTCAGAGTTGACCTCAGGCTGGTGTTGCGCTCTGGACATTGGATTGGACGTGGCGACTTCTGAGGGAGGAGCAAAGAGTCAGAACACCTGCGGATGGATGGATTATTGGAGGAGGGGGTGGGAAGATGAGACGATTTATCAGTGATGACACAGAAATGAAGACGATGAGTGGAATGAAATGAAATCAATAAACCAGTGGCATCTGTGGGTACCTGAGCTCTGGCTGCAGAAGGTGTGAGTCTGCCCATTGTTGTGGGAGTCTTCATCATTGGAGTCTTCCTCATCGTCATCCACAGATGCCCAGGCACGCAGTTTAGCCTCAGCGATGGCAAACTGCTCAGCTACTCCTGACAGGAACACGTGTCCAGTAAATTAATGCGGTTGATTCCCAAATGCTTAATCCCTTTCTGCAGCTGTTTTTTTTTTAGCCCCTCCACCTGATTTTACATAGATCTAGTTAATGGAAATTGGCCTAATTTTAACCACACTTTTGTTTTTTTGGTATTTAATCTCTTCATTTATCTTTAATATCTATACTAAGCAAGGTGGAAATACTGCAACCCTGGGAGTTAATTTGTCTCAGAATTGCAGGTTTTTTTCTACAGACTACCATTAATTTTCCTTTTTTTTTTTAAGTTTCTTCACTTTCAAACAGGCTTCTGAGCCAAACTGAGTCAAAAGCAGGGTTTTATATTCTGATGATTACTCCCTTTAAATATATATTTTCTATGAAACATAAGAAAATTATTTTTAAAAAAAAGACAAATTGCATCTTCATATCTCTTGTATTGTTTGATCAGAAGTCCAAACTGTAGAAATAATTGGTCTACAGTGTCTCTGTTTCAGTGTTGATCAGGGTGTGAAGAAAGAAAAAAAGAGATTTTACAATGTACACAATGTACAGTTGCTGTGTACCCTACATACATCCCTCCCTCCCTCCCTCCCTCCCTCTCTCCCTCACTGTCTCTTCATCAAACTATCCTGACATCACTGGAGCCAGAGTGGATGAGTCACAGCAAAACAACAGGAGCTGCTGTATCATTGGTGGGCAATGAAGTGTTCTGGGAGAGCGTCTAATGGGCCGACATCTGCTGCCAAGTCAAGCTGTCACCCCAGAGACAGTGCAGCGGGCGGGGTGAACCGTGGACATTCAGGAGTTGTAGGGGATTAGGTGCCTGACAGAAGGTGCCTACCTAAACCGAGCTAAGAAAGATGATGCACGTTTGCACACACAGTCAAGTGACAAGTATTTAAACACTGGAAGAACCGCACACGACACATAGCTTTGACGAAGGGAAGGTAAAGGTCACAGATATGAATACCTGCAGCAAACCGGGCCTCCTTCTCTCCCTCCGTCAGATGGCAGTAGGAGCTAAAGTGGGAGTGGGCGGCCGGTGGAGGCTCCGTGGGTTTGGGCCAACCTTTCCATTCTATGAGGTGGGCGACCCGGCCCTGAGCCAGGGAGGTGGGCTTCGTCACATGATCCCTCACTGCCTGAGAGATGCCTGGACACAGAGAAGTAGACGTCAGTCTGAAGTTGTAACTCGAGTAATTCAAGACTTTTAATCAGAGTATTGAGGTTATTACCATTTAAGGACGACCTGGCAAGTGCTGCAAACTCATGGATGCCAACACTTTTGCGTGAGTCTGCTGGAGATTTTCCTGACTTTGGAATCATTTCACTCTCCTCAAATTTCACCTGCAAGAAAGAATTGATTTTTAGCCAAACTCCTTATTTTACACTGGTGCATGAAAGCACAAAAAAAAAACACTTTGGTCCACATTTGTATACTTCTGGCCCAGCACTGTGAGTAACAGTAAATGTATACTTTTTTACGTTTTTTTTGTGAAAAACATTCACAGAGCATATAAATGAAAAGCTCAAACTCAAATAAAAACACAGGACAAACATGCTGACATGCCCACATGGAGATCTGCTTTTAACTCTTTAATAAATATGACTTTTCCCTACCTCTTCCTCCCTTTTTCTCCTCCTCCTTTGTCTATTCCGCAATCTCAGCTTCATGGTGAACACGCAGAGCAAACCAACACAACTAAAAGTCACAGCTTGGGGTTTACTGGTTTAAACCACCGGGCAGACAAGCCAACAGCTTTGCCCTAAATTTACTGCGCAGACGCTAAGGCCACGGTAAGCCGGTGAAACGGGTTAAAATGGTTGGGGCTGAGGGAGGTGAGGGCAGTGATGTCTAGTCTCCATGTGGCTGTGCAAACATATGGCGTGTGACCAGCTCTGCTAAGCAGCTCCTGCCAGGCCTGCTCACCCCAACGCTGCTGATCCTGCTTAGAAGTGATAGCACCACCTAACTAACTCCTCATCCAAAACAAATACACACGGATATCTGTAATAGGTCTGGTGGGTCCACTGAATCTGTGCCTGCAGCACACAAAACTGGTTTGCAATACGCTTTTAGGTCCAGCGAGTGTTTCAGGAAGTGGGAAAAATGCTGCCAGAATAAACTCCGAGCACGTGCACGGCTTAAACGGTACCGTAAAGGAGATCGAAAAGGCTCCTGACTGTGGTTAAAGGCTTACTTTAAAGTCAGAAGTGACAGTAAATGTGTGTCAGAGAGAAACAGATAGGGAGGGACCTGGAAGGAAGTGATATGAAGGTGCAAACAGCTCCTGGAGCCTTTGTGACAGCCAGCGCTCCTCAGAGATGAGCTTCAGTTTGCAAAACACACCTGTGAGCTCTGCAGACGTCACTCATGCTCAGCACTGATAAACACAACACACGTTCCGAGGCTGTCCAGCTTCGCACGGCTTCCTCCTGAGACTCACACACACGGATTTCTGCACCACGGGCGCTCACCTCTTAAATCACATAGTCGCAAACATGGAGACAAAATAAGAAACACTTCATGGAAACCAGTTTTCGCTTTAAAGTGAGCAACAACCGTGAACACTACTACAACTGCGGATTATGTATCAGGTCATAAACCAATTAGCAGCATTTGTCAACAGCCAACACTGTAGACTTCAGGTCCTCAGCCTTTTTGGTTTGTGACCTCACTGTCTGTGACCTTTCGTCACATAAGTTGTGTAAAATGGGATTTTTCCACTTCTACATTTCTTGATTGTTTGATTTAAATAATTTGCATCAAACTGTCCAGTTTAATAGTTGTCCGGGGGTGGGACTAATTTGTATAGAAGAGAATTGTTTGTTTTTCCACCATCGTCCACTGAGGTTTATCCTGAGACCCATTGGAGAAGTCACAGCCCTCAGGTTGGGAACCATTCTACAGCACAGAGGATCTTTAGCTTTTTGGTTTTGGTTTTTTAGTATTTTATAACCTTTTTAGACTAAATGAGTCATAGAAGAATAGGAATTGACAATGAGAATAATACTTTGTTGAATTTTTGTAAATGTTATCTTTGATATTTTATTCTTTTTGCCATATGATTTAGCTTCTTCTTCCCACTTCACCATGCAGACTGTTAGTCTAGACCTCTTTTACAGCCGACAATTGCTACTAATTGCAAACCCGTAAAACCAACCACCTGTGTGTTGCGGCGTTTGTAATTAAGTTCATACAAGTCCCTTTTCTTTTTTAGCTGTTTCGGTTTTTTACTGGTGTGCGCCTCTTTGACACTAATGTTCTTATAAGCCTACTAAACCTGATGCTTCCTCTGACATCTCAAGAGTCGGTGATGTAACTTGCAGAACCAACAAGTGGGCTCGACTTAATCCAGTGTCTGCAGCAGAGTGTGTATCTGGCAGTGACTGGAGAGAGCTGCAGTACAAATCGTGAAAATATTTTTTTTCTTCCTAGAAATGGTGCATTCAAGTCGACACGCTGAAAGCTGAAAAACACACCAACCCGCCATTGATGGGTGCAGGCCTGTAGCCTGCAATTATGGAGAAATAGCGCACAAGAGGCGCGGATGCAGCAGCGGGTCTCCTGGCAACCTCTGAAGTCCCCATCTGCATACCAATAGCTCCGTACCTGCATCGGATAAACACCGCGGAAATACCGAGAGCTCCCTGCCCTTAATACGCGTCTTCACGGCTCTAACCGTGCTGGTGTGGCACAGTAATGACTTCCCTTACGGCCACTCTCTGTACCTACCTGTAAGTCGGAGCGCGACGGCTCATGATAATGCGCTTAATTGTCTCCAATCCGATCAACAGATGATACCGCGCGGTGCGTCCTCCTGCTGCAGGGCCCTGCAGAGCTGCGTTAACGCCACACGGTCGGCGGAAACATCTCCCTAACTCCAAGATTACAGCCCCAGCACACACGCACCATTTGTTGCTCGGTATATGGGTTACATAGGCTGTCCAAATGTCTCCCGATGGCGAGCGCGTCATCAACGCAAGGCGGTGTCACATCCCTCGCCCCTCCTCCCCCTCCTCTTCTCGTCTTCTCCTCACGCAGCCAGCATCAAGATCCAGTCACCTGCAGCTGGGTCTAAGGCACTGCAGCTTTTACTTGTGATCTTTTATTATATTTTTATCCCAGGCATCAGCTGTCATCAGTTAGACTGCAGTGGGGGAAAACTCTTAATTAAGCGGTGAGAAACAACGTGTGTAGCCTGTGGTTTGTCAGGAGAGATAGATCGATTGATGTTAGGGCTCTTGTGAGATATATCAATTTAGTTTAAAAGCCCTGGGGCTCTAGACCCCTGAAATCCTAATATGTTTTAATGAGAACCATAAAACAGTGATAAATACCCAACATTGTCTAATTGTAGGAGATATGTTTGCATGAATTGTATCTATAAATGATTTTTGAGTTTGAGTTTTTACAAACTCAAGTTGATACTTATTTCCTGATTCTATTCCATATTATGCGGGAAGAGACTGTATGTACTTGTCAGATTGTGCATCTCAGTTGCAAGGATTTTCAGGTTTAGATCAGTAAAAATGGAATATATGTGGGTCTTGAAGGGGTCATCTCAGCCTCTGGGAACAACAACAAAAACCTGCATATGACTGGGACTTGAAGCAGACTAGGTATGAACAGAAGCGAGGAAACAGGTGTCAGTGGGGGCCCAGTGGCTTGGTTTTGCCTCAGGGTGAACTACTGGGTTAAACTGGCCTTGATACAACACTGGGGTGCACTAATCCAGTTTTTCTTCTCACACATTAACTTGCAGTAAATACTGAAGAGTGAACTGATGCCACAGCCAGGCAGCCGCATTGGATTTCTATGACAGAAGCTGAATTTAATGTGGACTGGTAAAGTCATGGCTGCCATATAACAACCCTCACCACATCGAACAAAGTAACTGGGACATCCAAAAAAAAAAAAAAAAAAAAACTGCTCAGCAACTTAAGTCCTTTATTTGCAATGTTCCGTTACCTCATATTTCCAGTTTCCGATGCAAAAGAAGCAATAATTTCTTAAATAAAGAAAGCAAAAAAATATTTACAAAATTCCAATAAAACTAATAATCAATGGATTATCTAAAGCACCTCTCTGCATCTGGACAACTGCTGCTGGAAAAGGATACACTGCAATTACATCAGCAATTTATCATTTCTGAAAAATAAAACAAAAAAAAAAAAAAAAAAAAAATTGTTTTTTTTTATCCTTATATATTTACAGAACGCTCCTGAAATGAGTTTCCACTTGACGTAGAAAAGGCTTTCGGATCATTTCTGTGTTTTTTTTTTTTTTTTTTTTTTTTTTACTTTATATATGCTATCAAGTCAATTTTCTGTATATTTCAAGTTTTAATGGTGATTGGGTCATTAAGTGTCCTCTACATCAGCTCAGGGTTAAGTATGGAAGAGGTAAAGATGAAGAAGAGTCAGTCAGTGTGGTGCACTACTGGGGATGGGAGAGGATGGCTTAGAGGAGTATTAAGACCACCCCCAAGTAGTCAAGGTCAAAGGTCAACATCAGTCCTGTTTCTGTCCTCTGCCAGTTCTTGATAGGAAACAGGAAGAGAAAATAGACAACCTTTGCTTTAAAAACTCCATCAAATTAATAGTAGATCCTGTACATTTGTCTATCAACACTCGTCCGCTCTATCATTAATAAAAACACACTTCAGTCATGCTGAACACCCCAGTAAGGAACCAAGACATACAAGAGCTGTGGCTGGATTGAACACACATTATGGCATGATGATACTTGCGTATCAGGGAACCCACTAAACCACATGCCCTGCTGTTTATTCTCGCAGATCAGATGTTAGGCGTCATATTTATCTAGAACCATACAAAAGCAGCCTGTTGGTTGTGTATTACTGACAAAAAAAGTCTCGTAGTGATGTGGGATACCTCACACCTTAGACAATCCTGCTAAATCAGTTTTCAAGTTTATTTGATGAGGACACTTGCTGTGACAAGCAGGTAGGGGGGCGGGGGAAATGAGGAAGCAAGAGGGAAGGTAGAAAGAAATGATTGTTTTCTGAGTCTATCCCTCAAAAAAAAAAAAAAAAAAAGAAAAAAAAAAGATTTATCCTCATTGAGGATTGATTTGAGTCTGCCCCTCTGGCAATGATGTCCATGACTCCACCTGCAGAGCCCCTGCCTCGCCAAAAGGGGGGGAAGAGGCTGCAGCTTCAAGTTCAGTCGTTTAGTCCTTGTCAGACTCCTCCTCGGCTTCACGGAGCCAGGTGAAGAAGGCGGTGACTGATTTCAATGCCACACCTTTGCCTGTTTGCTCTGCAGGGTCTTTGCTAGTTTCCCATTTGTAAAAGGCCTCCTCTTTAATAACGTCCTCATCGTACAAGGCGTCAAAAAACATCCGCAGCAGGTCTGCAGAGACAAAATGCAGGTTACTGCTGATCTAACACTGGTAAACTAACAACTGATAGCTCTGTTGCAGCCAAGTGGACATTTTCCACAATTTGCTGTACAGGAGATAAAACAGACAAACCCTCTAATAAAACTGCTTTGTAGTAAATACAAGCCTATATCTTTTAGACTGCTGCATGTTAACTATGTTAAAAACATTTGATAGTTCCAAAACAAATTACCCAAGTTCAAAGTTGTTTTTTTAAATAGTACTCACATCCAGCATTTGGCATAAAAAAAAAAAAAAAAAAAAAAAAAATTAAGTCTGGGAATTTATTTTTCACTTGCATTTGGAGTACTGTATTGTGAATAATTACGAAGACTTGTAGCACTCATATACCAATTTACACAGTGTAAAAAGTGTCACCATTAACTGAGGTCCAGCTCTTATGCTCTCCCACATTACTCCTAACAGATGTAGATTAGCAGTAAGACACTCACTTGCTGGCTGCTCCATGTGCACCATCAGAGCTTGGAGGGCGTAGAGGGCCTGCAACTCCTTCTGATCATCATGCAGGTACCGCTGCAGCAGACTGGCCCTCTGATTGATCTGCTGTGTATCCACCCTGTACGGGTTGTCACCTGAAACGAGGCGTAACAAACCTTTACTCATGTGATACACAAGCTTCTATTGCTCTTTTATAAATATTTACTTCCTGGGCTGAACAATGTATTTAGTGCGATTTTTATTTGTACAATTTTATTGTGTATTGCTGTTGTGTACTGTTGAAGTCAGACTAAGAGGTGACAGAAAAATTCCACATGTTGTATTAGATACACTTACATATAATGGCAGACTGACACACTGATGTCATGAGGGCTCGTACAAAATGGTTGGAAGCTGTCTGCTCCTCATCCAAGTTAGCCTGAAAAAAAGAAGTATATAATATATACATATATATAAATATAAATATATATAAATCTTTTCATGGAATACAAATGTGAAGGAAAACCACAAGAACCTGTCACACACCTCAATCCAGTCTCTAATACGTTGGTTGTTGGCCTTGTCCTCAAGGAGTCTGTCCAGATATTTGCTCATCTCCTCTCCACTGAGGACTTTCTTACTGACTTCTATTGACTCATTTTCCTCTCCCATGGTGAACTCCACTTTCTAAAAAGAAAAGTAGGACACTCGTAAGTTACTTTGTTCAAACTATTTTTGTTAATGTAAACAACCAAAACATGACATTTTGCGTGCACACAAAATAATTCCATATTCCTTCCTCTAGCCATGGAGAAGGTGGGTATTGATAAGAAGCTTTGCAACACTTTCAATATGTAGTGTATTCTGTGTAGGAGCTCTCTCAAAATATTATTACCCTGGCCTCCTCCAAACTTATTGGAAAAATTGAATTTAAAAAAAATTGTCCAAAAAAGGAAAAAAAAAAAAAAAAAAAAAAAAAAAAAACTACCATCCATCTCTTATCTCATGTCCCCAGCAGAGCCTAATGTTTTTTTCCCCCCTTATTTGTGTTGTACTATTATTATTGTTGTTTACAGACCTGCTCAGAGACAAACTTGTTGACATCTTCATCCTTGGGCAAGAAATCCCTCCAGTTCAGCCCAGCCTCCATCCACATGGCCCCGACCTTCTTAGGGGTCTAATTGAAAATAAATAATTACAATCACATGCATAAATATAAAAATTGACATTTCTACCTAGGATTTATTTTGTTATATTGAACGACTTATATCAGACATACCATTCCTTTGCAGAGCAATTTGAGGACCTGTACCAGCAGCACACCAGACATTCCCAGAGGCACAAGGGGCTTCGCGATCTCCCTGAACACATAATTCCATTGAAATAAGTTATTAACTTTCAGTGAACGAGATTAGTCAATTGTCTTATTTATTAATCCTGATGAAAGCAGTTTTGCATGACAAACTTATTGCATTCTGATGACAGGCTGAGCCATTTTAAAATTTCTTACTGGAATTAAGTCACCTTGTTTTGTGTTTGTATTGCAAAATGTCTTCAGAAAGTCAGAAAAATCAGAGGCAAGAAAAGGGTAATGATTGACAGGAGACTAAGATTTGAAGTGATAAAGGTGTCAGCGCTATCTTGACTAAGGCTTAATGTTTAATGAGCTGCCTGTTAAGGGCCAGAGCGCTGCCAAATATTTTGAATAGCTGCATTCCATCTTAATGACTTATGCAATAAATTACATACCAAGAAAAGAAATCGAGGACATATGCTCAAGCTATATAAATAGATCCAAAAATATCAGTGTGTCAGAATCTCCAGTGCAAAGAAAAAACCCTTGCTTAGATGTAACTGATGAAATTATTTTTACTGGCTTCCAGCACTGGAGCCCACCTGAAGAGCTGTCCCATAGTGATGCCTCCCTCATGGAGCATGGGGGTAATGAGTTCAGCCAGGTAGAGCCAGATGTGAGGTATATCTATGGCCATGTCTTCCGCGGCCTCCAGGATCTCTTGTAGCCTACATCGCAGAAACAAGCAGCGCTCAGTCTCACACCTTTTGTTACTGTGATCCATTTGTCAAGACTAAAGATGCACAAATGATGTGGAAACAGTGTGATTATGTGTTTCCTCACCCTTTGTAGTACTGCTGTGTGGGCAATGTCCCTGCCTTTACAAGTTGGTGGAGCAGCAGGCCCATGTGCTCCCTGGCAATGGTGCTGCGTTCAAGCGTCGACTCCACACCGTTTCGCACAAAAACATAGAGCAGCGAGGCACTGTTGAGCTCTGCCACACACTGCAACGCCTCCTACAGTACAAGAAGGAGAGATGACATTCAACAGATGACAGATTGGCTTCAGAATCCATGCATCTGTTGATGTACAAAAATACCCTTTTCACATTGCAGCATACAAATGCGGAAGCTGCTGTGTTCATACCTTCAAGTCATTGATGTGGAGGTATTCCTCAATGATGGCGTTTGTCTTCTTTTCCACCTCTTCTTCAGTCAAGGCAGGTTTAAGAAGAGGAGGAGGAGGAGGAGTGGGGGTGCTCTCTCGCCTAACTGCAGAAAAAAAAGGTAATACAAGTTAAAGCTTATTCCTTCGATTTTCTGATCTCATCAATATGCAACTAACTTATTTTTCCCAATATATCTATAATTATTAATCTTTATTTTGGCTATATGGATTTTATACCTGCGAGATCTTTGCTTGGACGCCTGTCTCGGCTTCCTCGGTCTCTGCTTCCTCTGTCTCTGCTACCTCTATCCCGACTTCCTCTGTCTCTGTCATCTGTCATGCTAGAGACACGGCGCACAGACTCGGTTGAGGCACGGCTGTCTCCTCCCCTCCCGCCACGTTCTTGCGACTCTCTGCTGAAGCTTCTCTTAGTGATTTGGTTCCGGCTGCTCCTGTCGTCACGACCTTCATGTCCATCACTGCGATTGAATCGGTCGAACCGATCCCTGTCGCGGTCACCTCTCTCTCTATCGCCACCACGCTCGCTACTGGAGCTGGACCTAGAAGTTTCAAGTGAGACAGTTGTGCAATCAAACTCAATCAAACTGGCCACATAAATTTAATCCTTTGGATAAATTTTATAACTTTGGATGTGCTTAAATGCTACACTTCTGAGCATCCATATATAACATAATTAGCACACAAGCTTGTGTAATAAAAAAAAATATATATATTAATGAAGAAGCGACAGTACACCTTTCTTTTTTTTTTTTTAAATCCAATTTCTAGATGGATAAAGGTAACTTTAAATTTAAAATTTAAAAATTAAAACCAAGGAAAATAAATCTTTTTGGCTCTTTTCTTTATGAAAAAAGGACAAGAATTAAAACAAAAAAATAGCAAAGGTAAAGGACAAGAAACAGTGATAAAATATCTGCAGTTGGTTAAAAATTAAAAAAATAAAATACCTCTGAGGAACTCTGCGATCAGAGTCTGAAGACAATAATGAACCAGACTGCTGCAGCGCTGAGAAACGGTTGAGGGTGCTGGTGGCTGGACGACCAGAATCTAAAAAAAGATGAAACAGGATCGATTCACACCCCAGCCACTGAAGCAACTCAAACCATGCAGTCTTTTTAAAGAGGGTGTTTTACCCTGCTCTCCGCTTGCTGGTTTAGCTCCAGTTCCTCCACTACTGCCTTTGCCCCAGCTACCCCACATGCCTTTGCCACCTGGAGCCAACAGCTGATTGTTGAAGTCCAGAGCACCAGACTACAGGAAACATACATGTCACATGCAAGTGCACATAAGTGCCAGATCAGACAATGTAATTCTAAAGGCTTTTAAGTTAGACAAAGTGTTTAAGAATGGCATAATAAATTAAGAGTCAAGAGCTCAAAGACTAACATGGTGTTAAGACTTGGATCATACCTTTGTGATCTTACTGAGACGGGTGGTGTCAATGGGTCTGTTCTTGGAGATGGGGACCGTGTTCCACCCCTCATCCTGAGGTTGGTTAACCCGGCCACCTCCTGGTGTGTGAGGACCTCTGCCCCCCATGCTCCCTCCCATTCGGCCTCCTCCGCTGTCTTTCTTGGACAGGAGCTGCTGCTGGACTTTGATCTGCTCCCTGTGCTCCTCCATTTCTGCCTCCTTGTGGATCTGGTCAATTGTTTTAGGACCCTGATCTCCTCTACGGGGAACCCAGTTATTCTGCAGATCACAGACAGAGAATAGGTATACAACAAATATCCTTAGTCAGGATTCCCATGTGATGCGCTATCCTTTATGATTCCTTCAAGTATACGGTTTAACACATCTTTGCTCATTCAGAAATGTTTCTCAGTATTAGTCATTGTCACAAAGGGCTGCTATCAGCTCTTTGTTTCAAGATAATTGAATATTTACCTTTCTGAGATCCAAGACATCTTGCAGCATGAAGCGGATTCTGGATGAGGTCTTTCTCTCTTTGATGATCTTGTCCATTTGGTTGAAATACTGATCCATACGAGGCTGACAAGGCCAAAGAGAAAAAAAGGAGCTTTAGTGAGTCACTACAGTCAGTGTGTATGTAGGAATAAGTGAGAATGATTTGTGCAGAGAACTGTCTCCTCAGCTCTGCAACCCCATAACTAATAATCAGTGGCCAGCCAAGACAGAAAAATACAAGTCTAGAGATGAGCAGTGACTCATCCATCTATCTCTGGATTCATACTTTATTTACCTTGGCCTTCTCAAAGTCCAGGTCTTTGCCAATAGTGGAAAGCAGCCTGCAGAGACACTCCAGAGACTCTTCATCATGGTTCTTCAGGAGTTTCACTACGCAGTCATGCATGATGGCTTCTGTCAGCATCTTCAGCTTAAAGAGCTCACCTATGAACTTTATGTTACCGTGTGAGCGCCGGCGGGCCTGGTCTTTGGACTCTTCTAGCTCCACCCTCAAGCGCTCACGTTCCTCCTCCTGTAGGCAAATACCAGTGGATGTGTATGCTTAGTGTAGTGCTAAAAAGATCAACTTAGTCTAAATAAATAAAACCTCTGGTGATTGGGTCAGGGATCATAAAAGACTATTTCTTACATCTTTAGCAGCCTCCATCTCTTTTTGCTTTCTTTCAAAGATTTCGTCATCATCCTGGTCCTTCTCAAACTCTTTCTGGCAGCGGTTGAGTAGCAGTTTACGGAAGTTGACGAAAATTCCTGGCTTGTCCGAGGTGGGGACTTTCAGCTGAGAGGAAAACATTGAATGCAATTAGCTTTTCTTTAATATACATATTTAACTTGGCTAATAATTATTTTGCATTACAACAGAAAAATAAAAAATGAAAATGTACTGTGAATAAAGTGTGCTCCTTCAGTTCCTCAATACCATCATAATGACTCAGTGGCCCAGACACGTGGCACAAAACAGAAGTCATCACTGGAGCAAATAATAAAAGCACAAGATTCAGACAATTGCAGAACTTACCCCCATAAGGCAGCGGCACATGTTGGCATAGGCCACAGAGAAGTTGGGCTCTGATATGGCCTTCTCAAAGATGAGGTCAATGGCTCCTTTTAGCCTCTCCTCTGTGTCTATCGTCAGCTCTGTCACCTGTTTCATCAGATCCTGAAACTTCTGAGGAGTCAGCTTGTTGAGGATACTGCGCAAGCGCTTCAACAGCTCCAGAGTCTTTGCCTGTTCGTTGTCATCTTCATCAACCTCCTCCCCACCGCGGCTGCGAGTGGGCTTCTTCAAAGAGGGCTTCCAGGCCTTCTCAGCCTTGTTGAGCTGCACGTCATCATTGAGGGACATGCTGCTGATGATTTTCCTGGGTTCTTTACGCTGACCCTGCTGGGACCGACGTGGTCCTGGGGGCTAAGAGAGTAGAAGGGATACACATTTAAAGAGTAAAAGGGATGTCCCAGCGTCAACGATCGATATCAGGCTAATCAAGGCATTTTTAAAAAAAATTATTGGATTTATTGATCATGGGCCAAAGCCCTGTCCTTTTTTATGTAAGGTGTCATAAACAGTACAATTGGCAGTGACACATGGATAAAATGTCTGTAGTGTGAAAATATTTTTAATTAGAAAATCCAACATATCTAGTAGCCAGTGTGATTCCTGCAAAGTGAACATTTCACGAGGGGATAGTAACAGAGCTGTGTTACATTTAATACTACACCTAAAAATGAATGCTCAACAGAATGCAGTAAGTTCACATTTTAATATAATGTAGCACTAAGAACTTCACTTTTATTCGTTGCTACTGTGAATGTTGAAGTGTATGGTAAAGCTATTACACCACACTGAAATGGGACTGTGGTTACATTACCCGTTTCGAGTGCTTCAGCTTTGATATTACAATGCTGAACTAGTTGGAAGCAAAGCTATTTAAGACACTAGTAGAATTTTCAAATTAAAAAATATTTTTAGTTTGGCTTATTTAAAAAAATATTAAGGGACAGCTTGGATGCAGGCTGTTTTTTTCTAAATGCATGGCAGAAAGATGCATTTGTCACAGGCACACTGTGCAAATTTATTATCTAGAAAAATTAAAATAGACTGCAACTCAGTGACAACAGATACTAATCTGTAATTAGAAAGAACCTAATTAGAAAAAAAAAAAAAAACTAAAGCAAAAGACAAAAAAGGGATAACAATTTCTTTAACAGAGAAACACTACAGAAAGGGCACAGAATTTGACTCACTGGGCCTCTTGGTCCTCCCACTGATCTGCTCCCAAGATTACCCAAATACGACGGAGTAAAATCAGGACCAACGCTCATTATTCGAGCAGGGTCAGCAGGACGCAGTGGAGTCTTGTTCACCTAGAGGTACAGTAAGAAGTAAAATTACCTCGGAACAAAAACAGATCCAGGATAAAACTAACAAGATCATAAATATTGCACACCCACGTAAGCTTCTATACTAATGACCACCTATTTATCCTTATGTCACCGATTAACAACACCAATTAAAATATTATGCATCAAAAAGTTTTGAGCAAAACCAGTATGTAAAAAGAAACCTGAAGTTCTAATATCTAATCAGATCATTAAGTAAAAGTCAGTACTTGTGAAGCAAATATGAGCTTTAAATAATACTGTGCTCAAATGCTTCTCTGACCGCAAGAAAGACTTGGCACAGATGCCTCCATTAACACATGTATTTCTTTTTAAATTAACACACTCCAATCAACTGTGCTACCAACTGGGTTTACTCAGTCTGCTCAGGTAAGAGGATATTTTATAAGGAAGTTACTGAATTTGATGTCAAATATTACATATGTCAGTAACAAATCAATCTAAAGCCCATAATACTCATCACCTACCTTGTCCAGGACCACATCACTGATAATAGGCAAGCCCTCAGGTTTGTGCAAACTGGCACTAATGAACTGGAAGCCCAGGAGAAACTCCCTGTCGTACCGCTTCTTCTCTTCTGGGTTTATCGGCTTCCATTGTTCTGTGACATGTACGAGACGTGTGAAGGAAAAGGATTAAATGTAATGTGGAAAACATTTTACATGGTTTTGAAGTGGTATAAACATAAAACAAAACTATTTTAGTATGCCATTCAATTTTGAACTGTAGTCTGTATGTGAGCCCAAAAAACAAGCTACCCTTCAACTACAGAAACACACAAAACTGGCATTCTCGGTCATAATTCACCTTCTTTGTACTGGTATTTCTGCTCAGTCGGCTCAGGTGTAGCTTGAGGACTGTCAGATTCTGCATTCTGCTTGTCCTCTTTCTCTTCCCAGGTCTCATCTGCAACCTCAGTGGGGGCTTCAGCTGGAGCAACAGGAACTGGGTCGGCCTGAGTGGAAGAAGGTTCAGAAACAGGCTTGGGGCCCTGAAAAACAAAAAGACATTAACAGAGCAAATGTCATGGTTTAAAACTAAATATCCTCCAAAATATTACTCATACAGTTGACCCTGCTGTGTTTCATGTTATCACCCAGACTAATACAAACCTCTTTGAAGGCATCCAGGAGGTCTCCAATGGCCTCCTTCTTATTGAATTCCTTCATGTTCTTCTTCTTCTTTGGCACAGACATAGCAGCTTTAAGAACAAAAAAAAAATTAAAATCCCACAAAAGCTAAATGACGTGTAACAATCTTAAATTCAAGTCACAGCACTTGTACCTTGCATAGTAGGGCAGCTAACAGAGGTAGGAGGGCCATCCTCACTTTTCTCCTTCCCCTCTTCCTCTTTCATCTCCTCCTGCTCAGCTGGTGTTGACATTTTAGCTACAGGTGTGGATTCCTGAGATTGAGAAGTGTCAGGGTTGTCAAGGGTTGTAGTGTGTGAAGACGCCATATCCTCAGACAGTTCCTCGATGTCCTGAGAAAGTCCATTAGAGAGAAGAGGCTCTGCTGTTACAGCAGGTATGGGTTCAGGTTCAGGAGCAGAGCCTGGGGAAGCATTCTGGGTCTGTGGAGCAGCAGGATCCTGTTCTGAGGGTGGAGGCTGAGGCGCTTCAGTTGCCTTCTTTGTGGCTGTTTCCTGTTTAATAAGGGTAATTGATGATGCAACCTCACCAGCAGGCTGTAACTTTATGCTAGCCACCTGCTCCTCTTTTTCCATTTTCATCACTTCCTCCATTTTCTTCTCTGCTTTTTCTTGTGTCTTCTCAGCTAAAGCTGGCACAGACTGCGTTTCCTCCAATTTGATAGGTGCTTCTTGTGCTTCTAATGATGCAGGAGGACCAACAGGAGCATCTACTGTGTCACCAACTTCAGTACTGACTTTATTTCCCTCATCATCAGCAGCAGGTGTAGATGGTGCTGCAGGAGGAAAGGCTGATGGAGACTGCTGGTCCTCTAGCAAAGGGGAAGGCACCTCAGTAGCACCTGTGGTGCCTACAGACTGTGTAGCCAATTCTGCAGGCTCGTTGTCAATTTCCTGTTTGGCCTCCACCACAGGCTCTGTGTTTGCTGTGGAAGGAGGTGGAGGGGTTTCAATGCCCGCAGGAGGCTCCATGCTTTCATCTGGCCAGTGAAATGAATGAAATTATCAGATATTAGTTAAAAAGGAATCTACAGGTTACCAAACTGAATTGAGAAAATGTGCTTGCCTCTTCTCGTCACCGCTGTGATAGGCTGTGTAACTTCACCATTAGTCTGTGCAGGACTTACATCTGCTAGGGAGGCCTACAATCACAAAAAAGAATTGAGAGCTTCAAAACTTTCTTTATAAAATACCAATAAAGTTGTGAAAAAACAAAACACACACACACTAAATTGCCAGTTTAAGCACAAGTTTAGCTGCAAGATAGGTACTTTTTCAGACATTCAGTGTAATTTAATACCACCGGCCCACAATACAGTTATTAGGCTTATTACTTATTATCTTTAGTTGAGACTTTGTCAAAGTGGTGGTGTTTTGTCCTGTTATTGAACGCTATTATTTAAAATGTGCGTGTTATATTTTTCCCAGCTGGCAACTCAGTATAGCTGCCCCAAAAATATAAGCTATATGTAAATATATGAAACATTAGTAATTATTTATTAGCTTTGTTTGTTCAGTGATACATGGTGCTAAATTTGAGACAAAAAAAAAAAAAAAAAAAACATGCTATCATTTATTTGAGAAATAAATAAGTCAGTCATATCAGATTATAAAATAAACCCTGAACTTCTAGTTGAGTCGTACGAAAAAGACATTGTTGGCAAAAAAAACTATTTCAAGTTTTATGTTATTAGTTCTTTTAAACTACACTATATTCTTGTATTTTTCAAAACTTAGAAAATTTGCTACATTGGTGCATAAGCACTTACACTCTAAATTTATATATGGAACAATTCTGTCTTCAACAGCAGACCCTGTTACAATTAGTTAAAAAACATCCTTACCTGTGGGGGAGTCGGTGTGGTGGTCGACCTTCCACCTGACATTATCTCTTCTGTGATATCACGCCCACCTTGGTTGGGATCTCGTATTCTTATCTAGGAGAAGACAAAGCAAATATTTTAAGTTTCCCCAGAACACATATCCAACATTGAAATATATGAAGTATATCACAATCCTGTAAGTTCAGATCTGTAGCTACCCCCCATCCTGATAAATACTATTGTTATATTGAGGGAAAAGAGAAAGTTCCACATTGAACAAACAATACACCTTCTCTCCATTCATTTTTTTTTTTTTTTTGACCACAGGCAAGAGGTGTGTTCCCCCTTTGTTGTGACACACTACCGGTTTGCGTTCCCTCTTTAGTGGGCCTTGTGACTGTGCCGGTGGTTGTTGAGGAGGCGGAGCCTGTTGCTGTTGCTGGGCGGGGTTAATCATAACTGGTGCAGGCTGGACAGATGGAGAGTACTGAGGCTGAGCTGGATAGTATGCCCCTGCTGTAAATTTAAAATGGGGGGAAAAAAGTAGGCATGAAAAGACAAGTATGAGGTTTTTTTTCTTATGGTTAAGACCAAAAATTAGCTTGTTTTTTTAAAAGTGCTACAAAGCGCTTACACCCATCATTCCCAGTTTGTGGGAATGATCGGTGTAATTATTATAAAACGGGTTTCAAGGTGGAGCTAAACACATTTTCTTGTTGACAAATGATATGTGCCAAAATCCATGGTTCCTGTCAGTACATCCACAGTCAGAGGCCCTGTTGACAACATTGACCCCCGTTTCAACATTGACATTAACACACTTTAAAATTATGTAGAGGAGATTCCTGTAGGGGTCCACAGACCAAAACAACTAAAATAAATTTTGAAATAATTGAGTCGACAGTTATTCTTGAAGAATCTGTGTTACTTAAGCTCTAACACATGAAGCTGCTTACAATGCACACTCTGGGTAATGACCTTTACTCGCAGACTGAAGGTCAGACTGAAGCTTAATGTGTTGTAAATAAGAGTCTGCCTTATCAGCTAGCTCATAATTATAAATGAATAAAGTTACAGGCCCTGACTTTCTGTATTGCATGAAATACATGACTTCAAATGTGTATTTTAAGCTGGGAAAAATACGCAGAGTACACAGCTAGTAAGAGATCTGTTGGCCAGCAGCGGCACATTGCAAAGAGACCTGTCTGCTCACTATTGTGCCAGTGTAGACAGGCAGTTTATTTTATGGATCAGGGGCTCATGGTCTGGTGTTTATAGGTTTCCAGAGTAGAGGGATACTGTTAGAGCAGGAGTAACGGCAAAGCCCAATAAGTGTGGTGTTTCAGGTAAAAAGACTAACTCTACAACCTAAACCAACCTTTACTACACTGACAGTGTGTAGTTTCTAATGGCACGATTATCATTCATAACGAAAAATCTCAAACATAACAGCTTTTTGTGTATTTTTCAATGCGCCGTTCAGTATGTAAAGTATGTGAAAGAAATTACAACTAAAACAACTCAAAACACACATAATAGAGACATAAGGTGCCGCAGAGAATTTTGCCACTGAAGGCTGCTGACCAACATACAAGCACGCACGCTACTCACCGGGGTAACGCTGGGAGGTGAGAGGAGCGCCGTGGAGAGAGAGACGGCCATTCTCTCGCCCGCCCCCTCTCCCCCCACCACCCCGCCTCTCCCTCGCAGCAAGAGAGGACTCTGAACCAACGCAGCAAAGGAGAGGAAGGGAGTGAGGGATGGGAGTGGGAGGAAAGAAGAGAGGACAGGAAGAGACAGATGCAGAATGAGTTAATGAGAGGATTCAGAGGAAGCAGGGTGTTAAAAAGGTCCCATGAAATGAACAATGCCTTCACTGGACCCTTACCTTATATTCCTGGCTGCATCCTATTCTTATATGCCAAAAAATAACTGCTGTTTGCATGCCTTGAACTCACTTTTTTTTTTTTGGTAGTGTTCTTTTCACTGAACCATCTAGAACTCAGGGGTGTGTATAGGGTAATAAAATGTGAGGTTTCAGCTTGCTTCTTTAGCATTTGCAGCAGTAACACAGGTCAGTGCGTTGGCAGTGGCATTGTCCAAAGACGTTTCGAAAAAAAAAAAAGGAAAAAATTGCTGTGGTTATAGGCATAGGTTTTTGTATGCCCATAACCACTGCACTTTGTCCTGGATATTGTTTAACTTTAATTAAAATTCAAATTAATTCTTTCAAAGACCAACATCCTATTTAATATGGATATACATCCAGCAAATGAAAAGTCTGGCCTCAGCACCATTTCATGGAACCTGTAAGGCAGTGTCAGGTGAGACTGCAGAGAGAACACAGGCCAAAGCAGAATTAAGCCAGATTACATGCAACTGGCAGTTCACCACATATAGCGTTTTAAACCCAGAAAGACAACACACACACAAAACAATCAGTTAAGCTACTATGACACGCAACAACTAATGGACAAAGAGCTGTACAAAAAGAAATGGACTAAAACTAAATGCTTGAACTTAAAATCTCAGCTAAACTTAGGTATCTGAGGTGTGCGAGGGATTTCCTTCCATGTTGCTGTAGGTCTTGGGGGGGGGGGGGGGAAAAAAAAAAAAAAAAAAAACTCTTACCATAAGCAGGGAATTCACCAGGATTGGTTGCCGGATAGAAGCCTGCTGTGCCACTGGTCACAGGATACTGCTGAGTAGGAGGCATGTATTGGGCACGGTACTGCAGAAAGCAAAATAAAGTGTCAGACTAAAAATTGAGATGTGAGAGCTTCAATACTGCACCAAATAGTATCAACAGGAATAAAAGACCTTTTTCAACTCCAACATTTGTTTAATTTGTTCCTAAATAATTTTATGGTTGACTAAGACAGCCTAAAGGATATTATATAAACCAAAATCAGAAACTCTGGCGGTCAAGAGAGACCATTATGGTCACAATCAAGCCAGAATGCATCACTTTCATAACGTAATAAGCTCAGGACCCGTTAATCTTTTCAAAAAGAACAGCTGTGACTGTTAGCACATAAATGTCTTGGTTACTTCCTCCAACTTACTCAAATGTAATTTCCAGAAAAAGAAAAATTGGTATATTTACATAAATTGGTATATGTGTGTGTGTGTGTGTGTGTATATATGTATATATATATATATATATATATATATATATATATATATACATACATATACATACACACACACACACACACACACACACACACACACGCACACGCGCGCACACACACACACAAATTTTGTGATTAATTCTGCTGCATATATTTAGGCCAATAAACATTTACACAGTACTGTGTCAGCAGGTTATTGGGCAGAGAGTTAATATAAACACTGTTTTACAAATATTTCATTAGTAAAGCAACCTGTCCAGGTGTGGGGATGAAATAGCCCTGAGCAGAGCCAGCGAAAGACAGCTGCTGCTGGGAAATCATCATCATCTGAGAGCTGGATGGATAGACATGAGTAGGTCCAACAGGTCGAGTGCCACTACTTGTCTGTACCCGTGGAGCACTGGTGGCCATGGCTGGTCGGCTTGGATAGTAATTCTGATGAACAGAGAGAAAGAATGATCAAGAATTTCTTTTAGCCCAAAGTAAATGTGTATGTTTTGTGTTACTACTATGGAGGTCCTAAGAAATGTTTAGAATGCAGCAACATTTTTGCTTGTGTGTATGTACCGTCACACACACCCATAACCTCAGCTGGAAGAAATGCAGACAAAGCAAGTGCCAAAGTATGGAGCAAGCTCCTTTCTTGGGTTACACTGAATCTAAAGTACTGGATGTCATGTCTCCCTGTCACACTGAGGCTAGTCCAAGTTAAAGGGGGGGTAGGGGCGAAGAGAAAAGCTGTTACCTGTAACGCTCTGTATCCACCCTTCAGCCGCACAACACATGAGCAGAAAGCAAGAGAGGGAGTGAGATTAAGGTGAAAATGACGACAAAAGACAATGTGGAAGGTTGAGCTTACAAGGTGTGAGAAAGAAGAGTATGAGAGGCAGCAGTGTATGTCTCAGCCATAAACAGTAAGCTTAAACAATCAAAGCTGCGCATGCACTTCTGTGCTGGTCTATTCCTGGTTATAAGTGGTTAAAAATCTTTTCGTGGGCTGCAGGCACATGCAGGTGGTGATATTAGAATGCTGCAGGTACCACAAATCAGTTCTCTTTAATGATACACTTTAAAGTTGACACACCAGTCAGTCATCAACAGTGTAAATGTATGTTAGGGATTTCTTACACAAAAAGGAAAATCTCGTTTGGCTTTGAATACAACCACAAAGTGATTTTAAAAATGCATTTCAGTACACTGTAACATCATTCTGTGATGACATTTTGGGATAACGCAACCACAAATAAAACTGTAGGTATATGCAGAGGCTTGATGAATAAAGATTAAATAAGGCCTTTACAACATTGTGAACTGGCAACAAAAACGGAACTTCCTATAAAAAAATACATATCTCTAAAAGGAGTTATATAAGTCAGTGCTGTTGGATTTAAGAAATTAAATCATCTAATAATCATTAGAGCATTCTCCAACATGTGGAACAGAAGGCATGCATTACACTAAGTAGACGGGATGTAAGGAAAAGCGAGGGGTGTTAGTACCTGTTGGTGCAAAGTACGGGGCCCTGCAGCAAACTGGGAGGACAGCAGGAGAGAGGAAAGAAAACAAGATTGACATTCAAGGAGAAAGACGGCACAACAGGCTAAAATACACACACATACCAAGAATTACCCAAAGCTTAATAGTGAAGAAGTGTGTCAGAAATTGTTGCCAAAGAGTGAGAAAGGGAAGGTTTTCATTCAAGGAAAAACATACTTAGACATGGAGAGCAAAAATAAATAAATAAATAAATGCAAGCAAGCAGGAAGCAATACCTGTCTTGGCTGTTGTGCAGAGTTCATTGGTGTTGGATTGGCAGCAAAAACAAGAGAAGGGGGTTGTCCAGGGCCGTAAGCAGCCTTCAGAGTGGAGAGTGGATGAAAAATAGACATCATCAAACTTTATTCCATCAAAACATCTGAGTGTTCAAGATCAACGGCTCTTACCTGTGTCAATCCAGGGGAAGGGGCAGGGTTTGGGACAGAAGAGGGTCCCGTTATAGGCTGTGGTGGTTTGTTCATTTCACGTTCTTTTATGGTTCTGCATTAGGGTGGCGGTGTGTTGCCAGCCTTTCTGGGGAAAAGAGGGAAAATAAAATAAAATAAAACAAATAAATTAACCATTAGCAAACTATCAATCAGAAGAATTAAGATTACTTCAGTTTCAAACTTAATTTTAAAAATATTCACTGGCAGAGAGTGGTGTGGTAGATCTCTATTAAACATGATAACTGCAGTCATACTGGTCAGATATCAGACAACACTGTGGGCAGATATAAGCCATTAATGTAGAGCAGTGAGGGTGTGGCCTGCGGTTGTGCATATGATAACACCACCACCTCCCACAGTCTTGATCGCTTGTACATTGCAGGTCTCATGCAAGGAGTCAGTGTTAATATCCTTTGGCCAGTTCATATCAAACTACAGTGGGTTTGTTTGTGGGGGGAACTTTGCCTTTACAATTCTTATCAATTGCTCCAGACATCTTAAGCATTCATCTGCTGAGCATGTGTGACCATATGGTGGTTGACAGCAAAAAGCAAACTGGTCCAGGTGATTTGAAATAGTTGGGAAATCTAATTTCAACTGATACATAACAGCCACCAAATCACTCAGACTGGTGTGGTTTGGAGTGAATTTAAGAAAATGGATACCTCAGGTCAAAGTTCATTGACTGTGTTAACAGTAGCTTCAACAACCCCCCCCCCGGTTATACTTGCTACGTGTGCAAACAAACCATTACAACAACCCCGAAAACATGACTGCACCTTTCCCATCAACATAAAACGATAATTGTGCTGGAAATGCCAAGTCGTGCTACAAACTGATTAATATTACTAACATACGTGTCATACACCATCCACCTGCTGACACACCAAGTCTGGTTAGCTGCTAGCTTAGCGCCATGCTTCTTTCAGAGAAAACGTCACTTCACAAAGCCTCAACATTGTTCTGACAATAGTAATGTTTTAAGGGTTTAATCAAACACAACAAAATATTACAGATATTTTAGGGGGGGAATACCATTTCCACGTATCTAGAATGTGACATGACACGCGTTTTAGTGGCCCGCTAGCAGATTAGCCCGTTAGCGAGCATCAAGCTAACGTTACGTGTCACAGACGTCTCGCTACGTGGCTGCGTCCACATTTATCCTCAACCTACGGCTCAGTCTCACAGTTTGACAATTAAAAAAAACAGAGGAGAACAAATAAACAAGTCGTATCGACGCTCAACGTCGAAAAGGTACAGTTATTGTTGGTTGGTGTTAGCGCTTAAGCCCAGGAGGTATATTTAGTTACAGGCCCAGCACCGCCTCATCTATCCGTAGCAAAAATTAGTCTAACCGGGCACATAACACCACGGATCGGTTCACACCAGAGCTACTAACTGTTAGTCTGAAGTGAAATTTGTTTTTAGACCATCAAACACTAAGCATGAGGCGAACTATCACCACCTCTCGAAGCATACGGTGACCATATGAAGATTAAGCCTGGCTGTCACTCCGACTAACTTCAAGTTAACTTTAATAAAAACTAATAATCACCGAACCAACGATAAAACGTTAAGCATGTGTTCGTGTTTATCAGTTTTTGTGTTTACACCCAGATTAGTAGGCAAGTTGTCCTTGTGTGTGGACTGACAGCCGACAAGGCCTGTTCGGCCAGCTAACGCAGGCTAATACCGGCTAACACCAGTTAGCCTGGGTGCCTTTGACCGAATGGAGCTCGGCTGTTTTTTTTACTCTTACCGGGACTCGGTTTGTGTGGTATATGTTGTAAGTTGAGACCTCGACAAATCAGCCTTTGACCAGTCTCCTGTTACTGAATTAGTGCTGTTGCAGTTTCCTTGTCCTTTACTCCAAAAGAAAGTGGTGCCCTTCTTGGCTGCGGACTAACCGGCAGATGGGCTGCTACCGTCACTGCGGTTTAAATCCCCGGTCGTGCAAAAGTGCCTGTGCTCAAAATCAAATAATACGGTACTTCGGGAGTACTACTGATAACCCCGATGGCCCAGAAAAAAGCCTCTGGACCAGAGGTCCATGATCAAGGCGCCGATGGTAACGGATTGCCGGTTAGGTATGTGCACGGTGGTCGTATCAGAGCGAGGCCATACTGCGATGTTTCTCGTGCACGGAGCCGGTGAGCCTCCAAGTCGCATGGGTAACTTCCGGGACAGTTAAAATTTGATGCCGTTTCCTTGGTCATGTGACACAGGAGCGTCGATCTTCTTCCTGTAGTTTTTATGGCGGTTGGCAGATAACAAATCAGCTCATTACCGCCATCAACTCTACTTTTATCTATTTTAATTGAAAGTATATTCCCTTCTGCTCTTTTACAACCAATTCATAAAAATACATTACATTCCTTATATCAAGTTTGTTTTTCTTAGATAATTAAACAGGTAAAAAATTTAACTTAATTCCCTTACTAGTCCCACAATGGGGAAATTTTATTACCACCCAAAGTGCACACACACCCAGGGCAGTGGGCAGCCAGTGCTGCAGCACCTAGGGAGCAGTTGGGGGTCCAGTGCCTTGCTCAAGGGTCTCCACCTCAGTCATGGTATTGAGGGTGGACAGGGCACTGGCTGTTCACTCTGCCCACCAACAACTGAACCCACCAACTCATACCCACGACTTCTAGATTACAAGTCCAACTCCTTATCCATTAGGCCACAACTGTGTCTTATGAGCTCCTTTGTAAAAAATAATGTAACCTGTTCAAAATTAGTTCCCTCCTCTCAGACCATATTTTGGACCGTAGATTTTAACATGCTTTAATTTCTATTAGGTCACAATACCCTAACTTTCCAGTAGTCCATATCCTCATTTTCAATTATGCCTGCATGACCAAGCCACTTTCTGGATATTACTGTCTCCTCTTTGCTACTTCTACCTGTTTCTCATCTTTCCCATTTTCCTTTGGATTTCTTCCCACTGTTTCCTTCACCTTTCTTTCAACTTCCACTTAATTTTCGTCTTCATCTCTGTTTTACTGAAATAAATTTGTAATATAAATGTGATTATTTTGCAGCTTTCTTTGCCTTTTTCTGAGCTACTTCATTCTCTGTGATTCCTCTATTGGCTGGTACCCATACAAATATTCTTAATAATCCAATCATTTAAATTTTATTTAATGCTAATTAAGACTGTTACCACTATAACTCTGGTAGTTTGCCCCCACACTTTATTATATAATTCAGGCAAAATATACTTGGACGCTTCAATCATCTTAGAATGAATTTGGTCCTTGCTTTCAATTTGTTCTCAGCCACAGTTTGTTAGTTGTTTTTTTTTTGTCATTTTTAAAGGAAAAATGCCAAACAAAAATTGGTTTTGTAAATGTGAGCATTTGATGCTTTTTCATTATGGAGAATTAAATATATTCAGGTTTTGGACTTTTAGTCGAATAAAAGAAACAATAGACTTGGACTTTGTTTAGATGTATAGGATTTTGCAACAAAAGCCTTTGTTACATTACAAGTGCGTTTTTTAGACTGATTTCACCACTGCAATACATTTTTATAATACAGTCCTTATTTGATCTCCAGTTAAGATACTTTGATGTATTTATTGCATTATAATAAAATCTGAGATGTTACACAATCACATAAGGCGAATGATACTGTCACCACAAAAGAGCATTAAAGACTTTATTTGGGAAAAGTGAGGCATGTGTTACCAAAACATACAGTAGTTGATGTAATAAAGATAGTGTAACATTATGTTTCCACAGCATGAAAATAGCTACACATGGACATGACTGGTGACGTATTATTTGATTTGTAGGTTGCAGTATTATATATGTTTGTTTTTCTAAAAACAGGTCTACAACAAGATCAGCAGAAAAACACAAAATGCAGTTGTTAGGTTGAGTGTGAGAAGTGTGGGTAAGGTGCTCGAATTGCTGAGAGGCATCTGAGGCACCACAGGGTCCATGGTCACCACTAGTTTTTTGGCTGACAGTTGTGGAAAGTGCAAGATTTCTCCAGATCTGTTGGGAAGAATAAAAAACACAGCTATGAAAAAACATGGCGCACACTTATTTCTATAGGCTGTGTGCGTCTACAAGTATGTAATTCTTATGTGAATCTGTCAAATTACTGTTGACCTTTATTTAACCCACAGTGGTACAAACCTGGAGCAGTTTCACTGCACTGTCTGAGTGAATTCATGGCAAGTATGTATTGATGTTGCAAAAACTTTTCATAGTTTGTTCCAACTGGAATCTCCTGGAGACATTTTGTCGAGTCCTTAAAGAGGAGGTTCTTTCCTTGTTCTGACTGGAACAATCTGAATGAGGCATCACTGCCAGTGGGTCCAAACTTGGCCTATAAATAAAGTTTTAGATTTTAAACCTGCAAGTTATTTAAGTTGTTCATTTTTACCTCATTCAACTTATCTGACAAAATAACTCTACAAGTCTGTGTATTATAATAATTTGTAATGCAAACAACCAAAATGACCTAAAACTGAATCTCTGACCTGCTGCTCCTGGAGGATGCGGACCACCTCACCACGGTTCTCTGGACGAGTCATCACAGCGTGTGCAGGCACTTCAGCCAGGTTACATGAGGCGAAATCAGTGACGGGCACTGGACCCTTCCCAGGGCAGATCAGCTCATAGTCAGCAGAGTTGACGCCTTTAGCCCATTCTGGGCCATTACCTGTGACAAGAAGACGTGTCATGTAAGAGTGCTGTAGATTTATCTGAAATGAGCTGAGGATGAGGTGTGCCAATATAGTCAGTTTCTTACCATCGCTGTTTTCTTGAACGATTGTATGTTTGACGAAGGCAACATCACCAGCACCATCAACCAGACATCTACAATGCAAAATCCAATGCAATGTGAAGATGATGTTTCGCAAAACAAATCTGTTTTCCTTGACAAACATGCACATAAAATGCATGCAAATAATTACTGGGCTGTTGCTTCCTACCTAAAGGCTCCAGCGTAGCCATAGTACTGCTCATCAGCACTGGCTTTGCATTTGGACTCGTCTCCTACAGCTTTGCCGCTGCCGATGCACTGAGAGCAGAATGGGGAGCTGGGGTCTGCTCCGGGGGCACAGCCGGAACTGAAAAATTTAGCTGAGGAGATGAAGCTACACAGTCAATATCTTATGTTGGTGACAAATTTAGAGGTTTGCAAAAAGCAACCTCATCTCTCAACAAATAACATTTACTTATTTAAGAAATAAAAAAAATAGGTACAGCTACAGTGATAGAAAATATGCTTTGGTCTTATTACTCATATCTGCAAATTTGAATTAGTAAATAAACATAATATTGGTTAGAAAAGCGCAATCACTTACTGAAGTCACAGTCATTAGTCAGATTGTGGATGTGACCCATGGGGATATTCCAGCCAGCGGTTCTTCCGATGCCTGTGTGACAAGACCTCTTGCCCTTCAGGGTGTCCCAGGTCACCCCTGAGCCTTTCTTTACCACGGCAACAGCAAGGTATTTGGAGGATTTTGCTGAAAGAACAGAAGAACATGAAGACAGTGGTCAGAAAATTAATGACCAGATAATTATTATATATTTTGTTAATTGTGCTTCCTTTAATTAACAAGTTCATTCTAAGAGCAGTTTGTTAGATTAGATCTGATTAGATTTTAATGTTTTGTAACATACAAATAATTTCCATGACATTTTCTGGAAAGTACTATGACATTTGGTGCTCATTATAAGGAAAGTTAATTTTCTTCAATTACTACAAAACTACACATGTAATGGAAAAAAATAAATACTTGTCTACAGGGAAGTCTACAATTCAATATATCTGGAGAATACAATTTTCAATAATAAATCAGTACTGAATGAATATTTCAGTTCACATGGAGCTTTTAATAGTTATTCATAAATTTCTTGTTATGAGGACCAAATGACATAGTTATTCAAACGTCCCATACAATTATTAGAAGATATGTTTTCTGTGATTTGGGGTATTTTAATATTTTTTATCCATAAATTCTATCATTAAAATGGTTTTATTTTGTTACCATTAGAGATGCTGCACTGATCTGTGAAGAGAGAAATATCCAAATATTACTCTTGTGAAAATGGCAGAATGAAAATAAAGAAATGTATGTGACCATTTCTGTCTTATCCCAGCAACATACCACTGTCATACTGTTCCACCATAGCAGGAACCAGACCGCACTTCCCAGCTGTGTACACTTGTCCTCCATCTACTGCAACTGCGTCAGCCTCTTTACGCTGCAGGACAATTGAGACGACATAGTCGGCAACAAAAGCCAAAAACGGTGCAAAACATTGTCAAGTTACCAACAGATTCCCAAGTTTTTTAGCCAGAATTGTTTTACCATGATCTTTTTCAGACACTCTTCAACTGTGGGGGCATTCTGGCATTCAATGGAGGCGCTGTCATCACCCACACTGATGCTCCATGTATCACACTTGGCGGTTTCAGCGTGGCCCACAGCACACCATTTAATGGCAGTCGATGCAGTGGCGGTGGCCTGCTCTGGAAAGTGAAATAAAACATGGCTGTAAGCCAGTGGCTGGAGTGTATTAAATAAATGTGTTTGTTTGATGGCTTTTATGTTAATCTGTGCTTTTTATCTGTTTATGTTTCCAGTACCGGCAGCACAGTCGATGAGTGGTTAGTACTGTTGGTTCACAGCAAGAAGGTCCCAGGTTCGCAACCCGGCCTTCCTGTGTGGAGTTTGCATGTTCTCCCTGTGCTTGTGTGGGTTTTCTCCAGGTACTCTGGTTTCCTCCCACAGTCCAAAAACATGTATGTCAGGTTGATTGGTGACTCTAAATTGCCCATAGGAGTGAGTGTGAGTGTGTGAGGTTGTTTGTCTCTATGTGGCCCTGTGATGGACTGGTGACCTGTCCAGGGTGTACCCCTGCCTTTCACCCAAAGAGAGCTGGGATAGGCTCCAGCAGATCCCTATGACCCTGGTTAAGGAATAAGTGGGTATAGATGATGGATGGATGTTTCCAGTACCTTTCTTAAGAGAACGGATCACACTCATGTATTCAGCACCCAGATACAGGAAGGAGTCTGTGTTTGGGGGCAGCTGCACCAGTCTCTGTGTTGAGTCCTTGAATATCAGGTTCTTGGATGGTCCATAGCCTTCAGAGGAGAAGAGGTTGAAGCCCTAGGAAGGGACAAAGTAAGGCATTTCCTTATGAAAGTGCCAACTGAAAAACAGGTTACACATCGAAATGAATTCTTATCCCCTCCCTCTTCTAACGTATCAGGCAGTCAACTCTGTTACTTGATCTCTGCTGTATAAATAATTTTGCATTTTACCTGTACTGAGTTGAGGCTTGTCCAGATCAATTCAGCCAGCTGTGAGTCTTTGCGGGTGACAACAGCATGGGCAGGTACCCGGGCCAGGTTGCAGGACTCATACATGCTCATTGGTGCTCTGGTGTTGTCCTTGCACAACAGCTCATACTTGCTCCATTCAGCCTCTGAAAGTGTTTCACAATTTATTGTTACTTCTTTTATTTCAGCAATCTTCCAGTTCCAAACAATCTCCTCTCTATCCTCTTACCACCATGTTTTGTTAAGTTATAGGTTTTGGTTATAGCGAAGGAGTATTTTGTCCATATAGACTGGGCAAACACACAGATACGATATCAACAATGGAAATTATGAAAGGGAAAATCTGATTTGAATCAAAACCAAGCATCATACATTAGAGATATTCACTGACCAGGCACAGTCAGATGCTTTACAAACGCCACGTCTCCAGCACCCTCCACCAGACACCTGTTAAACAGACCAATTCACAGATGCATCAACATCACAGGTTTGTTTGGTAGCTGTGGTAAAGTGTATTTCCAGAGAGTGGGTTTAAGAAAGCCTCCAATCATAGCATATGAGATGTGAAAAGGTGAAACATCATGGTAGAACTGGGAACTATGAAAGAAACTCTGATACTCACTGGAAAGCTCCGTCGTAATCATAGTAAGGCTCTGCATGGGATCTGGAGCAGTCTCCCTTGCACAGTTCACACAGTTTGCTGCCCCTCGTTGCCCCCGGAGCACAGCTGGCCTGGAAGAATTTACTCACCGCTGCGAAACAAAAATCAGGGCCATAGCTAGGATTTTAGAAACACTGAGCTTATTAGGTCACAATCCCCACAGTACAGCTCCCTCAACTGCACCATCAGACAGTTTAACCAGATAATTATTATTATTTGGCATTTTCAACATCTATTCAACAAAGGAATAACATGCTTAATTGATTTCCTGCTGAGAGTTACATGAGATGATTGAGACCTATATGGAGCTATGGCATGCAGCCAGTTAGCTTAGCTTAAGAAACACCCTGTCACGAGATAACAAAATCTTACCAGCACCACTAAAGCTCATGTGTTTAAAACTCCTTATTCTATTATTATTATTACATTATTTGATTGACTAACCTGTGACACAGTTAATGCACACATTTCACACTGTGATTAACAGGGACAAAACTTTTAACGCACCTTCCTCCACAGGTTTGTCTTCAATGCCTCCCCACTGAATTATACCCATGGACACCAGGGTTCCTATGGGGATGTTCCAGCCTGCAGATTTTCCCAGCCCTGTATGACAGGATTTCTTCCCCCGCAGATCTTTGAAACCGAATAGTGTGCCCTTCTTCGCCACAGCAACAGCTAAGTAACAGGTGTCTGAATAATCTGTATACAGAGCAAATTGTGAGAAAAAAAAATGTATATAGTCCATACACATTTAATCAGTAAAGACAACTGATTAGTAAACATACTGGGACCGTAGTCCTCAGCAATAATGGGATGAAGGTCATAGTTGTTCAGTCCAGCAGTGTAGATGTCCCCTCCGTCCAAAGTGATGGCATCTGCCTCACTAGCCTGTTACAAAAACAGATTTTTACATTTTCAAACAGATATTTGGTTTTTGTTTCAAAACTTTAGAGCTAAATTAAGTTATATGGCATTTGACACGTCTATTGTGCCATGCATTTAATGTTAAATAAATAGCATGTGTTTCTTCTTCCCTCATGGATAGTTGGAATAGTTTTGCATGTAAAATTTCACATACCAAAAATACATGACTACTTCATGTATTATATGATGCTGTTTTGTAGATAAATATTCTCAACTGTGTATAAGTTAAAAATGTTTCAAATCAACCAGCTGCATAGTTACTGTGTAAATGTTAATGAATAACAATTCTAATCATAAAACACTCTCAAATGTGCCATTTTCTATAATGTGTCTTTTACTTTTGAAATTTTATATATATTCTGCTGATATTTGTTTAACTGAGATTTTTAATGCAGAACTTGCACTTTGGAGAATTTTTCTGTTGTGGCAGAGGTGGGAAATAATAAGTAATGCAATTTAGTCTTTACACTGTGTGAGACAGTTGCATATTTGACTGCTTCATTGTTCCTGTTCTCCATAAATGTTTTCAAACGTATTACTGCATTAAATTTGTGTGACTGCTACATAGTACATAGTGTTAATAGTAGTGATAGCGCTTATGCTGTGTGTACAGTAAATGGGCAACATGTCCAGAGCTTCTAATAAAGTTATTTTTGATTATTCAGCTATTTATCCTCTGCAAAGTCTTCATTTTCTCACCTTAATTGCAATGATGCAGTCGATGGTGTTGTCTCTTCTCACGCAGGAGAAGGCTGGGGCTTTGGCTGCCAGGTCCAAACATTTCCGATATTCAGGCTCCGACTTGACACACCATTTCACCTTCTCAGCGGGGGCCGCGAACATGGTGGCTGTGGATGAAGACAAATTAAAAACAATGCAGATTAACTGGGCATGTAGTAAGTCTGTGGTTAAAGTTGCCTGTGCAAAACAGAAAGTATTTACCGAGGCCCCCAATAAGCGCCACAAGGAGGAGAAGCTTCATGTTGGACGTCGGGGTGTCCAGATCAGCAGAGCAGAGGGTCAGAGAGGCGGCGCAGGCTTTTATAGCAAAATCCTGAATGGGCTGAAGAAAAAGAGAGAGAGAGAGAAAACGCCATAGTTTGTTCAGGCGTCCTGGTGTGTACGTGCGTAGGTGAAAAAACACAGAGATTACGTAGGCCTATCTGAAATTTCCACATGATGGAAATTCACAGACGCGCCTATTAAACTGTCCATTGTTTGGAGTCTAACAATAAGGCCAGGATTCACAAAGCCAAAAAGAAAAAAAAGCGAAAACACTTATTACATAACATTCAGGACCGAAATTTTAATTGTGTTCAGCTTTTATTCGCTGCTTTTTAAAACATTTTAAACATTTTTTTCATGCATATTATTTTTAACTTCATTGCTCATACTAATTGTGTGCGTCCATGTACTTAAGTGAAGGACAAAGTGAAGAAACTTAAAAATCAAAACTGATCTCTCCTGGATTATCTCTCTCCTTTACAAAGCTTTTGTAGATAGTGCTGGGTTGAATGTAAGATAATTGAGTATAATGTAATTAAGACTGCAAGTAAGGTGGATCTGATGGGGCTAATTGAACTTGAGTGATTGTACATTTTGCTGTTTGAATATTTTTAGTTGAGAAGGGTAGGTAAAATAAGCTGTAGCTTCTACTTGAACAATATTAAACTAATAATTTGTAGCGTGTGTGAGTACAGGTGTAAATGTATAATCACATGAACTTATTTCTTATTTTTGACTAAATGAAGGGAATTTCAATGATTCAGGTCATTGTCGTGCTGAAAGGAGAACAGCTGCCTACCCAACTTGATTCATCATAGGGATGTATCAGCCAGGTGATGTGACGCTTTCATATCCTTGCCCTGACCTTTGCTTCACTGGAATGTAATCATGGAGGTCTACAGAAAGTTCCTTTGATCGCATGGCTTGTTTTCATGCAATGTGAACTGTGGAGTCATGTGCAGCCAATTCAGTTTTCCACATATGGCCATCGAGTGTAGACTAATGCGAAAATGGAAATTTGATCAATTTAAAATTAAATCTAAAACACTAACCAACATGAACTGGACTGTTACCTACTACGCTTAGTACTTATTACCTCTCACTACAAGAAAAACTGAACTTCCCTTTGTAGATTAATAAAGTTTTATCTCCTCTCATCATCACTCACTAAAGATGTGCACAAGGGATCAGAATAGCTTTCTTCCTGAAACGAATGTAGCATATCTATTAATGATTTTCCAGCACTTCCAGCACAAAGGTAATGACTCAGCAAAGGATCCGTTACATCAATTCACTGTGATCGCCCAAAGAAAAATGGAAAATGTGAAATATTACATTCATCAAAGTATTTCACTTAGAAATGCTGCAGTGTGTGTGACCCGCATAAGAGTCGTGTTTACAGTGTCAATATTACTCAACACAAGAGCTTAAGGTTCATGTTGATTTATAAAATGAACCAATAACACCTCTTAGTTTTCATCAGACAAATATTGAAATATGACCCAATAACTTTCACAATAGTTTCATGAGCGGCAACTTTGGAAAATCCATGATATGAAACTGGACAAGTGGATGGATTTTGGTTTAGAGGACAATGTCACTGTTCTTTTAACCGTTATGTCCCGAGCCTTTAATTTCAGACAAGAGGGATTTGTGTTGCAGGCATCAAGAAAATAATATGATGTTGCAGGAATAAAGAGAAAAGGGTATAAATAAAGATTCAAGATGATAAAATACTTGATAGTTTGCACATAAAGCTTGAGTGGATTTTCTTGACAGTATGGAAATGAATAATAAGAAAAACAGACCAAATGAACCAAAAGTCCAAAAAACTCTCCATTCTGTGAATATGATTATTCATTCACTTTTTAAATTCCTGTCCAGAAAATTCTAAAGTTATTCTTGAACGTAACAATTGTGAGAATCTTCTGTAATCACAAAGATGTAAATTGATTCAGTTTGTGGGGAAATTGTATTAAAAATACAATAAAGCAATGGCCTGGCATTGATACAAGGACATCACTGTTCATATCTTGTAATTTGTGTGTAGTATATGGTTAATTAATACAATGAAGTACCATGATTTTTTTGTAAAAATGTAATTTTTCAAAATATCTTTTAAAAGGGAAGATTACGAGCAGTCGAATATGCATCAAAAATCCTTGATCGGCAAGACCTCAGTTTTAAAAAGCTGGAATCAGCAGATTACTTAACTCTTTGTTTGGATAGTTAAATGCTGATCAGGTGCCCATAAAGCAGACTGAATCACTGCTGAATCATTATTGACCCTGACCTGATCCTCACCCTATCATGAATAAATCTTTATTTTGACCTTATTTTGACACAGATAAATTAAAAAAAAAACAAAAAAAAAACCAATATCATCTAGGTATAAAATTAGGTTTTTACATTTTATTTCTAGGAAAAACCATTGATGTGAAATACCACTATAGGATTCAGGTATCTTGTGACTTACTGGACATCTGTCTAAGTGATTACTCTCCACAGTGCTTTCCTGACTGCGCTAAATCAGAGCAGATAAGCTCTGATCATTATTCTCCCAAAACATGTGGAGCAGGAGGTTGACAGGGCATTGTTAACAGACATACACACAAATGTCTTCAAAGTGTGCATTGCAGGGCTATGTGTGACATCACTGCTAACAACTCATAGATAACATCTGAACTCACAGACACTGCGACAAGCAAATAGGTTGAGAAACTGCTCATACATGAGTGTGATCCGTTCTCTTAAGAAAGGTACTGGAAACATCCATCCATCATCTATACCCACTTATTCCTTAACCAGAGTCATAGGGATCTGCTGGAGCCTATCCCAACTCTCTTTGGGTGAAAGGCAGGGGTACACCCTGGACAGGTCCCCAGTCCATCACAGGGCCACATAGAGACAAACAACCTCACACACTCACACTCACTCCTATGGGCAATTTAGAGTCACCAATCAACCTGACATACATGTTTTTGGACTGTGGGAGGAAACCAGATTTGACTCAAAGTAGACTCAAAATGTAAAAATGAAATGGTAAGGTGATGCCATGAAGTGTATTTTTTCAAACTTTAAAAATCTTTATCACACACACATTAAAAGACATTATGCAACCAGCTGGTAGTACAGCTGGTTGCTAGTACAGCTAGTATGAGTAAAGTCAACTTGATGTGGAAAATCCTTGGCATGCCCTAATAAACTCAGACCCCTGGTGGCTCACTGATCACACATTAACTTTCATTGACTTCATTCTGAGAAGATAAGATGTCCATGGATGACCAAGGGTCATCATCCATCTTATGCAACATACAACCCCTCAAACAATCCGGTTCTGATTGCTGCTGCCCTGTTCACCTCATAAACCCTTCTGCATTGATGAATAAATTTAGGTTTCCTGTGAAATTACTGCAGTTTATCGATGTTTGGTGAAAATATTCTTCTCTTCAACGTCATGCTCCTCCTGTAATTCTCTTTACCACATGCACACATTTCCACTCTCCGCCTGTTCGGAGATGGTGAAGGAATGGCCTTTGTGTACTGTGGTATCTGTGGTATCCACACAGTGACTGAGTAAAGCAGAGTGTCCTCATCTGTTTGTACAGCTGCAAGTCCTTTTATTTCAACTCTGACCATTGCTCTGCGCAGACACTGCTGCTATTACCAGTGGGGAACCTCATCTTAAATGGAATATAAACCCTAAAATTAAAATTGACTATGCCGAACACTCATGTTTCCTCCTCTGTGTGGCTTGAAGTGTACTGTTACAGAAAAGTGAATTTCTTGCTTCTAAAATTAGCACTCTTCTATTTCTTTTATTTAGTTTTCTCACTGTAATGTTTTTAAGAGACACAATTAAAAAGGCCAGTGTATTTTTAAGTCAGTGAGAGCACATAAATAAAGTGAGAAAAAAATTGCTCAAATTTGCCAACAATGATCAGTCAATATTGGTTTAAGATTCAACTCCATATATATTCTTTCAAAAGTGTGTTTATCCAGGAGTTGAGTTATTGACTTTGCTATAAATAGTTTTGATATATTCACTGGTGGTGTGATTCTATTATTCACAACAAAACTGAGAAGACTTTCAACATAACTGGAACATTTGAAAAAATCAAATACATATGCTTTTAACCTAAATTAGTGGTTTTTAAAGTGATTATTTTGCTTATTCTTGATAGTGACTGCACCTGAGTGTGAGTGCCTGATAGCCTGATAGTGTCTGCTCCTGGAAACTAAGCAGGACCATGCCTGGTTAGTACTTGGCTGGGAAACCAACTTGGAAGACCAGGGGCTGCTAGTCTCAGCTACTGAGGTTGCATCAGGAGGGCATCCGGTGTAAAACTTGTGCCAAATCGATCGTGTGGACTAATTGATCTGCTGTGGTGACCCTGAATGGGAGAAGCCAAAAGAAAAAAAAAAAACGGATCATTTTTGATGAATTGTTGCTTTTAAAGGCACATTACCACCACCAGCTGTCCATGTAAAGAAATGTATGAAACTGCATGACCCTTAGCCACAGCATAAAACAAAACTGAGCAGTCTGTATTTCTAAAATTTTAAGTAGCCTAGTTAAAAATTATTTTGAAAAACCAAGTGATTTCACTAATTATAATAAAAGATCCATGTATAAGAACCAATCGTAATAAAGCTCAGTAGGCCTACTCTTGGCATTAGAGTCCATTCTTTTATTCATGTATGTCCACCTTTAATTTTAATAACAGATTCAATCCTAATGGGCAATTATGATACCAGACTCATACAAATCTGTGAAGAGATATTCTGCCATTCTCCACAGATGACTCTTTTCAGCTGCTATTTTTGTCAAGGGGTTGTGTTGCTCTACCTTCAGCACTAAAATACTCCAAAAGTAGACAGGTCATACTTTTCATTTTTGTTCTTGTTTGAAAACTTATGTGCCTTCTTGTCATGTTCCTTGGCAGCGTTTTCTCTGTTTTGTCAAGCAATGGTTTTCTTTTTTGATGCCATCTGTAGATATTGACTTCATGCTGCTTCCCTCATGTCTGATCAGTCACTGGAACACCAATTTTGTTAGATAATCCTCACTCATGCATTTTGCAGTGCAAGGTTAAGTAAACGGTGAGTTCTGCTACGCATCACTTTTCGAGAACAGCCACTGCATCTTCTGTTACAGGTAGTTTCACACTTCTCATACTTTACTGCCACAACTCTTATAGTCAGTGGATGATGTTGTACCCTCTCCCATCAAGTCTCGCAATCCTGTTTCTTTTTCAGGCAGTTCTTTACCACGTGAAACCATCTTGCTTTGAACATAACCCAGGCCAAAACTGGGAAAGCCGTGGTGTTCACAAGTCATTTTATAACCTTGCTCGTATAATTAGCATTTATTGGAAATCACTAGTGTTTTAACTTTTGTCACAGATATGCTCACTTTGCATTGAGCTTGTACTTTAAAACAGTGTTGTCTATCTAACTTTTTTATCTGGTTGTATGTAATGATACCTAAACGTAAAAAAATAGCTATTGTAACATTGTACAATTTTAAATGGCTGATTTCACTTTAAACAGCTTCATGTCAAAAGGTTTGTTGGTGCATTGTATTACAGGGTTACAATCATAACCATATCCTCCAGACCTTGTCCCTCCAGACCCTACTTTAGTTTTAACCCCTTAGTTGGCTGATGCATGGAGAATATCTCACCCTCATGCAGGTATTGTCTGTTTCATGTAGAAGACAATGTAATTTCCTGCACAACATGACCAACGCATTGGGCTGACATGCACACCAAGTAAGAAGTGGAAATGATGATTCATAACCCAAGTAACAACACCCTAAAAACATAAAAAAATTTTGCCAGCCTTATTAGCATAACTGCTTAACATTTTCCACCTAAAATGTGTCATAAAAATACATTTAGCAGGGTTAGGGCTTATCAAGTTGCTTGCTTAAATACATCTTTATGCCAAAATGCAGGGTTGCCATTTGCTGAACACAAACTTTTGTCAAAGATGATTTTGGGGTATTGCTACTATTCTGTTTATTGTGAAACGGGTTTGGGTCTCATCATATTACGGTAGTGAGAAGTGTTTCAATAATCAGTTGATAAAATAAAGTTAACAAATTATGAAGCAGAACCCCCCTTGGTTTTTGTGGTTATATTTCAACATCAGCATATTTTCTTGGCAGCATATAAAAATGAAAAGAAACAATGACTACAGCTAAATATCAGTCTCTCTAAGTCATCTCTGTACAGTGTAGGTCTGACTGATGAGATGAACCACCCTTCATTCATTCCCTTCTGTATCAAAAGGTGAAATCCAAAAACAGTCTACTAGTCTCTAATAGAAACGAGTAAAAATGTGCAGATCAACCCAAATCCTTTCACGTGTCTACATGTGTTTCAGAGGTATCTGAAACATTTTCTTGACTTGTAATTTTCAGACCTTTTCTCTCAATGCCCCAGCTTTTGAAAAAAATACAATCGTTCATACAATAACCGAGTGAGAGCCCAAATCTGGGTCAAAAGAAACAAGAATGAGCCTCCTTTTACCTGTTCCCAGGTACAGAAAATAAGAACTAGAAAATAAACTCTGAAATTTTACATCTTTCTGGCAGATAAAAGTATTTTTGTACAAGTCCCTTGTGCCTCAACATCAATTTTTGATCCATTATGTATTTTTTCAAATTTAAATATGAGCTGTACCATATATATTCTATCCTGATGTGCTTCAATGTTTATAACAAACTGAAGCCTGTATCAGAATAGAATATAGCACATTAAAAAAAATAAGACCGTGCTGAAACTTGTAACACCTTACTGGCCAACTGGAGAGCTCTACAAAGGGATTAGGCTGTCAGTAGAGGTGTCAGTATTCAGACTAGTGGAGTGGCAGGGAATGTAGTCCATCCACTAAAAATAATGGGGCTTAAATTCCAGGAGAACAGTAGGTTATGGGACCAAGGCCAATAACATCATCCCGGATCATTGGTGAAAGGGTGGAGTCTACCAGAGAGATACAGACAAGCAAAAAAAAACAAAAAACAAAAAAAAAAAAACAAGTGAATGTGTCTGGGAAAAGGCTAGTTCCTCTCCTGCACAAATACAGTCTCCTGTGGACAAAGCCCCGCCTCCTGCAGTGTGATGTCATAGTCCAAATGGGCGAGCTTCCTTCTCGGAAAGTTGGTGACAAGTTCGAAGCGCTCGTTAGGGTAACCCTTGGACTGGACATGTCTTACAAGGGCCTTGAACATGAGGAGAAAGAGACAGATACACCAGAGATGAAACTTTTTAAGTAACAATCAGTATTCATGAGATAATATTCACTGTTGACTGGGCATAACAAGGAAATGTTATTAATTTTACATGAAGAAAAAATTTTGGGACATGGCTTAATTGCTTTTAGATACAAGATATATGAAGTTGACCATCTTATTTACATCTGGTCAACAACAACAACAAAAAAGTGTATTCCACACTTTCCTAGTATTTATTTAGACGTTTGCTTGTAAATAGCGTTGATATGGTGTGTTCTTACCAAAAGTTTTGCTTTAGAAGACAACGAAATTTGTTCTTTCTGTCCATCTGGGTAACGAAGCATCAGCCTGGCTTTGGGACCTACACGTAAAAAAAAAAAATCATTGTAGTAATTATGATACAGTTCTTGTTCTACCCAGATTTTGATGTGTAAAACTGTTCAAGTTCCCCTTTACAGTCTTCACTATCCACATTTTCTAGCAGTGTCAGAAATGTGCAGGAGAAAGCACAAACAGCCTATGCTGAGCTTTCATAGCTCTCTCAAACCTTTAAAATGAATAAGCTGGGCTACAGTATCCGAACATGCTCCAGCCCCACACAGTATTGCTGCAGTATTAATAGTAGGGGTGGCAGAGATCAAGAGGTTGACCAGTTGACCCTTCAAGTGCTGATTAACTGATGGTTAAATATTTTGAGAAGGGTATACCTACAGGCCGGAGATTAACTCAAAGATAGCTAGTCAAGCACACGTACCCTGGTACCCTAACCCTCATTGTAACAGGATTAGAATGACACGTTTCCGTACCATTGTCATCAGGACATTCCATGACACAGGCTGTGGTGGTGCTGATCTTTGATGGTCCAGCACTTTCTGTCATTGGGGTACAGTGGTTGCCTCCAGAATCTGCATCAGGCTGAGAATGACGAGGACCAGAAGCTGAGGGCTCCAGGTGGTTCTTTTTGCTCTCCTCTTTCTTGTGGCTGTGGTTGTTTTCTTTGTATGGAGACTTTCGGTGGGAAGAGGTGGAATTATCCGGATGTAGACGCTGTTGGGCTGCAGAAGTAGGAAGGACTTGGGTGTGTTTGCTAGTAGAACTTTTCTCCTCGTGAGGTGCTGGCATTTCATTGTCTGACCCAGAGGTGGGGCCCTCACTGTCAGAGAAAGGCTCTGCATCTGATTCGTCTTCTGATCGTGGGGAATCAGGGGCTTCAGGGACAGTTGAGGACTCGTAGTGGGTCTCCTGTAGGGAGGCTCGGATCGCTGCCTCCAACTGACTGTCTTCACTGGCATCTATCAGACTCTCCTTGTACACAGAACAGAGCATGCAGACAAATACCAACTATAAAATCAAATATAACATTAATTCAAATATGGTTATACTGACAACAGAGTAAAAATCCTTGGGGTCTAACTATAGGTGCATTCAAACATGCAAATTTGGAGAATTGAGCATTTGATGACTACGCAGGTACAAGCATTCACTAATCACTACTCAAATTTTGCAAAAACATTATCTTTTACATCACCAACGGTGATGCTGTATCACAATTTTATTGTATTAAAGGCCGTGATAATGACTACAACTGAGAAACAGTTGTGACAGAAGACACCAAAGACTCCCAGAAGGAGAATAAAATAAACCAAATGAGACACATGAGATGAGAGACCCACAGAGCGAGCTCGTTTGGCGGGAGGTGCGTGGCAGGACGGCCCGTCAAGCTGCCCATGCTCAGCCAGGAAGCCGGTTGCCTGCTCCAGGAACGATGCCACATCTAGCTGGTTCCACTCCACCATTTTCTGACCTATACAGAATATGTTACAAAACAGCATGGGTCAAAATTAAATTAGAAAACCTTATTAAAATACAGCAAAAGCAGGAAATTAAAATGACTGAATAAAAGCAACAATTTGAAACTAACTTTCATATTTTGCAGATCTAGGATGAGGCATTTTGCTCCCCAACACAGATGAGAATACACTGCACATTTATCTTCATATTGTTCTCAGTGAGAACATTGTATGTATTGATCCTATTACTTGTAACAATACAAGAATCAATTTCTGTCACACACCATTTTTCAGGGATGTCTACCAACAAAAAAATTAATTCCCATAATGCCATCACCTTGTGTTCTAAACCTTTCAGGAATATGCTGTCTACTTAGAAAAATAAACCATCACAAAAAAATAGCAGACATTGTGCGGATAAAAAATACAGTTCCGACTGCTTCCATCCCCTCTACCAGAGCAAAATAAAATTTAAAAATGATTATTTCAACACACATAAAAACGCACCTGTGCGAGGGTCAAGGATTGAAATATAGGGAAACTTGTTCAGCTTATAGAACTGTATGTATCTCTGTCCCTCTTCACTATCATGATATACCTGCAATGAAGGAAATTGCACAATTCAAAACATAACCATCATTAATAGACAGAAAGGATGACAATGATGTGACTATTAGCAGAAGAAGTTTTTTTCTGATGTAAAAGTGGTTTATGAAAAAATTACGGTTCATTCGAAAAACGTTGCAGCTTCTCTTTACCGATTTACAAATTGTCATGCCACCCTGCAGGTTTTAGGGTACATGATTTGTATCTTTGATGGTGCTTCATTTGTTACGTATTTCTATTGTATATCAGTTTATTCACACTGGATCCTTGCAATGATATCAGTACAATGTTGGCAGGAATCTGAACATTGGATTGCATGACCCAGAGAAAAAAAAAAATTCATACCTGCCAGAATATGAAGTGTTCTCTTATGATGTTCTTGACTGCATCATTACTCCAAACGTCCCTGTTCAGGCACTGGCAGGCGAAGTCCTGAACATTTTGAATGTTGATCATTAGCCACTTGTTCTCCAGCTGCCCACAGTCTTTTGCCTGCAAACACAAAGAAACACAAGAGACTAAGCTTGATTCGGCCAATTACTGAATTATAAAAGTGTTAAGTTGGAAAAGAATTTTTTTTTCTTTATGAAGAACAGTCATATCCATCTATATCAGTGGTATGTGATAACATATCATGGTGAATATGCAGGTTCTCACTTTTAAACACTACATCGACTTCACAAACACTGTGAGTGCACTTTCAGCCAGAAAGAGAAAAACATTATCATTAAAAAAAAAAAAATACTGTGCAAAAATGATAGGTCTAGACACTTATGCCTATCCATCCTTGGAGCCTCCGGTTTCCCGGCTGTGACCAGTCACCATCCGTAACTTCACTGAAAGTTCACACAAACTGAATAAAGGCGTGTAGTGTAATGTGTCCGGTGAGTGGCTTCTCACCGTCTCAAAGCTGCCTTTGTGCATGAGCTCAATGGGAGGACGGAAAAGGTCTGCCAGGGTGCTCAGTTTCTTATCCACTGTTCCACCATTACGCAGCTCCTGTTCCTGGCGGACTAGAAAAACATTCATTATGGGAGGTAAAAAGGGAGCGACAGAACAGTAGAGAGAGAATAAAAAGTAATAGTTGGTTGCAATCAAGCAGCATTACTTTATACTAAATTCACTAAAAATTACATTCTTCAAACTTAAGCTGTTAACTTACTTGTTTCTGTTTGGAAGTCTCGGAAACCATCAAATATTGATCGAGCAGGTCTTCTTCGCTTTGGTACTGCACGAATAACAGACACATCAAAAGTAACATTCAGCAGATGACTGATACTGCACAGCTAATAATAACAATTCGCTTTAAGATACCCTTGCATGATTTGCAATTAGAAAAGAAACAGGATAATACCTCCAAACAGTGGTTCTGGTTCTACCAATATGTCCTGCTTCTGTGGAATTGGTGCTCGTACTTCACTAAAACATAAGGCAACATATACAGTATTACTCTAAGAGCAAAACAAACTAGAGCAAGATGTTGAATATCAATTAAGTTATTCTGACATAAGTTTATGCATTAAAAAAAAAAAAAAAAAAAAATCTGCTTACTCTGAAGGAGGAGCTCTGCTGCTTGAAGCTGCAGAACTGGAGCTGGTGCTGGGTTCCTCTGCTATCCCACCTCCATCCAAAAACATGGTTACTGCCATCTCCAGGTTGTTGTTGCATGCTTCCAACATATGTTTTCCTACACTCTCTGTGGCCCCTACAAGAGTGTTGGACATACAACTGTGATGTGCATCTACATGTGCTTGAACTCACACCAACTTCATTGAGAACAACAGTTTAAATGTACAAAACAATACAACAAATGAAACACTTTTATTGATATATATGTGACAAAGTTAGACATTCCACTTACCAGTACGTACATAACATACATTACAAACCAACAGTCTTAATCAAATTCATTAAAAACAACATTAAAATTGAATACTGCCATGAAGTAGGCCTGCACAGTGATTTGCAACATTGCTTAGACAATTATAAAATCACCCTGTGAAATATAAAAATACCTCAGTATAAAACATTTGACAAAAGCTTTGCAGGTTAACAAATGTGTATTGCCATATGATCACTTCTGACTGAAAAATGAGCTAGTCAGTCCTCTCTGTGAAGCAAACTCTGTGATAAGGATACTGCAATGGCAAAGATCTGCAATCTGTTTGTGACATTAAGAGTGCAATGCATGTAGTGACTTTAAATGTGCAGAACAGTAAACCTCATTGCACACTATATAGAAAACATCAGTAACAGAATCTGATGCTTACAGCTCTTCTGTTGCATATTGGATCAATCAATTTTCAGTTCGATACTAAATTATTTTTGTCGCTACCTGTTCAATAAATATCACACCTACAAACTAACTACCAGTGTTCACTTAATCTGCCCTTTTAAAGAGCCACTGTTTTTTTTGTGACAGTGCATGCTTCCACATAGTTGTAACATAAAGGCATTGACGGACTACAGGCTCCCCAAAAAGTCTTAGAATACAACTATGTACATTTACCATGTAATACTGTATTTGGGTATCGCTGTGACGTACTTATGCTTGACTTGATTATCTCCCTTACTGCTACATTACACTACTACTACTACTACTACTACTACTCCACTAGATTAATTCAGTACATTTTCTGTCGCATTGTAAATTCAGAATTATAAAGTCCATAAAAAATTATAGGAAGTATTAATATAATAATTCCCATAAAATACAACTTCACAAGCTAACCATATGTATATTACACAGTAATATTGCAGGTTTACCAGCTGCAACATTACAGTGATATACACCTAAATACCTCCAAATTATCATCCAATAATATGATATATATAATTGTGTTAAACAGGTTATTCTGCAGAATAATAACTTTTACTTCTGGTACTTTAAGTATAGTTGTTTTTTAGTTTTTATCTAAATAAAATTTTGAATTAACTAGTTTTACTTGTAAACTGATACTTAAGCACAAAAACCAAAATGTACCCAGATATTATAAAAAAGGTAATAGTATACTTTAAAGTGACAGGCACAACTGCGAAGTACAGGTTTAAGCGCTGTCTAGCAATTAGGCTAAACTATGCAAAAACATCAAAGGTCCTTCGTACTGCCAATCCCTGCAAACGCACAAGTGCATGAAAATGTTTTGCATACGTGAAAACAATAGATCAGAATAAACTACTAGTCTTTTTACGTGCACGGACTACACCGAGCTTGCCCTCTGCACTGCGCATGTCCGTTTCACTTTCCAAGTCTGGCAGCAGCCCCGAAGTGAGTCTCCTGTTTTCTCCGTTCAACAACTTCAAACTCAAACACTGTCTCAGTCGTGTCAAAGCACAAATACACAAACGGGGACCCCGTGAGCGAACAGTAGGACACACAAAGTGTGCTCGTCTGAGTGTGGTTAGCATCCCGGGCAGAGCGGGGATAACGGTAGCACACAACGTGAAGCCTGGCTGATGGTGAAGAAGAGAAATGTTAACAGGCGACGTCCATTCCACATGATCCGAGCACCAGTGCAAAAAGAGCAGAAATCAGAGCTGGGCTAGCTAGAATAAGTGTCTGCTGTGAGCACCTCAAAGAAAACCAAATATTCTGAAGGGGCTGTGGCAGATCAGATTCAAATGGGATGTTTTTACGAGTCTTTTCCTGAGTCTTTCACTGGAGTTTAGCAGATAACTGCTTGTGCTTTTCCTCCTGCAAGGCACTGACAGCGCAGGGGCCAGAGCAACACTTCACGTCCGTTTTCTTATCTGCGCACCTATTTCGTGATTTGTTGGACAACGGAGCGTTTCCCGTTAGGCAACCCAAACATACTTAACAGATCAAATGTTGAATGAAATCTTATTTTTACCTGTTATTGCTGTAAATTGTTGTATTAACCCGTTCACCCCCGGAGCTGAGGTGTCTCCGAGCGCCGCCATCTTACCGCCACAAACAACAACATAAATGTGGCGCATGCGCTACGAGACCCTTTTCCCCCGCCTAGCGCGGCGCGAGCACCATGCGTCACCAAAGAATTGCGTTGCATCGTGGGTAATGCAGTTCTGATATCAGAAAAAAACGTGTTATTCTGCATATGTTTTGAATGTCTGGGCAATTTATAGACATTTTGTTATTTAGCAGCAAAAAAAAAAAAAAAACAGTATGTTTAAGATGTAAGGGGAGTTTGTGTTTTACAAAATATTTCATGGTGGATTTTGAAGTATTTGTTAAAGACAGCTGCTGGAATAAACATATACATTATAAATGATTATGATTGATAATTATGTAAGGTATGTAATCAGATAAGGGCAGCAGAGTGGATTGGTGGTTAGCACTGTTGCCTCACTGCAAGAAGGTTCCTAGTTCGAAACCCAGCAAAGGCCTTGTTGCGTGAATTTCACGTTCTCCCAGAGCTTGCGTGGGTATCCACCAGGTACTCCTGTTTCCTCCCACAGTCCAAAAACTTTGTGTGTCTATATGTGGCCCTATGATGGACTGGTGACCTGTCCAGGGTGTACCCGTGCCTTCCACCTGAAAGAGAGCTGGGATAGGCTCCAGCAGATCCCTGTGACACTGGTTAAGGAATAAGCTGGTATAGAAAATGGATGGATGGATGATATTTTACCAAGCACATTTGTGTCAAATGACATAACCATTTAAGGCCATGAATTTAAACAGTGGTTTGGCCTAGACATATTGGTGTCACACAGAATTTGCCAAATTTCCATTAGTGCCACCACATGGGCATCATTAATTCTATCCACTGACATCCTTATTTATCTGGGCTCATTAATTTTGTCCAATCAAACTCTATAGCTATAATTGTCTGTTCACCATCCCTCCATTTTCTATACCTGCTTATTCTTTAACCAGGGTCACAGGGATCTGCTGGAGCCTATCCCAGCTCTCTTTCGGGTGGAAGGCAGGGGTACACCCTGGACAGGTCACCAGTCCATCACAGGGCCACATAGAGACACACAAAGACAAACAACCACACACACTCACTATAGGCATCGTTCTTTTTTTTTTAGAGTCACCAATCAACTTAACATGCATGTTTTTGGACTGTGGGAGGAAACCGGAGTACCCGGAGTAAACCCACGCAAGCACAGGGAGAACATGCAAACTCCACACAGAAAGGCCAGGTTGCGAACCCTTGACCTTCTTGATGTGAGGAAACAGTGCTAACTACTCAGTTTTGGATGGTAGGGCTTTTCTGAAAAGAAAAACAGGGTGGTTCAGTTACAATAAGCCCCACACTTGGAAAGCAGTATAAAGGCACAAGCAGTTAAATCAGTTGCTCTTCATGAGTTGTCAACGCAAGTCTATGTGCATTACAATTTGAGAAAAGGGGTTATAAAAGTATCAGAATTTGTAATTTGCCCACCTACAATTATAATTCCTTTATACACATGTTTATGAATCATAAACAACTAATAGTTGAGCTCTGACTCTATTATGCTTCATTTTTAAAAAATTCTCTACAAAAAGTGTATAAATTTTAAATGGAAACTAGATACACTTACAATTTAAGTAGTGTAATTTTATTGTTATTTGCATAATACATTCAATTTGAAAACAGCATAAACCAAATCCAAAACCTGAAGACTCATTTCAAAAAACAAGCTAACAGCAATTGGAATAATTGCTTATTCAGTGATGACTAAAAGTAATCTTAATTACAATATCTGACACAAATCTTTAGTGTTGCCCAGCATAAACAAGGAAAAAAAACATCACTTTACAAAGGGAAATTGATGATGGCACTGACTTTCTATATAATGAAATTTCCAAACTATATTTACAAATACACAAAATCTAATTCCACTGCCCAATTAAATAATAATTTAAAGATCAAAATTAAAGAACATTACATTTGATTAAATAATGATCAGTAATGCAGTTTCTTTCAGTTTTGCTGATAGTCTGATATGGGCTCATACATGTTAAGATCAAACCATAAACAACTGGATTTAAAAGTTTTGTAATTAGAATTTTCTTCTTTCAAAAAAAGAGCAAACTCACAGCTAAAAAGGCACATAGCATCATCTATAACAGCTAGAATGTTATGTGTTTATTTTTTGCCTACGAAGGGAGATTCAGCATCAGACCAGCTTGCTTTAACAATCTGAAGGCCAACTATGCTTATTGTACATTGCACAGACAGCACTTAGTTTAGCACTCTGTACTGAAACCCAGCAGAAATCTTCCGCTTCTGTACTGACAGGTGACTCTTTAGCTCTGAGGTGGGAAGTTCTTTCATATAATGTTTCTTTAATGCTTTTGTCTTAACAGGGAATTTGTGAAGTATATTGAAGCATTATATGCATAAGACCCCAAACATAAGCCAAACATAAGTCACTGAATTTTGGTACAAGATGGTCATTATAGTGGTTAATCTAAGAAATTCTATAGCAAGCATGTCCATAAACATATTTGAATATGTCTTTTGAAACAACACTGAAGGCCAAATGACAATAATACAGCATCTGTGTAAATGTTTAAAATATTGTCAGTGCCAACTGACAGCATGAACGTATTTATCTTACAGTAGTTAACATTGCTTAAGTAAGATCAGTCCTGCTATTACTACATAAATTCTACATTTTACTGTTTAAATGAAGTGAATGACCCAGTTTCCCATGGTCAAGAGAGAAAAACAAGGCTGTAATCAGTGGTGTGTATATATATATATATATATATGTATAGGTTAAAAAAAACATCTTTATGGACACATTAAATGTTTTTACATTCTCATGAGTTTTATTTTACTGCAGAGGTCACTCGTGTTAATCAGAAAATTGTCCTATGAGCTGTAAAATATTTGCACAAGGAATAACCGAGGCTGCTGGACATCAAAATGTGCCCTTCATTAGTAGCAATGCCAGCTTATTACAATGATTAGTCAGTTTCTGCTGTGAAGGACTATCATTTCTTTAAAAAGACTGATGTATGTGAGAGCCACCTTACTAGCTTTAAACATTAAAAATGGCATCTTAGGGCACATTTTAGATGTCTTTGTGACTGGTTTGGAACCTGTTTTAGGACAGTTATTACGCTTGTTAAAGCAAATGAGAAGTAGAAGTAGCATTAAAATACATGTAAATTATAATTTGTTATTGGCCTTCCCATTAAATGCTGAGGTTTAATTGTTCCTTTTACTCACTGTGTAGTTTGTGGGAACACCCTCATTCTGCCCAACAACCCCCTCAGAAACAGTAAGTATGCCTTCCTTCCTGTTAGCAGTGCAACTTCAATAATGTGATAAACAAGACTAATTTCTTATTTGGGAGATGGGCACCGCATGATTGAGTACAGATGATGGCTCCATACTGCATCCCACATGCAAAACAATAAAAGAAAAATAAGTGCAGAGGAAAAATGAGGAAATGGGTAGTTTTTGAAATTATATCCATAGTTCATATCCAGCTTAATAAATAAATGAGCTTCCACACAACAGCAGTGATCAAGGTGTAAATGTGAGTGCACACATGCATACATGTACGTTAAGTGAGCCATGGGTGGGTTCAATGTTGGAATGAATATCGGTGTATGGAGTGACTATATAATTCTGTGAGGCTGAATTTGGTGTGTTTTAAAATGAAGTTTGTTTTTGTAGGCAGGGCAGGCAGGGGGGTGAGGGAGAACACTGTGAAGTTGGCAGATGAGTTGTATACTACAGTTTAGAAGCGGATGAAGGTAGCATCAATCTGGCGTACACTGGGCAATGCCAGCATGATCTTTCGCCGGTACTGTGGATCTTTCTGTAGCGGGTTTCTTTCGAGATAAACTGTCTCCAGAGATTTGGCATTCTTCAGCTCATCAAGATCTGACCAGTTATCTATCTGATTATCATTCATCTGTGAAGAGAGCGAAAGAAAATAGGTAATAAGAAGACAGTTCATGCTGTCTTACCTGGCTGAACACTCACAACATATAGCAACATGGAGGGTACTGAAATGAATGAATCAATGAATTGATGTTTGTTTTGATCATTAATAACACTACAAATGAACAAATTGATCCATGAATTAATACATCAAATTAATAATGGCTACCTAAACTAACAAAGAGGTAAATGTATTAAACACTGATTATAACAATAATTTATAACATAAATATGTTTTGTAAATTTAGGTTTATACAGCAATTTTTCTACAAGGTAAGTTAAACAGATTTGCTTTGATTATGCATTTTCTTTTTTATTTGTCTACTGACTTTTAGGATCCACTTGAAATCTTGTGGTAAAATGTCTGCTGTCAGAGAGTTTCCAATTCCTTTGTACCAGTGTTGAATAATAAAAGAGAAATAATTTCCTATTTAATTTCACACATTATTCATACCCAGAATTCCTGCAGCTCTGTCAGATGGCTGATGTTTTCAATTTTCTTTACTCGATTGGCTGCAATGTCCAGGGTTGTAAGCTTTTTCTGTGATGGAAATATAAACAGTGTTTGAATACACAGAACAAATGTTATTGTTACATGTTTGCATGATGGACAGTGTGGCATCCAGTTAGTTCAAAAATGGGCTAAGGTATTTCAATAACTCACATTGTTTTCCAAGCCCTCAATGACCTCAATGCCATTGTGACTCAGATAAAGCTCTCTTAGGTTAACAAGGTTCTGCAGACCCTCAATTTTAGTAATCCGGTTACTCTGAAATTAACAAAATTACATAGAGTCATTAACCAATCCCTTAACATAGCTACTACAGTTTTATTCTTCTCACATACGTGCCGAAGAGGATTTGTGTACCTGTATACTTAAAACAGTCAGGTTGTGTAAACCCTCCAAATTCTGAAGCTTAGTTATTTTATTGGTCCCAAGAAACAAACTTTGCAAAGATGCCATTGTATCCAGGTTCTCTATGACCTGTGAACAGCATAAAGAGGCAGAATTAAACACATTTCATTGATTTCATGTCCTATAATGTCTTTTAGATGGCATAATGTTGCAACATGTTTACAAATGCATAATATATCATTTGTTTAACTGAATTTAACCCCAATTTATCACTCCCTAAGAGATCCTTTCCCTCTCACCCGAATCCGATTTGAGCCCAGCTCCAGCATTTCCAGGCCTGTGAGGTGCTCCAGGTTGGCAATGCTGCTAATTTTGTTGTGAAGCAGAAAAAGTTTCTTCAGTTGAGTCAGCTCCTCCAAACCCTCCACCTTTCTCAGAAGGTTAAAGGACACATCAAGGAGCCTGTGAATCAAACAATTAGACTCATTACAATTAACTGTGGATTCTTCTTATTTATAGTATATATATATATCACATGAAAATAAATCAGTGACTATCACTCCCCCCATACGACTAGATCCCTGTGAGTATAAATAAGGTTTGTAATACACAACCTACAGTTTTTTTTTTTTAATACTTACTCCATCTCCTTGAGGTTGTGCAGGTTCTCCAGTTTGCGGATCTGATTGTCATAGAGATCTAGTTCCCGCAGTGAACTCAAACTATCAAGGTTTTCTATCTTTTTGATAAGATTCTGCCGTAAAGAGAGTGTCTGCATAAAAACATAGATGACAAGAAAGCAAAAGATGATCTTTCTTTTTTAGCTATGATTAAAAAAAAGACATGTTATTGAAGTTGAGTTGTTTGAAAATTGTTTTTAGTTTTTGTTTTTAGTAAAGAAAGAATAAGGGATAAAGCCAGATTCTGCATACCATGCTGCTAGTACTACTTCAGCTCTCATTGACAGTGGCACCTAAATAGTGGTTGAGGTTGCAGTTACTTACTTTAGCCTTCTGTAACACCTCCAATCCTTCAATCTTCCCAATACGACAATGAACAAGATCAACATCCTAGAAAGAAAACAGAGACCTCAGGATGACATAACTCTTGAAGTAATAGGTGTTGTTAGATTTGATTGAGACATAAACATCAAGTGTCCACCACAAACATGTACTTTAAATACACCGAAAATGCAGTTACAGTAGTGAAACGTTTGGTTGAAGAGAATATAAATGGTTAACATATAATGTTACATTGCAAACAAAGGACTGTGCCTCCACTTCCAAATTCCACAAAAGAAAATTTCCAGGAAAAATGTTCACTTTCTTCACAGCTTTAGAGTTTTTATGATTATCCAACCAAACAGACTCATTTGGGACAGTGGACATATTACTAAAAACCAATCGGCTTTCAATCAAACAGCACTGGTGTTTAACACCATCTTCTAACCTCTTCCTCTGGGTCCAAGGTTATGGTGTCCATGTCAACAGGAGACTCTTCTTTGCCTTTAAAGTATTAGGACAGAGTAGTTATAAACAAGATTTTATGCAGAAAGCTAATCACTATGTACTGCTGTCATATAGATGATGATCAATTGTATTGACACATAAGGGCTTGCAGGCTGACTTTTGACACTTTCTATGTGGCTGTGCTGGAGATATGATGATTTACTTGTAGCAGTGGGCTGATTTGGGTCCACATCACCATTGATACTCTTCCGCCTGGTTTCATCATCACCAGACTCCTCTGACTCCCCCCTCCGGTCCACTACAGTTAGCAGGCAGAGACAAGAGCATTTCAAATTCAGGACACAGATGCAGAGCTGTTTTCCACGTTTGCAGCAATGACATGTTTTTGCTGATGCAGGTGTAATATGATTCAGAGACCAGGCCCAGCTCCACAGTCCACTGAAGAGTCAGCTGGTGTCATCTGGAGCATCCAAACCTGGTTGATGGCTGTTACATGTTTCTGCACTCTGCACAACAACACGTGTATAAGATGTGGATTAAAGCTGCCAATAAATAAATCTGATGGAGTCATTTGCTGCGGATGTGAACCCAGCTGCATTTCAAGCCTTACCAGCTCAGGGCTTGCAGGCTAAGGTTAACGTTAGCTCACCTACTTTAAACAGGCTAAACGCTGGTAAACCAACTATGCACACGTTTAGCGTAGGTGTTATGAGCTAAAATTAGAAGCATGCTATATGATAATAAAATCCAATTAATATCATTAGAATACACATGGCAGCTACAGAATCTAAACAGGTCAGAGTGTGATCTGAAAAACGTCAGCTAACGAGTCTGGCTGTTAGCCTGTTAGCTAGCTAGCTAGCAAGCCAAGGATGGTGGTCTGGTTAGCACGAACGACTCGTGGGATGTAACTACTTATATAAAACAGGCGCATTTGACTAGATGAGCACTGGTTTGCCCAGCTAAAGCAATTATATCACGACTGCATCGCTACACGTTTACTCACCTTCCATGTCTTGAAGCTCTCCAACAGACAAGGACGCCATGATTCCTGTAAACACTCCTGACAACCGCTCAGCCACTCAGGTGGAGGCTCGTACTGCATCCTACCACAAGGGGGCGCCGGTGACACACGCTGAAAACTGCTAGTGCGCACGTTGTGTACACAGTGGACAGTACAAAACAGAGGCTATTTGGCCCCACGCTGAAAGCTGAAGGCTCCCCTTTCATAGTTTGCATCAAACACAGGAGTATATTTTCTTAAATTCACTGCAGATAACCATGTAAATACAAGATTTCTGTAAGTCTCACTATTTATGACATTGAGACAACACATTAAATCAAAATCTACCCAGTAATGTATAAATTAGTTAAAAGAACCTACAAGATTATACTGCTACGACATGCTTACTTTTTATACTTTCGTTATATACTTGAATATGTGCAGTGCACAAAGACTTACAAAAACTTACGCAAAAACTTACTGCCCGGTGTCATGACTTCTCCAACAGCGTAATAACCTGAAACAAACATCTAAAAGTACCAATAACCAATAAGAAAATCCCATTAAATATCCATGGAAAAAGCTGAATGTCATAATTGGGAAAAGGCACTCAACAAATCTGAGGAAACTGGAGCAATGTGGTCTAAATAATTTTACCATATATAAGTGCAAAGCAAATCATAATGGGTTACACAAAGCAGAAACCCCTCTAACTTGTGCTCTTTCACAGCAGATTGTCATGATCCGTATTTTGTGTGTCCTGTTTTGTGCCTTTATTTTGAAGGATCATGCCAGATTTAGTTTTCACCTGTGTCTTGTTTTGTCCATTGAGTTATATACCTTTGTTCTGCCATAGTTTCTTTGCCAGGTCCTCTCATTTGAACCACTTGCTTGAGCTGCCCAGCGCTGACATTGTTCTGCTAAGTACTTTCCAAGTTTGTTTTTGCTTTATTGTTTTTCCTGAACCCCTTCCCCTTGTCTGGTGTTTATGTTTCCCTGTGTCTCTTTCCCTGAGTGGATGTGTCTTGTCCTTGTAGTGTTCATGTCTAGTTCCTCTCGTTCATGCATTAGTCTTGTCTTGCTCCCCTGTTCATGTTCATGTTACCTTGTGGTCCGGTGTGTCCCCTAATGTGTTTGTCACCCAGTCCTTCATACCCTGTTTCCCTGTCCTTGTTCCCCTGTGGTCTGGTGAGTCCCTGAGTGTGTGTGTGACCCAGAACCCCCTGCCATGTCCCTGAATTCTTGTTCCCCGTAGGCCTGTGTGACCCCAGTGTGTGTGTGTGTCCCATGTCTTGTCCCCTCAGTTCATGTTGACTTGCCCCTAGTTTGGATTCCAGTGTCCTTGTGTTCCCTGCCAAGCTCTGTATCTTTGTTCCTTGTTCCCTAGTTTCTGGTTTTCCTTGGTTTTTGTTTAAATAAAGTTTCCTTTTTATTGCACCTGAAGTACCAGAGTGGGTGTAATTATTGGTCCAAATCTTAATAACCCCAATTTGTGACACAGATTGTTTATACAATCACTTCCCATCTGCCCTGCATACCTTCCGTTTTAAGACTATTGCCTGCACAAGAGGGAGACACTTACTGTAGTCTACAGATCTGGTGAAGACACCAGTACTCTTATTATTTGTTATAACATACTGAAGCATTCTGTAACAGAACATAACATTGCACATGTGAATATAACACACACGTGCACACACAGAGCAGATAGATTATTTCTAGCTAAAAGCATCTTATCATTGATATGATATGATATGATCTGTCATTTGCTTCTGATAATATCAACTTTTTAAGTGATGTGATAAAAAGGGAACATACACTGCTATCCTATTTGACTTATTTGGATTAAAAAAATAACATGTTCTTTATTATCAGACTACTAAAACCAACAGGCTGTGGTAACCAGGAAGTGCTGATAGCACACAAGTTCATAATAAACTGGGCTGAATGGCTAAAAACTTTTTAAACCTTTTGTCACAGAATCATTGACAAGCCAGACAGCAGGTAGTTTGACTTATGTTTTTAAAAGAATAACAAAAGTCAGAATCATGTACAGCAGAAATACGTCTTGAAGAATGTATAGAATGATTATTGCTGATAAATATAAAAATTGATATGATAAAATACAATAAGGTAAATAGTACAGAGCCCTCTCACATGGCATTAGAACTATATTAGTTCTTTAATATTTGTAGTCTCAGAGAAAACAAACAGTCATGTAAAGTCATAAGTCAGTATCATAGACTCTGATAAATGTTTTTTGTAATACTATCCTGAGAGTACTAGAGCTTTTCCAGGAAGCATGTTAACCAAAAACTCTGTCAACCCAGAGTTTATGGGACCTCAGAAACAGAACTCAGTTTATGCCATAGTAACTTATTATTGGCAATGAACAATATGGCCTGAACCTGCTGACAGTGAGATTTACTTCACCTAATTCAGAGTGTCTCCTCCTTCTGCCTTATCTGATACAGGATTATCAAAGCTTAGGAAAACTAGATAGATTTTGACCTCATAATTTTTTGTTGAGTCCACATTGAGTTAGAGATTTACACACTGCAACATTTTGTACTGAGTTTTTTTTATTTGCTTATTTATATAGGATGATAACCCCGCAAGTCTTTAACTATTATATATTATGATATAGTATTGGATCATTATTATGTCTAAGCAGCATATTACATTTGTAGTTAGCCAAGTTGAAGCAAATTTTACCTGTATATGAACCTTTTGGCCATTTATTCAGAAATAATAGATTATAATTTATGTTTATAATATGTTTTGAATTGCTACAATTTTATATAGGAAAAGCTTTTCATGAACCAAACTATATACCGGTTTTTAAATGGTTTACCTTGTAAGTATGTGGCAATTTTCTCAGCCCTCAAAGGACCATTTGATCCTTTACTGTATCTGAAAAATATAAATACTGGAGATTCACTTGAAAGTGACAGTGTCTAGATACTGACAAGTGACTAGCAGCTGTAGCTGTCACATTTTATGGCAAATTAATGCAGAAAAGTAATTCCAAGGGGTCCACATATTTTTTCTTGCCACTGTACGTGTCTTTAGTATAAATTTGTACTTAATTTTTTGATCAAGATGTAATTAAGTATAGTTAGGCATTCTTTCTTTATAGATAACATTTAAGTAATAGTTTTGTAATTTTGGGTGGAATAGCTTCAAGTAAATTGTACATGGGGAACTGAAATTTGGCAAAGGTGTAAATAGTACCTATAGTAAAGAACACAGTATACTACAAAGGTGGGCTGTTGGATTAGTGAGAACTGTGTCTGGCAATTATTATTGTTTGAGTTTACATTTTTTGGTTATGTTCTTTTTGTTGTGTGTGCTTGTAGCAGTGTACATGGATATTATCTTATTATATTATTAGAACCAGGAAGTACAACCACATTACTCCTGTTCTCAGATCTCTGCACTGGCTTCCTGTCACTCAGAGACTAGACTTTAAAACAGCACTGCTTGTGTATAAGTCTCATCATGGCTCAGCACCACAGTACATCTCTGACATGTTGATGCCAAATGAACCATCTTGGACTCTTGAGAACATCAGGGACAGGTCTTCTGCTTGTGTCCAGAGTCAGGACTAAACATGGAGAAGCAGCGTTTCAATATTATGCAGCTAAAATCTGGAATAGTCTTCCTGATGATGTTAGACAATCCTCTGGCAATGTTTAAGTCCAAGCTAAAAACTTTTCTTTGTAGCTTGGCATATGACAACTGAAAGTGTTTTATCTAAAGTATTTTATATGCACTCATTCCCCTTTTAAGTTAATTTTTTACTAGTTGCTGTTTGCTGTTTTGATTTTTGCCTATGTACTATTTAACTAATCTTTTATTTCTCTAAAACACTTGGAATTACTGTATATGTATGAATTGTGCAATATGAATAAACCTGCCTTTCCTTATGTCGTTCTGCACCGTATTTAATTAATATTGTCCACTTATTCTTACCTGTACCAAGTGTACCTGCTGTTGTAATTCATGTCATGCCCTTTGTTGTGCGGTGAAGTTGTTATTTAAAAGTGTACTCTGAGTATGACCTGAATGACCATATTTACACCGTAACGCCTAATTCAACCTGCGTCTGAACGTGACGCCCGTTGCCATGGTGAAAATCTCCATTAACGTTAACGTCGTTCACCTGTTCAGCGAAAAAAAAAACGTCAGCCATGTCGGTTAGTACAGGTCATGACATGTATGTTTAACTGTAGCCCATGTGTCTTACACCTTAGCCAATCAGGCACCGGCGGATGTATGTTTAAGGAACTTGGATGAAAGTAAAACAAAGTGAGCAGTGCAGCAGGGGGTGGAGGCAGAGATCTGTGTTGGTAAACGGTTTAGCTCTGGGTTTAAATACCTTTAAAGTGTCGCGTCTGTTTAAAACCGTGAAGAGTTTTGTGTTTGTCTTACGGTTAAAGGCTGGCTGGATTTGAAACTGAAAACAAATAACCTTAGAAATGCATTTTCTTGGACTTTTTGTGCTTATTCTTTGCCAGGTGTCCCGGGGCTCTCGTGTTCCAGTAGGTAAGAAGTTTGGGCCTTTTTGCATTTTATCGTAGTATGTTAATGAAAATATAAGTGCACAAAAATAAGATAAAACGTGTTTTAGCTGTGGCCATCACCGGCTGCTGTACGTGGAAAGTTAAAATAACATTTGCTGCTTTATTTACATTCGGGTCATTTGGTTTGGTCGGACATAACTTACTTTTAATTTGACGTATTAGGTTATTGTGCAGATCAAACGCTGCACTATAACGTTACACAAGGTCGATTCGTAGTTCTACAAGAAATCCTGTCATTGTGAAACCTAGAGTTCAGTTTTTTGTTTACCCTCTCAGTGGGGTGCTGGTTCCACCCTATGGTTATTTATGTTGGTTGGTGGAGGTCTTGTTTTGGACTGTATTATAGTGAAAACAATATATATCATCCATCCTTTGATGTATGAAAACCTAGCATCATTAATAGGTATTGGACTGCGTTAGATTGTACAAATGCAAACGAATAAATATGCACAAAATACTGTGTGATAGCAACAATTTCCAAACATTGAAAGGTTTTGCACCTATGCTGAATAACTCTAAAATACTTTATTGTGGAAGCACTAAACAGAATGCATGGTTTTAAATTTTGTTTTTCACAGTTTATTGTAGGGCTGTTTTTAAATGAGTGATATAACAGGCATATATCTGACTTTGCCTTCAGGGAAGATTTGAATATTTTCTCCACAAGGTAGATGTATGCCTGTTTTGTATCTAAGAAACCTTACCTTGAAGTATTCATTCTTTACAACACTGCATTTTGGTTCTCTCCCTTTTAGATACCACCATAGTTCAGTTCCGCCACTGGGGAGTGGTGGGTACTGAGGAGGTTGTGGAACAGGTTCTTCTTAATGGAGTCCCTCTCATTAGCCCTAGCCAAGAAGTCAGCAGTATTATCCAAACAATTAAGACTGATTCACCATTTCCACTTCTTATCAGTGACAACCAGACTTCAATGCTAAGTAAGAAAATTGTCATGGACTATAAATGAATGTAATGACTTAATTTGCATTCCATGTTATGGTCAGTCAAATGTTATCTTTAATAGCCTTTATATTACTCCCTAGGAAATCACACTGTGCTTAGGTCTCGTGAATGCATCCTAAAGGAGTCTCAGCTGCACTGGGCAGACCGTGTTTTTTATGATGGGAAGGTCTATCTTACTTTGGACCATTCTGACATGTGGAAAGCCCATGTACCGCAAGCACAGATCCTTAAACTGTTGTGGGATCAGGATGTACAACGCACAAGGTTGGAGAGAAGTCAACTTCAGGAGGGATGCATTAAGCTCATGAGAGAATTGAGTTTTTCAGAAGAACAGTCAGGTATGTTTTGTCCGTGGCTTTGATGACGTCCTGTTTTTTGCAGTTCTCATTAATTTTGAGACGTTGTGGAACCTAACAAATATGTTTTACCCATAAAGTCCTTTGCCTAGAGACGATGGTTAACTCACACAGCACATGTCAATGGTTGATACTGATGATATATCTTGTGGACAACAATTGCCAATGTATATGATTTTTACTTAATTATAATGGTATATTGGACCTAATGACATGGTGCAATGTAATCGAATAAAGCTAATGTGTATATTGAACAGTAGAGCTCCAGGTAACAAATATGTTCATTGCAAGTTAATGTGCCAATTATCGTCTGTGTTACTTGATCAATTGTTTTAGTCATAAAAATTAAAGGATTTAGATTTAAAAGGATTTAGTTGATTGTTGCAGCTCTTATATCCAGTAAATCTTGCTTTAAGCCCTTACTTGATGCACTTCTGCAAAAGTACCAGTACTAATATTCAAACAGAAATTGTAATTTTAAAGGCAGCCTTTATGTCATGTGATCAGGTATAACCTACTTTTATTGTGAAATATGACCCATATGTTACTTATTCACAACCATTGCAATCATTTGTTAAATAGAATTAATTAATAAGACCTTCTCTGGGTCTATAGCTATAGCTGTGGATTGTAAAGGCAGCCGATGGTATTTAACTATAAGCCATATGGCACAATGTGGGCTAAAAGTGAGTACACTAAAGAAAACCTTGTTTTTTTTTTTCTGTGAATGCAGTGCACCTTCACATGTGGGAGGGTACTCTCTTTTATCTTTTACAGTGACCAGTTTTACTGACGTCCAGTCAGGTTACAAATTTGAAATATTTTTCTAGTTCCAGGAATTCCTTTGACTCAGTTTCTCATCCCCATCTTGGCACTCCTGGCCTTAATGGGACTAATCATAATCAGTGTCCTCCTCTCTAAAAACTATGGTGAGTTAAAATCATTTTTACTTTTTGATAATAATAAATTATGTTCAACCTTTAATCACAATTACATATTTGGAAACCTTGACATTACAGGACATTTTTTGTTCAAGTTTGGAATATAGTCTTGTGTTTCATATTTGTGCTTAGTTACTTTAATTAAATGTAGCATATCTTGGCTTTATTTTAAAACATTCTGTCACATGATTTTTGGTATGGAGTCTCATCATCACAAGTAATTTAAAAGCATGATCATGTGTTTTGTCTTTTTCACATACTCTTAGGTTTGAGGCAGCCCGGAGGTAAGGAAAACAGCAACTGCTAACATTTCCTCTTTAGTCTTTCTGTACACACGTCTCAGTTAACAGTCTTGAGAGAAGATTAAAAAGTTAAATATTACATCAATTCAATACCACATTCCCTCTGCATATTCTTATCATTTTTATAGTTTTTATGTGCAAGTCTATCATTTATCACTGGATGACACACTGCAGTATGACCTCAGTTTTATTTTTTCGGGTCAGTGAAATTGAGCATAATTATGTAGGATTTTCTTTTTTTAAGTTTTATTTTTATTTCGTTGGTTATTCAGTAATGAATATTAGACTGATCTATGCTCTTTGATTCCCTTGCAGGTGTTATTGGCTCAATTATACATTACCCTAAGGACATGACTGAAATGGCTCCAGAGGTAAAAGGCTGTGCTTACCATACTTTGTAATTCAAAGCTCCAGTTTAAGTAATTTTTCTACTGAATTATGTTTATGTTTACTTACTACTGTAGCCCTTTTTGTTTGTGTGGACAGTTTTGCTTCATGAATGTAACTTACCAACAGCCCAAACCTATGGTCTGAACTTCATTCATGATTGTCTATAGATGTTTTTTTTTTTTTTTTTTTTTTTCCTCCACTCAACTGATTTTTTTTTTTTTTTTTTTTTTTTTTTTGAGCCATATTGTTTTATGCACTTTAACATTTGTAATGCTTTATACTGGTGCTTTTATTCTGTATCTCTATTCATGCACATACACACATAGTTCACTACCTAAAGCAATGTAAAATTCTTCAGATGTTCTGTTTCAATTTCTGAGCTGAACAATGAGTATTAGCAGTAGTAGTTGTATTAATTACCTTTGTGTAAATGTGGAAATTTGACATTTTGAGAGGGTTCTATTCCAAGCACATACAGTATCCAGTACAAGTTAGAGAACAAGAGAACGTCACAAACTGTCTGAAAGTCTGTAGATAATGCCCTGCTGAAATTGTTTTGTTTTGCCACTCACAGACCAATCAGTTGGAAATTTAGACAAATACTGAATGTACTGACTGTTGCTCACTGTCCAATGAATCTGGTTGTCCTTTGTTATCTGGTATGAGAAGCCCTCATTGTGATTAAATAATTCTTTGTGATTTTGTATGTTGTGGTGATTCTCTACATGTTACTCTTTGTGGTTCATGTACAATTCACAATGTCTAATTAAAAATGCTTTTATGAGATTTTTTTCATTAAGTGCCTGGTTACCTTGATCTTTGCTATTACTATAGTAGTTTTCTTTGGTTTGGAAAAGTCATTGTCACATGTTGCTAATTAATATGAATTTATCACATTGTAATACAAATGTAAATAAGATGTACTAAACTAATATATATGAGCAAATTACTTCACTATGAGATGGTTTCATGTCGGATTAGAAGAAACTAATTGTGCCAGTTTAAAATTTGAATCATCAATGTGGAAAAAGCAAGAGATTCAGTGGCATCTGGTGGTGAGATTGCAGAAAGCAACCTTCTGACCACCCCTTCACCAACACATTATACAGGGTATCCATGAAGTCTCTTTATAATTTAAAAAATATATTACAAAGGCAATTGATGCAATACCTTTATCTGCTAATTATATTTCATATTTTATAGTGAAATTTCTATGTTAGAGTTAATATAAGAGCTGCAGGACAATCTGAATTTCCCCAATGGAAGATGAATAAAGTGTCTATCTTAATCAAATTTGTTCTATGGACTCAGTGGTTATCAAAGTTCTTTCTATGTGGCTATGTTAAAGATATCGTGGATTGAACAAATACATGGGACATCACTGATCTAAAGCAAAAGATCACTGATGCCATTGCCATCATTGATGAGGCTATGCTACAGAGAACATGGCAGGAAATCGAGTACCATCTTGATGTGCTTCGTGCAACTAATGGTGCCTATATAGAGGTGTATTAAATGAGGCAAAAAAAACTTCAATATCGCCTCTTTAATATATCCTCATTTTGTAATAATTTCCACATATTTGTTCATTTACTTTTCATACTTTTTACTTTCGCTAAGAGACTTTATGGACACCCTGTACCTTTTAATATCAAGCTTGATGTGCATAAATAAATGTTCACTTAAAAAGGTGTCATTCCATCATTTATAAAACTAGATTTACTGATTTGATATTGATAGAACTTTTATCCCACTTAGAATTAATGTTACTGATTTATTTTCAAGAGTTTATATTTGTTTTGGGCTTTGATAATGATTTAACATTGAAGCACACAATTTATATAGATTTCACCCAGTTCAACAATTTAATCCCATTCATAACTTTTAAGGGTGTGTAGTCTTCAACACTATGCAGAATTGTAGTCATTCATAGGACAAGGGAGAATTTAATACGAAAAGGGAAAACAGCATAAATATTTTTACTGAGATGTCCTTTATTATTATAAAAATTGAAATTGAATTGAAATAATGTTTCTACAACATTTATTGATTTATTTAGTATAGTATAAGGTAGTATTATAATTGTGATCCATAATTAAAATATATTTTTTTCTGATTATATGCTCTACAGAAAATTTCCTCAGCCTGCAAATAATCAGATAAATACATTTAATAAACGATTGTCTAACCATTTAAAATGAAGCCACATTTTTTCCTTTTTTTTTACCTCTAGTTTTTTATTTTTATATTTCACACACGTAAATGTCTTTTGGCCGAAAGATGGCGCTAGTTTTTTGTTGAGGTTCGAACTCTATTCAGACGTTAAGCTGTCAGGAAGTTGCTCCACCAATCACATCAACGCATTCGTCAACGTTACCATAGCACCGTCAGAACTAACGGCAGCTCCTTAAACGAACCAATCGCAGCGGCGCTTCCAGGCATTTAAACCGTGTGGCGTCATCGTCACCAATTTCAAAATTTACAGAGAAGCGAGAGAGGAAAGCCAGAGGAGTTTCAGTGTACCCACGTTTTCTTGAAGAGGTGAGCTTGTTTCTGTTTCTTGTAATGTTGCAAATGTATTTCCTCGACTTAATTAGTGAGTGTTTTTGGATACAACGCTAAGTAAACGTAGCAAACAGAATTTAATGCTAACGCGTTTGTGTTTAACGGGGCCTAACGTTACTTTTGGTCAAGGCTAGCTAGCTAGCTCGTTTAACGCTAACTTTGTTTATGCTAGGTTGACTGCATTTTTCATAACTGTCGGGTCAACATATTAGATTAACGTGAAGTGAATCATTTTCTCTGTCTACAAATTAAAATGTTTGTTACTGAAACGGCGCTAGCGTTAACTCGGATCCTAGGATGTTAGCAATGACGCCTACCAGTTAACGATAGTTGACTAACATTAAGTTAAAACGTTTAAAACAGAAATATCGGTTGTTGTTGCACCTCATGTGAATGCTTAGCGATAGCTTTTTGTCTGGTGTCCAGGTCGCGTGAAAACCTAGGCTAGATGGCGCAGTTCGGGTTTGAGAACGACATCCACAGTATCCTGAAGCTGGATATGCCAATAACAAACGCTCCCATGGCGAGATGGCAGAGAAAAGCCAGCTCATCCAATACATCTGCTCTGACTGGTTTATCGCCTGGAAAATCTACCAATGTGTCGCTAAACGCATCAAAAACGCCAAGCAAAACACCAGGTAGCAAGTTAAATGTGTGCACACTGAATTCATGTGACTAATTTAAATTAATTTAAATCGCATATGTCTCTATAAATGTTAACCACTGAAGTATTTTCTTATATCGTAGGCAAAAATAAAAAACAAACACCCTCTAAGGTGGGTGGAGACCGCTTTATTCCCATCAGAAACAGCAAACAAATGGATGTGGCAAGTTTTCTGCTCACAAAAGAGAATGAGCCCATGGATGCAAACAATACACCAATGACATCGGTAAGTAGTTTTTGATATCTTACCTTTTACCTTTGTAAATTAAGGGCTGCACTGATTCATGCTTTTTAAAATTTTATTTTTAAAGGAAAACCAGAAAGCTTGGTCTATGTCACTGAATGGCTACAACATTGAAGATGCAAAGATCCTACACCTTAGAGGGAAACCCTTAAATGCACCAGAGGGTAAGGATATTTGCAACATGATTCTTACCAAAAAATTGCAGTAATGGAGAGCAAGGGTATTTTAATTTAAGTTGATTGTTTTATTGACAGGCTATCAAAACAACTTGAAAGTCCTTTACAGTCAGGTTAAGACTCCTGCCTCTCTCAAAAAGACAAGATACATATCTTCAACTCCTGACAGAATCCTGGATGCACCTGAACTTCGAAATGATTTCTGTAAGTTTGGCACTTAGTTTTCCATTTTTCCTAATATTGTTTCATTCATGCATGTTGGTATTTAATGTGTGAGAGCAGCAATGTATGCATAACTTATAGCATTTTACTTTCCCATCCATCCACCAAGATTGGACCATATATCAGTAAATCACTAAATGTAATTATTTTATTCATAAATACATTGTTCTTAATGCAGGAGTCCCTGTATTAATTAGGGTTTCTTTATTTTCCCACAGATTTGAATCTGCTTGACTGGAGCAGTCAAAATGTTCTGGCTGTGGCTCTTCATAACAATGTTTACTTGTGGAATGCCACTCGAGGTGATATCACACTTCTCATGAAGATGGAGCGTGATGAGGACTACATCTGCTCACTGTCCTGGACCAAGGAGGGAAGCTACCTTGCTGTTGGCACCAGTGACTGCAAAGTTCAGGTCAGTCATAGCAAAAGGAAAAAGTAAAGTAAAATATAAAATGCAATAAATGAAACACATGCCACCTTAGATCATAAGAACTTGTGCCACTCAAAAAACTGACCCTCCCTCCCTTAGTGTTGGGATGTCGAAACCCAGAAGTGTCTACGCACCATGGCAAGTCATTCAACTAGAGTTTCTAGCCTGAGCTGGAATGACCATGTTCTTTCCAGGTAGTTTTCTTCATGTCTAATATCAAAGAATAACTAACATTTCCAGTTTATAGCTTATTGGATTCAGATGTAATGATTTCTCACATTTCCACCCATCAGTGGCTCCAGATCTGGGCACATCCACCATAGTGATGTCAGGGTGGCAGACCATCATATTGTCACACTTACTGGTCACTCACAAGAGGTGTGTGGGTTGAAGTGGTCCCCTGATGGGCGGTATCTGGCTAGTGGAGGTAATGACAACTTGGTGTGTGTATGGCCCCGTGTGCAAGAGGGCAGTGCCAGCAATGACAGCCAGTTTGTGTGGAGTGAACATCAAGGAGCTGTCAAGGTGAGAAGTTTTATCCTTGTACTACCCAAATTGGGTAAGACTATTTTGTTTAAAACTGCTAATCAATATTATCTAACATGGATGTAAAAACCTTGAAACTCACTTTTGGATGTTTTCATTGTTCTAGGCCTTGGCCTGGTGCCCTTGGCAGCCAAACATCCTCGCATCTGGAGGTGGTACCAGTGACCGTCACATCCGTATCTGGAATGTAAACAGCGGCTCCTGCATCAGTTCACTTGATACTTACTCACAGGTAACACACGTTTGGTCAAAAACGGCTTTCATGTTTAACCATTCTCCTTGGCCTTAACTTCACAAATCACACTAACTTGGGTTTTTTTTTTTTTTTTTTTAAAAGATCTCATCACTGGTGTTTGCACCAAATTACAAGGAGCTGGTCTCTGCCCATGGATATGCACACAACAATATTGTTATTTGGAAGTACCCCTCTCTCACCAGAGTTGCAGACCTCAATGGTGAGTAACTGTTTTGACTAGACTGACTCTGTCCAACTTCATGTATGCTTTACTTTAAAGAAAACAAAGTGGATACTGCTGCTCTAAGCTGTTCAAACTCTGTTTTAGGCCACGAGGACAGAGTTTTAAGTTTGGTTCTGAGCCCAGACTGCTCTACTGTCGCATCCATTGCTGCGGATGAGACTATTCGCCTGTGGAAGAGCTTCGAGGTGGACCCTATTAAGAAAAAAGCCAAAGAGAGAATGGCCAAGTCAACTAGCAGTGTAATTCATCAGTCAATCAGATAACCTGTTTTTTCACCTGCTTGACTTTTTTGGGGGGGTGGGAAGTCTGTGCTGAATTGTTTTTTTTTTTTTTTTTTTTTTTTGTTTTTTTTTTTAATTTAATACACAATAAAGATTTCCACCTAGTGTTTTAGCCATAAATGGCATTTTACTGTTCCTGTAAGTGATTTTAGTGAGTTGTCACATTTCTTTATACAGGTCTGCGAATATGGTACAATACCAGTGCTGAATGTGACATGAGTAATAATGCATTTGACATCTAATGTATTTAGAATATGTTGGACCAGATTATAAATAAATGATTTGTTTACCCTATGTGCTTCTTTCAGGTAATTGTCATGTATCAACACTGCAATGTTAAATAAGGCAATATCAATTTTCAGAGTTGGAAATAATAACTTGTTGATCCCTTGTGGGAAATTGCTTTGTTCCCAGGCTTTATACCACATAGGTTATAACAATAGGAAAAAAACATTCATTTTATTGTTACCAGACAACATAATCTGAGTAGAAAATCTTTTAGGACAATCACTGAATATTATTGATATGGTAAAGAGGTATCTTACCCATGGGATTAATTCATGGAAAGAAAACCTCTTTGAATCATTTAGAACATGCAAATGAGCTTTCAATGCCACTTGGTTGGAAACTGCTGAGGAATGACACCTTATTGAATGTTTTTCTGCTGGGTGCAGGGCATCCTATTGGATCTCAGGCAGAATCACTGGATGTCCATAATGTTCACATATGAATATAATTTCATTTTTCACAACCTCAGTTTAATCAAAGGGAAATGAGACAAGTGATGTTTCAAAATTTATAGGTTTTAATTTACAATTTAGTCAAAAATTTAAAAAATTGGAAATTGCTAAATTGTACTGATTACACCCGAGTAACTACTGTGACATAGTTTTGTGGCAAATGTTACCTTCTATTTTCAGTGTACAGTGTATTTGTAACAAAAACACTAAAAACATGGGCAGGTTAGTCAACCAACATGGACATATCAAAATATTCAGAAACTGCCCTCTACAGTGTGACATTTATTAAATTAGAATAATTAATATAAAGCAAAAAGGCCACAGCATTGCAAAATAGATTAATATGGTGCACATGCATAGCAGTGTAATTGTCATTACCTAATTACAGAAAAATGCATTAATACTGTAATATACAGTATAACATGAATTTGAAAATTCAGAGGTGACATGTTTTCTACAAAGTGAACACCATAACTGGTTTCCAAATGACACAGACCATAATCTAATTTTTTTTTTATTTCAAAAAAATAAATAAAAACAGAAAAACAGTAAATATACAAAAAAAAAAAAAAAATACAGTGAAAACCCTATTTTGGTACAAAGCAGTTATATACATGTGCCAGTCTTCAGTGGAAACTGTGTGATACTCCCAACCTGCCAGCCAAAGTGTAAGTCAAGTTTGAGTTGGGGAATACTATAAGTGACAAAATGAGCACCAGTCTTCATACAATGTATGTCACGACTAACAATCACAATGTGGCACATAGAGATCACTGGCAAAAGTCAACATGCCATTCACATCCCAAGTATATTTTCAGAAAAGAACATACTTCTACAGAAATTATGTTGTTTAGAGGCAGTATACTGGTATCTGTGCCACTCCAGTATGCTACTGGACATGAATGACATGTTTAAGGTGAATCTACAGAGGCTCCTTCTCATTTACAGAGTCACCATGTTAGATTTCCTTTACTTTTCCCAAGACGATTTTGCCATTGGTGTAGTGGTGTGCATTTCCATTTTCCATGTGTTTGCCATTGGCCACCACAGTGATTGGCTCAGCCAGTGAACCATTCTGTTTTGGGTTGTGGTTTGCGCTAGGTAGCCGCTTGCCCCTTATGTAGGCCTGTACCCAGAAGTTGGAAAAGAGGAGGAAGAAGAAGACACCGTACATCCAGATCAGATGGATCCACAAGGGTACCTGGTAGTCACATTTCTCCATGAAATAGTACTGACTGATGTGAATGGAGACCAGAACAAACTGTATCTGTAAAACAACAAAGGCAGGTAATTAAAACTCAACTATTAACCATGAGAACCATCCAAAAATAACTGATGCCATTCAATATAAATAAAGGGATTGTTTTAGTAATTAAAAAAAAAAAAAAAAAGATGACATACAAGCTGGATGGCAGTCATGTACTTCTTCCACCACAGATATTTCTGGAAGCGAGGTCCTGCAGCAGAAAGTCCGTAGTAGAAGTACATGATAACATGGACAGTCGCATTCACCATGGCATGGAAGCAGCCCATTCCTCCAGCTGGAGAGGAGAAAAGACAAGAAATTGTTAATATGCTATTCCCAATGTATTGTTTCACCAGTGTACTTTTATCCTTATATATTATGAATATCTGTCTCTAAGAACATTTTGTCTGTCAAAAAAAAAAAAAAAAGAAATCGCCCATAATTTGAAGACATTTTCAACCATGACAAATTTTCTATGAATGATACACATTTTTGACTTCAAAAGAATTTGGACACTGCAAAGTCTTCAAGTAAATCTCACCAGGAGTCAAGGTGATGCCCCACCACCACGTCCAGGGCATGAAGGCGTGATGGAATACATGTAGAAATGTGATCTGACTTTGCTTCTTCCTCAGCACAAAAAACACCTGATGTAAAAAAAAAAACAAAACAAAAAAAAAAAAAAAACATTGTGAACATGCACACGATATGTCACCAAAAGTCAGAGACAGAAAATCAGCAGGAAAGGCAGACACTTTTAGAATGAGAGGAAGAGAGAAAACTGTCCTTACTGTGTCAAGGAGCTCAATGTATTTAGAAAAATAAAACAGCCAAGCAACTCGAATCATCTGGGGAAAGAAGAGGAAAAAACGTCAAATATAACAGAACTCATGAGATCAGGACACTAGTTTTAATTTCTCAAACCTTCAGAACAGTGTTGCCCATAAAATAAACAATCCTTTTTTAGGTCACAATAAAAAACAAAACAACAAAACAATTACCCGTAGAGCTTGTGGGCTGCTGGAGGTGTCAATAAGGTCACATCTCCATGTGAAGGTCGTAGCCCATCCAGACATCATGAACTGCGTGCCGAAAGCACAAAGACACAGCTGTTACTAATGTCAACTTCACAAGCACTCCCTCCTCAAGGAATCTGGTGCAACATCTTACCTAACATTCATTCATCTAACATTTTCTTACCTCATAAACTATGTAGGCATTCAGTAAAACCATGCTGAGGTTGTAAATAATCATAGCTGTGTTTAGGTGGAAAGGTTTGCGGTTTGCCATCCAGCGAGGTCCAACATACACTGAGAAGAAGGCATAGGCCGCGAGGATGGTGGTCATCTCTATGGGACTCTGCATCAGAGGGTAATCTCTGACTCTGACATCTGTAGAACACACACACATTATTTTGTCATCACATCAGCAACGGTCATACAGTGAGGGAGGGTCAAGTGTAAATGCAGTTTAAGTAAAACAAAAGCATGAAGAAGTCTTGATTAAACCAACAATCAGTCACAGTTTAACAAAGCAGAGATGTAAAATCTCTGACAGAGCCCCTTACCGGTCCTCGACTGTAGATAACTGTGGAATTGTAAAATGTTTGAAACAGCTTCTCCCAGCATGGTGACCGCTTGCTTTTTTTCCCCCTTTCTATTAAACCCCTGAAAAATAAAAGACAAAGAGTCAGAAACTAGCAGATGAAAGAGAGCTGAAAGTAAGGGCTGGTTGAGCAACAATGCGTCCTGTTCACTGAACAAACAGGAGACAGCTGCACAGGCTCATCAAACTCCTCTCACTCCCATAATGTACAAGCTATCACAAAAAAAAAAAAGAAAAAATGACACAAGGGAAATCTGTACTAGGATGTCCTTTCACTATCCAATCCAAAGCTTAAAAAAAAATCCTCACTGCTTTAGCACTAACTCTGTGCTCCATTCAAAAGGAAATGCTTCATTTTATTTAGTAAGTAAAAAGAAAATACAGTTCTCCAGGCCCTTTGGGTGTTTTATGAAGGATTGTGAAACAGCTGAATTCTGTTGGCAGTCAAAAAGACAATGAAATACTCTCTTGCTGACTAATAGAGCAAGTCAAACAGGTGAGACAAACTTGGCCCATATGGCCAAACTAACCATGCTACCTAGCTACCAAGATATGAGCCATTCATTGATTTCCAGGTCATACATCTACAGAACAAACAAACAAACATTTTTAAATCAGCAGAAATAATGTTTTGTAGCTTTAATCTACATCAAGATCATTTTAACACTGAGTTAAAAGTGTTATAAATTACAAAAGAATCAGAGCATCTGGTAAAAGACACCAGCCAAATCACAAAGCCTAAAAAAAAAACCCAACCTATCCCTACATTTGAACACAGTGACACAGCATAGCAAGCAAGTAGAGATACAAATGATACATGAGTTTAAGTGGCATGGTAATGTCCCTGACACAGCTAAAATCACTGCTGTCTTATTAGTAACTCACCTGCTGAGCTCACTCCTGCACAGCCACAGCAGACAATACGCACTCCAGTGAATTCAACAGATCAGCAGGACCAGTGAGACTGATCAGCTGAAAACCAGATACATGCAGAGCTGCTCCGTGGGTGGTAGCCTCCAGCTCTCCTAACACAGTACTTCTACTAAAAAAAAAAACACTCTCGCAGGTGAGAAACGGGAAAAGACAGTAGAGAAGACAAGAGTCAGAAGAGTAATAGTGAGAGACAAGCTATGATAAGTAATGGGACTGGGATCATTCAACTCAATTTAAACCCACGGGACACTACTAAAGCTCCTGCTAGTTTCAGGACCACACCCTGTTTCAATGGTAAGCTCCACCTTCCTGTCCTCACTCAGCCTGTTTGTGATTGGACTGTTTCACCAGTGGTGGTGAAGGGATGTTTGCAGGACCCTGTCTAAAGAGACCAAAATGCAGGGGTAAATAGCTTTCTTAAGTGAGCAACAAAAGTCATATCATTTAATAAAATCAATCAACATAAGGAATTAAAAAACCAACATGAAACAATGAACATGATTTAGGGTAAAGGTTAAATATATTATACATTCACAAACCCAGTGTCACTTTTTGTATTTCCTATCCCTTCCAGAGGCTGGGTTTCTGTCCAACCCTTCCTGCTATGACACTCTCACCTGTGCCTCTGGTTTTACCTGTTTCTGATTGGAAATGGGTGTGAGGCCTGGACAGAGCTTGAAATTTACTCCTCAAGAAATATGCTAAACTGAAAGGTTGACTGGCATGAAAGGAATCTGAGCATGAGTGAGGGCGTGAAGAAGGGAGGGAGGAACCAGAACTGGCTATTTACATATTGATTGGCAGTTTGGCATATCACATGTGTTAGATCCTTGAATCCCATAATTATTGCACTTAAATGATTCAGAAAATATGACATTATAACAGTTCATTTAGAAAACTAAAGAGTAGTTTTTTCACATTTAATTACAAACGATTCCATTAATGAAGGTCCACAAGGTGCACTTTATTCCTGCAGTAGATTATTTGTTATATAAGTAAACTCCATAGGGAAAAACATGCAACTGCAGCTGAGTTTGGTGCATGTATGTGATGAATTTTAGACTTTTGCAGACTGATATTTCTATTAGCACATTTCAGAAAATATCTCAGAGAAGCACTAAAGCTTTAACAGTAGCTACTTAATGCCTCCTACTTACCTGTGATCAAAATTTCAAACAAAATCAGTTTCAAAGAAAATAGAAAAATAGAAAATCAGTTTTCAAAAACAATAGCGGAAATTTACATGCTGCAAACTACCAATGAGATTCATTCATCTATGTGCAGTCTAATAACACGTTAACACAGTATAAGGCAAAACCTTGATAGGACAGTCCTACAGAAAATGAACTCCATTTAGCCACCAAATATGTTCAGAGAAGCAGGATTGCCAAAAGATATTATTATTTTGCAGACTGCAATAACATGTTTTTTGGCCCAGACTTTTGAATTTGAGGGACACATTGTCACCATCCACACAGTCAGCTGTTTTTCATAGCTGCCACATTAGTACACTTCACAGCATAGTCCCTGTTCTTCTTGGTCTTGTGACTGACACTGACTTAAGTCTAGTTTTTGTCCTATAGAATAATTTATCTCATAGAAGCTAACAGACAACATAACAACATGGCATTGACTGTTGACCATAGTTCCCTGCCCAACAACACTGCCAGAGAATAGACAGTATCCTCGAGACATACCAGTTGTCCTCAATTAGCCAATTGTGACAAATTAGCCAGTGGAGATGCCTCTGGATGTGAACGATTGAGAATGACTGCTGAAAATAAATGGACGTCCTCAATAGACATGCATGTGAACGTGCATTTTTCAGTATGGCTATTTATGAAACAGCAGATAAACATGGCAGATAACACAAGAGTTCCGTTGTCACCAAAATTAAGAAATACATTTTTCAGCGACACTGACTCCATTGGTCATGGTATGTTGTAATGAGACAAAACCAGACTCTGGGTGTAGTGGCATTTAAAAATGGCCATCCATCTATTTTCTATACTCGCTTATTCCTTAACCAGGGTCACAGGGATCTGCTGGAGCCTATATGGCTGAGTATGAAGTTTAATAATACAGTGGGTACGGAAAGTATTCAGACCCCTTTAAATTTTTCACTCTTTGTGTCATTGCAGCCATTTGCCAAAATCCAAAAAGTTCATTTTATTTCTCATTAATGTACACTCAGCACCCCATCTTGACAGAAAAAAACAGAAATGTAGAAATTTTTGCAAATTTATTAAAAAAGAAAAACTGAAATATCACATGGTCATAAGTATTCAGACCCTTTGCAGTGACACTCATATTTAACTCACATGCTGTCCATTTCTTCTGATCCTCCTTGAGATGGTTCTGCTCCTTCATTGGAGTCCAGCTGTGTTTAATTAAACTGATTGGACTTGATTAGGAAAGGCACACACCTGTCTATATAAGACCTTACAGCTCACAGTGCATGTCAGAGCAAATGAGAATCATGAGGTCGAAGGAACTGCCCAAGGAGCTCAGAGACAGAATTGTGGCAAGGCACAGATCTGGCCAAGGTTACAAAAGAATTTCTGCAGCACTCAAGGTTCCTAAGAGCACAGTGGCCTCCATAATCCTCAAATGGAAAAAGTTTGGGACGACCAGAACTCTTCCTAGACCTGGCTGTCCAGCCAAACTGAGCAATCGTGGGAGAAGAGCCTTGGTGAGAGAGGTAAAGAAGAACCCAAAGATCACTGTGGCTGAGCTCCAGAGATGCAGTAGGGAGATGGGAGAAAGTTCCACAAAGTCAACTATCACTGCAGCCCTCCACCAGTCGGGGCTTTATGGCAGAGCGGCCTGACGGAAGCCTCTCCTCAGTGCAAGACACATGAAAGCCTGCATAGAGTTTGCCAAAAAACACATGAAGGACTCCCAGACTATGAGAAATAAGATGCTCTGGTCTGATGAGACCAAGATTGAACTTTTTGGCGTTAATTCTAAGCGGTATGTGTGGAGAAAACCAGGCACTGCTCATCACCTGCCCAATACAATCCCTACAGTGAAACATGGTGGTGGGAGCATCATGTTGTGGGGGTGTTTTTCAGCTGCAGGGACAGGACGACTGGTTGCAATTGAAGGAAAGATGAATGTGGCCAAGTACAGAGATATCCTGGAAGAAAACCTCTTCCAGAGTGCTCAGGACCTCAGACTGGGCTGAAGGTTCACCTTTCAACAGGACAGTGAACCTAAGCACACAGCTAAAATAACAAAGGAGTGGCTTTGGAACAACTCTGTGACCGTTCTTGACTGGCCCAGCCAGAGCCCTGACCTAAACCCAATTGAGCATCTCTGGAGAGACCTGAAAATGTCTGTCCACCAACGTTCACCATCCGACCTGACAGAACTGGAGAGGATCTGCAAGGAAGAATGGCAGAGGATCCCCAAATCCAGGTGTGAAAAACTTGATGCATCATTCCCAAGAAGACTCATGGCTGTACTAGCTCAAAAGGGTGCTTCTACTCATTACTGAGCACAGGGTCTGAATACTTATGACCATGTGATATTTCAGTTTTTCTTTTTAATAAATTTGCAAAAATTTCTACATTTCTGTTTTTTTCTGTCAAGATGGGGTGCTGAGTGTACATTAATGAGAAATAAAATGAACTTTTTTGATTTTGGCAAATGGCTGCAATGACACAAAAAGTGAAAAATGTAAAGGGGTCTGAATACTTTCCGTACCCACTGTATATCATAAGTTTGCAGCATTTATTGTTTCGGTTTCATTCATTCTTATCTGATCAAAAGTATGTAAACATTTTGTCCTTTGTTGACATCTTAGAAACAGACCAGCTGTGCTTGTAGCTAAAAGTTTAGGTTTCAGACCAAATCAATTCAAACTAGACAGTGACTATAGAGTGGGCAAAGTTTTCTCTCCCAGGACCTCACCCACTAACATGCTAATTACTGAAACACCAACTTACCACCCATGTCTACTAATCATTATTTTTAGTATTTATTAGCCATACACATTCACATGTGTTGGGACAATTAGGCAAACTAATAATGTTAATAATGTTATAGCCAAGTCAATTTTATATTATTCTTTTTTGTGCTCACTTAAAGAAGGAATAACTTGATAAGAACTAAACATTACCACTGTTCCAAAAGAACAAAAACCCTATTTTAAAATGTTCACAAAGTGATGTGAAATCAAAGCAAGTCTGCTTGTGGAAGACTTAAATGTCATGAGCAAATACGTTTCACTCTTGTTAATATATAGTCTTAATTTGTTCAATTGATTCCCTTATTTGTGTAAATCTCATTGTAATATTAACAACATGCTGTTCAGTATTGTATTGTATGTATATATTGTTACTGGGCTGAATAAGAGCTGAGAGAAAAACTAGTCTTAAAAAAATGGACTCATCACCTCAGAAAAGTTACTACTGTCTCTTTAGCATGAACAACCGAATGTAACAGCGACACTCAGTGGCAACAAAATGAACTACATAAATAATGTGATTAGAAATAAGGTATACAGTAAATAAAATATGGTTCGCGTAATCAATAATTTCCTTATTAACCATAATAAGTGTGAAGGTTTTTTTAAGCTAGGTTTTTCAACTTGATATGACAGGTAACACACACACTAGGGACACAGTGAGAAATGAATTCATAAGTGTTGCATATGTTACTTTGAATTACTTAACTGTGTTATAAAGAACAACACAAAGCCTGGTAAAGCTCGTTGTTCTCTCACTGCTGTGGGGCCAGACTAGGACATCTATATTTATCTGCAGTGAGCCGGATTAGAACAGTGACACGTTTGGCCTTTGGAAACACAAACTGTGGCAGGAGATCAGCTGCTGAATGAAAAGCTACACCTGCACACCTGTACCGGGAAACCCACTTAGGTTACTCATATGTGACATCAGTTTGCACCTGAGTGGACCTGAGATGTTAAAAGTCTGGCCAAGAAAACTAAATCTTTTCCAGACTATTAGTTCAGGGCTAACTGCACAGACTGACTGCGAGGACTAACTGCATAGACTGACTGCACAGACTGACTACACAGACTAACTGCACAGACCGACTACACACACTAACTGCACAGACTAACTGCACAGACCGACTACACACACTAACTGCACAGACTAACTGCACAGACCGACTACACACACTAACTGCACAAACTGACTGCACAGACCGACTGCACAGACTAACTGCACAGACTGACTACATAGACTAACTGCACAGACTAACTGCACAGACCGACTACACACACTAACTGCACAGACTGACTGCACAGACCGACTGCACAGACTAACTGCACAGACTGACTACACAGACTAACCACACAGACCGACTACACACACTAACTGCACAGACTGACTACATAGACTAACTGCACAGACCGACTACACACACTAACTGCACAGACCGACTGCACAGACTGACTGCACAGAGCTGTGAATGAAGATGTAGATGCAGGTGATTTGTCTCCCTCTGTCTGCCGATTGGCCTGGTATGTTGCTTGTTTAGTGAACAGGAGGCGACAAGCTCCACCTCCGGGCTTTCCGCAAATTTAAAACCAACACACCCATTGAGCGCCAATGGGGAAGGTGGAACAACAGGTAGGCGTCTCCTGGCTGCGCCTCTTGGCTCTGTCAGGGCTTTTCAAGGAAGCAAGTGGAGAGACCAGACCATGAGCTCCCCTGGAACTGAGAGCGGCTTCTCTGTTGTCTCTCACAGTTTCGTTCGAGACTAGACGAGCTGTTTAGCTCGACAGTCGGGCTCTAGGAAACTCCACGGGCAACTGGACTGAAAGGTTTTTCCGATTGTTAACTGTAGGTCCATTATCGGACAAATCACGTATTTGTCTCTTCAGAGGCGAAGAAATCTCAACGTGGATACAATGTTGTAGGTAAGCATGTTTTGTATTTTGGCTAAACAGACATTCAAACATTTGTGCTGAATATAATAAAAAATATTTCTACTCTTTTGAGTTTGAGATCGCAATAAAAACTCATTGAATGGATTAATCTGATCTCTAATCAGAATCAAGCTGTTGCAGTCCAAGTGGCAGGATGTGCCCTTATCATCAGTAGGTATCAGTGATTGTTGTTGCACAAATCAAGAAGTGTAGCAATATCTTCTATCTATCCCACCATATGACTCACAACAATAACGCCTCCATCATACTATTATGTAAGTTTCTGCTCAGACTTAGATTTAGATTTCTAGAAGTCTTATACACCTGCAGTCCATAAAAACCTAATGTATCTTTCAACAGACAGAAGTTGTTCATGTAGTTGGATAAAACTGCTTTTTTTTTTACCTGATCGAAATGTTTCAAGTTTTGTAATGTGAAAAACAAAATCTCTAAATAAGGGGTTTCTTTTCCTCACAGCTGCCATCTTCACTCTGACTCTGCCATTAAACTTTGCACGCACTGAGAAGCAGCAAATCAGAGGAGAGGTCACACGCCATCTGACCTAGATCCCCTGCAGGAGGACATGGAGGTCCTGCGGCGTTCTTCTGTATTTGCTGTGGAGGTCCTGGATGTGTTTGACCGATCGCTGACTGAGAAGGAGCTGGTGTCCCAGTCCAAAGCCCTGTGCAGAGACTACATCCTGTCCAGGCTCAACCAGAACGGGTTGGGATGGTCCAGAACTGAACTCAACCTCTCTCCCTCAAATGCAACACTGGCTGAGGTGTCTTTGGTGCTTCTTTGTCTAGGTAAGAGACCCCTGAACAACTCTACAGTCTTAGAAAATGAACAAATGTCAAATGCATCAACTCTTCATCAGCATCTTCTCATATATTCAGGAGGGATTACCTCAAATGACACTAAATCTCTCCCTTAAAGTTTATCCTTTAATTGCTTACACTTTTAATCTGACACTATTTTATTGAAAGTTGTCACAGGTTTATTTAAATGCTGACGTCAAACAGAATTTAACACAACATGAAAAATATTTTAAAGAAAAAAAACAGAACTTTTCACTTTCAATCTTTTATGGAAGCTCTGTATTTTTATTTGAATTCTGATCAGCATAATGTGTGTGAAAGTAGCGGTACGTGAATAAACAGTGCATTTTTGGTAATTTCCACCATTTAACAGTATCATGTGAGATGGTAGATGTGCTTCTTCTTTAGTGCAGTCCTTATAAGTAATCATGTTTAGGTTTTTGTCTAATTTTTTTAGATATGGTGTGAACTAACAGTCAAATGAAGAGACGTGAAAAAATACCATCCTTGGTGGAGCTAGGAGCAGGAAAACTGATCCGATATAATAAATAGAAGTATATTTGGGTATTCTTGGCAGATTCTATGTATGGTGCTTCCAGAGTTTAGAGCAAAAGTATGTTTATTATGTTTATTTTGTAGAGCAGATTTGGTCTAAATTTTCATTTCAAGACTGGAGTTCTGTACAATAGAAATGAAACGCTGCAGTCTAAAAGGCATCACTCAGTCAACTCAAAAGTAATCAATAAATTCCCATTATCTGGTATGACTTTAGCTAGAAGCCAGTGTGAGCTGACTGTTGTGACAGGGATATGATCTTGGGTCTAAACAGCAGAGCAGTTGCTCTGTAGTCTACTTTTAGATAACAGTAGGCTGAGGACCGAGATGACTCAGCAGGGCTGGAACTGGATAATTGATGAGGAACTTGACTGAATAACACTTGATATTAGAAATGATTTCTGTGTACTGCACCGATGCTATGATAAGCTGGGAGTAAATGATGGTTAATGATTATATTTGTATGTAATTACATCTGGAGGATTTGACTTACAACAGCCACTAAAATCACCTGGGAGACAGAAGTGACAGCACAACAGAATAAATCATTTGAATTGGTTTGTGTTTATAAACCTGGTTTAAACTAAGTCCTTTCCTTGATTTCTGTCTTATTCATTCACATTAACTGTGGTCAAGTAACAGACCTTTGATGATACAATCTATTTTCTTTGTCTATGTCCTCCTCTTGTTACCTAGGCGACGAGCTGGAGTATATACAGCCCAGTTTGTACAGGAATGTGGCGCGGCAGCTCAACATCTCTGTTGCCATGGAGAATATGGTTTCGGATGCCTTCATCGGCGTGGCAACAGAGATCTTCTCCACAGGTACATGGCTGTTCTGAGCTTGAAGGTGTTGATGATGATGGTGATGATGATGGAGCATAGTGGAGGATAAACATGTAGTGTTCAGCCAGCTGAGATCTGCCAGCTCAGGAAGTGGTTTACACTTGTACAGTGTCTGCGACTACTGACGGAGGTCATTACTGTGATTAAGCAGGTGTCCCTCTACAGTTTTTGTCAGGTCCTTTTAGCTGAGAGGTGCTTTCAGTGAGAGTGAGTGGGTGCGAATGATACGTAGGTGGAGTGAGACTTCATCCAAAACACATAATTATTCCTACGTGTATGTGAAATCACTAAGTTTAGAAACTGATATTGCTTTAACACATAGCACTGACTAACTTGGGGGTTTAGATCCTTTACATGAAGTCTGTTTGCAGGGACCTGTTTTTTTTTTTTTTTAAGTCTACAGCCTGACTTATAGAACCAAAGCATTTTCTTTATTTATTTTCTGTTTTGAATTAAAGCTGTTGATGGCCAAAACCAAGTGCTTCCCTGGAAGCGTTCATGAGATGAATCTGAATTTTTCAACTACTCTGTAATCACTGCTGCTTTTTTGTAACGAAAAAACAAACAAAAAAAACTCTGCAGTCTTACAATGAAACATGAATGAAGTTGAACTGCTCACTACTTACAAAAATGCAACAAATAACCAAGGAGATACTGGAGAACATTTTTACATGTCTTGGTTCAATTCTGGTTCAGTCTTGGTCTTGGTAGAGGACTTAGGTTTTTGTGAGCCTGGGAATCTGTATCTGCTGGATTTTGGTTTGTTTGGCACAGATCTCCTTTGTACAGCATTAAAAGCAGCAATGCTATGTTTAAGTACTGAGATAAAAAAACAGTGGCTTTATGTCCTTTATATGAGCCTTTGGGGTAGGTTAAACAGTCTTACCGCAGTGCAGTGAACAACTAAATTTGGCACTTTTCCAGGAAAGCTCAAAACCAGGCCCTCTGTAAAATGATCATGCCTATATACTGGCTAAACTTATGCTTGTTATGACGTCACAAGGGTGTCATTTTTGGAAACGGCGTGGGATTCCTTCTTAAAAAATAACAAACCGGTGAACCCAATCTGCCCTAGCCTTCTGGGACAGGCTGAAACCTGGATATAAATAGAAAAAAACATGCAAAACTGTTTTCCTGTAGTCTGGAATTTCTTTAATAAGTATGTTTTGGTATTATCATGCCTCCAAGTGCCTAACATGAATTCAGGGACCATAAAGGCATGATATGGCCAGTGGACATAACATAACATAACATAACACAATGACTTTTCTTCTTTCTTTTTTTTTCTTTTTGGAAATGGGTACACAGCCATCTGTGCTGTGGTCACCCTCAGTAAAATCAACATGGCTTGCTTCTCCTCCATCTATCCTCTCCTGCCTCCCACTTCTGTTCTTTTTCCTTCCGCCATCCTCTCCTCCAGCTTTATCCCTGACAATCTTGTCTCTATTCTTGGCCTGCATCTCAGTAGGGAGTGAGACATGACGTACTCACAGCTTCCATGAGCAGTTATCTCATTTAAGCTCGCCCAGAGCTCTCTATCTCCTTATAGCCACAGTCAGATACTGGAGGTCAGCCCTGAGGAAGAGCCATGACGTTGCAAGCTGACTTAAAGGAGGCTAATACCTTGTCCTGTTTGTTGGACTGCCCTGGAAAATCTATGTAGAAATGGCTGTACACCCTTAATTATCAGACTGGATCCTTTTTGTAGAAGAAGGGACAAAGAATCTGCCTTTCTCACTTTCCTCTGATTGGTGAATTCAAAATACTTCTCTGAATTTGTTGAACTCCCTACATCAGAAACTGCATCAATGCTTCATCCACCTCTAGGCAAAGGCGACATGGTCTCTCCCTCGCTTATACCTGGCATATAATGCAGAAAGCCATCTTATCAGTGACATTAACACTCATGCACTGGTTTGTTGACTTAAACCTTGTTGTATTTACAGTTTATTACAACATGCTTCATGTCAGGTCACCACATAAAGGAGGAGATGGGTATTAATGTTTGGCATAAACTGGTACTAGCTCCCATAAGAACAGAAATGAGTGTGAATGCTGTTTTTTTTTTTTTTTTTTTCTTTTCATGTCTTGCTTTTTTCAAAACCCAAAGATATTCACTTTGGATAAAGAAAACCAGAAAATATTTACCTTCTTAAGTGACTAGAAGAAGAAATTTTGACTCAAAACAATTGGCTTATTAGGAAAATAGTTGAAGATAAATTTTTTGATCACAGATTTCAGATGAGCACAGAACAAATTTCCCCATCAGCAGAAGAATCTGAGAACAGCACCACTGAACGGCAAAAAAATTCAAATATCAAGTTGAACAAACCACATTTCTAAGTGAAGGGAGAGTTTTAACAGTGTGTTTGGTTGACTTTAGCAATATATTAATCACAAACATCAGTGCATGCAAATATGTCCATAGACATAAAATGTAATTGGTGATGGTTTTTCCACTGTAGGTATAACATGGGGAAAGGTGGTATCCATGTATGCAGTTGCTGCAGCCCTGGCAGTGGATTGCGTCAGACAAGGATATCCGGCTACAGTTCATATCTTAGTGGACAGCCTGGGACAGTTTGTCCGCAAGTTCCTGGTTCCTTGGCTGAAGAGACGGGGAGGATGGGTAAGTGACCACTGCTTGCTTCACTCAGAATTTCTTTAGGGTTCACAAATTAAAATATTAAGCCATCAATAGCGTTTCAGTTACACGTATTCAGATGCATATAACCTTCAAAATATTATATCCCATTTTTCATCCATGTCAATATAAAGTATCATTGCAATTAAACATTCAAAATATCTTTGTCTTTTGCTTTTTTTTCAGGCAGAGATCACAAAATGTGTAGTGAAGAAGGATCTCAGCCCTGAACACCACTGGCTGTCGTCTATCATTGAGTCTCTGAAGTACTTCCTCACCACGATGTACGTCTACATCATGAAGGAACTGTAAATGGCTGAGACAGAGGGAACACAGGAGTCATCGTGATCGTTTGATAGGACATTGAAATCTCGAACTTTGTCAACAAAAGCTGGAGTGGAGATGGTCACTGTGCTTGATGGGGACTGGGCCTGCAAGCAGATATCTATCTGTTGCTGAATGGCCATAAACAAATGTTTCATCAGCATCTTGTTTGTGTTATCTCAGTGTCGGGTCAGTGTGTAAGTGATTGCCCTTCATCCAGAGAGTAATCACCATGATGTTTCAGCGCATTAATGGCAACAGGACAAGTTTGTGTCGCTCCGCCTCTTCTACATATTTTCACACTGCTTACACCAATGCAGCAAACCAGGCTTCTAAAGTGATGTAACTGTAACGTGTGATGGTGCTCAGGTTGGACGCGTCTCCAAATATCTACCTAAAGGAGCGATGATTGATGCTCATCTGGCTGGGTCTTTAAATTTTCTGAGTCTGAGACAGAAGGGACTGATACCAAATGTTAAAATGAAGGTGATTCACTCAGATGTGAATTTACACCAAAGCACAACATCAGGTCGTACAAACTGCTGGCACTTCATAGATTTAATCTGGAATATTGCCCTTTATCAAAGCACAAAGTGTCTCTTTCCAAATATTTTTTCTCTTTGAAAACCTTCTGCTGCATTTCCCAACATGATTGACTGAGAAACATTGGGTCTCATTGTGCCCATTTTTGGCCAAAGAACTTAGGGACAGAGGAGTGGGTACATACCAAATGTACTTATTTTGGTGGTATGGATTTCCTTTTTAATTTGTAAATACTGTATTTATATTTTATCTTTTTTTAAAATTTTCATTGCGACACTGCAATATACAGAGAGCCCTTACCATAGATTTTAGGGATGACTGAGTGGTATGTCTGATGGTTGTCACTTTCACAGTGTTAATTTATAAATGTGCATGTCTGAATGTTTTTTTAAAACACAATAAATCTAAATCTCCACACACTGCCTTACTGTTGATTATCTTTATTGATATTTTATCTCACTGAATGGATGTCAGACAAAATCACTATTACAGACACTTATTTTTGCTTTGGGGCATGAAAACAAAAAAAACAAGTAACCTGCTGTGTTGAAAATGCACAAACATGACAAGTGAGAATTGGAAATTTAAGAAAACGATAAAGACGAACCAAATAAACATCCTGAAACACATGAAAGAAACTTTAAAAAGGATATATTTATTAGATGAACTCATACCCTTAAATTTAATGACACAGAGTCATTGAATAAATCTCTTATCTATGGCTGTCTTGTTAAAAAAGACTTAACAGTGATTATTGACTGTGGCTCTCATTTAGCTTTCCAGACTAGACGAGATCATACATGGGTTTCTATGTATGACGAGCCTGCTTGCTTGTTGGGTCAAGATGAGGGACGGTAGGTGATGTGCAAGTGCTGCGTCAGCGGTTGGTTGTCTGTTGCCATGGAAACTGTCTGCTCCAGCTTCCCATCTGGTCGCAGCTGAAACGCTCTCAAAATCTAAAAGACAAAAAAGAGCAGGGAAGGTCACCAGAATGAAGCAGATGATGTTATTTTACTTTTAACATTTCAATGTTTTGTTGATGTTTTGTGAACTTCGTGGACCGCAACACTACAGAGATTTGGTTTTAGCAAATAAATGAACAGCTGATGATACAGAATCAGAGAACAGTTTCACCTGTTGTACATGTGGCTTCTTGGCAAAAGAAATTCTGGCCAGAGCGTGGGTCTGCAGGTTTATCTGCTGCCCTATCACCTCTCCCTCCTCAATCTCCACCAGACCTGGATAAAAAAACACAAGCCAATCCTCTTGTGAAGTGTGTTTGTGTTGACGAGACCTGAAGCTTATGACATACGCTGTAACTACCTGAGTTCTGTGCGATGATAAACGCCACCTTGTTGGTCCCTGGCTGCATTCGGATGAAGCCACACTCTCTGTGCATAGGCTTTTTAGACTCAGCATGGAACGCATTGAACCTGTGACATGTTTGACCTTCGTTAAATCATTTTTCACTTCCCTGTTTTCCAACTATCCCTGTCCTGACCACTGCTGTTTACCTGGATCAGGTGAATTCAGTTGATCAGAGCTGGAAGATACTATCTCAGATGAGGGTGGAGTGGTGAAAACAAAGTGAATTGGTATCTTCTAACTTCTGAGTGGATAAACACTCCTGATGAGGGTAATCAGCGGTGGGTAGGGAAGGGATAGTTGGAAAACAAGCAGGGCAGTGTTCCTAGGGGAACATGGGTTGGGCACCCCTGACCTACATAAAGTTGATGATTGGTTGTCCCACGTGGCTGAAGTGCAGTGTCTCTGTGTAGCGGAAAGGTTTTATGGTGGGAAAGCAGCCCTCCCCAGGTCCATCTGACTCCCAGGTCCCCATGAGCCATTCAAGAGGGAGAAGAGCTGGGTTCAACTCTGCAGATGGCAAAACACCGCACGGTTTATAGATAAGTCAAAGGAGGTATGGGTGACACTTTAAAGCACATTCATATAACTACATCTAAAAAGCCTGTGACAAAATGGTAAGTACATGTAAGTACTGTATTTGACTACAGTTTGAACTATGTATACTTGCACTTGAGCAATCAAACATTTAGTAATCCAACCCAATACACTTATGCAGCAGCAAAATGTGTATCATTAATCTCGTATTCAACAGTAGATGACGACAATGTTGCGATATGGCCGCAGTTTGGCAGAAACTCAAAATTCAAACCTCATTTTAAGATTAAAAGCGACAAAACTAGTTACAACATCAGATTTATGAGGTCAACTATGACGAGACATTCACGGACATTAAGGAAACAGCAGTGTCTGTCCGGTGGCTGCTAACCTTCACAGAAGCTAAAGTTAGCTACTTTCGTTTTCAGAGCAGGTTAATGTTAATGCACGTGTCTCAAATGCTTCACTTGGCGACACGTTTAATGTTTGGACTTTATTTAGCTAAAGACTGCACTTTGTGTAACATTAGAATGAGTCATAGCTTGCACTAACGTTACATACATTACTGTAGCAAGTTAACTTAGTGGCAGTTCAAACTATCAACGTTGCGCGGTGTTAGTTTAAATATCTCGTGATTTCATTTTAAAAGTAAAGTTTACCTACCTGCCTGATTCACAAGACCCGCCATTGACTATGCAACGTGCACTTAAGTATAAATGCGTACAATCCAACAGAGGTACAAGAGTTACCAAATCAATTGTTGTTCTGCGGTTTTGTTGTAATGTGACGTAATATTGCAAGATGGAGTCATTAGGATCATGGGAAATGTAGTTTGGATAGTTGTGCGCCACAGAAATGTAAAATAACTTAAAATCAAAGTAACCAGGGTAAACCTTTATAACTTTAAGGTGTTTCTGAAATAATTCCCTATTGTTTCCACACATAGCAACAAGAAAACAGTTTGATACTATAAAGTACACTTTATTGGCATATTTCAGCACACTCATCATAAACTATATGACAATATAACTGCTTATTTATCTTAAAACTAACCTACTTATACAAGAAAGACACATGGCCTGCATTTTATAAAATCTCTGCAGTCAAAAGCACAGATACATTTATGAAATTTATACACTGTTCCAGATGTCCTGCCTTTGGGGACAGTGAATGTTTTGTTTTTTTTATTCCCTAACGTATGAGCACAGGGTCAGTGGTCTGGGAATGTGGTCTCTCTTTAAGACTTGCTTTTTTTGCAGTTCTTCAGGGCATCTGCCAGGGCATTCAGTGCCTTGTCAGCATTTGTTTTCTCACAGTTGTATCCCATCAATCCAATCCTCATCACCTAATGAAAACAGGTGGAAAGGATAGTACATCAGAGTGTGCAGTGACTCAGCAGCATGATTCAGAAAGCTGTAAAAACATAAAACTGATGACTTGGCTCTTTCTGTAACAGTAATGTACTTGATTAAGATTATTATGGAAGCGAAAGTCAACTCAGGTGCATGTTTGTTGTTAATTCAGTGCAAAATATGAACTCTTACAGTGGGATTGTAGTGGCTATTATAGCCTATAGTACTATTGCTTATTCATCCATCCATCCTGTGGTTGTGTGGCCTCACTCACCATGCCTATGGAAGGTCCCAGGCCTCCAGTCATTTCAATCTGGTGGTGTTTCATGATGTAGGCCAACAGTTCCCTCCAGTTGTAGCCGTCAGGGACAGTAATGGTGGTGACTGAGGGAAGCCTTAAATCCTGCCAGACATATCACATAATCAAAAAGAAATGTCTGTGGTCACAGGAGAGCAATGCCAATAAGAAACTGGCACCACAATGACTGAGATAGATGTGATGAAACATAAATAGGGACAGCTCTATATGGGACAATGGTCTTCATTATTTTACTAGTTTTTAATATGCATTTTTGTTCATTGATACATCAATTCTCTTTCTTAGAATAATGCATTTGCTCTTTTTCTTAAAATTCACACTTTCAGTTGTAGTTTTGTAAGTAAGTTATCCATCTTATTTTTTTACTGTATGATTGCCTTACCCTTTCAGCAATGAAGAGCTTGAGACCCAAGTCTTCCAGTCCTTTGTAGAGGTAGGCTACCACCTCCGTGTGTTTCTTCCAGGACTCCTCCAGCCCCTAGAGGGAGACAAAGATCAATGCAGTTCAGTAATAATCAGACATATTAAGCAGAAGTGGAGAAGGTGTTGACCTTTTCTCCTTGGAAGTGTTAGTGCCAAGAGTATCAGCTCATAGAAAAAACAGTTTAGCATGCTTTGAGATTCGATTGTAATACCAGATTTAACAGTGTAGTGTGAAATGTCCTGTTACCTTCTCAGCAAGAATTGCCAGACTCTCTCTCAGGCTGAAGAATCCAGACACTGGACCGGTGTGGTGGTATCTAAAACCCAGAGCACACACCTGATCGATTAAATGTTATTCTCATGGCAAACTCTGATGTCATACAGTCTGGACTCTAAGTATCTCACAAGTAAGTATCCAGAAGTTTATTCCAAAATGAATGTATTGAAGACAGAGCCTGAAGAAAAAAATGTAGCTGTTCAATACAGTCTGTACTATACACTGTGACATAAGTCTTTTTGGGTTTAATTTAAAAAACCATTTAGATCTTATTCTAACATCAATTGAACAATTGCAGTGAAAGTAACAGATCTATGTTGCTGTGAGTCCTAAACTTGTAATCATTTGGCTGAAGTGAACTTACTCTCTGGCTGGTTTTCCATCACAGCCCCAGTAGTTGGACAAATGTGTCATGTCAAAAAGGTAGGATAGTGGTTTTGTTTTCCTGTTAAACATCTTGCGGCTGTGTGGGGTAACAGGTTGACAAAGAGATTGTGTATTTTGCTCTCAGTTTTTATGCACTTGTAACAAATCATGCAGATACAGACACCACTGGGTCCCTGCTTACCATGCTCTCTCATTAAATGAGATGGGTGCTGTGCCAGGAGGTGCATTCAGAGCCTTCTGAGAACCAGTATATAGGATGTCAATATCTGGGAGTGCAATAGGAAGCACATTGTATCATACACAAGCCTTTGGTAGCAAAAGAGACATTCAAGCTTTCATTATTGTCATACTTTGCTTGTCCATAAAAATTGGTGCTGCTCCAAGTGAAGCAACTGTGTCGACCAGGAAGAGGCAGTTATGCCTGAAGGAGGGGTCACAGGTACCAGTTTAAAATATAACAATATATATATATATATATATGTATATTTTAATTACATTGACTTTGTCATACAGTATATTCTGTGTGTGACAGTAAGAGGCTCACTTTCTGCAGATGTCGCCAATGCCATCTACTGGGTGACAGAGGCCAGCAGAGGACTCTCCATGTGCGAGGAAAAACAGGACAGGCTTGTGTTTTTCTATGGCCTAGAAAAACAGAAGTGAGAATAAAGTTATATAATAGTTTCAGTGACTAGTTAATTTATAGACTCATCTTTCTTAGTCTCAGCAGAGAGTGTATAAAAAAGTACAGTAAAGTGCAAATTTCTTATAGGCTCAGAGACATTGTACCTACCTGTTCAATTTCCTTATTAGTGAAATATCCTCCAGGTGTTTTGACCAATCTGTGTACATTGGCACCTGAAGATAACATTTATCATTACATCCTAACCGAATGAATATAGGCAAGGCAATATACAGATAAGCGTGAATGCATAGGTAAAACCGTGCGTAAAGACGTACCCATTCTTTCTGCAATTTCTGCAACGCGCTCTCCCCAGATTCCGTTGATGGATATGAGCACGCTCTCTCCGGGCTCCACCGTATTGAACACCGCACACTCCATCGCCGCGTGCCCAGAGCCACTCATAGCTATGGTCATGTTGTTTTCTGTCTGAAAGGCGTACTGTATCCCTCTCTTGATGTCATTCATGATCTAAGACACGATAAAAACGCCAAGTTTATTTTTTTTTAGTTTAGTATACCAGATTATGATGATTATTCAAATGATTAGGATTTTTATGAGTTTTTTTGTATGTGTGCCCTGTGCGCAATTACGCACGTGGCAAAAATAGTTGTGTAATGATCTGTTTGGGATAAAAATTGTTCACATGAATAAGTCGTGTAGCCCATCACAAGAATAATACAAGTTGAATTTTGCTTAATACAACCGGTTTTATTGTGGTGGGAAGACATTCAGAATATGTAATATAAATATATTACCGAGAGTATAAGTGTAATCATTCTCTATCTTTTACTTAATTTTAGGCACAAAACATAAAATGAAACTGTACTTCCAAATTCTCAGTTCAGTGGGCGATATTAGGTGATGTATACATGTAATAGGCATATAACGCCACCTGTGTGAGTTTAAGGCAAAACCTTTACCTCATACATTTCTGGGTGCATGTGACCAATTATCGGTCTTGACGCTGCAGCTAAAATACGTGGAGGAACATTTGACGGTCCCGGTCCGAAGAGGTACCGCAGCGGAACTTCGAGTGGCCGCAGCATGCACGCTGGCGGCGGGATGGTCACGGAGGACATGGAGCGGTCCACGCGCTGCAGCAGGGGCGCGCTCCTCGCGGCAAGGGGACTGTCGAGGGTCGCAGCCGCTTGCTGGACGAGCAGCGTGCTCCGGCTGAAGAGAGTCCGCTGAAACATGACTGATGTCCTGGTTCCCAAGTGAGTGAGTGAGATCACCGCTGACAGACCGAGAGACTGAGCGTTACTGTGAGATTTAAACAGGTCTTTGACCTGTTGGACACGGGGCGGTGTGCGTCACTTGGCGTCAGGATAGGAAAGAAGGTGCACAATAAATAAAGTCAAATAGAAAATGAAAAAAGTACATTTCTGCTCTAGGCTAGATTATGCAAGTGTCACTAACATTTCAAGATGAAAAACTTCTAAAAATGTAAAATCTAGAAAATACATCAACACATTTCCCCTTTGGATAACACAGTACGCCTATATGGAAATATAAAATAGAAATACTGGTGAATGAATTTAATATTTGTGTATTTGTGTGAATGATTTCTGGATCAACAGCACTTGACTGTTGAACTCTCGCACTTCGAAGTTTGGAAATGGTTCAGTTTTTTTGTTGGTTTGTTGATTTTGTATGTGCCTTTCGTCACTTCAGTGCATGCCTGTAAAGAGGAGTCTCCTCTGAAAGGACCAATCAAAAAAGAAGGGGAAGAGGTAAATGCAGTCACACACACACACACAAACACACACCGATCAACAGGCTACACATTTAAATGCCAACTGATACTGTTTAGTTTTGTAGTGACTAAGTAAACATCAAACTTTGTTCTGTTCAGTTCTTAATTGCATAGTAGTTTTTTTTCTTGTTTCAAAAGTTTTTCAAAATAAATGTTTAATTATTAACTTTAGGTTTGTACATAAACAGTTTGTGTCTAGATATAACTGGCACAGGTGGCAGTTCACACAAGGCATCTGAACTGATGTCAAATTTGCTTTTATCTGGGGAAAATGTTTTGCACCTAATAGAAAAAACATATTTCTCTCACTTGCACTGGTTGTTTGGTGTTATGTGTAATGCAAAGAATTTGAAATCATATGTTTTGTGTTTTTAATCAGTTTTCACTGAGTTTTGTAGACTTTATTGGCAACCTCTAATCGATCAGAACATATGATGCACTTAGATTTGGGTGCTCCGTATTTGTTTTTAGGCTGCTCTACTGGGATCGTAACGCTCCAGGCTACTTTTAGTGTCACGTGTGTACAGTGCGGTCCAGGCCAAGAGAATAAGGCCATGACACGAGTGGTGCAAGAATCAAAGAGGCTTGTATTTCTCAAAACAAAAGGGTGTGTGGAAGCAATTTTATGGTCTCAGTAGTTCTGCTGTATACATTCATATTGATGGACAAGGCTGATGCTTGGGGTCAAACAGAAAATATCAACTTCTGCCAGCTGTTTATGGATATAAGTGAAATAATGTTAAACATTTAACAAAGTTAGCATGAACTCTGAACTGTTCATGTCAAACATTCACATACAGGTTTTACTATGATGAAAGCTGTATCCTGATCAGGTGGTATTTCACTGTAGTTTCTGAATCTTAAAGTCAGACCAACACACAGCCTTTTCCTTCTGAAATCCAAAAAGTCAGGATGTTGTTCTTTTTTTTTAAACTATGTGGTTATAGTGGGAGCAGTAAAAGGTGTCCTTCTTTGTGTCTGACTCAGTCAATAATTATATTACTGGCAAATAGTTACCCTTTCACTCACCTTTGCCCTGGACTCTCAAACTCAAAATGTACCTAAACAGATCAGGAGGAGGAGCAGGGGAAGGTAAGACAGTGATGCTACAAAAGTCCAGTTTAAGCTCCCAGAATGGGATGCTATGCGCTACTCCGCAAATTACACAGCTTTATGTTTTTCATTTGTATTCTTAATGTATATGTGAATCAGACTAAATGTGGGTCAACAGGCTCTTTTCACAAAAGACATTTTTGACCTGAGCTTTTCCATTATAAGCTAAAATGTCTGTGGAGAAAAAACCTGTTGGGCATAAATTTCATTAGTTTCTTACATTTCTCCTCCTAGTTATCTTTTAACCAAGTAACAGTCCACATGATGGCACTGCAGTGTAGATGTTGTATGCTGTATGGACAGCCATGAGTTTTGGTGTTGACAAAACACACCTGCAGTGTAGATGTTTATTTTGGTTTATCTGAGGTGCACTGGTTAAGCTGGATTTGTTTGTTTTGAACATTTGAGGCGCAGATTCGCAAACACAAGACCACAAATCCTTTGACAGTGAACCTGAGGTGCTGTTTCACTTCTGGTCTTTCCCAGTCTGGTCCAGGACCACTCTCTCTCTCTCTCTCTCTCTCTCTCTCTCTCTCTGAGATCGTCCTATCTCCTGTTTTCTCTCATGTCGGTGTCTCTGAGGCTTGCTGTGGTCTGTCCCTGGTGCTCTCCCTCCCTCTCGTCCTTTGCTGTGCGTGTGTGCTGCATTGCTCTGCCTCAAAGCTGCCTGCTGCTGCTGATGTCATCACCGCCTCCCAGCATCCCTGGCACAGCAGCACCGCCATTTTCCCTATTTTCAGACTGCCTGACGGACAGACTGACGGCGGGCCGCTGGAGCATCCCGCACCCAGCCTCCTGATCTGGCCCTTCGCTCCTCCCTCCTCCCGTCTCCCACTCGTTTCTTGTTGACGCACCACTGTGTTGAACGCACAGCCCACCCAGCGCTGCTGCTGAAGCTGCTGCTGACTCCCTGTATCTTCCTCCGGCGGATTCTCCATGTATGGATGCGCCAATGGAAGGGATGCTGTAGGCTGACCAAAAAGACAAAGAGAAAGGCAAAGTTATAGGCTGGTGAGGAGATTCAAGAAGGAGGCACCGGAGGATCCTGGCGCTGCTTTGAATGGGTCGAGGATTCACCCTCTGCAGTCGTCGAGCCTGAGTAACTGAGGTAAGACAAGGCTTCTCTGATTTGTTTTTCATGGCACATCCAAGCGCTAAATTGTGTTGGACGTGGGTGAAGATTGTGCGTTTATGATTTGGAGGCCTTTTGGACCGTAGAGGCGATACATTAGGACGTTGCGTCAGGATGTTTGGTTCCTCTTTTGTTAACAATTGTCTTTTAAAAATAGTCAAATCACTGTTTTAAAAAAAATCACATTATGAATCAATTAGATGAAAAATGGATCTGAAAATAACTTAAATTATTCAAACAGTAATAATGTGCGCTGACCTCGTCTCTGACGCAGTGTTAGATGATTTGGTGTCTGGGCCTTGTGTTTACGCGGCCTGTTTTTGAGGTGCGGCAGGAAAAGCAAGATGGAGGAGACAATATTTACATAGGTTATAGATATTCACTCTTCTTATATTTTTTTTCTGAGAGTGTGTGTCCTAAACGCATATTCACAAGACAGGTAATGATTTATTATTAAGATTTTCAGGAGGAATTATATTTTTTATTGGCTGAGGCTGAGAAGATGAATGTGCGCCGCGCTGCCTTGAACCATATATGCGGTTAGAAATCAGCATCAAATGACCTGATCATGAACAGAAGAAACATTCAAACTGAACCGAGTGTAATTATTATTCTAAAAAAGCTGTAGACGACCTCGGAATGTGTGTTATTGTCTGTACTGAAGAGATAGTTTCATCACAATGAGCTCAGCACTGATAGATGAGGCGAAGCCATGAAGTCCGAAGAAAAAGCAGCCATCTTACTTTAAAAGAAGGGATGTTGATGAGCTTCCTGTTAAATTATGGTGCACACACATTCAGGCAGCATGTTTTATGAGCCCTACTTACTGCCTGAGTGTTTCAGGGGAAAATGGAGAATGTGTCATGTCAGTCTCAGCGGTTTGTTTAGACCCAAAAGTCCCTGCCCTCAGTGTTTTAATTATAATAACAAATAATTGAAATTCAAATATAGTCTCTGTTTTAGATATTTAACCATATTAGGGTACATGGTGTAGAGGTGCAGTGATAACATGTGGTGCGTCACAGCACTGGTTGCTCTAAATATCTTACATATCTATGACTAATTCATTTAATAAATTCTTCTCATCATCTTCCTGTGCAGGTGCCGGGTGTGTGTCTCTGTTGCCACACAGATCTTCAGCTCTTCCGCTCACTCGCACCTGCATCATGGCGGGGGCTTCGGTCAAGGTGGCGGTGAGGGTCCGACCCTTCAACTCCAGAGAGATGGCGAAGGAGAGTAAATGCATCATTCAGATGTCAGGAAATACTACAAGTGAGTTGACCTGACTGCAGATTTGTTTACAATCACTTTGAGATTAACCGCTTGGCGACAAGAAAAAAATAAAACATATGCACTGAAAAGAAGCAACATTTTTCTGTTGTCAGTTATAAACAGCAAGTAGGTCTCAAATACTGTAGATCTCAAACACTGACAGCATCAGCAAATCCTTGAAAAGCTCTGAGTCAAGTAATTTCTTCATCTAAAACCAGGTATCCTTTAAAGTCTTACTCATGGCTTTACGGTCTGAATCCCAAAAATGCACTGACTTTGTTTCCGTGACCTACACCGAGCCAAGTTTAGCATTTCACCTCAGTTATTTGTCTTGTAGGCAGCTTTGCCCTCCAGCAACAAGGGAGTGGGGACAGAGACATGCAGCATCTTGGCAGTTAGGGAGGGAAACAAAAGCTTCAGTCAGGCCTGAGGCCTGTGTAGGATGTGGCGCCCGCCGCAGATCTCGTCTCTCATCATACGAGCTGCAGGGACCAAAAAGACCCTGTTGTACTGATAGAGGCCAGACACGGGGTCAGCTGATGCCAGTGTATGTGTGTTTGTGCCCTGCCTGCCTGTCTGGGTTTTTTTAATGACCTCATTAGAGCCAAGGATTCGAAACATTCATTATTTCAACTTTGATGAATCTGAATGTGATTGGTCTCAGCAATCTCTTCCTCTCATATTTTTCTGCATTACAGCCACACCATGTTGTTTCTGTCAGGACTTTGTATTTATGCTACTGTATGTTGCACTTGTCCATAGAGGGCGTCAAAGTGGATTCAGTTTGCAGACAAAAGAGCATCTGTTCCTGCTTGGTTCTTGTTTCATTTACTGCTCCCATCCTCTTTTTAAAGAGGATGATGGTGCATTTAAAGCTGCTGCTGCTGATACAAACAGACAAAAACAAAACTAAGAATAGGTTAAATACATGGCACCTGAACATCTAAAGACCAAAATATTCAGTGAGTGTTTGTATAAGGAGCAAGGAGACAAAGAGAGGAGTGTGAGGGACAGTTTCCACAGTCTTCATCTTGCAGTATATTGTTTATAAAACTAAAAGTGAAAAGATGGGAAAAAAAATATAAAGGGCATTAAGGTGCTCATCTTCTGATGCTCGATCTGTTTTATTTTAGCCATCCTGAATCCCAAACAGCCAAAAGAAAACAAGAGCTTCAACTTTGACTTCTCTTACTGGTCACACACGACGGTGAGTGTCACTGCATCATTTGTTGTAGTAATTTCAAACAAATAAGTACATGTTCAGCACTACACATCAGAGAAGAAATTATGTCTTTTTGCCTTTAGCAAAAAGTGAGTCACTAATGTCCATTTGAATTTATTGATGCAGTGAAAACAGTTTTTGGTCTCTCTCATCCTTTACTATTTATTCCCACTCTGCAGCCTGAAGACATCAACTATGCATCCCAGATGCAGGTGTACAAGGACATTGGAGAGGAGATGCTGCTTCATGCCTTTGAAGGCTACAATGTGTGCATATTTGCATATGGCCAGACTGGAGCAGGCAAAAGCTACACCATGATGGGACGACAGGAGAAAGACCAGCAAGGAATCATACCTCTGGTAAAATAGTGTATAATTCATGTGTATTTAATCATTGTAAAAATTAAAAAATAAAAGTGAAAAGATGCAGTTTTGACCAGAACATGACAATGTACTTTTTGTATTCCAGCTGTGCGAGGACCTTTTTACTAAGATCAATGACAGCAATAATGACAACAGTATGTCTTACTCTGTGGAGGTGAGTGGCCTCAGCAGCTCTTATTGTATTAGTCAGAAACACACTCGATTTCTAATCTGTAATTGTCCCTTGAGCAACTGAGTAATAGTGATTAACAAATCTGAATATTTTTAACAATGGATCTTCTCCTCCCTCAGGTGAGTTACATGGAAATCTACTGTGAGCGTGTGCGCGACCTACTAAATCCAAAAAACAAAGGAAACCTTCGTGTCAGAGAGCACCCTCTGATGGGACCCTATGTCGAAGATCTGTCCAAACTGGCTGTGACCTCTTACAGCGACATCCAGGACCTGATGGACTCAGGAAACAAGGCCAGGTGAAAGAACTAGATGGAAATGATGGATAAACCAGTTTTGGTTGTGATACTTTCATTAATCTATGAATGGTACATCTGCTGGATCCATAGGGTAGATAATGACAGATGGATACAAATGTATGAGTCGGTAAGATGCACCTAAACTACAATACCTTTTTCTTTTTTTAGGACTGTGGCTGCTACCAATATGAATGAAACCAGCAGCCGCTCCCACGCTGTCTTCAACATCATCTTCACACAGAGGAAACACGACATGGAGACAGAGAACGTATCAGAAAAGGTTCTGACGTCAAGCTCAGCTCCTAGACACTGTGTAGAAATCACCCTGCCTGACAGAAAGATGTTTTTATCTGTTTCCTAGAACAACAAATCAATAAGCTATAGTTTAATTTGTTGCAGCTACGTCAGAGATGCTGCAAGGCAGAAAGGATTTTATGACCTGAGTTGAGGACGACTGTGGTTTTGTTACCTGACTTGAAGGGTTGTAATGATTGATAACTGCCCATTAAATTTTACTACGAGTTCTCAGAGCTGTTTCAGATTAAATATGTGTCATGTTGTGGGTGACTTGAAAATGTTTTTTTTTCCATACAGGTCAGCAAAATCAGTCTGGTGGACTTAGCTGGCAGTGAGAGAGCTGACTCAACCGGAGCCAAAGGAACTAGGCTGAAGGTAAGATGCTTATTTTTACAGGTAGGAGAAAGATCATCAAAGATGTGTAACATTAATTATTGTAAGGCAGTTTTAAATGTAAAATATGCATCTCAAATGATGTGAAATTACTGAAATTTGTTTCTTTGCTTGCAGGAAGGAGCAAACATCAACAAATCTTTAACCACTCTGGGAAAAGTTATTTCTGCTCTAGCTGAACTGGTAGGTTTTTACAGTCCAGTATGCTGCTACAAATTCTGTTAACACAATAATAAATATTTGGTATTTTTCTTCCAACTTGCCAGGACTCAGTACCAAACAAGGTGAGTAATAGCAACTACTGCAACTTTTATACAGAATATATATTTATCCAGGGTGAATAGCAATTAAATTTATATTTATTTTCTGAACAGAACAAGAAAAAGAAGAAGGTGGAGAGTTTTATTCCTTATAGAGATTCAGTTCTGACCTGGCTGCTGAGGGAGAACTTGGGTATCTAAACAGAGTCTAAAAGCTTACTTTTTATATAAGAAAAGCATTTTCTGTGTTGATTAATGCACTGACATGTTTTCTGTCCTTTAGGAGGAAACTCTCGCACAGCCATGGTAGCTGCCCTTAGCCCGGCTGATATTAACTATGATGAAACCCTTAGTACCCTGCGGTGAGAAAAACATCAATAAAATCTCTTAAGATAATTATGAAATCTGTTTCCATAGAAATAGCATTTTGAAAACACTGTTGGAGGTTTAAACAGTAAAATAGATGAACTGATTTAATTGTGGTGTATATATTTGCATATTGCTGAGGAAGACTCTAGTGTCACTAGTGTTGCATCACTAATTGACCCTTTTTTCACTTTGCAGTCATTGTATCTTAACATTTGCATGTGCCATGTGTCACTGTAGCATATTGTACAAAGAACAGAATTTGTCATTCAGTATGCAGACCCTGTCGAATCATGCTTTATAGATCCAAGACTTCTTGACCCAGCGTCCTGTTGTCCTACTGTCCAGGTATGCTGATCGTGCCAAACAGATCCGCTGTAACGCTGTGATCAATGAGGACCCCAACAACCGTCTGGTTCGTGAATTGAAAGAAGAGGTGGCTCGTCTCAAGGATCTGCTGTATGCACAGGGTCTGGGAGACATCATAGAAAGTGAGTGTCACATGGGCAAACACAGCGCTCACTCACTGATAATGTACATATAATGTATAGGCTCACACACAAACAAACGCACTGAGACAAATGTGCCTTTAGACTTTATTTGGCAGTTTGTTTTTCTGTGTAGCTTCAACACAGAGGACGACAGTTTAAGATTGAAGTGTGGGCGTCTCTCACACGCCGTCTCTTCTCTTCTCTGTTCTATCAGCGTATCGCTGCACCGGCCTCGCCATCGATGGTTTGAAATGTGTGTATAACTCCTGCAAGCCTGCGCTTTGCAACTAATAGAGATGACTCTTGAGCCTTCACCTCCACCACACAAGAGACCTAACCCACAATCCCAAGAGATTATATGCAAAGTTAAACAAGGCAGTATATGTAGTTTAGATAAAAATATGTAAATCACAGACCTGTCCAGGGTGTACTCCTGCCTTCCACCCGAGAGAGAGCTGGGATAGGCTCCAGCAGATCCCCGTGACCCTGAGCCAGGAAAAGCGGGTATAGAAAATGGATGGATGGATGGATGTAAATCACAGAGTAATCATTTAGATTAACAGAAATAAATATCTGAGAGAAACCTTTTTGCTGTTTCAATTAATTCTTAAAAATGGCCTCCTTTTATCTTTCCATTGGTTCTCATTTCCATGGTGATACATGCTTCCCTTCTCCCTCTTTGATTTGGGCTCAATAATTTTGGTCTTGAGCTCTAAATACCTTTATCCTGATTAGACATTTTTAAATTGGCTTTGCAGTTTGATCCCGTGATGACTCTGTTTCTGTTCTCCTTTATGTACGTTAGGGAAAAAAACAGGAAAGCAGACAGAGTCAAATCCAGGGGTGGCATGAAGAATGCTGCACTGCCGGCATGTATTTTTTTTTAAATTATTAGTGATCATGGAAGAAAGGACTCATTGGAAGGACGCCATTTTCGATAGCAGAGGAGCTCTTTTCTTTGCATCCTAGTTCTCTGTGTGTGGAGCCAATTTAAGCTCTGAGTCAGGGGCTTAGAAGCCTGCACTGCCAGGAGCTACGTCACTGAAGGCTGTGCTTAACGGTCCAAAGATATCAGGATATGCTTCACATTAAAAAAGAAAAAAAAATTAAGGCTTTATTATGCATTGTAGTGCTATATATATATATATTTTGTTTTCTTTCTCATAATCTTTTCGTGCTTGCAAGCTTGAGTGTGTTTATGTGTAGTTCAGTGTCAGAGGAAAAAAAAGCTTCTTGTGTCTAACTTTTGGTCTGTTTGGTGTTTTGTTTGAGTTTGTGTTGCTCTTTTCTCTCTGTCTGCGATGGCTTTGGAAAGCAAATGACCTTTGCTTCATGGATCTATTATTTGAGCTATCTCTTCTTTTTGTGTACTCCTCCCTGTTGTTTCCCTGTTCTTTCCTTTTTTTTTATCCTTTTCTCTGCGTGTTCCTCTCAATCCCTAATGTCTCTCCTAATCTACCCGGCAACTGCTTCTACCTTCCCTCCTCCTGTCCTTCATTCCTTGGTGTCATCCATGCAACGCCTCTCTCTCTGGCAGACCTGTGCGATTACAAAAATTTTGTGAATAATCGCCAGGCTGTCAATCAAAGGGGTGATCTCTCCACAGTGACCAACGCTATGACAGGAATGAGCCCCTCGCCCTCGCTCTCGGCCCTGTCCAGTCGCGCCGGGTCCATCAGCAACCTCCATGATCGCATATTTAGCCCAGCCAGTGAAGAGGCCATCGAGAGGCTCAAGGTAGGGAGAATGATGCTGAAGTTGTTCAGTGTGTAGAGTTGGGAAATGGAAGGATAGAGGCATGCTTGCAGACGAAAATAAAGGAATGAGAAAAATCTGGTAAAAATATGCTTGATAAATTCAAGAATGCGCAAAGTCAAAAATTCTGTTTGAGCGTGTACAAATATTTGTCTTCTTTTCCCCAAAAGGAAACAGAGAAAATCATTGCAGAGCTCAATGAGACCTGGGAGGAGAAGCTGCGTCGTACTGAGGCCATCCGCATGGAGAGGTTTGTCCTAAGTATTCATGCATGAAAGGCTAATGACTTTGGTGAGCCTCACAATTTCTCTCTAGTGACACCGTGTGGTTGAAATTTTTGTGAAATGAACTGTTATTCATGTCCCCTGTGAGGAGGAACTGTAATGACTTTTCATCTGTCATCATCAGACTTTGCAGCACTTTGGTTTATGACCAGACACCTGCAAAACGTACGACATTCCCATTAGCTTGGAATAGATTGGAATTAGGTTGGCAAAGATTGTACCTGTGAAACAACATGTTTGCACTGTCATTGTGAGCATGTTAGCTTTTAGGTCAAAGTACAGAGAGACTCAGGGATGTTATGTTATGATGTAAACAATGTGACTGCTCTATGCAGGGAGGCCCTGCTTGCTGAGATGGGTGTTGCCATGAGGGAAGATGGAGGCACTGTGGGTGTCTTCTCCCCGAAAAAGGTAGGATGTTTCTCAAGGGTACACTGTAGTTTGATATGTTATACAACATCTGTCTAAATTCACACAAACATATTTGTCATGATTTCCCTTTTAGACCCCTCATCTGGTGAACTTGAACGAAGACCCGCTGATGTCTGAGTGTCTGTTGTATTACATTAAAGATGGAATCACTAAGTAAGGTTTTTAATATTTTTATTTTCAGGTTTAATCCAGGTATGGTGATGTATCTGGCACTTTATAAATGTAATTATCTTATCTTCTCACAGAGTTGGCCGTGAAAATGCCAAGACTCGCCAAGACATTGTTCTCAGCGGCCATTTTATCAAAGACGAACACTGCACCTTCAGCAGCACCACAGGCCCTCAGGGAGAAGGTGAAGGCTAGCTGCTCTGTCTGTAGCTTAATATGTAAACTAAGTAAATATTAAATTAATGTCCCAGCATGTAAACGTGTTTAAAATTAAGCCCAGTGTTTTTAAATGCATTGTCTAAATGTTGTAATGGTTCAATGAACCTTTCTGGAACAGGATGTGTTATCCTTGAGCCGTGCGAGGGGGCAGAGACATATGTCAATGGGAAGAGGGTGAGCTCAGCCATTGTTCTGCGCTGTGGGAATCGCATCATCATGGGCAAAAGCCACGTGTTTCGCTTTAACGACCCGGAGCAGGCTCGTCTGGAGCGAGAGAGGACGCCGTGCGCCGAGACGCCGATGGAGCCCGTTGACTGGGCCTTCGCTCAGAGAGAGCTGCTGGAGAAACAAGGCATTGACATGAAGCAGGAGATGGAGCAGAGGTATGTGTGTAGGAATATTTATTTCTTAATGGTGATTGTGTTAATAATGTTGTTTACTTATATATAATTTTCCATTTTAGGCTTCAAGAACTTGAGGATCAGTACCGCAAAGAAAGAGAAGAGGCCAGTAACCTGCTGGAACAGCAAAGACTGGTGAGAGAAAACTATCTGAAAATGTCACATTTAGATGCATCAACATTGTTATGACCCATGAAAGATAAAAAAAAATACCAGTTTAGTTGTTTTTCTATTTAAGCAGAAGCTAAACATTTAGCCTTAAGCTCATTCTGTTCCTAAACAGTATCACATCGTTTCTTTCAGGATTATGAGAGTAAACTGGAGGCTCTTCAGAGACAAGTGGACTCCCGGTACCTGGAGTCGCCTGAGGAAGAAGAGGAGCCTGAAGAGGAAGGTTACTGTAACTTTTTACTGTTTCTTTCTCACCACATCATCATCTCTGAATCAGGCTTTTATTTAATCATGTTTTATTATAATCTCCCCCCTCCCAGTGCCCTGGACGCAGCATGAGACTGAGCTGGCTCTGTGGGCTTTCAGAAAGTGGCGTTTCTACCAGTTCACTTCTCTCAGGGATCTACTGTGGGGCAATGCCATCTTCCTCAAGGAGGCCAATGCTATCAGCGTGGAGCTGAAGAAGAAGGTGCTTTACTTCTAAAAATGTTGTCTCGTGCTTTTTTTTTTTTTTTTTTTTTTTGTGATGAGTGCACCTTATAAGGATTAGGAATTTAGGCTTCATTGCCTGTTTCAAGTCACAGCTGCTGAATTAATTTTTTAACAAGAGTAGAATCTTAGTTTGATTTTTAAAAATGTGATACAGTAGTTAACAAGCACTTACTCAGCTTTTATTTCTTGTCATCCACAGGTGCAATTCCAGTTTGTCCTGTTGACAGACACTCTCTACTCTCCACTGCCTCCTGACCTGCTGCCGCCCAGCGTGGCCAAAGAGAGGGAAAGACGACCTTTCCCCCAAACCATCGTGGCTGTTGAAGTACAGGATCAGAAGAATGGAGCCACACATTACTGGACTCTGGAGAAACTCAGGTACTAGGAATTTGTCATGAAAATATTGGATGCATGGCATAAAGCTGTCAACATCTTTTCATTCACCCAAAAAATCATCAATCAATCAGACCCGATTTGGTTTGTTCACATTTTTATGAACAAATTTGATCTTGGAAGTAAAACAGTTGGTTTTTTGGGGCTACAACAGCATGTTATGTGGATGTAGCCAAATAAAAAAAAGCTCTGCCCTGATTTGTTCAGTGGTGGACAGGTTCTCAGTATTGCTTTGATCCTTAGTAATCTGCCCCCTGCAGACAGAGGCTGGACCTGATGCGAGAAATGTATGACCGTGCTGCAGAGCTCCCCAGCAGTGCTGTGGAGGACTGCGACCACGCACTGACCGGCGGTGACCCCTTCTATGACCGCTTCCCTTGGTTCCGCCTGGTTGGCAGGTCAGCAACCAGCCAAACACCAACACAATTATTCTTCTCCTGGAAGCAGTGTTCATCTACATACTGCTATTTTATTGCACGGACTGAAATCTCTTCATTGCTCACTCCTTCTTTCTCCTCAGGGCGTTTGTGTACTTGAGTAACCTGCTGTACCCAGTGCCGCTGGTGCATCGCGTGGCCATCGTCAGTGAGAAAGGAGAGGTGAAAGGCTTCCTCAGGGTGGCTGTGCAAGCCATCTCAGGTACAAATGAGGGCTGAGACTGAGTTTTAACACGGTTAGATGCTGCTGAACGTGCGGCTTTATAGCTGGTCTTTGAGATGATTGTAGAGCTTTGTTGCAACATTGTGTCCTCTGTTTTGTCCCCGTTTAGCTGATGAGGAGGCACCTGATTACGGCTCTGGTGTGAGGCAGTCAGGCACTGCCAAGATCTCCTTCGAAGACAAACAGTTTGAGAAGGTACTTATGAAATACTGGTATCCTCTGAATATCTCATACAGAAATTGAATATCACACACAGTATAATAAAAGTCATTAGAATCACTGAACATCATTTAAACACACGTGCAGAGTTGGAGAAAATGGTGAAAAAGATGAATTTCTTCCTGAATGACTGTATTTACATATAGATGTGCAAACTGATGGTTTCCTGTCATACTTCAGTTCCAGACTGAGTCGTGTCCTGGCGGCCTGTCACACTCCAACACCTCCCAGGAGGAGCTGAGAATTGTGGAGGGAGAAGGACAGAACACTGAGATAGGGATCTCTGCGGATGAAGTCAACAACAACACCTGTGCAGGTGAGAGGGAGGACAAGGAGAGCTAATTGCAAATTTAGTAAAAAATATATATATATATATATAGTTGATAAAAATGAACCAAATTATCAGTCCTAAATTTGACCCATTTAATGTTCATGACACACTAGTGCTGAAATAAATACTAACATCAATAGGGAAATCTACAACAGTTTCAATAAAACACTATATTTCTTTGTCTTGCTATGATTCCTGTAGCCACCCTGGAGGCTCCCCAGAGCCCAGTGAAGAGTTTAGGTTTGGGTCTGGATCTTCCTCTGGATCTGTCTCCAGAAAAAGTGTTGTCTCATCTGAAGATCGGCAGCACCTTCACCTTCAGAGTCACTGTCCTACAGGCTTCCAGCATCTCAGCCGAGTATGCCGACATCTTCTGCCAGTTCAAGTGAGTGAACAATAACACTGCAAATTTTGAGAATAGCAATGAAAATGCCATCTTATTCTTACTGAATGCTATCAGTTTTATCCTCGTCTTTGACAGAAATCTCACTTGTGTGAACTGTTTGATTTAAATAAATAATAATAAAAAAAAAAAACAGAGCCAAAACAAGTTAAATAAAAAAATTTCTTGCAACATCATTGGTTCCACATTTGCATAGTTCAGTATTTTTTTTAGGCTCTAAGCATCAGTCCTTGTATTTCAGCTGTGATGTGAATATCTTTGCATTGAATCTATATAATGATTTTAGTTGTTTGTGGGTTAAATGTAATACTAATAAATTTGAATGTGTTTGTGTGCTAATTAGCCCAGTGATTTTTGGATTTATCCAAATAATGAAGTAATGAATGAGCGGAAATCAGATGTTCTTACTGTTTTCTCTAATTCCAGTTTCATCCATCGTCATGACGAAGCTTTCTCCACTGAGCCGCTGAAGAACACGGGCAGAGGACCTCCGCTCGGCTTTTACCATGTACAAAACGTGAGCACTGAACAGTCTGTTCACCCTTAATATTACTGAACAGTACTGATTACAACTACTGCTAAATTTCTACTTTGATTTTTAAAATATTCTTAGTTATTAATAGGCTTTATGAAAACTTGTCTGAAGGGGGTAGTTGGAGTTTTATTCTTTTTTTTTTGTTAGATCACGGTGGAGGTGACCAAGTCCTTTGTGGAGTACATAAAGACTCAGCCCATTGTCTTCGAGGTGTTCGGCCACTATCAGAAACAGGCCTTCCCTCCGCTCTGCAAAGACTTGATCAGGTCAGGATGAAATATGACCTTTAATTTCAACCAGTTGATGACCGATATGACCGATTGTGAGTTGATATCTTTTAGATTGAAAGAAAGTTCTGCTTCATATTTGGGTTTTTATTGTTTTGTCTTTTAGTCCATTAAGACCTTCCAGAAGGCAGTTCCCCAGGGTGATGCCCTTATCCAAACCAGGTCAGCAGTTTCTAAGTGTGTATCAAACATATTAATACATGGTGTGTAAGTTAATTTATTCCACATACCAATTGTTCTCAGCTTTTACAAGTAGACTTAAGATTGAATTTATTATTTATTGTTATCTGTTAATAATCTAGAATAGTTAAATTTATGGGAAGAGAATGAATAAATCCAGTCATGCAGAACATAACAAGCTCCTGTTATTTATATCACACAGCTTGTTCAAACCACTGCAGCAACCATCAGTCATCTTCATTACTCAGTGAATCGGTTCTTTATTTCACTAATTTAGAAATCCTCAATTTATAAAGTCTAAAATGTTTGATTTTTTTTTTTTTTTTTAATTTGATTAATGGAGTAGAAGAATTATCATCTATAACTTTTAGGGTTAGTCACTATAAGTAAAACTGACTTGACTTGATTACAAATAGTGGATTGAATGATTTGTCACTACAACTAGTTCTTTTCTTTATTCAGGTATACTGTAGATTGTCCTGCTTTGTTATGTATTAATCTCCTTTCTCCTTGTTCTTCAGTGCCGGCCACAAAGCTCAGCACTTTAACTCGCTCCACTGCAGGGCCTCGTCACGCCAAGTACGACCTGATGGTCTTCTTTGAGATCTGTGAGCTCGAGGCCAACGGAGAGTAAGTCTTCTCTTTATGGTTGTGTTGCCATTTCATACCATCAAAAAGTGGGGAAAAAACAAATGATCACATGCACAATGAATATTTTTTGCCGTTTGTACAACAGTTATTTGCATCTCACTTTAAAATGTGGGTTTTTTTCGTATATATTATATTTATATTCCCTGTCTCCAGCTACATCCCCGCTGTTGTCGACCACAGAGGTGGCATGCCTTGCCACGGCACATTCCTCTTACACCAGGTCTGACCATGTTTTACCATTTTACCACTATATATCCTGTTTAATGTCAATGGCTAATGCTGTTTATATAGACTGGGATTAATCATTTTCCAGATAATTTAAAAAAACCTAGGCAGGAATGAATTTTTATTCACCAGTGAAACATTAGTAACAAACTGGTTTCATTCCCATCCCCTACAGGGCATTCAGAGGAGAATCACAGTTACCATTGCCCATGAAACAGGAAATGATATTGAGTGGAAAGAAGTGAAAGAGCTGGTTATTGGTGAGCAATAATGAATATTCAGAAGTATTTTTGGCCAAGTGTGTTAGAAACCAAAAGCTCTTCTTTAAAAGTATTTTTTGTCACTGAATTTATCTCATCGTGACTTGTGTGACTTCAGGTCGTATTCGAAACACACCAGAGGCTGATGAGACCATCATAGATCCCAACATTCTTTCCCTGAACATCCTGTCTTCTGGATACTTCTGGCCAAAACATGATGACAAGTATATCTATCTACTGTATCCATCCATTCATCCATCCATCCAGCCATCCCATTTTTTAGTTATTCTACATATTTAACAGTTGTTTTGTTTAGCAGTTTTTTTCTACATTGCTTTAATGTATCTTTGATAATCAAATATTATTTAGCTTCAATGTGTTTTTGAGTTTGCATGGAACAACATTGTTTGCTAACAGCTAAACGCTTCTAACTCGTGTCTCTTTATTCTTTGTTAATGGCAGCGTCTCTTTGGGAGTCGATCATAGGTATAATGACAATCACTTATATTTTGTTTTTACTGTTTGTGGTAACAAAAGGTCCATTTGCTCACAGTTTTTTTTTTTTTTTTTTATTAGTTTGGCTTTCCTTTTTTAGAAATATAATGCTTTTGCTTTTCACACTTTCAGAACTTTCTACCGATTTGAGGCGGCATGGGACAGCTCCATGCACAACTCTCTGCTTCTGAACAGAGTCACTCCCTATGGGGAGAAGATCTACATCACACTCTCTGCTTATCTAGAGGTATTGGAGAGCACGTGTTTTCTGTTTAAGGACTTTGTGTCATTGCTTAGAATAAATACCTTTTCAAAAAATTCAGGCATCGTGTGACCAAAGACTCTTGTAAATGGATTATGATTTATGAATTTTCTATATATTTTAATTAGATGGAGAACTGCACCCAGCCAACAGTGATAACCAAAGATTTCTGCATGGTGTTTTACTCCCGTGACACGAAGCTGCCGGCGTCTCGCTCCATCAGAAATCTTTTCAGCACCGGCTGCCTCCGGCCCTCTGAGAGGTGCAGATTTATAGATTTATAACGTCTGACTCTTAACACACACTTTAATGGAAATTGTAGTTTATTTGTAGTTAACACTCTTGGAATATTCTCTCTCCATCTCAGTAATCGTGTCACAGGGGTTTATGAGGTCACTCTGTGTCATGTGGCAGACAATGGAAGTCCAGGTGGGACAGAAAAAAAAAAAAATGCGGAAAGTCACAAAAATATTTCTTAAGTTGGAGATTGTGCTTTGATGTACTAAGCGTGGACTATTTTATTCTTCTTCAAAAGGCATGCAGCGTCGACGCAGGCGCGTGCTGGACACCTCGGTGGCATATGTCCGAGGAGAGGAGAACCTGGCTGGATGGAGGCCTCGCAGCGACAGCCTCATCCTTGACCACCAGTGGGAGCTGGAGAAACTCAGCTTACTGCAGGAGGTCGGTTTGTAGACTGAAGTTAGCAGAGTATTTTTACCAGAAGGGATAGAAATTGTTCCCATTTGGACTTATTTTGTCAATGAATTGACAAAAAAGGTCCAAATGTTCCTTCACTTCGTTTAGAAGCAGCCAGATCAATCACCAGAACATTGCTGTCCTGTGAAAACCATATGATTTTTCATTAGAATGTATTTGTATTTGCATTTTAGTATTTGTATTTTAGTATTTGCATTTTAGTATTTGCATTTTAGTATTTGTATTTGCATTTAGTTTATAGTGATTTTATGTGCTTCAGGAAACATAAGCATTTTTCTACTCTAATACTGAAGTTTTTCTCCTGACCTGTGACACCACAACAGGGTATATTCAACTTGCACGTGCTTATGGTTTTAGGTGGAGAAGACCAGGCACTACCTGCTGCTGAGAGAGAAGCTGGAGGCGACTCTCCAGGCGGGACAGGATGTGCTCTGCAAGAGCAGCGACATCGGTGACTTTGCGAAGAGTCCAGTCCTCAGCCACAGTCCCAGCAGCAGTCCTGCCCCTGACAGCCCCAACCAGAGGCAGAGGGAGCTGGCTGCCAAGGTGACTGCTGCTCTTTGAGGCCTCCAGAATTTTCATCTTAGCTTATGTGTTATTATTTAATTGTTATCAGATACAACTTCTATTCAACAATATCTTAAAAAAAAAAAAAAATTCTTTCTTCTTCCCAGTGTCTGCGTCTGCTGATGCACACCTTCAACAGGGAGTACAGCCAGGTGAGCAGCAGTGCCAGTGAGAGCAAGGTGAGCCCCAGCTTAGGCCCTTTAACCCGGCCCTTTAATCCTTCTGAACCTCATGTTTAGCGCTGTACCTTCACAAAATCCTTAAGCCCTGCACTGCACCCACTCTCTGCCATGACAGTAATTTATTATAATTCAATATTTTTTTACTACACATTTTGTCTTTTTAGCGTTTCTTTTTTCGCTATCCCATTTATTTTTATAGCATTCATTTTAATTAACCACATTTCTTAATAAACTCTTAGTAGTAATTTAGTATCCCCTCTGTCCTTGCCCAGCCTCATCCCTCACTCTCCCTCCTCCTCCTCAGAGACTGCAGGGCTTCCACTAACCTGATGTTTTTCCTGCACGTCCTCTTTAACATGTTAATCACTGAGGGGCTCTCATAATGAAGATTTGTATTACACTGGTACAAAGATAGTTCTAGTGAAAATGACTGATATAGCTGTTTTCTGAATGCACGTCTGTGTTGTATGTGCTTAATTGTTTGCTGGTATGTGCTGTCTATATCTGCATTTGTCCCTCTTGTTTTGTGTGTGCTTCTCCATGCATGATTTTGTGTGTGTGTGTGTGTGTGTGTGTGTACATGTGTGGATGTGTTTTAGCTTTCTGAGATGTCGGCATCACTAATGAGAGACTCCTCCTCATCTGAACTGAGCACGCTCACTCCATCCTCTACCTGCCCGTCACTGGTTGATGGACACTATGACATTAGGTATGTAACTCCGTGCTGTTACTCCTTACAGCATCAGTTTAATCTAGTGTGTTGGCTCAATAATTTGCTCCAGTGTCCCCCCAAGACATTTTCATGGTTTAAAAAAATAATCTTAAAAATTTGATTTTTACAAGTTGGATGTTTTGTTGTATAAGCAGTACTATAAGGTATGGGCCTATAGAAAGAATACTGTAATATACACTAGACAGATAAATAAATAAGGTGAATAAAATAATACAGACAATACACAATACAATACAAATTGAATCTTCCAAAATGATCATACACTTCTCTCAAATAATTTAAACAAAAATTGGACATTATCAACTTTGTGAATGACTATTATAATAGTCAGCATTGGGTTTAGCTTGGTGTACCCATAAAACTACTGCCTGAGTCTATTTTAACTTCAGCTTTTTTCTGCTTTTTTTCTTTCTTATTGCTTTAACTGTTCCTGCACAAAATCTTTGTTTGACTGATTATTATTGCTAGAAACTGTTTAAATTTAGGTAAATAAACATCTTGTGATGTTATGAACAGACACACTGAACCCAGTTCAGGAGCATCCACCCCAGATTTGGACCCGTACAGCCCAGTGGACAAAAAGAAAGCTCTCAGAGGATGCACCTTTGTTCCTGACATACAGGAGATTCGTGTTAGGTCAGACTGGACACACACACTATACAACGTGAACTTTACTTTTTTCATTTAAGCAGCAGGCAATAGTAATTATTTTGTCATACACAGCCCCATAGTTTCAAAGAAGGGCTACCTGCACTTCCTGGAGCCCCATGCCAGCGGCTGGGTGAAGCGCTATGTGGTGGTACGCAGGCCCTACGTCTACCTGTACCGCAGTGAGAGGGACAGTGTCGAAAGAGCTGTCATCAACCTGTCGTCTGCAAAGGTGGAATATAGTGAAGATAAACAGACCTTACTGCGGGTACGAGCCAGATTCAATTCAGTAGTAGAAATGCTTTTTAAATTTAAAAAAGAACAGCCACTCTGTGAACCTGAATGAACTGCAGTAACCTCAGGATATTTATTGTCTCCAGACTCCTAATACGTTTGCTGTGTGCACTGAGCATCGTGGGATACTGCTGCAGGCCACCAATGACAAAGAGATGCATGACTGGCTGTACGCCTTCAACCCTCTGTTAGCTGGCACCATCAGGTGAGCGGTGGAGAAACTGTCAAAGAAAGCTTCAACCTAAAAAAACAGCATAGATCAGCCATTTTCTTTTGGTTTAACACATTTTAATATGACTGTGACAATACTTTCACAAGGCCTATGTTTTCCTAGATAGAAACCGCTTCGGAACTGTAAACAATTACAAAGGTTTCTAGAAGGAAATACATGTCATACTAATTTCTGGAATAATGGAGATGCTTTAAATTGGTAGATTTTCAAATAATCAATTAGTTTAGACCAGAGTATTGGCAGCTTATGGACATGTATGTGTGTGTGTGTGTGTGTGTGTATCTTAACACACACACGCTGAAGTGACTAACTTTCGTTCCCATTTCCCTATTTTGATCTCTTCTCCTCAGGTCAAAACTGTCTCGGAGAAAGTCGGTTCAGTCTCTCCCGCCTGTCCCGTCTGCTCAGAGGATGTAAAGAGGTGAATCGGCCTGGTGGGAAAACAATGAACAAACAAAACAAAACAATCTAAATGCTACCACTCACCATTCTGCTCTAATGAACATAGACATTAAACAAACTTTTAAAAACCATTTTAATACCCTTGTATATGACATGACTCAACTGCTCATCCCAAACCCTAAAAAAAAAAAAAATCTTTTCTCTGTTTTTGCAGTCAGCATCTCAAACCCTGCATGGTGTGTTCCCTCCTGTCCTTTTGAAGAATACATAATAAAAGCTAACAGCCCGAACACAATAATTAACTTACCTCTGCTGGGTATTGGGACTAGAAAAAATATTAACTATGAGGCTACCAGCTCCCTGTAGAGAGGTACAACATAGTCAGTCCCTCCTTCATCTATTATGACTGAACAAAAGTCTGAGTTATTAATCAACCACCCTTGTATTTCATACATCCATCATACATATATTGTACATTACCTCAGTTTGGAATGGCTTGGTGCTCTACAGCGTAGAGTATTTGTTTCACGGCAGAGGTTTCACACAGCACAGACATCGGTCATTTTAACACTGAAGTAGCATGAGGAGGGATATGTTTAGACAAAATGATAAGTTGTATCTGTGTTCTTTTTTTTTTTTTTTTTAAACTGGTTGCAAGAAAACTGAGTTCGTTGGCTAGGCTAAGGCAAGATCATCCACATTTAGGAGCGATAACTCATGTTCTTATCTTGTTCTTCATACTATACGTGGTTTTTAAAAAAGAAAAATGTTATTTATTGTTGCTATTGTAGGTTCTCCGCACTATTATTTATTTGTGACAGGATCACTGATCACTTTTGTTGTGTGGCACTTTATTGTCTTTATTGAGTTAAAACCAAAGCATTGCTTTCTTCTTTTAGCTGTCCACTGTGCAGTTGTTAGACAGTTTTTAAGATATAGCAAAACATTAAATAAATAGTTCAATATTTTGAGAAGTATGTTTGTTTGCTTTCTTGTCAAGAGGGGGGGAACAGTTAGCCTGGCATTGTCTTACAATAACAAAATCTGCCTGCCAGCACCGTAAAAGCTCATGTCCTTTTGTTTAATCTGTACAAACACTGAGCTTTAATGTGCTGGATTATTTTTGGGCCAGTCACATTTACTTAGAGGACAAATCTATATAGTGAGATTTTGAGGTGCTGGTAGCTGGATTTTTTTTTTCCTATTAATTAAAATAGTAGCAGTCTGTTTTCAATCTTTATGCTGACCTAAGCCAGTTGTCTTCTTCCAGATACTTATGAGTTTCCCTCCCTCAGGAATTTCTGATGATAATTTTGACCTTTTTATCAAACTATTGGCAAAAAGAAATATTTTTATTTCCCAAAATGTTGAACTATTTAAGTTGGCCTATGATGTTTTTTATGGTAAATACATGAGGAGGACAACTGCACTGTACAGTATACGTATAGTTAGATTTTTATCAAATAAGCACTTATTCTGTCTGTTACGGGCCAGCAGAGTTTACTGTTTAAGTCTCCTCTAGTAGCTAAATAGAAAGTGGTAATTGATACAGGACCTGTAATCTGTTTAGGGCAGTTTCTTTGAGCGGGCAAGTTTGTTGTCCATGCACCAGACAGTGCCTCCCTTTCTTCACCTCTTTCTCTTCTCTCCCTCCTTCATCATTGTCTTTGACATCCACACTAAAGTTAGTCACGTGTTCAAGATTAAGCTTTTATGTAGAGTAACAGTAAATGTGTATGGATCTTTTTTTTTTTTATATATTGATGATCTATGTCAATGTTTTAGAGAGTGAATATTATCAATGATGCTCTATAGTATGTTGGTATAGCCTGTAGCAGTACAGTACCGCTTATATCATCATCGACGTTGCATTTTCCCTTCTTCGCTTTTGTACAGTAGCTGCTGGATATGTATCAGCCTGTTGCTTGTGCTGAAACAAGTACAGTATGAATAACTTTGGCATTGGTTTTGTCTAGGAATGATTCCTAGTTGCTTTTACTTGTTTGTTATTTGTAACTCCACCGAGATGACCCTTAATGTCAGTTTTGAATATTATCAGTGCAATGAATTTTAAGCTAAACAAACCTTGTCACAGCTAGAAATATTTTAACATATTTTCATGGATGTTTATTGTAAAATTTTAATTTAAAAGAATATTATTCAAGCATCTTATACCAAAGACATGGTCAGCCAACCATTTGGTCTTTCTTGTTTTCCTGGTATTTCATGTTTGACAAGAGGCTGGAGATCAGTTTATTGTCAAACCTGACTTACAGGTTTTATATTCTGCAGTCAACACAAAGTTTTTAGGTGTCTTTATGCCATGGGCCAGCCAACCTGTTGAGCAGTACCACCTAATACTTTAAAAATCTACACAAAATCTGAGATATGTGGACTGTATATTTTACATTTCACTTGTGACTTCTTTGAGTTTTTTTTTTTTTTTTTTTTTGGTATGTTCAGGAAAGACTTTAATATAATTACAGCTTTTATTTCTGAATGTTTTGGGTCATCTTGTGTAAAACACAAATAAATATATTTTCTGTGTTGTCTGCTGGAACAGAAGACAAATGAAAAGTTTTACTCAAAGTTAAAAGCATCTTCATTTAATATGATTCCTTATGATGATGTTTTGAGAATGTATGGAAAACACCGATTTGTGTCTAAAAACCTTATGGCCCTGTCCTGAAAGGAGAAGATTAAATTCTGAAACTGCCATTTATCTTCAGAAATCAAACCATCACCACCACTGCACCAAATTGTACACCTTTTTTTTTTTTTTTTTTTTTTTTTTTAAATTTACAACTTGTAACAGGCAAAGCTTCTGGCCCTAATAGCATTAGGGTATCATTTAAAAAAAACAAACATATTGTGAGACAGTTTTAGTGCACTGGCCAAGAATTGTTGAAATTAGTTGATTATTTTATATTTGATCGCTTTTTAACAGTCATAGCTCTGGATCAAAGCATGCAGGTCCACTTCTGCTGTCCTTCTCTCCTGCCTTACCACTTGCTAATGACAACAGCTTTCACCCCAGAAGTGCTGCTTGTAAAGTATTGTCATTCATGGTCCCTGTAATGACTAACTGGAAACCTTCCTCTTGGCTCTGTCTTGTATATATATTGAGATTTTCTGTGTTGGGTCTCATCACACAGATGATATTAACTCTCTTCCTCTGTATACCATGATGAATAAGAATAACTGGCCTGCTGCTTTGCCAATTGTCACTGCAGGGATAAGAGTCCTTATCAGGGATCGGTTTTGCACATTTCAGTGGGTGGTCATTGTGGATGGGGTCTTTGATCCCAGGTCTGTGCTCTTGCTCTGAGGTGCTTGACAGAAGCAGAAACAGGTCCCAGTCTGTGATGAAGTCTTAATCTCAGTGCTTACGTTTATCTTTTGGGTGTTCTGGAATTCTTTCTCATGTCTGTGGACCCGTAACAAAAGTTGTGAAGAAAAAAACAAGGTGAATAAATAAATGAGTGTTGAAACTTACTGTATGCAGCACTTCATTGTTGTGTTTAATTGTTGCCATTGTTAACTTTTATCCACTTCAATCTTTATATGCCTGCAGTACCTAGTTTTATGAAATGCAGCAGTTGACTTCGTATTACAGTAAATGGACTAAAGCATGTTGCGTTTGTCATTTTGTGATGTACATTGGTCCATCAATGTTTAGGTCTGACCTTTAATGATGTGGTCAAAAAGCAGAGATACTGCTTGACATACTCAAGAACATTCTGTAACACATAAATTTACTGTATAATCCTGGCTGGAAAAGTTGATATTGTGTAAGGAGTTCTCCAGGGATCTGTTTCTGGTCTCCTGTTGTTCACTCCATACAAGCTACTGGGCTATACTCTTACCATATGTATGCTAATATCACTCTGTTTTTAATATCCCTGTACCTGGAATCTCAAACCCTGTTAAGTCACTAAAAAACAAGTGGTGTCTTACATTTTACCTGCAACTCATTAAAATCAAAGAAGGGATTTTTAAACCTCAGACCTGAGGAAAGGGTTTTTATTTCTGCTGAAAAATATCTCTCAGGTCACAAAACTGCAATTGATTCTTTAAGATCCAAATCATATGCACTTCACATAACAGCAAAACAGATGTAAAATGATACCTTATATTGAAATGATCACTGATGTGTGAAATAGGACATATAACATAACATTACTGGTTGACATATTCCAAGTTATGAATGCTATCTGTCCAAACTTATCAGATAACAAATAGTCTGCTGACAGAACAAGCTAATAAATGCATAAAATAACATTTTGTACTTAGGCCGAAAACATACGCAACTCTATGTGAGATTGTTCTTCTGCATTTGGGCAGCCTTCTATTATTGATTGTGTACTCACCATGTCCGCTCCTGCACTGATCCTCTAACATAGGCAGAAATACTGACTGAAAGTATGCCTGACAAAGGCCCTGGACAGCTGCCTCCCCTCAGGCATTGAGGTTACAGTAAACCACTGATGAACGATACATATGGTGAGATACTATAGGTCTTTTCTATGAAATGAATCCTTAATATTTAATAAGTTGTGTTTTTGTTTCCATGTCTCTTTCTGTTTGCTTTCCCTAACTATCATACTCAAAGTCTACACAGCTAGGCAGCAGGCTAAACATACTTCCAAGTTCAATGAGTGATCACGAATGACAAGACACGAGATGACACAAAAGATTTAAGCAAAATTAATTGTAAAAATTATGCATGCAGTAAACTACATTAGCTGCCAAATCAGTTACACTGTGCAAAAAAAAATGTACAAGGTATCGACAAAAGATAAATTCTTTTAGACCTTTGAGGGCTACATTTGTGTCAGTATTTTCCTACAGACAGATCTGACAAATGGAGTAGATAATATAAGCTAAATGATAACTGCCATGACAGTGATGGTTTTTATCGTAAAACAATGTTGGTGTCGGGAAAATAAATGTATTTAAAATTCAAAACTTAATTTTACTCCAAGGCCAAATATCTGTGTCATGAGATTTCAATAACACATGTAACAGGAAGAAGAAGCAGTGCTTAATTGTACAGCAGTAACTGTAACCTTGTGTCAGAAGTGTGAATGTACTAACACACGTTTAAGCATGTGAGGGCATGTACACGTGCACAGGTACGTACACACCTGCACCACCAGCCTAGAGTATGTACATACATTTACTGTGCTATGGTTCTATACCTCCAGGTGCCGGTCATTCTACCCCACATCTTTAATTATGCACACACAAGAAGGCCCTCTAACTGAGGTTTGGGACCAGGTGATGCTGCTCCTTATTCTTGTCTGGTCTGTTTATGGGCAGCTTCAGAGGGAAGACAAACATCTGGGTTTTTGTCCTTATTAGCTATTTATTCTTTTTTTTTTTTAAACTTGTTTTTTGTTTTTTAGACAATTGTTTTTTTCTTCTCCTTCAGTGTTCCACAATTTCTGGACTATATCGTAAGTACTTTCTTTATATGGATATACTGAGGTCATGATTACTGGAGGACTATAATACAGCAGAATGATAATTAGTTTGAATGAAAAAATTAGCATCTAAAATTTCACAGATTGATGGACGATATTAAACGATTACGTACTTAAATACATTTATCTTATGAACTGATTTTATTTAGGATATATTTTGACATGTTTTATGTATGTTGTATATAAAACACTTGGATTTCCTAATCTCCAGTGTGCATTTGGCGAAACATTGTAGTTATCTGTGTACTCAGGCTATAGAATGGCATGGAGCTTGTTAAAAAACCTCTGTGAATCAGTAAGGTTACCTGAAGCAGGATATCATGTCTCTCCAAACTCTAACATGCTTTCTCTTGCACTCTGTGTGGGCTACACTACATTCACTGACCAGGGTCAACTTTCACCACTGTAGTTGTTCCAAGTACTACAAGATGTTGCCTCTGTTTTTTGCATTATCTGTGTAAATGTATGTGGACATTTACGCATACATCTTTTTCTGTGTTTGTGTGGATATTTTGGTGGTCCTCGCACCTTTAAATGGACTGTTTGAAGGATAGGACTTGATCGTTAAGGTAAGTGGTTAGAATTCAGCTTGCGTTATGGTAAGAGGTGGAGTCAGACATTTGGCAGTGACAAGTAAAGTAAGGCTAATGGAATACATTATGTCGATGAGTGTGTATGCGCCATTAGGGGGTCTCAGCCTCTTAGAAGATTACTCTGGAGCCGTTTACTGCTGAATGATCTGTGTCGCATTTCTCCACTGGTGGGGTCTTCTTTTGCTTGCTTTATCTGATTTCTGTTGCTGTTACTGTATATTGTTGTTGTTGCCATTTTCAGAGAGAGGAGCTCCAGCTGCACTGGAACACAGGAGTGTGAATGAGCAGAGCCAACATGGAGAACAGCAAGGTGACCCATCATCAGTACAGGGAATGAAATTACAGAAAGAGAGCATTTAAGAAAGAAGGAAGTTGTATTTAATTTTAGAGTGAAGATTAAAAATTATTTTAGCTTAGAATTGGTTTCAAAACCCATAGAGGGAAACCAAAGTTGAATAAATCCTTTTCAGACATGTCAAACACTCACTTACAAAACAAAAGGAACCTTCAGATTCTCCTACAGTTATTCAGGGACAGAAACAAACACTTTTCACATGCTATTAGGAAACAATTATTGACCCGAGTGAACTGTCCCTTTATGCCTGGCGCCTCCCTGCTGTGTGTGTGTGTGCGTGTCTGTCCAGCAGCCAGTGAAAGAGGTGCTCCCCCTGCCTCGAGACCCTGCTCCATTTCTTGAGACTGCCTCCTCCCTGACCCCTGGTGCAGCTTTACTAAAACGCAGCATGGGCTCCATCCAGCATGTTCAGGTGGCCTCCACAGGTGATTAACTAAGAGAGCACATTGATTACATTGGATAAAATATTTTTTAAGGGTGATTTGGATTATTATATATAATATTTGCTGTTATCAGCCATGTTTCTATTCATTCAGGTATTAATTATACCTTTACTTATATACCTGGTAGTGTTCTCATGTTATACGCCTTTTATAGTTCATTATAGCCTGTTTAGATCATCATAAAGAATATTGACTGCCTGAATCAATCAGGTGTTTCACCCATAACTGGTCAAGATACTGACGCATTTAAATTGGTATCATTCTTCTTTGACCTTCGTTATATTTGTTTACAGTGGTGACATCATTCAACCATCTGAAGCCTCCGGAGAGGGACCTCACCCTGATGTCCCAGATGAAGCCTGTTAAGTCTCTGAGACACGCTTGCCTGACTGCAGTCTTCACTGGACAAACGGTTAGCACACTGACATGGCCTTCACGGTAAACACACACTGTGAATAAAGTGCAAAATAAAAAAAAGATTAACAATAAAAATTTCAGGGCAGGGGATTGTAAATGACAAAGGCCATGTGGGTGTTTGCACTTTTTGTCACAGACTAATAATAATCCTTTGGGCCCTAGTTACTGTTGCTACGCCTGTCATTCGCTCCATTCAAGTACTGCATGCAGTTTCTGATGAGCACTAGATGTCTGATGAGTGAGACTTTTAAGCTGTAGCAGTCAGTTAATGGTAACTATATGAGATGGTTGAAAGCTCAATCACCAGCTGAGGTTTTAAGGTTTTGAGCAGACTTGTTTCAAAATGGAAACCCTTATATGCATGATGGCAGCATATTTGATATAAGAAAAATAATCAAGGCTAATGGTAGCTTTGTGTCCTAGGCGAAAATGAGAATCCTCAACAGTCGATCATCCATTTAAAAGAGATGTAAATAAACAAACCATATTTTACAGTAGTCTATAGTATCACAAATGGCGCAATGCAAGTCAAGTCAAATTTTATTTCTACAGCTCAATATCCATCCAGCCATCCATTATCTATACCTGCTTATTCCAAATTAGGGTCACAAGGATCTGCTGGAGCCTATCCCAGCTCTCTTTGGGTGAAAGGCAGGGACAGGACAGGTTACCAGTCCATCACAGTATACAGTAACCTTTGTCCTCAGACCCTGAGTCAAATAAGAAAAAACTCCCCAAGAAGGACAACAGAGGATGGATCTTTCTTCAAGGACAGACAATAGATGTTATGTGTACAGAGTAAAGCAGCATAGTTGATTTACAGTACATTGAGATGTCAAAATTATAGATTGTAGCTGAATAGGACCTGACACTGACTGTCTTTCATTGTAAACTCTGACAGAAACCTGGCAGTGAGGAGGTTTTGGAGGAGGTACCAATCATAGATGTGATCCTGGCTGACATCGACTCCCTGGTGCCCACCCATGATGAAGCTGGCCGCCCCATAGCAGAGTGGAAACGACAGGTGATGGTGCGGCAGCTGCAGGTCAGGCTGCAGGATGAGGAGGAACAGAGGAGACAGGTGCTCTTCATTTGTATTTTTGTACTGTGTTTCATACATTTCATATGGGTGTGGAGGGCTGTAGATCATGTATGTGTAAGCATGACCACAAAGACAACAAAATAACAAGTGCAAGATGCACAAACTAGAAAAAATGTATGTCTGGGCACACTTTATCTGGCAGGTTTTATTTGCACTATAGAACCTAATGGGGAGCTGCTAGAAAAGAGTGCAGTTCATGAGGATTATCCTTTAAAATTTCTCTGTCCCCCAAATAGGTCATGATTAATGGCTACACACCAATGGATGGCTGGAAGTACTCTCAGGCCCACAATGCTGTATTGGGGCCTTTTGGAGAGCTCCTAACTGAGGATGACTTGGTGTACCTGCAGCAGCAGATTGAAACTGTTTCACTGCAGAAACGCTGCCAGGCCTATGAGCTGGAGCTGACCAGGCTGACCGAGGAGCTGAGGGCCATTTTACCTGATCCTATTGTCAACATTTCCCTTAACAAAGATCTCCTACAACAGATGAATGCAGAAGGGAAAAGGCACCTGACTTTGCCAGTCTGGTGCAGTCGTGTTTCAGAGATTGTCAAGAGTATGTCTCTGCTAGTGGCTAATCTGTCCCAAACCATGGACGAGGATGAGAGGAGAATAGTGGAAGGCATGATGGAGGAGATGAAGGGCTTGCAAGGAGTCAAGGATAGGTCAGGAAGTGATTTATGCCAGGGATTGCAGCAACAAAGCCAGGACATTGTATCAGCACCAGTGGTGACCACTAGTGGATATAGAATACCTCACATAGGGATGGCGTCTGCTTTTAGCCATCGTTTGGAGACTAACAGCTACAGCAAAGCCCAGAGAGAAAAAGTGGAGAGGGAGATCCAACAGTCTGGAGTGTCAGTCAGAAACCTCAGGTCTAATTTTGAGGGTCAGATAGGTGGTATTTATCCCTTTGCTGGGGTTGTGAAAGGAGGCCAGGGGTTGAAGAACCAGGTAGTGTTGGGAACGTCATTAGGAAACAGCGTTAATGCCAGCACAGGCCTCAGCTGTGAGGTGAGCTACCACAATACTTCTAAAAAATGTATTCCTGTGAGAGAGAATACCAGTTTAAGGAAAGAGCGTATAGTGTTGCTGTTCTTGAGCCACTGGAAGAAGTCTGCATACGCTATTTCCGTGAGAGCAGCGAAGCAGAGACAGGAGCAGGAAGCTGCACCGTCCCAACATAGAATCATCTCAATGTTTCAGTTCTGCCAACAACGAGGTGCTGTGGACAAGATGTTGAACTCCTGGAGAAATAAACTGGTACTCAAAGATGGGCAAAATTTCCACTTGTTCTCCTCTAACTCTCAAAATGCAGCAGTAACCTATTCCCCAGAGCAGTTCCTGCCTGATGTTGACGGGGTCGCAGTGAGCTATGATAGCCTGACCCTTGACCTCTTCATGCTGGGATACTTCCACATCTTAGAGCAAGAACTGTTGCCAGAGGAGAGGAAGATGAGGCATCTCCTCTGCTTCGAAGTCTTTGACCATATCGGCAGTTTCCCCTGGGAGACGGTGCGGGACTTCCACAAGGCTGTTCTCCAGGAAATCCAGGCTGGGAGGAGACAGTGGAGTGACGGCTTTGAGGACATCAAAGTTCACTTCTTTGGGGACTCAAGACCACGCTATTGTCCATCATCACTACCACCATCATCATCATTATCTGAGGACTCCAGACTAGTGCCCAAAGTTATAGTTCAAGCTGCTACTCCAGATGAGTGTAGCAGTGACACGGACATCCCCTGTCTCAACAATGAAGACATTTGTAAATATATTGACCGTAGCTTTGCTTTCTGGAAAGAGAAGGAGGCAGAGCTGTTCAATTTTGAACATTAGTCTTCAAAGTTAGGATGTGCTGATGTGCTTATTTTGGAAACCAGAATAAAATGATGCTGAGACTGCATTATTAATTAGAACTGGAAACTGAATTATTATATTACCACATTATTATATTATTAGTTTACCTACCAGTCACTAATGCATAAAAGCATCTAATTTATCCTGTATTCCTTTACATATATAGTTTAATTTGCTGACTGTGTTAAATACAATGCAGCATGTGAAAACAGTGGTATAATAAATACTGTGGCTCTGTTATTATGGCAGTAGCATCACTTTAATATTATGGGTTAACATGTGGTGTGAACCTTGGAGTGTGGACGGGTTTTTACATGAAAGGGAGATTTTAGACACCATCAAGTTGCATTATGGGAAGTGTAGGATCTATGGCTTTTTGAAATCTGACTAAAATTCAAGATTGTTCTGCCTTTAAAAATCTGTAATGTCCCTTTAGACGCTGATATGTTACTAGTGGAGGAACAACACAGATTATACTATACAATATGTCATTGCCCAGTCACTAGAATGTGTAGACTGGCCCTTTTCAGGTTTATACTATACTTATATTTTATAATATAGTATACATTTCTATGTGAAGACTTTTAATCTGAAGACTCATTAGTAAATACAGCTGTCTCTCTGCAATGTAATGAACTAGAGTTAGGGAAAATATACATTATAAAGTGGTAAATGAACAAAACGTGGTTTATTGTACTTTATTTCACCAACCACTCATTTATCTTTATGTAACCGCCATCCATTTTTTTCAAAGCTATGTCAGAAGCATTAAATGCATAGTTTAGTTTTAGGCCCAATAGAAAGGTGAGGTATTAAATTAGGTGAGGTCGCGCAGGCGCACAACCTCCTTAAATTGACAGGAGGATGCTGAGCTGCATTCCCATCATTCTGTGAGGAGAGGAGGATCCCCTTGCGCATCCACAACGGAGGAGACGCCGAGCGATAAGAACATATAAAATAATCCAAGTTGAGCTCTTAATCTGCCACAATGTCAGCTGGAGGAGATTTGGGGAATCCCCTGAGGAAATTTAAACTCGTATTTTTGGGAGAGCAGAGTGGTGAGTCAGTTCTTGGGGGTGGTTTGGGTTATCGCCCTGTAATGTCAAACATGCGTATATGTTGAAGGCCATGCATGTAATCGCTGTTGATGTTGAAAGTTTTAGCTGAATCCGGAGGACGTGCTGCTTGACTCTGCTATATTTGACGCCCATGCTGTTCTTGGCAAATTTGTGACTAGAAAATTTGATTAACTGAGGGGAGGGAGGAGAAAAGAAAAAAAAAGACATGCAAACAAAATGCAGCCTTGGATTAAATCGAAGCACTGTGATCACTCAACAATACACGCGAATTTCATTGAATATCCTTTAGATGTTTCTCATTGTCATATTTCGCATCATAGCAGGCGATGTGGATTCAGATGTTTTGATGTGCTGCAGTGACCGACATATATGCTCAGCCTGTTAAATGACAAGGCTTTATTTCACTTACATCGCTTATTTCTAACACTGACAATCATTTTCCTATTATATCAACTGTCTCATATTTTTCCACAGCTCGTGATTTTTTTTTTAAATTTTATTTTATTTTTAGAGAATATAATAAACAGTCCCCATGTGTCAGCTCGGGACACACCCTAGGCTGGCGATGTCTGTAGCATTTGTAAACCTCGCAGTCTCGGTTCGGTCGCATAAATAATCACATAAAACGAGCTTGACAGCGCTACAAATTTATACTATTTATTCAATAATCCATCTATTCAGGGTGGGAATGGCTGTGTATGTGCTTTGATGTGATGGCACATATTCAGCAGGGGCTGATCGATAATGGTTTAGCTCTGTAAAAGCAGCCTGGATACGTGTTCAGACATCAGACACCCAGAGTGGCAGCAGAGGAGCTCGTATCCCATGAAATACAGAAGCAAAGGGCAGAGTACACATAATTAGGCCCGATATGCGGTGGGCTTTGGGTTTTACATGGAGATGCTCCAATGCGTTGTTCATGTGTGTGTGTGTGTGTGTGTGTGTGTGTGTGTGTGTGTGTGTGTGTGTGTGTGCGCGCGTGCGTGCGTGTGTGTGTGTGTGTGTGTGAAGGCTGTATGTCGACTAAAAGCTTCCCTGGGTGTTTGTGTGGCCTGTGCTGCAATGTTGCTGTCCATGGTCCTGAATAAAGAGGCCTGGTGTGGCCACTACCCATCGCTGGCTACAAAACTATTGCTGTCTGTATGAAGGACCCTGCATGAGAACCTGGGACCTGCTGGAAAAGTCCTGTCCTCACTCATGTATAGACCTGACATAAAATGGTGCTAAATATTGTGCTGGATAGCATGTAAATAAAAATGAGGCTCCCCTGGGCTCACCCCGATCCTCAGTGAACTCACCATCCAGTGCTGAAAATGTCCAATCTTCATGGGTTTTATATCAGTCTAGTTATCAGATGGGGAACTGCATTTTTGTTTTTGATTACGGATTTCAATTTCTGTTTGTCTACAAATTGGTGAGCGACAGCATTTTCCCTCATCGTGTTTACCCACCATGCCTTGAAGATGTTTAGAATAAAACTCTTGAATCTCTCGTCTCTTGATTAAACTGATTAATTGTATTTGGTTTATAAAATGGCAGGAAATACTGAAACTGCGTGCAACAACTTTTAAAGCTCTAAATAATATTGTTTGTTTTGCCAGACCAGCAGTCCAAACCCTCAAAGATATCTAAAGATAAGACAGAAAGAAAAACATAAAAATCCTGAGCTTGGAATAAAAAAATATTTGGTAATTTTTATAACATAAGATATTAACTGATTATCCAGATAATGCCATATTGTCTAAAACTATTCTTGTTTTCCTGAAATCAATGTTGAAAAATTATGTTAATCTTTCTTTAGATGGCAAAAAATATATTATTTATGATTATTTACTTTCCAATGACATGTTTTGTTATCTAGATAAGATAAGGTAGATAAGATTTACAGATTTTACCAATGGAGAAATGAACTTTAAGTACTTTTAAAATCTTTTAACCCCATTTTGTTCAGATATTTGATGATGTTGTATTATCAGGTAAGATTTGTCCTAAGGTCAATGAGTTAGATTATGGTTTTTATTTTAATAGTTTCTTGTCCACTGGTAAGAATCTGTTACAGCAGTTCAGTGGATTACTGTTGATGTTGCATTTACTCAGGATACTGTATACTAATGTGTTTACAGACCTTATTAAAATCAACATCTATGTGCTTTGTTTCAGTGGGGAAAACATCTCTCATCACTAGATTCATGTATGACAGTTTTGACAACACATATCAGGTGAGAATCAAACCAGATTCAGAACCAAAATATCAGAAAACACAGAAATGTATTCACAAGAATTTATAGCATGATATGATGACAAATATGGGCAGTTATAGTTTTTCTGTGCTTTATTTCAGTAAAAACCAGAGCTTAGTTCTTGGTGTGAATTATTTGCATGCCCTCAAATGTCCTCAAATGTTAGATTTAGATTTTAGACATTTAAAATGAAGATGCAGACAATTCTTTACCTTGCTTTTTTCAACCATTAGGTAGCCTGCAAGTGATTGAGCCCTGAGGGCAGTACAAAAGAAATTAACTTTTCAATTTGATTCAGTTTCGGTGCTTATTGGCTCTTTTTTTTCCCTTTAACAACCTTTTGTACTTTCATTGTACTTAACAAAGTTCACTCTGCCTGGAACAGCAGATGGTGCAGAGGAACTTTAAGCTTTTAAAGGCAGAGTTTTACTGATGTTTTTTTAAATTCTTTTGTTTTTGTTTTTTTCACCACAGGCGACCATTGGAATTGACTTCCTATCAAAGACAATGTACCTGGAAGACCGAACAGTAGGAAGCTTTAAATTTAGTCATTTAAAATTCATGTAGATGCACACATGAAGATCTGTGAACATATTTGTGCTTGTGGGGTTTTAGTCACTTGACAAAGTAATGTCCTAATTTCTGCTCTGTTCTGACTAATCCTTGATTTACTTATTTACCACTCTCCACACACTAAACTGATTATGATTATTACTTTTATTTATGGTATCTACTGTATGCTGCTTTAGCTTTTCTCCCCTTAAGAAGTCAAAGCATTTCCATGGATCATCTACTTTAGCTGGTATTAATACTATTTCCTTGTCAGGATATTATGCTCTGTCAGCCTGCACACGAGCTGATGCTGGCTTATCCCTTTAGAAGTCTACTTATAGGGGTTTTACGTCTGTGTAGACTGTGTGTAGTGTGATGTTGAAATGGCTGCTCAGGGTGTGTGTTTCTGTGTGTGTATATGCACATGCAGGTAAGGCTCCAGCTGTGGGATACAGCTGGACAAGAGCGTTTCAGGAGCCTCATCCCGAGTTACATACGAGACTCTACAGTAGCTGTAGTTGTCTATGACATTACAAGTAAGCAGAAACCTGCTAAGTGCATGTATGCATTGTATTGTATGTTTGTCTTTTTGTCTGAAATACATATAAGTGGAGTTAAATAAGTGCTACATGTATTTGTAAATTGGATTTTATTCCAATTAAGAATAAAAAGTCTGGATATAAACTGACAGTCTGTTATCCACAGATGTGAACTCTTTCCAACAAACATGCAAATGGATTGATGATGTCAGGACGGAGAGAGGAAGTGATGTCATCATCATGCTAGTCGGCAACAAAACAGATCTGGAAGAGAAGAGGTGAGCATGTCAGACATAGTTCATAAAAGACATTTAGCTGCAGCGAGTTCAACGCCAAGATACTGAGTCTGGCCTCTTTTTCCTGCAGGCAAATCACAATCGAGGAAGGAGAGCAGAGAGCCAAAGAGCTGAATGTCATGTTCATCGAGACCAGTGCCAAAACAGGCTGCAATGTCAAACAGGTGATGCCTGCAGTTTCACCATATTTCACAGCATTTTGGGTGCCAGCTGCACCCAGATTCCTGTATCCTTATGCCTCCAAGGTGACTGAGTGACCAACATGGATAAATGAAATGTACTGGTGCAAATGCATATAACAATGATAACAAGTGTGGTGAATAAAGTGCACATTCGGCTTTTGTGCACAAGAACATTGCAAGCTCCCCAAAACAGTGCACACTAATAAAACTGTTGAAGTACTGTACTTATTTCCATTTTATACTACTTTATACCTCTACTTCATAATTCTACTGCACTACAATTCTGGATTTAACTTTCAAAGTCTAAGTCAGGCAAATATCCATGTGAAAAGACAGCCCCATGTACAATTAGGGTACAACGTGATACAAAGTGACACCCATCATCCCTTTACTATGCATATAAAACAACAATGTAATATTCTATAGCCAATACAGGACATATTGTAGTACATCAATACAGTTTTTAAACTTTTTGTTTTTACTGTTCAGGCTTGTTTGCTCCCAATTTCCCTAACCCTCTTTTTCTCCCCTCTTCTTTTCTTCCTAATTCAACCTGTGTCCTTCTTTTCTCTCCCCCACTTCTCTCTCTCTCTCTAGCTATTTCGTCGGGTTGCTGCAGCCCTACCTGGAATGGAAAGCTTGGATGACGCGAATCCTGAAGGCAGTATCCTTCAAAGCTGCTATGATTCACTGTGCTGTGAAATAGGCAGGTTATTTTTAATCTCTTAGTGGTAGCTGGCACTAGTACAAACAGACTGCCCAGTCTACTGTCTACTGAGGCATCAGACGTCAAAGCTTTTTTTTATGCCTCTGTAACAAGAAATGTGCAGCGCTAGGAAGATGGTGTGCATGCACAGGTGTAGCACCACATAGTGGCTCTCTAGGAAATATGCACTGAGGATGTGTGATGAAGGATGGAGCAAGACAAACAGAACAAAAGATAGTTCATCAATAAATATTAATGAATTTATGAAAAAACATGAAAGCTATATTCGATTCGAATGTCAGTTTCACAATGTAAAAATAGATATACAACTAACAGTTTTACAAATTGTTACAAATACACCTGATTTTTCCTTAACGGGACAATTCCCAGTGATTGACATCAAGCTGGACAAACCAGCAGAGCCAACTGTCCCTGAGGGCGGGTGCTCTTGTTAATGCAGAGCTGCTATCAGACAGCTCCCTTCACACCATAGGCTTGTTGTGTTGCTTACTACTGGTTAGCTTCCAGTTGACTTCTCTAATTGGATATAGGATCTGGGCCTTGTATCTGATTGGACAACTCAAATGTTATCTCTCAGTCTTGTTCAGTTGTAAAATATTGTACACTTTGTCAATATGTAAGTGACTGCCGGAGAAAAGGAAAAAAAAAAAAAAAGAAGTGAAAAAACAAAAAGCAGTCTTGGAAAAATGAAAAAGGGAGAAAAGCGGGAAAACCAACGGAATTCTTTTCGCTGTTATGTTTTGTATTTTTTATATATAAAAAGGGAAAGCACCAAAAATGATGCCTAAACATCGAAGGAGAAATAGTGGGAGGGGGGGTCAGCCATTTTTTTAAATGGCTGAACATGTTTGAATGTCTGCAGCACGCATGCACGCTGAGCTGATCTTTGACCTTTGACCTTTGGCCTGCCCTCCAGAGTGTCCCCACTCTGGAAGGAGGTTGACTATCTTAGAATGTTTTTTAGCATCTCTCTATAGCATCTCATGACAAAAACGTATCTCATTTGATATTCCTACAAGAGTCAACTTCCAGTAGGTTCACCTAACAGTAGCTGTGAAAATGTGGCACTCTATCTCTCTATGAGTTTAACTTTTATAGAACAAACTGTACTGTGGTTGAAAAAAAAAAGAAGTAAGAAAAAGACAACTTACTATCACAACTTCCCTTCCCTCCACCACCCCTCTCCTTCTCCTCCCTTTACCTGTCTCCCCTCCCAGTCTCCCCATCCCAACATCCCGGTAATACACATATAACAATCCACTGTAATGCACTGCACTGTATATAATAATGTAATATGTATGTTGTGAACGTCCCTCTGTAGAAGTGGTCTTTGTTCACCAGTATGAATAATGTAATAATGTTTAATGATTAATAAATTACAGATTAAAGGGCTTCACTCTCTTAAACATCACCATTTACCTGGCAGCAAAATGGTCTGCTCTGTTGAATGTCATGGATTTTCTTTCCAATTTTACTGATTGAATCTAAAAATGGTACTAGTGTTTTTCCTTCTCTTAGCACTCACAGTCACCTAAGCAAAATAGAAGAAGGCAGAGCATCAAAGGATATAATAAATTGTATGGATGCTGTTTGTATGTGATATATTTGTTGTTGAAGGGTTTGCAAAATTGGTGTTTACTTTAAACAGCTAGTAGGAGAAGAGCGATTTTCTTATGTTAATCCAAGAAAAAAGGCTGATAAGACAAATCATCTAGTTAACATTTAGCCTATGTGACATTTAAATGACATCTGACACATTAGAGCGTAATTCATTTAATTTTATCCTAAAAACTCCTGCTGAAGAAACAAGAAGGTTAAAATGCAATTAAAAAAAACTGGACTGGCTGAAATGAAAGTCATCTTCAACAGGCAGCAGCTCAAATAAACATGAAATGGTCTGTATATTGTTTTAAATGGTTCTTTGGTTTGGTTGAAAGAATCTAGTTCCTTCTTGAACCCATTTACTGCTGCTAGTTTTTGCTGTGAGGAAATAAAATGCCACAGAAACAATAGCTGAGGATCCTAGCAGTGATCCAGTTGTACAATCAATTGGTTGTTTGCAGTGTGAATTTTCTCCACAATTATAGTACTAATCATTCTCTATGGTGAGTCAGTGGGGGAAGTTGAAGTGGAAAGAACCTTTTAAGAAGAAAACTGTCACTGTGACCTGTCAGGTCACTTACACTCAGCTCTTCTGATGGATGAGCACCGGTATTCCCCTGAACTGATGGAGGCAGTTGGTGTTGTTAGTGGACAGACAAACCCCGCAGAGACCAGGGGCTGAGGGGGTGGCTTTCCTAGGGTTGCTGTGAGGGTGAGATCTTTTATGATGTTCCTGAAAGTCTCACCCAGTCAGTATTCAGTAATAATCACCAATATATTAACAGGAGTATGAATATAGGGGTATACAACCATTGGAAGCACAAATTATGGGTTATCTAAAAAAAAAAAACATGAAATATTATTTTTAATGCAAAGGATTCAACATATCCCACTTATCCAGTCAAAATAAAATGATGCAGCTGTGCAACATTTCCTTCCCCAAGAAGGACACACCTCTTACACACCACTTGTATTGTCTCAGGTCCTGTCAGGTCTGGTTCACTTTGGATCTCATTTACACACACAAGCAGATCATGTCCCGTGTGGAAGTTATTAGGGACACAAACCTTCGCTCCCTTCTGAGGGAGTTGCGTACTGATATAGCTATGGCTGTCGATGACCCTTTTCCTCTTGTCTACGGTTTGGTGGACAAGAACATCATCACTGACCAACTGCTGAAGGTAAAACAGAAAATAAATACAGAAATCTGAATGTAATTTGTAATACACTCCTTTTGGTAATGACTGGTTTAATTATAACTTTATAGGGACCCATAGTACAAGAAATGCAATGTTTTATTGATACTGTTCACATGCGCAATATCAATATATCAAACTAACTGATGTCCCCAACATCAGTTAGTTTGTAAAGTTCATGTTTTTTTCATTCAAAGCTGTAGACTGTTACTCATCTACATATAGACCTGGAATGTCTAGATTCCGACATATTTTTAGAAATGTCTTAGTCTCAGCTTGTTGTCTGTGTGGCTCTGTAGGACACTCTAGAGAAGGAAAGCAGAGAAGGGATCCACAAGGCTATGTACTCACTCCTGTCCTGGATCCTGGAGCAGAGCAGATCCACCATCCAGGCCTTCTGGAGCAACATGACCAAAGACTACAACCTGGACAGCTACCCCAAGCTGCAGACATTGCTCAGTAATGTGCAGTCTAGTATGTGGCTAATGTGGCATTAAATAGGTTTCATGTTCCTATATGTTTGTTTATAATCATTCAAATGTGGCTAAACTGTATTTATTAGGCCTCAAATCTGTTAAGCTCACCATTGGATATTTTCCTGACCTTTAGTATTATGTTTAGGTCCATGTTCTATATGTACAACTGTCTGAGATATTTCAAAATAAAAATTTCTGTATTTTTTAACAGTTTTGAATTTAGTGTAACTAATGTGTTCCCTTCCAGTCCTTATACTGTACCTATTTCTGCCCAGCAGGTTTCTGTTTCATCCTCATTTTTCATCTTTCAGCCATTTACAGTTAAAACATGGAAACCTCATTTGCATCTAGTGGACAAAAGCAGAACTGAAAAAGAAACTTGCAGGACAGACTTCTCTATCCATAGCTATCTTGATTTATGTTTTATATTTTCAGTTCAGTGCTTACTAAACTGTATGACTGCTGACATTTTTTGCCAGAGCGAGATGCTGGAGGTTCCCGAGGTGAGAAAAGATCTTCTGAAGGCCACAAAACTCCTCACATCAAGAAGAGGAGTCACGAGCACAGAGAGGCCAAACATCACAATCAGCATTCACAGTATCAAGCTAAGACAAGTGATGGACCAGGTTATAATACTGATATTTTTATACTTTCTGGTGGTAATTTACCATTATGACATTACATGAAGCCTTTTAGAGGCAGTGCAAAAAATAATCTTGTATTGTTCTCTTTCTAATCCAGGTGGTAAAGTGAAATTATACAGAGTGAAGAGTGAAGATCCAGGCCCACAGCTGACATCTGGAAATAGTAATCACAAATAAACTGTAATTAACCTGTGGACATAGTTTCCCATTGAATTTAATGAGAAACTTTGTCCAAGCCTTTGACTGGTAGTGTATATATAAACAATTCTTTCAAACTACAGGTACACTTAACCCAAATTCTCCCACAGGTGTGCAGGCAATGTCCTCCTCAGTGCATAGAGGAGTGGCCTGCTCCACTGACCTGCCAGTCAGCCATGAACCCAGAGAGATGATCCATATCAAACAAGTGTTTAGCTCAGATGGTGAGCTATAGGATGAATATCTATATTCTTCTTTCTTTTCTGAATATTCATCATCAGAACACTGAATATGCATTTCTATATAAACGGCAGCTGATTAATAAAGAAATATTGAGTTGAGAAATTTTTGAGAAAGTTGTTTAAAAAGTCTTTGTCATTTAGCAGGGAATTCCATGAAGCGTATTAAAATTGGTGGGGAATTTTACACATGTGGTGCAACCGAAGAAAAAAATGGAGGATCTAAGTCAAAAGCCGATAAAACCACCTTTCACCACAAGGGGGAGTCAACCACAGGCTTGGTAGAGGTCCCAGCTTCACTCGTTCACCTGGCTCTCCTCTGCGTTTGTGTGTGTGTGTTTGCTTCACATGTTTTTTACATGTGTTGTATGTGTCTGCAGATCCACTTTAATGATGATGAGTGTGCAGTGTGTAAGGACGGAGGGGAGCTGATCTGTTGTGACGGTTGTCCCCGAGCTTTTCATCTGACCTGCCTCAACCCTCCACTCACATCCATACCAAGGTGAAAACAGAAGATTTAAATCACTATCTGTGTCATTTTTTTTAGATATATGCATTATTGTGTTCACAGATGCCTTATTTTTTTTTTCAACCTTTGCTCTGAAAAGGAGGTTTAAATGTCACATTAAATTTTTACTCTGCAGTGGCTCCTGGCAGTGTGAGTGGTGCTGCTGTGGAAACAGAGTGAAAAGTGAGGAAACCCAACTACCCTTACAAGTGAGTGAAGAAGAATTACAGACATTCAAATAGAATACACACATTATATGCTCATTTTTGCACTGGTGACCAAATGCTCATAGCTATTTTGATGATTTTATGGAATTTATTTCTGACATTCTGAGGTGGAAGTGATGATGATGAGTTCTGTAGATCATCTGCTTCTTGGAAAACTCAGACTATAAAGCTATAGGTTGTAAAATACAAGTAATCTACTAACTGCAAGACTTGTGATGGTACTTGGCACTTTTCAATGCTGATCATATTCATGATGTTTCGTGTTTCATTGGCTGGTGGCCCAACCTCAGCAAACAAAGACCATTTCCAGTAACTCCATCACAGACGTCCCCTTCTACTTCTCACAGTCGTCCTCCTCCCTCACAAGTGTCACAGCTTCTACGAACGGGTCCAGTGGCAGACACCAGGTAAAGACCTGATGATCTTCTGCTTGATGTGGTCTTATGATTTTTTGACATCATGCAGCTTTATATTTAGTGTTTACAACATCCTTTCTTTGAGTTGTCTTTTCCCCCTTAGTACTTTATTTTTTTTTTGTAAATTGTGCCACTGCTAATCTTTTTATAAAAATGTGTATCTAAGTGCTCAGGTGGAGAGCAGGTCACTGTGAGGGATGTGTGTGGTGTCTGCCACCTTGGAGGAGGCGACCTGACTCACTGCCTCCAGTGTTTGCAGCATTTCCACGTACACTGCCACTTCTCCAAGTAAGACATCCACTCAGTTCTTCTTATAACACAATATTAGATTTTTTTTACACTCATTTTTAAAAGATGGCTTATATAATTTTTTGAGTTTATTTCACGCAACCCTGTTGTCAAATCTTAATCTCTTCGTCACTGTAACACCATCTACACTGTGTACATAACATCCCTTCCAGTAAGTTCTTGTTGATTCTTGTTTATATTAATGACTGGTGAATGTTAGTGTTAATGGTGACTAATGGATTGTAAATGGACTCCTACAGCAGAGTATATAATCTTATATATGCACTAAATGAATGTTAATGATTTAACAAAATGCTACCAGATATAACAAATCAAAATATCTGAGGATGTCTCATAGCACCAATTGTTTATGTTGTTATGGTGTTTTACTGGCTGCTTGTGTATGATAAATTGATGAGCAATTAAGCTTTTTGTTTTATATATATGAGCTAAAAAAGGTGTTTTGATGAATGTTATTGGATAATAATTTTTTTTTTGTATAAAGAACATAAAGTTGCCACATAAAAGGGTATGAAGCACTTCCTGTCTAATTCTCCTGAGTGTTGGAAATTACATATTGATTGATAGAAACATTATACATCACAGGGAATAGCCTCACTCACTGACTGTGTTTGTGTGTTTGCAAGAGGGAGATCCATCTGCTTGTCCTGCTCTAGGTCCTGGGGCGCCACAGTAGAGAAAGAGTGTGAATCCAGAGGCTTACAGGTGACTCTGCACATGTGTGCCATAGCGGCAATTTTCAATAACCTGTGTGTGTACAAAAGATGTGTACTTTTATTATCTGAAAATGTAAATGTCCTCCATGGGTGTGTCTCTAGCTCACGCCGGTGGTTCAAAACACACTTTGCCATGATCAGAGCTCCTCTGGCCCTGAGCCCATCCTCCATAAAGATGAACTGGACTCCATCCTGGGAGACGTGAGTGGAGCTCAGTTACATGTCGATACCGCAAATGTGATATGGATTATTAGCAACTCTATACTAACTGTTCAACTGTGTTCCTTTCCAAGTCAGATATCATCATTTATTACAAGAGGCAGATGGATTATGGGAATTTTAGGGCCTTTTATTTACATAGCCTTCTTTCTTGCATTGGTAAAAAGGTTCCTCAAATACTGTACATAATCTAACACGTTTACAAACTAGGACAACCCATGAATAGATTACATTTCTGAATCACTAGATAGATTTAATGTGCAGAAAGAATGAGGTATAAAATGAAAATGATCCCTAAAGTTAAAGCTATAATTACTTAATAACTGCTTTTCGAGCGCAGCAAAGATTGTTGCTGTGTGGTCGTTTTTAACAACCTCACACTTTTACTAAATCATGTCACCAAAACTAGCTTTTGTATACAATGACTGATGCTACTGTGTTTTTTTTCCTGCTGTTGTTTCTCAGCAGAGCTCCATTGATGGCATTTTGCAGTGGGCTTTCCACAACATCTCTCGGCCTCTTCCAGACTCTCAAGGATGTTACCAGTGACAGAGAGATGATCAGGCCCGAACACATGCATGTGCTCTGACAGTCTGAAATAATATTATAAAATCACCATGATAAAAAGAAGACACCCAATTAAAAAGAGATTGTATGTAATGAAAGTTATTGTCTGCTACTTGTTGTACCTGAAGCAAACATGTAATTGTTGATTTTAGTGTCCATGATACTGTTTTCAAAATACAGAGCTTTAATAAACAAGTGCTAAGGTGCAAACAAGATAAATTAAGTCTTAATTCACAGGGTTTTACATTAAAATATACCACTATAGCACATATTTATATTATTTAATTATTATTATATTATTATTATTTTATTATACAAATTTGTGCAGATGAATAGTAATAATGTCTGTACTTCCTTTGGTTTATTAGTTGCATTGCCAGCCGTACTTTGAATTACAGTCACCTCTACGCTTCCTGCAGGATGGATGCACAGACTTAAATCATTTCCAAATCACGACAGTTGAGTTTCTAACATAAACTATGGAGGTAATGCATGGCTGCCCAGTGGCTTGGTGGTTAGCACTGTTGCATCACAGCAAGAAGGTTCCTGGTTCGAGGAGTTTGCATGTTCTCCCTGTGCTTGTGTGGGTTTTCTCCAGGTACTCTGGTTTCCTCCCACAGTCCAAAAACATGTATGTCAGGTTGATTGGTGACTCTAAATTGCCCATAGGAGTGAGTGTGAGTGTGTGAGGTTGTTTGTCTCTATGTGGCCCTGTGATGGACTGGTGACCTGTCCAGGGTGTACCCCTGCCTTTCACCCAAAGAGAGCTGGGATAGGCTCCAGCAGATCCCTCTGACCTTAAATAGGAATATGCTGGTATAGATAATGGATTGATGGATGGATGGATGACTGCATTAACCATTTACAGGGCCAGATGCTTTCAGTGCCCCATTAAGGTGAATGAAACCAGCATTGAGCAATAATATTTAATTTGTGCTATTATGTGGAAATTTATTGATTTAAATACAACATGTGAACCATGTAATCTATGTATAAACTAATAATACAATGCCTTTTAAAGAAGATTGTGACATAGAACCACTAGACTGGTCAATATCATTGGACAATTTTAGCTCATTTTGCACTTAATGCTACAAAAGTGAAGTTGATCAAATTATCAAAACAAAGTACAATGCAGTGACCCTGTATCCTTTAGGGCCCCTGAGGGCCTGGAGTTGCGTGGATGGTAATCCAGCCTTGCACTAATGCTCTACGGCTCAGATGTCCTCTCTGAATAAAGATTTTTTTTTTTTCTAACAAGATTTGCCAATTTTCTCCCCCTCTGTGTAACATCATGTATTGGCAGCTTACGGATAATTGAGTAGGACATCAGTTCAGGAACATTTATGTGGGAGGGATTGCAGTGGGTCATGGACTTCTCAGCTCAGGCCAGATTTGGTCTAATGACCTAAAATACACTGTTGTGATTCTGTAAACATACAGATACTGTATTTTGTAAGTATGTTCATGTTTTATTGTCTTTCTTTAAGAGACTAACCCCATATCAGGAGATAGTTTTGCTGCTACCCCCTCAGAGACACACTAGTAACAAGAACAGTATCACATTACAACAAACCCATGGATGCATGGTATGTACAGCAGTTAGAAAAAAAGACAATCTAAACTTCAACATGTATTAACAAAGTTTTTCTGTGGTGTGTATGTGGTAAAGAATTCACATTCACACTTTACACCAGATGGTTTCAATATGTGGAACTATGCACGCTGAGAAATCTCTCTGTTTAACAGGAATTCCTTAAAGACTATCACATAGATGAGGAATGTTGTTTTTGTCATGGGATTCAAGAGTTTTAGCATCGCTGCCAGAGGGATGGAGCTTGGCCAGGCAGCACACAGATTTTTCTGCCCTTGGTATTTGGTTGCCATGGCTCCCCGCTCCTACAGACCCAAAACAGAGGATGAGAAACATGCTCCTTCCAGTGTGTGTATCTGTGCATGTGTGTCTGTTTATTTATGTCAGCTTTCTAAATGGCTCATGAAACATCCTGCATACTTCAGGGCTTTGTGTCCTTGCAGGGAAAGCAAGATCACTGACATAGAGAGACAGTTTTCTTCATATCTTTTCTATAAGGAAGAATCTGTGATTATTTTATGCAGTGGCATGGTGAAGCTGAGTCAACACGTATAAATGGCAGTCAACTGGCAACGCTAAACTTGAGTAGCTTTTCTTAATTTGCGTCCAATTCACTGCCTTGATGATTTTTCTTCCCCAGACCATTTTGGCTGCAGGGGTATTTTGAATTCAAACTGCCTTACATTTCTTCCTTAACTGTGAAAACTTCTATCATAACTCTGACTTTGCTATATCTAGTTGCATACCACATGAGAGACCACATGGAAAAACTGATAGAATATCCCAAGACTCCATTTATTAAACAAAAAAAAATGGAAAAGGCAAACACCTTCTCACCACTAGGTGGCACCCATCTGAAAATGAGTTAGCCATTGTTATCTATTTAACTGGAACATAATTTTGAAGTAAGCACTGCAATATGTTAAGAAGTAGTTTTACCTTAAACAAGCACTGTTTGTGTATGTAGAGAAAGGGGAATTGCCTGGATTACGTCAGAACAAAAGTCCACAGTTGTTTCCTACACAAACAAATGACAGGCATGAAGATAACATGTTTATGGGGGTGATCGTTACACAGACCAGTGTTGTAACATAAAGTACATTTACTCAAGTAGCTGTGATTATTTCATTATAATCGATAGGACAATGTTGTATGTTTGTTGTATGCTTACTTTTAGATTAGATTAAGATTATAGTACAGAATTTACTATTTTACCACGGCCAGTGAAGTGAATGGGTGAATTAACTACTTACAATGGCACCTGTCAAGCGGTGGGACATGTTAGGCTGCAAGTGAAGGGTCAGTTCTTAAAGATGATGTGTTGGACGCAGAAAAAGTCATAAAGCATCTGAGGGACTTTGGCAAAAATCAAATTATGATAGTTAGGTTGTTTTGTCAAACTGTGTTCCCCCACCAAAATCTGTTTCCCTCCTGTTAGAAATATGTTTCACAGTGTTGAGGAACATTGCAAAGAGATTTAGGTGTTGCCTTGACCTCTAAATTCCCCAGATTTCAACCTGTTAGGGCATCTGTGAGAAGTCCTGGAAAAATAAGTCAGATCCATGGACCTTACAGGATAGAGTATATTAGTCAAACTTGTCTGCACTGACATGGGTAATTCTACTGCTTAACGAGCACTTTTACTCTGGATACTTTGAGTATATTTTGTCACTGATAACATTTTCAATCTGTATTTTCACCTACCTATGTTATTTATGTACTACGTACTTTAAGGTACGTTGTATGCCTAGTACTAAATAGTAAACAATAGTAATTTGTTTTCGGCCTGATTCTTTTCACCCATCATATCTTGTGTCCAGTCTTACTCACTTTATTTTCTGACACATCACATTCCTACATCATATCTAATCATGCGGGAATGTCGCAAAAGTTACCAAGAGTGATGTTTAAGACCCCAGTCATCATGGTACACTAATGCTGTTGTATAAAAATAATCTGATGTTTTGGAGAAGTGTTTGGTTTCTTTAAAAGCTTAATGAGAGAACTGACTGCACTTTCATATACGTGTGTGGTTGCAACCTTATGATTCTTTCTATTCTTTAATAAATTGTGGCTGGGGGAATATTGTGCATAAAACTCTGCCCAGTGTATGATTATAATGACTATAATCATCAGCCAGTAAGACTAATTTACCACAAAGATGGAAACCACTAGTCTGATTCTGTCCAAAGTTAAAAAAAATACCCCTGTGAAGCTCACTAATGAACTAGCTGTATCTTCAAAATATGAACGTGGTAATTAGAGAAATGAACATTGACAACCAGCATGCTCAGTCTCAACATCTTGGCCTGTACCTTGCTCACCACTTCGTCAGGCTGATGAATAAATATATAAATAAATGAAGTCAGATGACATGTTTCATGTTTGGTAAGTGATTGAGTAAGATTTAGCAGCACATGGAGCTATACACCCAGTTTTCTGCGTCATTCTCATCCTGTTACGATTCTGTTGGTCAGAGGCCTGGAATTCTTTGGAAATGTTTGAAAGGTGCATTTCCCACGCTTTAGGCATCCTCTCCTCACATGTTTTGGCACTTCATAATTATGGACAAATTGTGTTCCTGGTAAGACAACCAATGGTCTGAGGGTGAAGAGGTGAAGCCTGCATGACTTCCAGTCAGGACCCAGCACTATCTCTTTGCACTATTGTTCGGTGCAGGAAATTGTGAGGGGCCCTGCATTTTTTTGGCACGAACTTTCAGAGCAGGAAGCTTTCTTTGAACCACTAAGTAATAGCGGCACAGGGAACTGAAAGAAACTGTGGAAATCGTTTCAAGTATGACCAAAGCTTATATAGATTATGCTCTTTTGAAACTCACAATTACACAAAAATTCTCACACATCAAATAGTGTCACTGATTTGTAAGCTTTACTAATATTAGTATTATTCATTTTTGCTGCTTTTAATATTTTTTAGACTTAGTTTTTTATCTATATTCTATTTAATGACATGCATTTTTTTGGCTCTTCCTTGGCTCTTCCGTGTACTTTAACTGTTAATCGTATGACACATAGTATACTCACATAGTTCAGTTTTTCTTTCGTAAACACAGTATGTTTACAACTAGGAGACATCAATACAAATATTTAGTTCACAATCCAAAAAGCTCACTGACCCTAATTTATATGGATTTTTGGAGCCGCTGCTGCTGGAGCCCTCTGGTTCTTCCTTATATTTGTATAAATAACATGGCTGTGTTGTTTGTCTTTATGACTTTTACCTAATGAAAGTAAATAGAGTACAGCTAAACAATATGTGCCGGATTATGTTTTTTTCATAGTTGAGGATTTGAAGATTTAAATAGTCATTTACTGGGTAAAATCATTTCAAGAGAATAATTTCCCCTTTAAATTAGCTAGTATGGGATGCTTTGCTCTATGTTGTGTTTTATGTTAGTGATGTTTTTGTTGCAGAGAACAGGAAATTATAGACAAAACTGTTACCTGAATTTCATTAGTGTTTTTTTTTTTTGTTTAACAAAACATGTTTGAATATAGAAGAAGTCGTTCTGCAATTAAAAGTTTGAAATTAGGTGAAACTGCTGGTGAAACTTATTGGGAGCATTTACTCAAGTACTGTACTTATTACAGTTCTGAGGCAGTTGTGCTTTACGTAACTACTACTTCAGGGATTTACTCAACACCTAGCTTTTAACTTCAAAGGTCTTTATTACAAATCTCTTCATTACAATGTTTTAAATTGTTCTTGCTGTACATTTGATAAGAGATAATATAACATTTTGAGACTAATCTCTGTTTCCTCTGCAATGTTTGATTTAGTGAGATGGTCCTGTTCCAGCATTCCTGTGTTACATAAGAGTGGTCTGAAGGTTGTATTTGTGTTTCTGATTTCACTGAAGTGGATCAGAACATTGGCCTAGTGTTAGCTGGAGGTGAGCACACTGCCAACACACACATACACACACACACACCCTACCACCACAGCTGTGTCACATGCTTTTCCCATTCTGCCAAGAAACATTTACTCTCTTCTCTCTCCTGACATTAAGTTTCCACTTTTAGCAAAATGTCAAGATCAGTTTTCCTTCCTGGTTTGAGTGATGCCCAGTCTGTAGCCTGACCTCAGGGCTTAAGTCAAAAACAATGATCACTTTGCTATGGTCTACAATAAGTAAATGCATTTTGTTTTTCAGCATGCAGTCAAGACCCACCACACTGAGTAACCGCATCACAACAAGATTAATCTGACAAGACAGCGGCTCTCCAGCATCTAGCCATTTGTCTAGACATCTCCCTAATTTGAAGTGTTTTGCAGCAATTTATTAAAACTCATGAAGTCACTGTCTGGAACCATGTCTGTCTTTCTTTTGCAGTTTAGAGTAGTATGGTCAGCTCTGAAGACAAACATCTAAACCTCTGATTAGGGAAAAGAAAACTCCACTAACTCTCCCTGTTTCTCTGTGTGTCCCCTGAGGAGGCCATATAATGATACGCTAGCAGGCCAGATTGCAGGGTTGCCGTTGGTCTGGAACTGTAAACACAGCGGAGAAGGCTCATTAGGACATTCCAGAAAAGTCCTCAACTGGGGATTCTTGGAAGAGCTTCTTGGGTGTTTGCATTCTTGCGTTGGAACAGCAGCACTAACAGCCTCTTATGTGATCACTGTCCTGTGCTGAGTGAGAAGTAAATGGGGGACAGATGTTGAGCATTCCTCTCCATAATGTGAACTGGACAGTGGTGACAGAGGTACAGCTAATTATTTCAGACAGTAAGTCACATATGATACATTGAGCTGTGCTGTTTCCCCTTAATTTTCTTATTGACATTAAGTGTGATTCAGTTAATAGAGAGTGAATTGTAGATTCACATTTTTGCTTGTTTAACTTTGACCCAAGGGCATAGTCACTGTGGACCACTGCTTTAGCTGGAAGATGGATGAAAACTAATTATCCAATTACAAATTGTCCTTATATCAAGACCAGATAAAAAAAAAGACAACCTTTGACTGGATCTACTGCTGGCAACATTTGGAAACCATTTGTATAAATGTCTGCAATATGAACATTATATGTGTCAGTGTATGTTTACAGCTTGTTCCAATGCTCCCAAGTGGTTGAATAATGGTTACTTCACATGCCTAAGACTCTTAATTACATTTATTTAAATTAAAAAAGCTTCTCTGGTAATTTTGATCAAAAGATGATCAAAGTCCAAATCTGGGTGAGTGTTAAACAGTCAAATCTTTGTATTATTAGTGCTTTTGATTGATCTCTACACCAGATCAATCCAAGCTACACACACACAGGTATCATATGGGGCATCTGGAAAACTCAGGGTATATTCTTTATAGTCAGCGGGTTTGTTTGCAATATCTTTAAGTGTAAGGTTAATGTAACTGAAGCTATGTCACTATGTCTGACATGTGGGGCATTTCAGAAAGTAGATCAGATAGCTGGTTGTAAAAACCTTCTCAAGTGGCCTTCAGAATTAAAAATACACAGTCGTTACAGTTGTTGCTAAGTGTTTGCAAGTTGTAGTTTAAAAAACAACAACACTGAAACACTGAGGAATGTGTTGTTATTTTTATCGTATCTTGACGTTTTCACCACATCAGAGCAAAGTGTGAGTCACTAGAGTTGAACTATAATTTGTATACTGTTAAATATACTGTTTAATGATTACGCCAATTATCTGCATGTCACTGGCAGGCATTATAAACAAAATATTAGAGATGTGTATGATGTTCAGTCAGCATCAAAACATCACTGATTCTGCCTGTTTTCCAAGAATATTCATTCCACACTTGATCTGGCTTCATCTATCTGGGTCATTGCACAATGTGACTTTTCATTAATTTTAAAAACATTCAAATTATTATTATTTTTTTTCATTTCACATTACTGGCCATTTTGAATTAAGCTCAGAATAGACATTTTTTTCCCCCAGCCTTAATATAGACAGTCTGTGTAAAATAAGACAATGATCGTCTTTTAGTTGGCATAATGCGGTCTTTGTGTGTCAGCAGACACATCCAGGCCTTGTGTTGCAACCATTAACATAACTTACAGCTGAATCATCATCACTTACTGGTAGTAACACCAAAGCTGTTCGTAAGATAATAGACTTTTCCAGTTGACATTTTTAGAAATTGTTTGATTTTTACAATAGACTTACAGCAAGCTAAGCAGAAACCAAGCTGCCAAAGGAAATTGAGTACTTGAAAAAACAAATGTTATGGTATGTGCTACTGTTTGAAGATGCCATCTAAGAATGATAACTACATAACATAACAAGATGCACAAATAGGAATAATTTAAAGTACATTATAAATATTCAATGTACAAGGCAAAAAATGGAAGTTTGAATGCTTAGTAAAGAATATGACGCAAAAACATGTGGTAAATTGCACAACCTTATTGAGTAAACATATCATTGCACAATATACAGTAAATGACAGTTGTAGGAGTGAATAAAACTGAGTAGTGACTAGGACACATAATGTACATCAGGTCAGTGTTTGTAGATCATGATTCACCTGCAGACCGCACTTGAATTTATATTCAATACACTAGAAACCTTTTGTATTTATGTTGTCTTCTAGAGTAATAACTGTAAAGTGTGAACAAGGCCTTCAGTTATAGTAGAATATACAAATAAAACATATTTATTTATTTTATAATATACTCATTATTATCAATGTCTCCTTAAATCACGTAAGAAACATTCCATGCTAAAGTTCACCTTATGAATATGCCATGGTGTTAGAAATACATCCATAATGCACACTAGACTATATGTTAATGCTCTAACCAAAATCTAAAATTCTGCTTATTTTAGAGGTGAAGGCTCAACTCAGCCTCCAACAAATTTCTATCCTTTCATTACTTCCCTACCCACTCCAGTGTACTACTTCCACCCTCTACCTGCTCACCTTCACTTTTCACCCCTCACTAAACCCGCACTCCTACAACTGTCTCCCACCTGCCATCCCACTCCACATTCCCCTCATTGCTTCTGGACCATGGAAAGCCCCTGGTACATTTTCAGAGCTGCTGAGATTGTATGCAGGGAGTTAGCTCTCCCGCTCTCTTTCTCTTTCCATGGTGCCGTCGGCCAAAGCCAGCCATCAGATCACATGCTATGTGCAGCCTCAGCAGCAGAGGAGCGCAGCTATTTGCTGGGGGCACACATGCTGGGGTCCGAATGAATGACTGGCATTCTGGTGACCTCCCAGACTGGCAGCAGTCCTCTAGGCTAGATGGCTGTTTCAGGACAGAATGTCATGGCTTGTTGCTGTGTCATTCGTCTGTGGCGGGCATGTTGTCTCCGGGGCAGAAAACTGCAAAATGTTTTCACACCTCTAAATGGCAGCTTGACTTGGCCTCAGAGCTATGCCTCAGTGTAGCAATGTTCAGTTTGGTTCAGTTTCACCTCGAGGGTGGTGATGACCGACACAGTTGTTCCACTGTGAGAGCCTGATAAATGTGACAGTTAAGGCCAAAGCAGGGTTTGTTACACAAAGTATGACCCAGTGGAGAACTGAAAAGTTTGTCATTGTAGGAAAGTATCAAACATCTGGCTACTTGTGGCCTGTGGCTTCTATTGTACAACATTGCTGATTTCCATTTTGACCCTTGATTTGTCAATATTCCTTTCAAATACTAACAATGCAGTTAACTTAAGCTACACATGTAGATATAAGGGTATGGGAAGCAAATGGAAAAGGCAACATCATTACAGTGACGCTGAGCTATTTGCCCTCAGCGCTGTATGAGTAACACGTCTGAGAGCAGAGGCCAAATATTCATGTGAAGTTGCCATGGAAATGTCAACACCTAAGTCTTCAGTGTTAAAGCTGAAACATGTAGGAGCTTTATTACCTAATAGCACAAAACTCCTTTTAAGTCTACGGAAGTTGCTCTGCACCAGAACTATTGGTTCACCAGTGTCTTGGATCATTGCCCATTAAATTACAACTCCTTAATAACAGATTAAGGGAGTGGGTCACCATTGTCACAGGACAATTTTTTATGTAGGGACACCAACAGTAGTATATGTATTCATTGTGAAATATCTGACATCCAGGCATCTCTGTTGTTTCTTCTCTAATTAACTTTCTTGCACCCCTCTGTTGGTGCGACTTGTAACTTGTGACTTGTAATTACCATTTGACAAAATTACAATATGTTGTGTCGGTTAATGTCACAGCCATTCATGAGTTGCCAACTGAGGTCAACAAAAGTGTTTTTGAAGCATTGTGTTGTAAAACCTTCCCTGCAAAGGGAGCGCATCACTGCTTTTCTTATTTTAGCCTTTCTTTCACTGTCGAATGCTGGTTACACTGACTTCCATGCAGCGCAAGAACAATACACAAGAAGACTTCTCAGATATCATGACTTAGGAGAAAAATGTGGATTTACCTGTTCTACAGACATGCATGGTTGGGATCATGTGGTCTCCTGTAAAACACACCTGATCATCAAAGTCGTGATCAACTGAAGCCGTTCAGAAATTGATATCTTAAACATAATATTCAAGCTGGTATAGTGTTTAGGGCTTTTACAAAATGTTTGACATTTGGAGAAGTTTGCTTATTCCTCTTCTCTCTGAGAGTAAGGAGAGACAAAGCTCACTGATTAACATGCTATATGTCTAGTGTTTAATTCTTATGAAAACTGCAGTATACACCAATAAGTTTAAACCAGTATGTTGTTTAACCAGAGGTCACGCTAACAGTTACAGTTCATTGTATCAATTCTTCATCCAATCTAATTATGTATGAGAAAGCAAATAAGCATGTTTTCCAAAAATATTTAACTATTATTTAAGGGATTTAAGCATAGACTGAGAATTTTAACTTTCATCTCTCTTCAATCATTAATAGAAGACAGTAAAACACTGCACATCTGGAACACTTAACAGATTAATCTTTTGTGATTCATGTCTGAAGTCTGTTTGCAGGGAGCGTCTGGAAATTCCCTTGAACGTCGCTTGACTTGCTGCAACATGCAGCAATTTATTGACTCTTCCCTTTAAGCAAATGGTGTACATAACCAAAAGCATAACCAAAATTTATTTCCTCCTGCCTTTACCTTTTATACATGTCACATGTAGGAATTAGGTTACATTGTGCTTGCATTAACATTATTTCATCTGGGAACCAATCCTGGCATCACAAGCCAATCTGCTGTGAAATATGAATACTTGGGAAGTCGGTCATCAGTGGTTTCCTCTGAACAGAATAGCACTTGAATGCTGTGCACCTTGTCCTCAGCTATTGTGTGTCGTGTGAATGAGGAAACTGTCTTTGGATGTGAGAGCGAAGTAGAGGAATTCATCCCACTATTTCCAACACTATCAATTACATTCATTGCCAATCCTGTCATATCATATGACCCTGTCTGCTATTCTGTCTCATTCGTTCCCACACAGCCCAACACTGTAACATGCATCCTGTCCTACCCAGTCGCTTTAACTCCGTCTCAAGACAGATAAGAGTCTAAAGTACAGAGGGAACAAAAACAACCTGAGATAGCAAAAACAGACAGAAAGATCAGTAGAGTCAAACATTTTGTTGTTTGGTCTTCAGGTTTACAATATGATGAATCTCATATCATAAAATCACTCATCTAAACTATGAGAAATGACACAGCCTGCAGCCTATATAAACTCTTCTGAAGTGTAGTCACTCCAGCTGATTTGGAATATATTGTATGTAACGAGGAAAGCAATGGCCTCTAAACTACTGTGTTTGATATATTTGAAATGATTTTTAGAGGTTTTTTCACTAGTATATCACAAGACTTAATACTGAAGCCAGGTTGGGAACCATAAAAGTAAAATCTTGTTGATTTCTGTCACTCAGTTCCTTTTATTTTAACCCCTAGCCCTAAGTTTCATGCTGATATGCAATATTAGCTCATGTTTCATTATGTAGGGTATTAAACTAGTATTTAAATGGGCCATACAGGCAGCTGAACATATTGTCCTTGAACATCCACAGAGACACAAGATATATATTTGGAGTTAGCATTACATTCAGACACTGAACACCAGAATGTGTTGGCGAGCTACATTATCCTCACATGTAACCTGACAATGTCTGTTCAGGTGCCTGATCTTTTGGCATATCAGCAGCAGTAGAGCTTGTACAGGGATGACTATCAGGAAAGGTAAACGAACCAGCCTTTCAGAAAGGCGTGTGCAGGTTTACAGCACAAACATGCTGCGAACTGGTGCTGCTTTACAGTTTGAATGCAAATAAACCTCCTGTCAAAATGATGCATACATCTAAGGAAATGTTGTGTTAAATGTTAACATTTCTTTACCTTACACAGTTTCAAAAACCAGTGTTTTGTACACTGAATATTGTAATAGCTCCATATTGACAATAGAACAAATTGTTTTTTAAATAACTTGGGTTCTTATGCTTGTATAAGTAAATATCTTCTCAGATTAATACAATCATAGTCCATTTGTGTAACTGGTAGTTTGACTGTTCTTACTTTTGCCTTATTTGTGCTCATGTTTCCAACACAACTCAAAAGCAGATTGATTTTATTGTGTATAGCAGCAACACAATTGTGTTTTATTTTGCAGTGTGTCCTAAAATATGGCTCATTTCCACTAATCTTTTCACAAACAAGATATAAATGGTGAAATTTAAGTCTTGTCTGCTTTGGGGTTTTAGTGCCTACAGACAGACACAGGAATTTTTGTGGCACATAATTTTAGTTTATATCTCTTCGGCTTTTTGAAAGGGTCCATAATTTTCAAAGGGCCAGCCTTGTATTCATCTGGAAGTTCACAGGAAGTGTGCTACAATGGGGAACAAAATGGCCAGAGGCGTTTCCCACTAGCAGAGACACACACAGGGAGAGTAGAGGAAGTAGTGAGGTGGTGTTAAATGGCATGACCAGTCTTTTAAAAAAGTAGGGACTTTGCTGCTTCATGATGTTGATCTGAAGGTTTGCAAACCTGCTGCACTTTGCAGAACAGTTCCCTCCATGTTAGTGCTGCCTACAGAGACACAGTGTCTGCATGGTTTTAAAAATCCTGTTTAAGAATATGCAGAATCTGAAACAGGTCAGGAATGTGTGTATATGTGAGGGATGGATGAAAGAGCCAGAGAGGTGACTCTGGACACATACCATCAATACCAACACACTGGGCCTATAGATTTTTAGGTCTAATGAGATAACCAGCCTGGGGCCAGTTGCCACATACTGTACAACAATCAATTACTGCCTGTTGTGGTTTGATTGAACCCATTTCTTTACTAATGCAGTTGCAATGTTTTTGTATTTTTTTTTCTATTGGGGAGCAATGTGACTTTGCATCTGTGACCTTCCCTCTCTCCTTTTTTGTCTCCTTCCATTACTCAGTTATATGCTAAGCATGTTATGACTCAAATCTCTGCTATTTAAAGGGCCCAGAGTAAAAGTCAGAGTCCCTGTCTAAAGTCTTCAATATAGCAGCAATTAACAGGTAATAAATAGCTTTGTCTTGTCTTTCAGCTTGACCAGAAATAAAACCTGTAATAAAGATTTGCTTTCTTCCTTGAGGCAGGTGTTTTATCTCTTCAAGGATATGAAAATGAATGTTCCTCTCTTGTAACAGAGGCATGTCAAACAATGTTGTGCTCTGGTCTGGAGAAGACACACAAAGAAAATGGGTCGTTCATCCCCTGAAGTGATTTAATTTGAACTATCCTTCCGGCTGTCTGTCCATCTGTCATGTGATTTCTGTGGACAACCTTGTCTCAGCAGGAGGACAACCCCTGCATGTCAGAGATTACTCTCTAGACATTGATCTGCAGCATGTAGCAGGATTTTGGCTACAAAGAGTCATTGTGTTTGTAGTATTGGGGCATACACAGATGTCAGATTCCAGGGCACAGCTGACACACAAACCCACACATGGGAAACACACACACACAATTAAGGCATGCGTAGCCTTAACACATTTGCACAGAGTTTTTACTTAGTGACCTGCAGTGCTCTAAGTGGTTGGATTCCTGTTGGCCACAAGCAGTCAAATTTTAGCAGTGCAAAGGTCAGAGTTGCAGAACTTGGTTATCCTCTGTCTGTCACATGGAAGAAGCTCAGACAATGTATCATGTTTGTCCAGAAGGATATTATGAATCAATGGTTTATTTTACTTGTCAGCTGACTATGCCAAAATATGATATTTTTAAAAAATTATCATGTAACTCACCATATTTATAAGGTTTCCAATATAATTAAACTAAAGAATAGAGATTGAATTCCTCTGAAAATCAACAAATATGGAAGCCATTCTTCATACTGATACTGTCTGTAGTTGAAGTGATTTTTAATGAAGTACTTTTTTTTTCTTGTTAATGAGAACTTTTTTTTCTGACTGCGACTCCTAATATCACATTTTCAGATGAGCTGAATTATTCTTCCAACATTGAATAAATGAATAGAAAAACACTAGTGCAAGGAGTTTCCTTTGTCCTTTCTCTGAACATAAATGCATCTCAAACACGTTCACTTAAAGCTTTAGAAAACTAATGTCCTTTCCTGTGTTTCTTTTTAAGATAAAGCGCCCCCCCCACCCCCACCCCCACACACACACACACCTCCCGTGTGCTTTTACGCTTTTGATCCCCGAGGGACCTCGCGTTTTACATTCCTGGCATTCCGACCTCAGTCCCTCCTCGGTTACTTATTATCGCCGCCTGCTCTCTCCACAATCATTTCACAGTAAGAGAGGACCGAGGCAGCCCGACCGGGGGAGGAAACAGAGACACGTTTGACTTTAAAACAAAACTCATGGAAACAGTGGATTAACTTTGAACTAAATACATCGAGATCGACGACAACAGTTTTTGTTACGATGAGAGCGTGAGTTGGTAAGAGGAGCGTGTTTTTCCTCCTTTAAAAATAAACGAACATAAAACGCGAATAACGTAGCCCCAGCATAAGTCCTGGTTTAAACTTTTGAGACGGCAGTGTGCTGTGAAGGGATTAAAACGTACTAACAGCGACAGATGTGTTGGAAGTGGGAAAAATCAAGTTTTACGACGCGGTTTTATGCGCTTTTGTTTGCGCCGTGTGATTGGAATTTTTTTTGGCGCATGCATTTTCTCCCTGCTGCGTAAAATGTCTCCACATCCCTGTGTTGTCGCTGTTGTTGAAGTAAACTCAGCGTGTTAGTGTGTTCAGAAAATACTCAACATAACATTGGTGAAGTATGATGAATTATGCAAAAAGAAATGCGTTTAAATGAGGCTGATTGTAGTTTATTCTCATCCTGTTTTATTTTAGGTTCACGGCTGATTTAGAACATTTTCAAAAATAATAAAGAGCTCATCTGGTCTTAAGAGAGAATTACATCCTACACGAAGAAGTATGTCGACCAATGAAGAGCCGTCTGGCACGGTCCTGCACCGACTCATCCAGGAGCAGCTGCGTTATGGAAACCCCACAGACACCCGCACCTTATTAGCCATCCAGCAGCAGGCCCTGCGCGGAGGCAGCGGAAGCAACAGTGGACCCAGCCCACGATCCTCTTTGGAGAGTCTCACCCAGGAGGACCCTCCATTCCCTCAGCTCTCTGCTAGGCAGGAGCCTCAGGGCCAGGAGCACCAGGGTGACTACCACCACTCAGAAAGTGGCCACCAGCTCTACCAGCTGTATGAGGAGGAGCTGCCAACCTATGAGCAGGCCAAGGCGCACTCTCAGTATCTAGCCTCGCAATGGGGCCCCGCAGGTCCAATCAGGCAGTTCCATGAGGGGAAGCTCCTGCACGAGGGGGCCTTCCACGAAGAGGCAAATGTGATGGAGCTCAAGTGCAGCCATGTGCGGTCACTCAGTGAGCATCGCATGCAGATATCTCTGGAGAGGAATAACAATAACGCAGCTGCTAAAGCGGAGGCCATCAAGAACACTTCCCACAGCTACCCAGAGCTGCCTTACTACCCCCCACAAGCCCTGCAGAACACACGGCCGGGCCTGGACAAGCGCCCACCACCAGAGTACTCGGCCCCCATTCAGGGCCAAGGATTTATCCCTCACCATGTCCAGGAACCAGTGCAGGCACAGCAACACAGGTACCTGGACAAGTTTGGTAAACATGACAAAACGTATCAGTGATTGTGCGTGCATGTTTTTAAAACAATTTTTGCATTACATCATAGTCTGTGGTTAAGCTTGTGTATGAGAGGCCGCCTTATAATCATCTTCTGCAACTCGTCATTGTGTTTTCACAGGTGTAAACACATTCTTGTCAATGTGAGTCACATTGTAGCCTGCATACCGATTCACATTTCCTTTTTGAAATACTTCGAGGAGTACAAGTCCAGCCCTGTACATGTTTGGCATGTTGCAACAGAATAGTTTCACACGCTTGACTTTCCTTGTTTTTACTAAATATGTGGGTCATTTGGGCCTTTGCATTCTTTGACTCCAGGTGAGTCAACGTGAATATTTGGTTACTGAGTGATATTTCAGATAAAAGGAAGTTCACAGCTAGTAAGGCATCAAATTTACTGACACAATCCAAATATGTATTGGTTTTAAATGAATGACGACTCTCTCATAGGTATGTTCAGTCTGGTCAGCCAGCTGAAGTCCCCTGCTACAACACATTCGCCAGCCTGCCACCTGCTGGGTTAGAGGAACCAAACCAGGTGGAACTACTGCTGATGGAGAATGAGAGACTAAGGCAAGAGCTGGAGGCACACAGGGAGAAGACTTGCCGTATTCAGAAGGTAAGTGGAGGAAATCAGTGTGAGAGAGTCTCATTTTAATGCAGCTGACACCTCTATAAAAAAAAAAAAACGTAACCTTCTGTCAAATAATATAAGACTAATCTGGGAATAAATGTTACTGCTGGCAAATTAAAATGGCACAAATTTACTGAATAGCCAGATATCATCCTGGCCACCTGTCCATGAAACACCACTCTAGTCGACAGTTGTCTCCCCGACATCCAACTCCAAGCACACTCCCTCATCTGGGCTGGACAGATGAGATCAGCAGCTGCTACCTTCATACCACAGACACATAAACAGAGTTCACAGCCTGCTACTGTGTTTACACACTCCTTTCATTGTGTAGCTGACCCAGTGTCGTGTGTGTGTATGTGCTTTAGTTCCAGAGAGGCCATAGATTTTCAGCATAACCAAGGGCTTGTCATACAGCAGTCGATTGGGTTGTGACCCGCACACAGCTGATGGGGGTGGGGTGGGGGTCTATGGCAGCTGTGTAAAAAGTGAAAGGTTGCTTTTTTTCCAACCATCAGCACTTTTTCCATAGTTTTGAATTTAGCCCTAATTCTTTTTTTACCCTTCATAATTGGCTCCCAAACCAAACAGGTACTAAAAAAGATATTTTCTTTTACAACATGTTGAAAACAGAGACATTTGACACTGTAGCCCATCTTTGTAAAATTTAGTCCACTCTCTGTTGGAGTTATGTCACATGGCCCTTGCCTTGTCTCAGGCTTGAAGAATGATAATTGCTGGGGTTGGAAAGTTTTCTCCGTCAGGCCGCAGCCCTGAGTAAACATGCCTGTGTGACTGCTGTAATGGTGGGTGTCTCTTTGCCGTTTCCACAACCCAAGCACAGGCATGCACACCTTCCCTCAGCTGGCAGCCTTCCCAGACCTGTGTGTGTGTGTGTGTGTGTGTCTTTGTGTGCATTTTAACCTTGCGGTGTTGTTGTGTATGTGCACTAAACACACCTGGAGCTATAACTATCAGCCCTCTGGAATGTTGATATAAATCAGTCTCACAGGGAGTGGTGTGGGCTTGAATTCCTTCTCAAAAGTACCACACACACACTGAGTATACTGTATACACACAATCACATATGTACCCATATGTATGTCTGTAATATAACAACATGAATCGACATTCCAGCTCCTCCCTTGCACATGCTGTAGGTTAACCAAAAATATTCTCTACTTTCTCTGCTTCTGGACTTCTTTCTTCCTCTCCTCCATTCCTCCCTCATCTCTTCTTCTCTCCCTTTCTGCCTTTTCCTCTCTTTTCAGTTGGAGCAGGAGATCCAGCGGATTTCAGAGGCCTATGAGACGCTGATGCAGGGCAGCAGTAAGAGAGAAAACCTGGAGCAAACACTGAGAAGGAGGCTGGTGGCTGAAATCAGGAGACTGCAGGATTTCAACAGAGACCTTCGAGGTACGGACCACAAGACACTTAAAATACTACATGGTGTAGAATTTGTCTAGCTCCGACATGTGCTCCAGTACTTGCTCATATGGTTCACAAATTGGTCTAATTTTTACACTGTGCTGGATTACAGAAAACTTGGAAAATGCCAGAACACACGTTGCAAAAGAAGTAGAAGCAGCGGATCATAACCAGCACCTCATGGCAAAGCTCCTTGAACAAAGTAAGTTTGTCATTTTGTTTGACTAGATTCCTCTCCCAAGCTCTGGCTTACATCTTCTTTTGTAATCAACAACATTCTTGATTGGACTTGATTGTAGCATAGTAAGAGGCCCTTTTTGTAGCTAAGGAAATCCTGTGTGTATGAATTTCTCTTGCATAACCTCTGCTCATTTGGTAAGAAGGTTTAATAATAGGGAATTCAATCTGTGCACCCTTCACAAGTGGAAAGAACTGGAGCTAAATCACAGAGCAGCAGTGGAAGTGGTAGAATTGAGCTTCCCCCCCACCTGTTGTTAGTGTGATTTATGTTGTCTGTTTAGGGACTCAGGCAGAGTGGTGGTGTTTGTATGGCCTTGATGAGGAATGCTCTGTGCTATGTGGGTCAAAGGGATAGGGCGGCTTTCTTCCCCTTCCTCCTCTCAGCATTCCATGAGTGCTTTGCTAAATGAAGAATACTGGCCACTGCGTAACAACTCTGCTAGTTATTACTGGGGTAGCTCTCAAGGGGGAGAAATTGTGGATGGATGCTGATAGCTGATGTGTGTTTTTTGGGGGAAGGACTTCAGTGCAGATTTGGAATCATTTCATCTCAAAGCACCTGTGGATTCTTTTGTGACAACCCACGTTTTTAAGATCATGTCCACATGCCTCCAGCATTCACTTAAACTGGCCTTTATATTTTACCTCAGATGAGGAGCAGAACTTTGAGCGGGAACGTGTAGAACGGGAAGTGCAGCGGTTGCGAGCCACAGTAGAGGAGCAGAGCCTCAGGGCGAAACAACTCGAGGAGGCCCTGGAGGCTGCTCGGGGACGTGGCCGCCAGCTCGAGGAGGAGCTGAGGAGGAAGAGAGCTTACATGGAGAAGGTGGAGAGACTTCAGAGTGCGCTGGCTCAGTTACAGTCCACCTGTGAGAAGAGGGAGAGCCTGGAGATGAAACTTAGGACACGACTAGAGCAGGAACTGAGGAGTCTGAGGGCACAACAGGTACTTTTTCAAAAAGATATGACATGAACTGCAGTATACTTTATTTTATGGTGTTTCTTACCAACAAAACTGTGTTGATTTCACCTTCAATTGCCCACCTCAGAGGCAATCCCAACCACCTGGTGTGACCATGAGTTCCCTCCAAGAGCGTCTGCGAGAGCGAGAGGAGCGAATTCTGGCCCTGGAGGCTGACATGGTGCGCTGGGAGCAGAAGTACCTAGAGGAGAGCACCATGAGGCAGTTTGCCATGGAGGTGGCTGCTACTGCTGCTGCTCAGAGGTGAGGCACTTGCTTGACATTTGCTGTCCGCATATTTTTTTTTTAGCTTTTTTAGCATCGTAATTTAAGCTAAACTTCAAATTCTAACCTTTGCAGAGACACCACCATCATTAACCACTCACCCTGCCACTCTTCTAACAACAGTTTCAACGAGGACCTGCCAGTTGCTGACTACAGGAATCAAGAGATGGAGAACAGGTGCATACCTATGATTACATTTGTTTAATACCTTTACAAATCTTGATAGAATTAGAGTTTTGACACCCTTAGGTTATCTGCTGTCTGACTTGTTTTTTTCATGTTTCTGTGGTTTTTTTTGTTTGTTAGGATCCGTGCTCTTTATGCTCAGATCTTGGAAAAGGATGCCGTGATCAAGATCCTCAACCAGCGACTGCACCAAGACCAAGGGCGGAAGGATGAGCAAAGCCCCCGTACAAACCTCCTAAATACAGCAGGGGCACCTCTCCGACCCGCCACCTCCACTCCCTCCATCAGCACCATCAAGAGCACCACAAAGAGTAGAGGTGAGGAGAATAATGCTGCTTTTTGTTTATTTTATTATGTAGCAGCACACCTTATGTCTCAAACATACATCTGCTTCCTCTTCATAATAAAAAAATAAGACGGGGAGTAATAAGAGTTAAAAGCACTGTTGGCAATAACTGACATTTTCTCTGATGTTGTTTTTATAGGCAAGAGTCTTTCAGATGATCAGACTTTGCCAAACCATCAGTTCTCTGCTCAGGCTGAACCTGGAACACTAGAGCGGCAGGTGGAGGGAACCAAAGCTAAAGAGGCTGCCAGTACAACTAAGCTCAACAGTGGTGAGTGATCTGTCAGAAACGCCTGAGTGTGTTTATGAGGAGCATTAACCCAGTAATGCTCTATAACACATAATAATGATAATGATAATCAAACAGTTCATGGATAAACAAGCCTGCACAAACTCCACAACCCAAAACACACACAGAGTAGATACACTTCACTGTCTCTCTTCATGGATGTTCACACTGTTTAACCATGCTACCACTTACCCAGCCAATCAGATACCATCTGTCCAGGTCATGGTTCATAATGTGGGCCCCTGGAATGTGCATGGTTACGAAAATAATGTGAATCTGTTGACTGAGCACATTTACCACAGGGGTCTGTTTGACTGTGGAAAATCTCTGTTGACCTTTGCTCGATGACAGCTGAGCTGTATCTGGGACATTTTCCACTGTTTTAGCCCTAAAACGTGTATGTAATTATTGAATATCTCTTTTTCTTCTTTCTTTTCAGACAAGCCAGCACCTAGGAAGTTGCTATTAAATCCCTTTAAGGGCCTGGATGAGTTGGATTCAGAAGCAGTGGAAATCTTTATTTAAAGAACTGAGAGGTGACTTTTATGTGAGAAAAAAAGCAATTCATAGAATCTGTGAAGAGTGCAAGTCAAGTATTTGACTAGAGAATGGAAGATAATACTAGATGCAAGAATGTTGTAGAAAGAGGCCAACACGTGAAAAAGGGACTATTTTTATAATTTAGAGACAGAGCTGTGCTGTGACTCACTCTAGCCTGGCTGGACAGCTGCAGGCAGTCTGTCCAGCCAGGTGAGAAAAGATTAATCTCCTGAGGTACTTGGACAGTATTGTGGATTGTAATAAGGCAACATATTATAAGAGAATGTATGCTGAAATATTTATGAGTATATATATATATATATATTAAATTGCTGCTTTTCCCCCCATTTATCCTCATTTCCCGATGAAGTGATTTAAGAAGCTACATATTTAAATCATTTGGTTTCCACATTCCCAAAATATGAACTTAACTCGTGCTCTTCTAGAGAGATATTTAACAAAATGTTATCTATGTGGCCTGCACCCCCCCCCTTCCACAAAATGTTAGCAACCTCATTCCCATCAGATGTTATCTATTTGGAAGACTTCCCTTTGCTAAATAATTTAAGCAGATAATAAATGAAACACTGCTGATTTAAATGTTCCTGCTGTCCATACACATTAAGCTTATGTAGCTGGAACTGCAAAGACTTAGAAGTATGTGAACAGTAAGATGCGTAATATATATAGGACATTTTCATTTGGCAAACTGACACAGACCTAGTGCTGTTTGTAATTTTGGGATGGTGTTGCATCATGGTGTTGATTTCATCATCAGTTTTTGATATTATTATTATTATTATTAATATTTTTCTTTCTGTCTGAGTATGTTTGTATGTGAGTGTGTACCCTGATGTGGTGATTCTGCTGGTTGGGTCACCATTGGGATAAAAGTTGACTACACGGCGTTGGTGTTTTGTTTACTGTGAGCTATGAACTAACAAACAGGTTGTTATTATTATTGTTGTTATTGTTATTACATATTTTATACAGATGTTGATATTGTTATTTTAGATATAATAGCGCTTTGAGCAAGATGCCAAAGAGTTTGTTTGTATGTTATAAGTTATGTGCCGACAATCACGGTCATGTCAAGCTGTACACAACCAACCAAGTGTTGACTTCAGACATTTCTGTGAACTTCATACAGTATGAAGGTTTTTACAGTTGAAACAAGCAACATTTCATAAAGCAATAAAATATTCTAATAAACAGCACATGGCTCCCTGACTGAACTGTTTAATGTACATTTTACATTAAACAATATTGGGCTAGATATCTCTCGCTCTCTCTCTCTCTCTCTCTCTCTCTCTCTATATATATATATATATATATATATATATATATATTTTTTTTTTTTGCAATTATAAAAAACGCTCGTTAGTGTTACATTACTGTCCTCTCATTCCACCACAGAGAAGAGTGCATTTCATCAATGGGCACTAGAGCTGCATTCTTGTGGGTTCAACTTTCTCGGGTGGCCTGCTCTCTTGTTCTCCTCTTGCCATGAGGAGCATGCTTGGCATAGATCACATTATCACAGGGACACGTAACCCTATAAGTGACAAAGACAGGTTTCTCTCAGATTAGCCACTAATGCTATTTGAAATTCTTACTGCACCATTGCTAGTATGTGCTGCATTCCTCAGTGCTTTTTTTACATCTGATTTCACTCACACCCAGGGATGTTTATGAGCTAATTCAGGACATGCCACAGGTTGTGAAGGTGAGAGAGTGGAGAGCTCAGTATCTGTTTCAGGGTAGTTCTCACTGTCTTGCACACACGCGTGCATGAACGCGCACATAACCACAGATACTGACTTGCACTGGTTCATAGTGGGTGAGCAGCACAGACAATTACACCTCACAATGCAGTGGGACAAGGACAAAGAATGTGATGGTGACATCAATGCCACTCACGTTTCATCCTGCTGCCTATAATGTGGCAAACTGTTTTAAAATATTAGACACAGTGGAGCTGAGTTGAGTTGGAAATTTGATTTGTTGAAATTAAAACACACCATACATAACTAGTGTCAACATACTGTGTGTATATATATATATATATATGTAGTGGTCAACTAATTTTTCCACTTCGAGTTTAGTTTGCTTGCCAAGTGCACTTCTTGTCAAGTATGTAGTATGTCTTCTGTTACACTGAAATGTTTTTTTCTAGTGTGAAAAACCATAATGATGTCATCTCAGCTGGAAATGTATGATCCAGCATTTTATGTATTTTGCAAGACCATGATGACCATGAATTGTACTTAGTTATTAGTTGTACTTTATTATAAAGTATTAGCTTGCAGACTTTTCTTGAAGTGAATATATAGTGAGTGACCAACTTGTGTCTTCTGATCCTAACCACGTTTCAATAAGACTGTATAAAAAAAATGTTCAGGATCACTGGTTTAATGTGATTGCCAATGTAGGACCAAAATTCGATCTTTTAAAGGTACCTCTTAATCTATACCCTACACAAACTATAAATAAACAGTGGTCTGTTCAAGTTTCTCCTATACAACTGAGCATGTAAAGTCACAATGTGGTTTCATACTTGGCAGGGAATATATTAAAACACTGAAGCATGTCTGGACTTGGACAGAGAGGATATGAGCTGGCGAGATAGTACGGATGCTTCTCCAGGAGAAGCTTGTATGGGAAAACAGAGAGCAGGAACTGATGGTATGCGATGCCATCAATCTTATTTATGAACTGAGAGCTCTTATCTGGCGAACTGACTGACAACATTGTGAAGCCCCGCCAACATTCCTTCTGTGAATGTGAAAGGCAGCTGACATGTTTCGACTGCGGCTGTCTCTTTCCCAGAATTGATATGATAAAGGAGGAATGAACGTAAACAGGGGTCAAATTCCTTTCTGTTCAAACTTCCAAGAAAATTTGATTTTCTAGACGTTTTGTAACAGTTTTCCCTCTTTTCTCTAGCTTGGTCACATGAGAACTTCAGATAGAACCATGAGCAGAAGTTTGTTTGTGTGTGCCCGGTGAAAACCAGCTTCTCATACTGGGCCCTGTCCTGATGTTTACAGTTTTACGCCACATTTCTATTTGAGCCAGCAAAATTGAAACACATTCAGTACAGTACATTCAGTGATGGGTAGTGATGATACATGAGGAAGAGACTAATGATGAGGTTTTTGGAATGCTGCAAGGACACTAACGGATGCTGAGGCAGTGTGTGATGATATTATTTGAATGGCCTCATCATTACAGATCAATACAATGCAGCACCGATCAGACACTTTTACGGAACAACTGATATATATATATATATATATATATATATATTTATGTAGCAAGCAGAAATCATCAAAACACCCAGTGGAAAAGTAAATCCACAAAGCCCTTTCATTTACTTCCTCTTGTCATAAAACAATAGGGTGTTTTTGGACACTGATTATTTATGTGTCTGGCACAGAAGGACACAGTATTGTAACTTGTTATCACCTGCGTTAACAAAGGCTGCACTTGTGAATGTCATTCCTGTTTTTTGAGGATCCATTTAGCCAATTATTTAAACCCTAAAACCATATTGTAGCACACATCCGTGCTGCAGACATCCGCAAAAAAAAAAAAAAAAAACGAAGAAATACAATGATATCTAATTATTTTGAAATCATGAAGGAATCCAGAAAAAAAAAAGAAAAATCTGTGCCTTTTTAGTGCTTTGGATATAGAGCACTATCATGTTGGGTACTTATTTTTACTTAGAAATGTTCTTATGTGTGTGTCCTTTGACATGGGAACCTATGTAGGGCTATAAATTGTTAGAGTATCATTAACTGCTAACAGTCAATAAATGGCCATATTTTATTGCAGACAAATAGGACTATGGGTATTTAATAGTTAACGGACAGAGTTCAGTGACACGAGGTTTATTTACATTCACACATCCCCTGAGATTTAAAACATGAGACTTGTACTGCTGTACAGTATGTTCTCCACCTCCTGCAAAACATGTGTTCTTCTTGTTAACTGCTTTCATTACCAAGGTACATGCACACCGAGCTGAGAGGAGCCACATGGTGTCGTCACTGGCCTCTGCTGTACACCTAACAAGTCTTTTGGGGATGATGGGGGAACCAACCATCCTCAGGAGGGTTTTTTTTAAAAAAAGAAACAGATAAAGTTTCTATAGTTAGAGGAACTCTGAGAATGATGCGCAGTAGATTGTGAAATTGGATTTCCACATTATTCTGATATAATGCCCTTTAGGAACATGAAATCTGTTTAAATATACTTACGTTAGCCGAGTGATGTGTATTGTTACCACTTATTTTTTATTATTTTTATATATTTATGTCATGTTTTGAATGTGGGTTATTACAGCATTTTCATTGTTGTGTACATTTTCATTAGGCCTATATTGTTTGGTTTTACAGGTACTCAGGTGAATGTGATCTTAATTTCTGGGATTTACCTGTTTAAATAGATTCATGTTTGTAAAGCTTTTCATACTGCATATGCATATTATTCCAGATTCCAGAGTCTGCAGTATAAGTTCATCTAAGATGGTTATCTTAAAACACACACAAAAAAACCTAACCAGCTAGCCAAAGGTGTTTTTAAATGATTTTGTAAACTGAGAAGCAGTTTAAGTAGCACTACACAGGGAAAAATACTAAAACTTTGAAGCTAAACAGCGACACCTACTTAAAATATCTCAGACCTGAACATATACACTTGGCCAGTATCAGTCACAGGGGCTGATCTACAGGGGGTCTAGTATTTATTCAGTAATAAATACTAGAACCAGGTAGAGTCAATCTAATAACACACATTAAAACATTTATTTTATAAATGCACATGGAATTAATTAAATAAATCATTGTTATTTGAGCAGCAATATCATCTTATCATATGAAAACAAGAATTTTAAAGCCTATGAATCAATACCTCTTTCTTAATATCAGCAATCTCTTAAAGTCATTTTATTTGTTTTAACATCATATTGTTAGACTTGTTCATAATAAAAAAGTGTGTACATTCTGAAGGAGTACAAGTAGTATTTAAAATATTTAATGTAGAATGCCTTTTACTTTTACTAGGCAATTATAATCATTTGTCATCTCGCTAGATTGTTCTTTACAGTCTACACACGGTGTTTTGTTTTATTGATCGTGCCTCACTAATTTACATCTTACAGAAATAAACTTATTTTAACATTTTTATCTGAGACCAGTGTTAGAGTACCCACTATCATGACGGAAAACATCGCTGTCCCATGTATCGGTAGTTGTCCCAGCCGGTGTACGCCGGGTAACAAACCATTCGTACCCGTCGACATAACCCCGCCCCTTGGCCTGCACGGCTACCGTAGCAGTAACAGCTAGCTAGTAGCCCACCGTTAGATCCGTGGCTGTGGCTGAAAATGTGTTAAACTTGTCCATAATCCTGTCGTTATAACCACTGGCGGAGCTGGAAGAACTAAACCCAGACCCGGGATGTGCTCCGTCTTCGGATGTGGTTCGTGGCGTCGCGGTGCGCAACGGTTCAATTTACCGGAGGATCCAGAGCAGAGACTGGAGTGGGTTGAGTTTCTCGCTACAGTAAATAAGCAGCGGTTTAAAGAGTCGTCCTGGACCGATATCACCATCTGCAGCGAGCACTTTAAAGACGACTGTTTTGAAAAGCTGTGCAGGTTAGGTGTGACTGGAAAGGTCCAGCTAACGTTAAAACACAGCGCTGTCCCGTCACTGTATTTCCTGGCAGTGTCGGACAGACCCGAGCGGAGTCTGGAGAGTCTACAGCGTGTGGTGAGTCTGTTTTGACAGCTCGAACCAGAGACTCCAACTCAGTGAATCGGGAGCTTGTTCTTAGGACCAAAGGCAGAGTTTAACATTTGTCACTGACGTCAATACTCGGTCCATTTATAATAACACCAGAGTTCCCAATAAACAAATGACAAAAACCAAACAGAAATTACATTTATTCCCTCTCCTGCCTCTCCCAAATAGTTCAGACTGTAGTTTGTGAGTTTGCTATATTTATGTGGACTCTATATTTATTTTTTATTTACTTGTATTTCCTAAAGACTGTGTTTGACTGTGGAGTATGGGGTAGTTTTCACAGTTGTGTAGAATAAATACACGATATTTACACTCTACTGCATAAGATAAGAAATGTTTTAACTTTACATGGAAATCAAACCAAGATTCTTGTGTTTCATAAGAAATAAATAACCATGAATTTTAATGTGTATGCAGATAGTCTCATCATCTTCTTGCCACTGTGCCTGAAAAAAAAAAAATTCTCTGGGACAAACAGCAAAAAATGTTTGTAATTGGGCCTATTTTAGACACAGTGTAAATAAATTCTAAGCCCAAACTCATTTTATTTCATTTCCCTCTATAATTTTTCTCTATCTATGCAAGTAATTGACTTATTCTCTCTATAACACACATTTAGGACATATGGTAGTGGAACATCTACCATCTACTTTTAATGTATTGTGTTGCTTTTTAGGAGCCTGTGGAAACCCCAAGAGGTTCAGCTGAAGCTTCTGATTCTTTTATATCTGGTTATGGCCAGATACAAACAAACACAGTGAATGTTGATTTGATTAAGGAAAAGTAAGTCTTCTATAAATTTGTGCTGAACATTTTTGCTTGCTTTTTCTAGGAGGTTGGTGTATTAATATTTCAATTCTATGTATTTTTAGAGCGGCACTTCTAAAGATGAAGGGGAAGTGTGTTGTGAATGAAAAACGCCTCCTTCAGTTGTTCAGCTGCAAGTGCCCGTCGTGTGGAAGTAAACTTAAGACAGAGAAGGTCACAGACGGGGTACTGGTCATCTTGAGCCAACAGTGTCTTCAGTGTGGGTACAGAAATCAATGGAAAAGCCAGGTCAGTGCCAGTGTGCCAGCAGCTGAAGACTGACACCTTGGAGGAAGCGCAGATGTAATTTCAGAGGGAGGACACCAGTATTCAGACATATCCAGACATAGTGTTTGTAGGCTAAAGGACAGGTTTGGGATTTTTCACACTGGTCTTAAAATAATATTCACCTGTGATTATATTGTGACATGAAAGGGCTTATTCATTGTAACTTTTCCTACTCTCCACACTGACTCTGTAGCTTTTCACTCAGAGTGCGACTATGCTGTAAAAACATGAGAGCCAAATACACAACTCTCAGACTGCATAAATAAATTCCAAAGTTCATTACAGGCTCAGATGAAGGATCAGCTGTCCCACTAAGCTAATCTGATCTCCATATTTTTGAAAGTTACAGTCTTTTAAAGATGAAAACTCCCTGATTTGTTTCACAGGATAGTAGCTGTAAAACATATCCCTCCACCACAGCTGGGCAAGGAACAGTTTTTTTTATATACTTAAGTTTTCCATTCCCTCACTATATATTTGTGTTACTTCACAATAACTGCTTTTTGCATTTAATCTGACTTTGTGGGTTTAAAATACAGAATCATAGTTGCAATATAGTAGTGTAACATATGTTTTAATTGCAGTATTTATAAAAGCTGCTGTTCAGACTTGGAAAAGTGTTTCATTTCAACCATTCCTATTCTTCTTGTTGTATCACAGGCAGCTCCAGCAGGCAACACCCACAGCAGCACCATGGGTGCCCCTGAGATTGTTACTGTTATTGATCAGGGGAGTGCTTCTGAGGGGGAAACAGAGGTATCAAGTGATCAGGGTAATATGGATTCAGATGAGGAGTGGAAGGCAGTAAAGGTCGTTTTTCCAGCTAGAGTGCTTCAGAAGGAACCTGATGAAGAAACCGAAGATGATGATGATGAAGGGGAAGAGGAAGATGATCTTCTTTCACATACCCCCAAAAACAGTCAGCTCTGCACAGAGTGTGGGATGTTTTATAGTAGACGGTGGCCTCATACATGTATCCACAAAATTAAGCCCTATTCCTGCAATATTTGTGGGAAGAGATGTGTTAGTGAGATGGCTCTAATTTCTCATAGCAGAATCCATGATGAAAACTATGAGTTTCGCTGCAAATACTGCTATGTTACTTTCAAAACAAAAGTTGACAAGATCACTCATGAGCAAATCCACATAACAGAAGGAAAGCCCTATAAATGTCCTGACTGTTTGGAGACATTTCCCACAAATAAGGAACGCAAAATCCACCTGGAAGATCATACAGGTCCCAAGCAGTTAAAATGTCACATCTGTGGGATGGAATTCCTCTGGCCCCTTTCTCTCCAGAGGCACTTAGTTGTACACACAGGAGTGAAGCCATTTAAGTGCTTAGTGTGCCAGCGTGGGTTCAAACAGGCAGGCCACCTGAAATCTCACATGCGTCTGCACACAGGGGAGAGGCCTTATAAGTGTCAGCATTGTGACAAATGCTTCACTCACAAGGTGAGCTTAAAGGGTCACATCCAGCGTTACCACACATCGAGCTCTGGACATGAACTGAAGAAAGAAAAGACCAATGAAGGGGCAAGTGACACTGGTGAGTCTCAGAATGGGAACAAGAGAGGTGCAGACTCAGGGCTTGACAATGTAGAGGTAGACCAGGATACAGAAGAGGAGGTGGAGAAGGGAGGAATATGTACACCTAGAAAGAAAAGAAGAAGCACAGGTAGACCCATAGGAAGGCCTAAGAGCTTTGCATCTAGCAACTTGGTTTTGGCAATTCAAGTGGAAGACCCAGGTACACACACTACATCTGGAAAATTCCAGGTGCAGAAGTTGAAGAGAGCGCAATGCAGTGACGAAGGAAGTGTGGATGAGCCAACTGACAGTGAATTTACAATGGATTCAGCAGAGGAGGAAGAGGAGAAGAGCAAGAAGGCATTGAAGAACACAGCAAGATCAGGAGGAAGACCAAAAAACTCTGACAGTGACTCTGATTTTGCCCCTGAAGACTCAAAGAGGCCCAGCAGGCAGAAGGGAAACACAAAGGAAGACCAAGAAAAAATGCAGTGGTGTGGAAAAGTACTAAAATGAACAGTTACATGTATTTTGTTTAAAGATATTTGTGACATAAATGACTCATATATTGTTTGTAAAGAACTGGACTGATCTCTAATAAATTTGCATAGTATAACTAAACATATACACTGGTGGCAAAAGACAAAAGCCTATACCATGGCCTTTTACTGTTTGAATAAGTTGTTTTGATCTCAATATATTTTTAATCTTGTTCACTGATGTGATCAGATCAAACTGTATTAAATGGGGCTTCTATTAAGCACTTATGTTCTTCTCTGTTGTAAATTTCAATTTTACTCTTCATACTAGTATATCCAATGGGAGGTAAATGTACTTCTACTTGGACATGTGTTAATACTCTTAGTTAGAAAAATGATCTCCATTTTCCAATACTTTACTGGCAATATATTTCCCAAAGCTTAACTGCTTAGGTGACCTTTTTCTCACTTTTGTGTGGATGGAGGTGTTTAACCACCTTGGGGTATCTGTGTCTGAGATTTAGCCAATACTGAATAAGCAACTGAGTTTTAGTTTGTAATAAACCTATTTTTTCTTCAACAGTGCTCTTCTCCCTTAGTTTCATAGTTTTATGTTACCTGGTGAGTTTTAATAAGGTTTTCCCAGATAAAGGTTTTAATAGCTTGATCACTGGTAGTAACATTTTACAGGTCGTAGTGGGCTAATCCTTGTGTAAAGGTATTAGTGTTGTGATATCAAACCATACAGTGCATAAAACTACTCGTTATTATTTTAATTGAGACTTTATTGCCTAAAACCTTTATGTCATACTATTTTTAGATAGAAATGTGTTTAGAGGTTCGGTATTTCTCACCGTGTTGGTTGAACTAACCCCCGGGATACGCTTCATATTAAAACGCGCGAACCCTTCCGCAAAACTCCCCGCCCATTTAGCCGCCGCCGTTACCACAGTGGACATGGCTAACTTTTAGCTTTTAACTGGTGACACTGGGACGGACTCTACCCAAATCAGCTTTCACCGTGGTGCTGTCCCGCCACTGTTAAAACCGCGAAGCCCAAACCCAGACCCGGGATGTGCTCTGTCCTCGAATGTGGTTCGTGGAGTCGCGGTGTGCAGCGGTTTAAGGTACCAGAGGATCCAGAGAAGAGACTGGAGTGGGTTCAGTTTCTCTTCGAAGTCAATGGCCAAAGACTTAAAGAATCGTCCTGGACTGATATCACCATCTGCAGTGAACACTTCGCAGAGGACTGTTTTGAACACCTGACCCCGGCTGGCACGGTCCAGGTAAAGCCTGATGCTGTCCCATCACTGTGTCCCAAGTCCGAGCCAGAAGAACCTCTGGAGATCCCCAAACATGAGGTGAGTCCACCTGGACTGTGAAAACCACAAACAGCAGGACATTGTACGGAGACACGTGTACCAGAGACCTCGTCCTACCTACACACCCTTTCAACTAAATAAGACATCTGATAGCTGACAGCTTGTTTTTTCAGGGTTGGAGGGAGTTTATTCTGACTGAAGCAGGCAGGTTATGTAGGTATTTGTGTCTGCTATAATCTTTCTGGCTCCCTTCAGGGACCTGGAGTCCTACAAGTCATGGGGGGACTTGTATAGGTGCAGGTTGTTAATGGGGGGGGGGTATGTTAGGTTAGGTTAGGTTAGTAAACTGTGAACTGTGGCCTTTCTATAGAGAAACAGTCATTAGCTCTCACTGCCCAGCTAAACCTCCTGACCCTACTCCCCTTCTGAATCCATCTGATTATTCCAGCCTTGTCTGACTTTAGCTGAGCCAGAGTTTCTCATTGTTGTAACTCACCCTAGTGGGTGTTGATAGTAGTTGGATACATGCTAATGCTAATGTAGCCATGTACTCTTGAGCTGATTAAGTGCACATTGTTCTGTTACTTGATGCACTTCCAAAGAAATCGAAACATAGTACTACCACAGTAAACAAACAGTATTTGTTATATATTTTGTGTTGCCCTTCAGGAGGAGCCAGTGGAAACCACAGAAAGAGCGTTATGTTGTGATGAAATTAAAATGTGTGATAGTCTAACCAACTTTTCTGAAGACTCAGGACTAACTTCAATTGGTAAGAAACTTTAAATTATGTTTTAACAAAAATGATTTTACGCAAATATTTTCATGTGACTTTAATTTGCAGCTGTTCCAGAAAGCCCTGTGCCAAGTGATACTCCAGATGTGTTCACCCTTGATTATGAACAAATGCTACAAAAAATTGTGAATATTGATATGATCAGGGAAAAGTAAGTTAAACTGTTATGCTTACTGATTTCAGTGACCTGATTATACCAGGTTTGCTTTTTAAAGCTGGATCTCAACATATTTCATTTAAAAATCTTTTTTTCAGAGCTGCACTTCTTCAGATGAAAGGGAAGTATGTTGTAAATGAAAAGCACCTCATCAAGTTATTTAGCAGTAAGTGCCCATCATGCGGTTCAAAAGTGAAGATGGAGAAAGTTATCCATGGCACAGTCCTTGTGCTGAACCAGCAGTGCCTTCAGTGTGAGTACAGAAACCAATGGAAAAGCCAGATGGATGCAAATGTCCCATCAGCTGAAGATGCAGAGCTGACAGGAGCCACAGAAGTACCTTTAGAGGTAGGACATAAGTAATCAGACATACGGCACCTTTCTTTATGTGTTCACTGAAATATGTTTTCTCTAAATAAAAACATGTTAAATAGTTTAATTGGTTTCAAAAATCATGATACACTGGTTTGACTCTGTTTGTTTGGTTGGGATATTGTGAATACAAGCTACAGATTTTGAAAAATGTCAAATCTGACAAATGCCTGTGCTTGTTATTATGGTTGTCACAGGTAGAGTCAACAGATGACAACCACAGCAGCGGCACAGGCTCAGATATCGCTCTTAATGATGAGGAGAGTGATTTCATGGACGTAACAGAGGGATCAGGTGATGAAGTTCACATGGAGTCAGACGATGACTGGAATCCAAAGGAGCTTCAGGATGAATTTGAAGAGGAAAGTGAAGATGATGATGATCTTCGATATGGCCCCAGAGTCAGTCAGCTCTGCACAGAGTGTGGGGTGTTTATCAATAAATCGCGATCTCATACATGTGAGCACAAAATGAAGCCCTACTCTTGCACTATTTGTGGGAAGAGATGTGCTAATGAGTTGGCTCTAACTAATCATAGCAGAATCCATGATGAAAACTATGAGTTTTGCTGCAAATATTGCTATGTTACTTTCAAAACAAAAGTGGACAAGATCACTCACGAGCAGATCCACCTAACGGAAGGAAAACCCCATGAATGTCCTGACTGTTCTGAGACATTTGCCACAAATAAGCAACGCAGAAACCACCTGAAAGGTCACAGAGGTCCTAAGAAATTTAAATGTCACACCTGTGGGATGGAATTTTACAGCTCCCTTCCTCTAGAGAGGCACTTAGTTGTACACACAGGAGAGAAGCCATTCAATTGCTCAGTGTGCCAACGTGGCTTCAACCAAGCAGGCCACCTGAAATCTCACATGCGTCTGCACACAGGGGAGAGGCCTTTTAACTGTCAGCATTGTGACAAATGCTTCACTCACAACGTGAGTTTGAAGAGTCACATCCAGCGTTACCACACATCGAGCTCTGGACTTAAGCGGAAGGAAGAAAAAACAAATGAAGGGGCAAGTGACACTGGTGATTCTCAGGATGGGAACGAGAGCGGTGCGGACTCAGAGCTTGACAATGTAGAGGAAGAACAGGATAAAGAAAAGAAGGTGGAGAAGAAGAGAATACGTAGAGTTAAACAGTATAGGAAAAGCACAGGTAGACCCATAGGAAGGCCTAAAAGAAATGCAACAGGCAACTTGGTCCTGGCCAGTGAAATTCAAGGCCAGGGTTCAAACTCTACCTCTACCAAATCAACGGCATGCAAGTTAAAGAGAACACATTGCAGTGATGAAGAAAGTGAGGCTGAGCCGAAGAAAACCAACATCTCCATTGACATAACAGAGGAGAACTGGGAGAGGAGTGAGAAAATGACACTGAGAACAAGCAGATCTAGAAGAAAACCAAAAACATGGGGCAGTGATTCTGATTTTGAGTCTTAAACGTACTTTTTTCCTCATTGTAGTGTACTGTTATGATATGTAACTTTTTCTATTTGGATCATTGGTAGAGGTGGATTAAACTGGACTGATTAGTGCCTGTGTTGTGAATTTCCGATTCTTTTACATGCATAATACTGTGGTACAGTTTAAACAGGTGAGCACTAGGAGTGTTCCTCCCCTTAGTGTTGTTGCTCATGTTAATTTGTTTTTGCCTTTTCTGTTTAGTTTACTGTCTTATTTGCATCTTTTCCTTATGTAGGAGGGGGAAAGACTTGGTAAGGATGCAATTACTGGGATTCTCACATAAATATGGATACATTCCTATTTTTTTAAGACTGAACCCAAATCTTTATGTACATGAAAATAGTTAATTAGTAGTTAGGAGCACATTATGATAACCATATTGATATGCTGTTGTGTTTTAATTCATTATTATTATTTGTGTTCCAGTCCATCACTATTTGTTTGTTTTGGTCATTTCATGAAAGCTGCCTTGGAGTATGGAATATGCAGGTATTTCATTCATCAAGCCTCAGACAAACGAAAGTTGTGCAGATTGTTGACAGTGATAGTCTGGAAAGATCCAAGGACAGTGTTAAAAGTATAGGTGCCAACGACTAAAGCGTCTTGTTTTCATGTAGTTACAGAGAAACCTGAATGTTGTTTTAACACCAACTTGAAAAACACCCTGAACTTTTAAGGCTCTCGCAGTGGCTGAAGGCTTGGGTCATCTCTGTGTAATGTAAAAGAAGTAATGACAGGAAAATACAGTTATTTCGTGTGTTTAATGTAAAGCCGGGCCGCGCCGGATGCCAAATTAAACGAACCCGGCTGTAGAGCCCCGCCCATTCCGTTATCATCACAGTTACTAGCAAACATGGCTAACTACTAGCCACTACTGTTGAGTCTGGAGTCTCACTTAATGTCCCTAACCCTTCAACTTAAGCGCTGACTGAGCTTTTGGTTTTTCTAAACCCAGACCCGGGATGTGCTCCGTCCTCGGATGTGGTTCGTGGAGTCGCGGTGTGCAGCGGTTTAAGGTACCAGAGGATCCAGAGAAGAGACTGGAGTGGGTTCAGTTTCTCTTCGAAGTCAATGGCCAAAGACTTAAAGAATCGTCCTGGACTGATATCACCATCTGCAGTGAACACTTCGCAGAGGACTGTTTTGAACACCTGACCCCGGCTGGCACGGTCCAGGTAAAGCCTGATGCTGTCCCATCACTGTGTCCCAAGTCCGAGCCAGAAGAACCTCTGGAGATCCCCAAACATGAAGTGAGTCCTCTCACAGCTGTAACGCCTGCGGGTGTTTCCTAATTCCCTCTTGACATCCCAAACCGCTTATTCCTGCTCTGAGTGAGGAGGCTGCCTGGAGGAGCTTTATCTGAAATCAGTTCATGACTGGACGCTTAGCATTATATTATATTATATTATATCATTATATATGTTATTATTATATTATCACCAGTCTCACCTTCTTTTGCATCTTAAGTGGGCGGGAACCACCCTGGTACTATCCTCCTTCTATCCTACAGCCAAGAAATCCAACACTTGAAGATCAGCAGCACCTTGTGAATATTTCCAAATGTTCCCTGTTATTTGTCCTAAACAAATCCATATTTACCGGATGACTCATAAAGATATTAGTAAAATGTACATGATCATTGATTTTAAAAAAGGACAGTATAAAAGAAAACATTACCAAAACAGTAAATAATGTCAGTGTCAGTTGAGTGAATAAATACAGTTAAAGGTATTTTAAGGTTTAATGAAAGATTATTTTAATGAAAGAATTATGCATGGTATTACTGTACTAATCATTTTATACATCTGTAGGCCATTAATGAAATCATATAGCCCATGAGAGGCAGATATTTGAGACTCTTGAGACTCATTTGAGTGGATAGTAATTACAGTTTAACCTTTGCACGTCCACTTAAACAGTCAATGTACTGACACAATAATTATAATGAAGTCAATACTAGAGGTGCAAGGATGAGTAGATTGATTAAACTAAAATTGCCACGTGTGAAAATGAACATTTTGTGGTCGATATTCTCAACTGTGTGCCCTGCTTTTTTCTTATCCTAGTATAGTGATTTTTAAAAAAAAAATCTTTTTTTTTTTTTTTTGTAACTGGAAAACATTTAAAACTAGACATTAACATATAATCTTGTAATCTAGGAGACTGTGATGAGATTTGTTTTAGGGTTGAATAGATCAAATGAATAATCAAGTAGCAATCAGTTTAATCTGTAATGGAAACACTTGTTCACCACAGCCCTGGTCAGTACAAATCAATTATCAATCTATCTATTATCTACCTCCTATTCTTCTGCAAATTCACCTACCCCTATAGTGTCACACACAGTATGATGAGCAATTATTGTGTCACTGATGCCAACACTGGTTTATCTCTCTGGGCACATTTACTATTCTATTCTATTGTGACCATTAACAAGTTTGTCAGTTTACACATTGTCCAGTGAGAGCACACACAGCCCTGCCATTTATTTTCTCATGAAGTCAAAGCATATGTTTGATGCTGCTGTGGACGGAAAATCAATCCGATGCATTTTTTGCTGTATCGTTAGTTGCTTGTGTTTAACTAAAATTCTTTTCTTTTGTGTTTTTGTGTAGGAGCCTGTGGAAACCACAGAAGTTGCCAGTCAGTGTGATGATCTTGAAACAAGTAGTAGTCAAATCAAAGCATACTTTAACAAATTATAATAAAAAGACAATCTTGGTATATATTTGTTAAACACTGGCTTCACATATGAATCTTGAATTTTATTTTAAAGGCGTCCAAGGAAGTCCTGAATCAGTTGTTATGTTTAACTTCTGTTTCAGATGCTGTCACCTCTGGGTATTTCCACATGCAGCAAACAGTTATGAATACTGATTTGAGCAAGGAAAAGTAAGTTATGCTCTATTAACTTTTTTTCCCCAAGTCATATCAGGTCGGCCTTTTAAATTCTAATTTGAATTGTGTGTGTGTGTGTGTGTGTGTGTGTGTTTTTAAGAGCGGCACTGCTACAGATGAAAGGAAAGTACATTGTGAATGAAAGCTGCTTGCTCCAGTTGTTTTGCCACAAGTGCCCCTCATGTGGCTCTAAAATTCAGATAGAAAAGATCACCTGTGGGTTACTGATCACCTTGAACCAGCAGTGCCTTCAATGTGAGTACAGAAACCAATGGAAAAGCCAGATTAGTGCCAGTGTCCCGACAGCTGACGATCAGCACCTCACAGGAGGCACAGAAGAAACTCCAGGGACCCAAAAGGTAGGACCATACAGCACCATATCGTGACAATCTGCTTTTACTATAATGACCTCAGAACTCACTCTGTCCAGTATTCCACAAGCAGTTCAGTTGGAGTTATAAATCATGTATGACAATAGCTTGAAGGCTTTTTGTAGTAATTTGTCTGTAATATTCTGAGCTGTGTAGGACAATCATTCTTGTCAATGTATTGTTCACAGAAATTGCCAACAGGTGACAAGCCCAGCAGTACAGTTTTCTCTGAGATTCTTACTTTTAGTGATGAAGAAAGTAATCCCTCAGCTAAAAGAGAAGAAGCTGATGAAGTTGGGGTGAGTTCAGACAGGGAGGGGAATCCAACTGAGGATATTTCACTGGTTGAGGAGCCCACAAAGGAATCCGAGGAAGGAAGTGAATATGAAGATGAAGAAGAGGAAGAAGATTTTGATTCCCCTAGTGGCCTCAAAATTAATGAGCTCTGCACAGAGTGTGGAAGTTTTTTCAATATTATCAAGCCCCACGTCTGTGAACACAAAATAAAGCCCTATTCCTGCAATATTTGTGGCAAAAGATGCGTTACTGAGATATCTCTGAAAACCCATAGCAAAATCCATGACGAAACCTATGAGCATCCTTGCAAATACTGCCATGTTACCTTCAAAAGAAGGGTGGACAAAATTAAACACGAACAGCTCCATCAGGATAGCAAAGACCCCTATAAATGCCCCGACTGTCCGAAGACATTTGCCACCAACATAGAACGCAAAATCCACCTGACAAATCACAGAACCCCGAACGTGTTCATATGTGGAGTTTGTGGAATTGAATTTAAGGATGTTCATCATCTCCGGAGACACTCTGTCGTGCACACGGGATTGAAGCCGTACAAATGTTCAGTGTGCCAGCGTGCCTTCAACCAGCCAAGCCACCTAAAATCGCACATGCGTCTGCACACAGGGGAGAGGCCTTACAAGTGTCAGCAGTGTGACAAATGTTTCAATCACAATGTGAGCTTGAAGAGTCATGTCCAGCGTTATCACACATCGAGCTCTGGACGTGAACGGCAGGAGGATAAGACTGATCAAACGGCTAGCGACACCAGTGATGCTGAGGACAATGGAAAGAAAAAAGGATATGACTCGGAGTCTGACAATATAGAAGAACAAGATACAGAAGAGGAGGCGCAGAGGGAGAGAACAGCTTTACCAAAAAGGAGAAAAAGGTACACAGGTGGACCCAGAGGAAGGCCTAACAGAAACGCAAAGAATTTAGGTCAGGTAGGGCAAAAGGGAGACAAAAAGACTGTTAAAACAAAGGTTCAGAAGATAAAGAAATCCAGTGAGGAGGATGAGCAGTCAGACTGCGGCATACCCTTCGATTCAGCAGAGGAGGAGGAGGAGGAAGAAGAGAAGGAGATGGAAAAGGAGAGCACACAGGCATCAAAAAGACGATCAAAAAACGACAGAGACTCTGTTTATGACTCACAAGAAGAAATTAAGAAAAAAAGATACAGTAGTCAGTTCAGTGGTAAGGGCTCAGGAATGTGTAGGGGAAGACCAACGAAGAATGTAGTTACCTGACAGAGCTGAAGAATTAATTTGGTGGCTGCAACTGTATCAACAAGATCTGAAGGCCTTACAGCACTGGGCTGATATTTTCTGTGGTATCCTAAAACAACTCAAAGTATGAAAAACCAAACAGCCACATAGCCCCAGTGTCTTTTTGGTTTTGGTTTTATTTTAAGGACATCAAATTGTTATGATTTTTCTATACATTTAAACTTATAAATTGATGTGTAGACCAAGGAAACACAAAAAATATTAAAGTCTTTTATTACCTTTTAATATTACTTGGCTGATTCCCTTTGCATGAAAAGTCAGTGTTTGCTCAAAATCAATTTGAAGCTTTTGTTTGTAGCTGCTAGTCTGTGGATTTTACCAACAAGACAAACACACTAATTATTTGTTATCACTGTGAATTGATGGCTGTGGGCATTATGGAGGGTCAGTAAATTACAATACAAATGACTTTTGGAACAACTGGGTTGGATAATCACCAAATGTAGTAAAGAATGGCGATGCCCTTGGAGAAATATATATTCTATTCATGTACAGTATTTTCATAATAATGTCAGTTTCAGATATTAAATAAACAGTCGTTTCACACAGTCAGATTCTGTCTCTTCTAATTCATTATAAAGGTGCATAATTATGTAACCAATGATTTTTCAGTCTGTAGGGAAATGTAGCAGTATTTATTTTTATTTAGTTCCTGCTTACAAGTAAATTTCAACACAAAAAATGAAAATAAAAGAATCAAGAAATAAAAAGCTGAAGAGTTCCTCAATGTTACAACTTTCCCATTCCTATTAGATTACTGCCATTCCATGCATGAAGTAACTAGAAAATTGAAAAGTAATGCTAAATATATGACATTTCTATATAACTGTATAAAACATGCAAATATTACATGGGCCTTTAAAAGGATAGCAGTATTTTTTTTTCCATACTGTATGTTTTTAATAAATGTGTGCAACTCCCATTTTGACAGTATCATTTTAACTTTGGTAAAGAAAAATTAGGTTATTCGCTTTTCCCCTCATAAAAAACAGATTACTGATTATGAAAAACTGCTCTGGTGGAGCAGTTGTTTGTTATTCATCTTGCCAAAGGAGTACCAGTGATTGAACCACCACAGTTTGTGAACTTAAAATGTCGAGTTGATGTATTTTTGGTTTGGTAATTACCACTTAGATCCAAAACCTTGAGTGAATCACCCCTACTTATACGTTTATCCATTTTACTCTTTTGCTGTGCCAGTGCTTAAGCTGGCTACAAGTCCTATCAAGTTATTCTAAGAGTTGCAGAAACTTTCAGTTTTTCTGTCTGGGAAAACGTCAGCTTGTTGAAGAGTAAACCCAAGGATGAATCTTAGTGGATTAGACAGGCTGATAGCCGGCAGACTTAAATCTGATGCCTCTGTTGGGAGAACTGGAAAAAAAAGGATTTTCTTTTACTTTTAATGAGCTGTAAAACTTGGTTCTTTGGAAATGTACTGTTGTACATGTGTGAGTGAACAAAAAGCTATTTGCCTGGCATTTTATAGAGAAATTGATAATTGATCATTAAAGTAAATTAGTTTTAGTGTGACCTCTAAGTCCTGGCTTCCATTGGTCCGATATTAGTGTATTAATGTAGTGTTAGTCACAGAAATACCACAAGATGGCTCCCTAATGCCACAAGTACAGCTTTATTTTCTAAAATAATAAGGGATCACAACCACCCTCCTGTAAGCACAATTACTATGGTAACTGCCATTTCTGCTGCAATACCTGAGATGGACTTTTGAGTGGGTCAAATTTGTGGTTTTCTCATTTCTCTTATCTTTTCACTACCTTCTTTCCCTCCTGTGCTTCTCTCTTTCCCTCCTGTGCTTCTCTCCCTCTTCCTTGTCCTCTTTCCCCAGGGGGAACAAGGTTTTTAGCACATTATCTGTTCCACTTCATTTCTTTCCATAGGTCCATGCTCGTGTTGTCCTAAAGCCACTCCTCAATAGTACTGTATTGAAACAAAGACACCCACAATGGAGTCTGCTGCTGGGATTTGCATCATTGATGCACACTGACATTTACTAATGTCACAGGAAAATCATTGTAGAGTTATTTCTCAACTTGTTTTTTTTTTTTTTGGACTCTTTTATAAGGTCGTGTTGTGTACATATTAATTTGCTCCTCTGTTCTCTCTGACTCACTTTCTGGGTGTGATGATTTGGCCTTTTAAAGACGTCAGTTAAATAATCAGAGCTGCTCTTTATTGGTGAGGTTAATGCTATGTGGCACATTAGCGATAAAGAGTACATTATAGAGATTAACTGGTTTGGCATGATATGGCACCATCAGTGTGAGGATAATATCTTTTTGGCACTAAACTGTAAATTCACTCACCGGGATTCTGGGTAGTGTAGATCCCCTGTGTTTCTGTTCATTTCTTCCTCACTGCAGATAGATCAGATAGATGAACAAAGGAAAAAAAAGTGAAATTAGAAAGCAAGGAACATATACACAAAACAGTCAGAGCCGCTAGAAACCTTTTTTGCTTTTGTGGTTTCTGTGTCAGCTTAAGAAACACGGGGGAACCCAAATGTCTACCAAATGTCAACAGGACAGAACAGGAGTCCACTTGGGCCAAATGACATTTTCTCACCTACTAATTCCCAGACAGTGTTACTTCGTTGTTTACGGACATGGACCTGACCTTTGGGCTATTGTCTGTTTCAGTCATGTGCTTTCTGTGTTTTGATATTAAGGTCATACTTTTTATTCAGGAGTACATTTGCTCAGTCATAAACTATTTGACCATTTGAAAGTTTCATAAAATGTAATATTTTCTCTATGCGTGTTGTACATTATTAAGCAAGAAACACATCCTACGCTCTAGGCTATGATAGGGAATGATGTCAGTGAAGAAGATTTGCCTGTAATGATAGCAGAGTAGTTCAGCTTTTTGGGAAATATGTTTAACCACTTTCTTGCCAAAAGTTAGATGAAGAGGTTGTTTTCTGTGTCATCAGTATGAAGCTGGACTCAGTTAGCTTTAGCTTAGCAAAAATACTGAAAACAGCTCCACTGGCTCTGTCCTAACTAAACAAATTCAAATTCACTCACTCATTTACAATGTGGATTATACTCCCTTTATATAAATACTTTGACTTATTTGCTTTTCTGTCAAGATGGGAAAGGCTAATATCTGCCTTTTCAGTATGAAGCTGGAGCCTGCAGGAAAATGACAAAAGAAAGTTGCTTGTATGCAGATTTTTGTTGCCATTGGGCAGAAGCTATTTCTGTACTAAGCTAACCTCAGTTGACTGGAGATGCATATTTATTGTGCAGAAATATTGTGAAATCTTTTCATCTAAATTAGGAGTGCCCAACCCAGGTTCCTTGAGGGCCACTGTCCTGCTTATTTTTCAACTATCTCTGCTCAACCTATTGCTGATTATCCATATCAGGTGTGTTCAGCCAATCAGAAGTTAAAAGATACTAATTAATTTTGTCTTCCCCCACTTCCACCCACATTTGAGATTTTATATTTCTGTGTCTGATTGCATAAAGCTACTTTATCCAGTTATTCAGCAGTGGGTAGCTCAGGGATAGTGACCCTCGAGAACCGGACAGCCCTGATCTAAATCATCAAGAAATTAAAGAGGCATATTTCCCAAAACATCAAACTATTCCTTTAATGGAAGGATTAACCATGTGAGCTGTTTCAAGATTCCGTGATATGAAAAAATATGGCTCAACTTCACAGTGTATCTCTTCATTTGTAAAGTTTCACTGCAGCAGTTTTCATTGTCATTCACTGATTTACAGCATCCTCTTCTTCTGCTGACTTTCACAGGGAAGACGGAGTGCTGTCATGCAGTATTTATCAATCCCATAGATTTTGTATTCTGCTATTTATCATAACGCCCTCCTTATTCAGCTTCCTATCTGTGCAGAATTACCCCCATCAACAGCACAATCACTTGTCTCCTGCTATCCAGCCTGGTTGCCTGGCAAGTATTAGTTTGTTTCCCTGTCACAGTGTGGCATCATCAGTCCGAAAAGGCAGTGGTGGAGCAGTATGTCAAGGATGTCAGCGAGTTTTCTCCCTGAGTTAGGAGATGTGCTAGATCTTAATCAGAGATGAGCATGAATTTTATGAGAGGCACAAAAATCGATACTGCTGCAAGTTTTAATTTAAACCCACATGTGATACCAATACTCAAGACTTCTCTCATCCTCTGTTCATCTGTGTTTGTCCTCTGTATTGTCTCTTTAGCATCAGTAAAGGAAGCTTCTTCATCATCATTCATTTATTTTTAGAAAAAAAAAACATCAACTGGAGGCAGACATAACAAGAGGTGGTAATCATTGGAAGCAGTCTATATAATATGTTGTTGTCTAGAACTAATTTCATGCATATTCATGTCATTGACATTTTGAGACAGCAGTTGAGAGTTGTAATCAAACAGGTGCAGTTTTATGTTTCAGAGAAAGGCGACATGGTGCATATTTGAAGTTTAGATGGATGCCTGAGCGGTCCGTGTTCTTTACCTGTGTATGACTAATGATAGCTGACAGATAAAATCAACATACAGGAGCTGCAGCATATTGTATTCATTCAGCATCCCTTCGCCTGTTGCTGTCCTCGGCAGCGGTAAAACCGGCAGACACTACCAGATATGAAAATGTGCTGACAGAACAATCATTCCGTGACATATGCATAATATAAAAACATTTAGCACTTAGTGGCACGCATACAAATGTGCCCTAGTTAAAAATAGCAACAAATATGTCATTTGAGGTATACACTGTACTCCCATCTGTCACATAAATCACATTTATCAGTTCATATTAATTCAAGTGTGTCAAATTCTTAAAAGCATGTTGACTTGCTGTTACTTGAGTTTCCAAATCCAATTTCCAGTTCAGTAACAGAAAAGATGGATCCCTCTTCTTTTTTTTTGCAGTTTGCAAGGCTGGCAAAATGTGAGAAATGGGGGGCAAACCAGCTGAAATTTAAATAAAATGTCTTTGAATATTCACCCAGTCCTCCTTTACACTTTATCCTCAATGGAGGGAGACTCGCCTGGATAACGAGAGAAGGAGCAGGTCATGTTTTGATCCGCCCATCACTGAGTTGTAATCATTTGAATAAAAAATTATAATCAGCCACTTAAATGTTAATCAGTCTGTTACTGAGAAGCAGACACATGTAGAGCAGCAGTCTGTAGAAAGTCTGAGGCAACCAAAACCTGAAGTGTCTGTGGCTCTGCCAGTCTAGGACAGACACAGTTATCTTAACAAGGCTACTGTGTTCGACACAGGCGTGTTCCATTTCCACTCACTGTCCAGCAGCACGTTGATATATCACTCTAGGGTCCATGTACATACAGACACAGCCACTTGTGCATTTGTGTCTTTTTTTTTTTTTGAAAAATGAATAAACTGGGGACAATTCTGATACCTATGCCACACTGCAAATATTATGCACGGTGTATATTGCAGAGATGAAGAGCATCCTGTATCTTTGTTTTTTATAGCTTAGCTATAATCGATATTTCTGGCAACCTCGGTTCCCTTTCTAGTATCTCCATCAGTTCCCCTCTCCTTTTTCTTATACAGTTTCAGCAATGCTTTGATCCACCTTTACAGCACTGAAATTGCATACAGTTTTTTTTTCTTCACTTATTATACTACTCCAAACTGTTGTCCTTCTGCCTGTTTTATTCTGTCCTCACCCAGATAACATAATTCACTGTATTTGTACATCGATCCCGTCCTCGTCCTCTTCACCTCTCAATGCATGCTTGTACCTGCCTCCCTTTGGTTTTTCTTTTGTCTGCTTTTACACAGTCCCAGCTTCCCTCACTACATCCATTCTATCATCTTCTTTCTCTGGTTATGTCACTGGCTTTTTATCTTTCCATCATTCCCAATCTCAGGCTGTAGCAGTCACACAAACAGTAACAGGATTTGATTGAAAAAGTAGACTCATTTTTGAGTTTGAGGCCATTCTTGCTGAAGACAAGCAATTCAGAAGTCATGAAAAGGATACACCATGGGATTCATGAATATGTATAAAATATCACTTGCTTTCAAAGAGGCGTTGTCAGGGTAAATACCACCACTGAGTACAGATAAAAGTGAAAGAAAGCAACAGAATTATCTGTCCATCTTGTTGCAGTTGCTCAAATGCACAATGTGCATCCTAACTTCCAAAAATATAATAGAAATTGACCTACGATGGTCATACTGCTACTGATATTAATGCTGTTCTCATTCTGGTAAAAGAGGTCAAAAGTATTTGGAAAAGAGGCAACATCACTGCTTTAAACATATGTTTAATACAACTTTCAAATATACTGCATTCGCTCTTGGACATGTAAGAATAAGACCTCCCCTTGGAATAATAATACATTGCTGACTACTCGTACATAAAATGCCATTGAAAATAGCTACATTGGTAAAATTTCCATTTCCCACTAATGTTGCTTGTATATCATGTCCTGAGGGTTTGTAGACATTGTGAGTAATATGAAGAGCTTGAATATTATTTACACTCAAATGACACCTCTCCAAGGTCCATGGGTTGTTTTTTCACAATGAATGCCCCGTGAAGTCATGTTGATGACCTTATAGTATACATACTGCTGCTGGTGTGTGTAGGGAACGAGAAAGAGGAATGTGATACATCTGGCACATTATAGTGTCTATAGAAGTGACTCAATCAAGCTACAGTGCCATTAAACCAAGGACAAAGTGGACATCCCCCTCAATGAAGTCCATTCACAGATCATATAAAAAGATATATGGTGTGTGTAATGGTGTTTGATAAGCACTCTAAAATGATTATCATTGGCTCTGCCTGACCTTGTTGGCATAACATGGGTTTCCAATGCATGGCACTCAGATGAACTTGTAGTGTAGAACTGTGTTTTGCTTTAAGAAGAATAAACTTAAAAAGTTAGGTTCTAATCATTTATGATATGCTGATGCCGAGTGAGAACAAGTTCAGAGGTTATAAAGTAATTACATCTACATCTTGTGCTACTGTATATTTGATTGTAAGTGTCTTTTCTGCAGTCTTGTATGTTAAAGCTAAAATCTGCCATTTCTTGCACACTGCTGCAGTGAGAAAGTATTGAAATGTTTTAAAGGCTGCAAGACTCTGCTGTTGTGGAAACCTCTGTACAAGCTAATTAGTCTTTACCAACCTAGAAAAATGTGACAGCTAGAAAAACATGACATTTCAATGGGCTTTTAAAGTATTGTACAAAAAAATACCTCAGGACACTCATTTATAGACTGATCTAACATCTACTAGATAAAATCTTGCGCAGAATTTTTTACCAGTATTGAGGTTTCCCAGACAGTGCATCCTAATGACTTCGGTGACCTCTGACTTTTCCTTCAGCATCACCATGAGGCTCATATTTGTCACACTGAGTGAAATATCTCGACAAGTGCTGAATGGAGTGTCATGAAATTTTAATGAGGCATTCCTGTCCCCCTTAGAATGCATTGTAGCTTTTGTGATTTCTGACTTTTCACCTAGTGGTATAAAAGTCAGGTTGTCCAGTACTTTGGTTAATGACAAAATACCTGCAAACTAGTGGCCAACCAGCCTGCAATGTACATCCTGTTTAGTTATAATTAGAAAACGTTAGAAAGCTTTGAAACTAAACTAAAACAGTGAATAATAATAAACATCTGATAACTGTCAACATGTCAGTATTATCATACTGTAGTTAGTATCTCAAAACACTGGTACAGCATACAGAGCCGCCAGAACTGTCAGCATAGCTGCATTATTAGTCATTATTATTATTATTATTATTATTGCCTCCACAGCCTCAATACTAAAGATTTAAATATGTAACTGTCTAGCATATAATAAATTTCATTGTATATACTGCACTCTATCTATCTATCTATCTATCTATCTATCTATCTATCTATCTATCTATCTATCTATCTGTCTATCTGTCTATCTGTCTGTCTGTCTGTCTGTCTGTCTGTCTGTCTGTCTGTCTGTCTGTCTGTCTGTCTGTCTGTCTGTCTGTCTATCTGTCTATCTATCTAGATGCCTTGAATGCACTGATCAATGCAACTATCTTTGACATGTACAGTATAGTCATTCACACATTCCTTAACCATTGCAGTGTGTGAGTGTGTGTATGTATGTAGTGAATGCTTTGTCTGTCACTTCAGCTTTGAGGGACAATATGCAAAATATTTCACATCTAATCACACATCTGGCATTTTCTGTAAAAAGAAACTGAAAAATCCAGAATACACAAAAAATACAAAAAACAGAATACACACCACGTCTACAAAAAAATCTAAGAGAGAAGCTATTACATGCATAAGTCCTGTCATTAGTAATAGACACCTCATCAAAATGATGTTCAGATGAGTGGGCTCTCCCAATTGACATATGAGTCAGTTCCTCCAGCCTCAGATCCCATTGTTGCAACGCTCTGATGCTCAAGTATGACTCCAATTTCAGGCTGGGAGAAGAGAGAATATGGCCATGTTTGAGAATAATTGAGAGGGTTAAAAAAGAAAAGCAAAAATGGAAGCAATGTTTAAATTTATAATTTGGCCTCATCACAAATCACTTCTTCTTGCCTGGAGCTCAGCTCAGTTTACTATTTGTTGCACTCTCTCTCTCTGTCTTATTACCAGACCTTTATGATAAATCCTGAAGGTAAATTCCTGTCTTCTAAACCAGCCTCTAGAGTTCTTCATGAAATCCTGTGTGTGTGTTTAAGTCATGCTGATGGGGCTGCTCTGTGTGCACATTGAGTTTATCTTATTTATGTGCATGTTTGTGATATATCTGTGAGTTTTGTGTGTGTGTGTGTGTGTTTCTCTGAACTGTGTTATCTGAGCTGGTGTTCATAGTTTATTTTCTCCACACTATCACTAGAGGGTAGACATTTTTGATAAGTGGCAGTGTTTTTAATTTAATATGCATGTTGTTGGGGGTGGAGTGAATGATCTCTGACAAGTTGAAAACTACCGCTGGGGTGTTTTAACAGATAAAAAAAATACTAAGTAGATTAAGAGCTTACTATCGTGAAGGAGGAGAGAGCAGACAGGCAAAATTAATACATATTAAGATTCTGCTTGGATTCAGCTTTCCTGTGAAATCAGTTTGGAAAAATAAAGTGGATCCTTGGTTTGTCACTTTTAAACCTGGTTTTAGCTGTGGAGCATCCTACAGATTTACACTCTGTTGCTGCCCAGGGCAAAGTATTAACTCTATAGCATGGTGACTGTCAGTCAGATTGAAACGTGGGCTTTTCTCTACAGGGAAAGTATGAAGAAAGGGCAAAGCAGGACAAATAAAAAAAAAAGGATGAAGGTTGAAAAGAAGAGTAGAAGCCTCATCTTCATTACATCCCATTATATTCCCCTTAGCAAAAGTCCCTCAGGAAAAGCACATAGTAATTTACACACAAATACAGATACTGTACTGTGGAGTCATTGTTACAGCTGGACACAAAGATTGATGGGCTCCTTTCTAAATTCAAGGGAGGTACCAGGGTCAGTCAGGGCATACAAACTCTCACTGTATCTCTGTCACATGCACATGCAGACTTTGTTCTAGCAGCTCCATTACCTTAATGGTGATACAATTCTGAGGAACACAGCGAGACAGAACGAGACAAAGCGAAGTAGTTGCCTGCACAGTTAAGAAAGGAGAGTCAAGGTCAGCCCTTATCATGTTGTTTCATGTTCGTGATCATTAGGCTCCATTACACTTTACCAAGTGCAATAGAGCCATCAGCGTTTCAGCTCATCCATGAAAGTGCCTGACAAGTACATGAAGCCATTGTGACACTCAAAGGCGGTGTCATCTTCATATAGCTGAGGAGAGTGAGTACATACACTCGGCCTATAGATTTCCACTGCTACCTGAGATTGAATTTATTGAAAGGATAGCCCCTCGAGATGGAGCATCTCATTTTCAAAGGGGTCTGTGAGTCAAATAATGAAAAGACATTGAGCACCTCAAGCCTTTATTAGCAGAAATGAATTTCCTTCTGGAGGGTTCAGCCGCTTTTGTGTTTGTTATTCATAACACTTTCAAGTGAAACAATGTCTGCTTGTGTGTTTGTTTTTCATGTTTCAACGGAGCCAATTACAGTGTGATTTTTACTGTTTTATTTGAATAGTTCTAAGATCCCAGTATAGCTACATTTATCCAGTAGTACCCATCAAAAAAAAAAAAAGTAAATAAACATACATTTGTGTAGCCAGTTTGTTTCTGTTTTCCTGTCCTGTCAGTCATCTCACAGCCCATCGGTTTACCCGAGGAGTTGTAGAGTCACAATCGCTGATGTTAACGTTGACTCAACATTATTTAGTTCTATTTATACACTTAAGTAAACAATGGTATATGCAGCAAATATTCTAGTATCTTTATGTTGTTTTTCAGCTCTAAAATGCATTGAAACATTAAAATTGCTGAGAAATTGACAGCACAAAAAACCATGAAACTGACTTGATCCCTGTGCGGAAACTGCTGCCCAGGATTATGTAAAGTACTTCAAATTAAAAGTATGATTTGAAAACATTAACTATATCAGCAGTTATAATTCATTAATATAGTATAAATGAATGTGTACATTCTCTGTAATAGGTATTTTTAGTTTTGGTACTTCAACACTTTTGTACCTTTACTTAAGTAAACCTGCAGGACTATTACTTGCAAAAGAATATTTTTATATTATTCTGCTTAAGTAAAGCATCTGGGCGTGTCTCCTACCACTTGCGTAGACTTTAATAAAAATCTCAAATAAAAACATATGTCAGAAATCTATGAGGCGCTGGGACATTTGGAACAGATTTGTCTTTCCGCAAGCTGCTGTTTGTGCTTTAGGAAGTTCACTATGAGCTACATAACAGATCAATAGCTGTCTGGCATCATTTTCTCTCTCTGTGTCTGAGCATGTGTCCATGACAGAGTAGAAGTCGGTGCCCGTGGTTGTATGTGTGTGTGTGTGTGTGTGTGTGTGTGTGTGTTTAGAGAGATATAGAAAAAGAGGGCATGTATTTCAGTCTGAATGACGCGACTTTAACGGTCACGCCACTCGGAGCTGTCCTTGTGGGTTAGGATGGGTAGGAAAGATGGATGCAAGGATAGATGGACGTTTGAATGACAGGAGGGAGGAGGGGGATTTGCTTCCATGATCAGAGCTTTGACATCTGTAAATTTAATTAAAGCACTGAGTGTGAGGAAGGGAGAGTGAGGGACAGTGTGTGTGTGTGTGTGTGTGTGTGTGTGTGTGTGTGTACTTTTGTGTCAGTGTGCCTACAGGCACAGTGCTGCTTCTGTCAATGGTTTGTCCTTCATCAGCTAGCCCAAGGTTAATTAATTAGGAATGTGGCACGTGCACATTTCCTCTTTTCCTCTCTTTTCCACGCTACCTCACATTTACACATTTGTGTTAAACTTTTCCATCCATACTTTCCCTCTTTTTTTACCCATTTGTGGCACATATAGAATTTTTTCATGATATATTGTATAATGATAGCACTCACTCTTGATTATAGCTTGTCATGATCTCAAATAGACCATTAGGGGGCACTCTCAATACCTATAATAAAGGCTTCTGGCCAAAGTGATTCAGAGTTCCTATATTGTTTTTGGAACTAAAAGGGCAGATTTGGGGTTTAAATTTGTGCCCACAGCAGCCATTTGCAGTAACTATAGTTAGGACTGGCAGAACTTTTATGCCAGTAAGAATCAGACCAAGGTCTCTCTGTGGTAAGTGGTCAAGCCTAATAGAGTGAATATGCACTCACATATTGCACTAATTTCAGTTTATTTGCAATTAACTGTTAAGAAAAAAGCTTCATCATGGCTAATTCTTTAACTAACATTGTAATGTCCTTTTTATATGCTTTTAAAGTGTTCTTTCAACCCTGTACTAAGTGTCTTGTGAGTGAGTCAGAAATTGATCTACCTCTTCATCCATTTTGGTCAATATCTGAGTGCTAAGTAACTAAATTATAGGTGTGTTCTTGCAACAATCTCCCTTCTTCAGGGTCCTTCCAACTTTATCACTAAACAAGAATGTCAATATTGGATGACTCTGACATCAAGGGTCAATATTTTTTAAATTTTTACAATATTTGTGCATAGCACCGGCAGCCTTGTTAAATTTATATTACAGTGACATTTCAATTCCAAGTGTAGTCAGCAACATTCACTTAAGGAGTGAGAATGAGTCCTGAATTCTAGATACCATAGCTGCAAGAACAAAATATTTTGGACTAGCTTGTGACCCTCCTTGCTGCTCACAGATGGAATAGTTCACAGCCCACAGGAGCAGAGCTTTGACATTTTGCAATGAACTTTGGGATTGTCATGTTGGACACATACTGTAGAGGCAGCCCCTGACACCTGTGTGTGGAAATCCTCAATGGCCGTTGCGTAATCCTTATTCAGCATCATACCTTTGGTGACAGTATTCCCCAGGACAGCAGAGGTGGGAGATGCTGCATATATTTTTTTGTTCATTTATGGCCTGTTTGAAAGTAGCTTCAAATTTAAAGTAACTGAGTTGAAAAAACTGTGAAATTCTTATTTGCAGCTGCAGAGTTGGTGCTGAGAGTATCCCAGCTGTTGAAACATCATCCTCCATGGCCAATAGTGGGAAATTGTCATTAAATAAAAGTGAGTACTCACAGTTTCCCTAGATAAATAAAAATGAGGACATCCATACAAAGGTTTAACAGCTGGTTCATGGGTTGCAAATAATATTTTGTTCTGGTATATTTTTTCAGTTAAACTTACAAATTGTCAGCCAACCTCCATTTCATATTCAGTGAAGCCTTACAAAAACATTTTTAACCTAAAGTATTGGTTTTTCTGTAACTGTTATATTATAATTACATCTAAATTGCTGAGCTCCTGCTGGTATATGCTGCATTTACACTCGACTGAACTCCCTATGTTGTAATATTTATATGGTCATCAGCACCGCAGGACACTTTATAATAAATTCTCTGCTTCCACTTCATAATTTCTTCTGGCTTTAATATGCATAAGTTATAGTTGCACTAATCTGAATTTTCATAATAACAATAGATTAAATGACCATGAATGTGAAAGGTGTCACTCTTCATGATGAACCCACACAGAATTATTGCCCAACTTTGCAATTTCAACTCTATAGAGTGTTTTCGCATCTTTCATCTAATGGCTTTTATGGGCCACAAAAAAAAGTTGACAATAATAATTCTAATAACAAATATAAAAACTTTATTTCTACAAGTTACAAATACTTTACATGGTCCAGTGTGATAAGCACACTGTACACCACCTGCTCAGCATCGAACAACTGACACAGTTGCCATCCGGCCGGTGATGGCAGTGGAGTGTTCAGTAGCTAAAGAAGCACATATTAGGTTTAGGAGATGGTGGAGACTAAAACAGAGATAAAAGGAGAATTAATTATGGACTTAACTGTAGGTTGATCAGGTGGATAACAATTCTAATGTCTCTCCCTAACTGCTGGATGTCTAAATATGCAAGTGTTTGCGCAATAATCGCTTTATATGGTTGTGCTATGCCAGTGTTGTTTGTTTACAGCTTGGAGCTGTTCTCCCAAGTGGCAAAAAAAAATCCACAAATGATGCTTTAATAATTATCTGCTACAGAAGATGTGCCTGCTTTTGCATATCAGGTGGGTCTCTGGGTTTGGTTTAATCCTTCTCAGTTAATTAGATCATATAGTCCTTCTAGTAAATGTGAGGTGGTGGAGGTGGCTGCTGCCTGGCCTTCACAGAGACGGTGCTCTCTACAAAATATTTTATTCTCAAAGGCTGAGGTTTGCAGTATAGAAATTATTTACGGCACAACAAAAAGGACCCAGGGATTGATACTGTGCCAGGAAAGATTCAGTGGTTTTCCATACTTGCTCTGGTTTCCTCTCTCAGGGTCTAAAGACATGCAGGTCAGGTGAACTGCATTCCTCATTTAGTGATTTATAGTATCTCTGTGATGGACTGGTGACCTATACAGGATGTTTCTTTGCTTTTCATCCACTGCATCCTATAGCCTTGAGAAGGCATGGATGTATTATTAATAACCTGGTTTTAAATTCAAACCACAGGTTTGCAGAGTAGGGAATCAATGATTACTTCCAAAATTTATAAATATCTTTATTCACAAGTAATTCTACTTGGTAGCTTGACTGCAGCTTCTTCAAGAGAGAGAGTCTGTGTGTCAGCTAGCTTATGTGCCCTGCTCTGACACTAATGCAAATAACCACCTCAAGGGCAATGTACAGTAGGAGGGCGGGGATATGTCATCACTGATAAAAGGCCTATGCACACACACACACACACACACACACACGTTATTGCAGATGCCACCCAGCAACCAAGTGTCCAAATTAATTACAGCCATCCCGCGTGAGATCTGAGAGTGTCTGGCACAAGCCTTGACTGCTGCTCCTCCCCGGCACTCAACTCCTCTTTCTCTCATGGCTAACACTTCACTTCTACACTAAGAGTATTGAACACATTTTTAAGTACTTTAAGTACTCCACTGCTATCCTAAAAGTGACAGCACGTAGGAGTTTGAATCCTCAGACACACCTTATGAAGCTTATAATGATGATGTCTTCCATCCATTTTTATGACAGATATTCACACTGGGCACAGAAAGTCAGTAACAGTGCTTCTGCTTTTACCTTAATTCACTTTGAAGTCCATTTAAGAGACACTGGCATGGTTTTAGTATGATTCTAAGAGTGCACTGTCTCTCAGTTTGTTAATTTCAAGGAATAATAGCAAAAGTCCTCTTTTCTCTTGTTACAGATAGGCAGCATCTACTATATAAAGACAGTTATTATTACCATTATCATTATGAGCTTCTGGCGTCTTGTCAGTAAGTGGGTTTTATATGGGGAAATTGGTAATTATTGTTACAGAAAGCTGTATTATTAAAGTGAAACCACATGATTTTCAAAGAATTCATTCTTTTATAAATTCATTTCCATTCAAATGCAGCCTCTGTTAAATACTGCTTTTGCCCTACTTGCTCTGGCATGTCCGTTATCTTATGGTGACTGTTATTATCTTACGTTACATAGACAACCTGTAAAATTACTGCGTTAACTTGCTGACAATATAACGCTTCTCTATTGTCCTACTAATTGTGCCTTTACGGGAGTGACAGATAAACATTTCAGTGGTTGTATGACGACAGTAAAATAAGAAGTAAACACCATTATACACCAGAACCAAACAGGAATTTAACGTGATGTTAATTCCTATCTGTGTCCACAGTTGCCACTGATCAGCAAATTTACACAATTCCACTCTGTTATAAAATGCACTTTAATATAAAACTTAATTATAATAAATATCAATATTGTTATTATATACATTTTTAATGGTCTTCTTAAAGTTTACTGAAGCTGACAAAAAAAGCAATATAGCTGTGACAAACAGAAACTTAGTCAGAGTACCGCAAGGGCTTTTACACTTGTTGTGACTACAGCATTATTAAATGTTTTTATAGTTGTGTTTAGGCACTCGGAAAACTAGGTTTAATTTTTTTTAAAGACCGTGGTCGGGTACAAAAACTATACACCAAACTATTTATTTATTTGCTTGAACTACACAATAGACACAATGTGAACCCCAGAATCTAGAGTCAAAGTCCTGAAGTTTGCCTGTTAGCCATCAATCTCACCCTCAAACGTTTATCACAACATCACTGGGAGAAGATTTTGATAATTACTAGAAGACAAGGTTACACATCAAGCTCCATACTATGTGCTAGTTTATTTAACAAGGACAGACAAAACTTGTTATTAGGGAATAAGCAATGGAACATATGTATGCTGGGAGTATGGCTAAAGCTTATTGGCAGCTGGCATTGCTTTTAGACTTTAAATTATTAACTTTGTGTTCACAACTTTTCACTGTCTCAAACCTAGTTCTTTTCAGACATGAGAAAGATAATCCAGTTGAGCATATCCAGTCTAGAGTGTTTGTCCTGTAAGTAGTGTTGCTTTGAGAAGGGTTCATGAGGCCAAACAGAGCTCACATATCCATACAGCCAACCACTGCTGAGTGGAAAAAGCCCTCAGGCATTACACGATGGCAGCTCAAATCCCTGCTGCTCATTTCAACACTTGGAGGCAATATGAAATCTAACAGCCTTTTCAGAATACTATGCTCACTATTACGCAACTTTCCAGTTTAATTATTATTGTGATTATCACATTTTAAAAAAAAAAATTGTAACAAATGCTCCTTAATTCATTTGTCACTTTTCCATGCAGTTATTTTTTCTTATTCACTGTGAACTGTAGCCAGTGTAGATGCTCATTAGCATGTGCAAAGCTTTATATTATGTTTTATTATGTTCTAGCAGCTTCCTCACTTTGACTCCTGCTTACTTATCTGATTTTTATAACATGCACTAAAACCTGGTCTCCAATCAGGTCTGCACATCCTTGCGTGTATCTCTACTAATTACAGATGCAGACAAATTACTGCATTCTCTGGAGGGGAACCTTCACTCAGCACTTCAGCAGAGATGCAAATCATGTCAAGTCAGCTCAGTTCTGTTATGAAGAGTGTACTGATTTCCTCAGTATTTGCACACTGTGAACAAAGTGTTGTCATTTTACAGCGTTGAAAAGGATGTGATGTTTGACGTCTCTGTGCTCAGATATTGTTCAAGTATTTCTCTACAAGCAGCTCAGAAATGGATGCCTCTACCAACATATTTTTCTTCCAGGGCTGTCAGGGAGCCATAGTGAGTTAAAGCATTACTTTTGGTCTTTCTTTTTTTTTTTTTTTCCATGTCAAAGGTGTAGTTCAACATTTGAAGAAAATATATTTAAATAAAAATATTTACATGCTTTCTTGATGAAAATTAGATAAGATTGCTACTAATCTAATATCTAAAAACATTGGATCTTACGGATCGGGTGTTGGCAGATGTACATGGTTAGGGGTAAGGATGGTTTCAGTTTAATAAACGCCATACACAAACCAGTGAGGGAGAAGGTTTTCAGCTGGGTAGCCCTTACCTTTACATCAAAATACAGCTTGTTTTTGCTGTATGTTCTGGTATAAATCATCATAGTCTTGGCAAAAAAGCAGAAAAACATGATTCCCAAAATGTTGCACTAGCACATTAGCAAACACACTTGAAGTTATCAAAATCAGAAACTCAAAAACTGTTTCACAAGCTAATAATCTTTATTATAGACTTGTGCTGGCAGCTATAAACAAGCTTTTTGTATCACACCTGTAAATCTCCCTAAAATGCCCACCATAAAATCAGTTCTGACAATTCGAATACTTGACAAGGTTCTGCTGAGACTTTTTAGTTAACATACATACATAAGCGTTAACAAAACATACCATACGTAACTTTAACTTTAGGGGGCAGTGTTGGATTTATCACAATACAATGTGGAGGAAATAAAGAAATAACCATAAAAACTAAACCTCTTGTGAACCTCCTGTCTGGGAAATAAAAAAAAATAGCCTCTCTGTGTGCTTTTGCTTTTATTAATTCATATTTGGGTCCTGGTCCAACCTCAGTGCTCCTGGATATCTTTCTGTGCTCAACCAGCCATCATCACAGATACACATAATGGGTAGCTGGGATTTTTGGAGGTGTGCACATTAGCTCCCCTGTGAATCTGTTTGAGCTACAGTTACCCAAACACCACTTCTCTCTGTCCATAACTAAACCGCATAAGCCTGTTCCAGCCTCTAGCCATCACTTGGTGTAGCCATGATCATAAAAATTCATCTCTAAAAGTTTATAGCTTTGCTTTAGTGTTTCTGAATTGCCAAACCTCTAATATATCATTGTCAGTTTTCTGACAAGTCATTATTTAAAAGAACTGCAAACATAAAAATGACAACAATTCTTCTGAACAGACTTAACACGTGAACTAATTACTGCAAAATTATCCGCTCTGTCAGGAGATGTCAGACCTCATGTATACATGAATATGTCTAACATGCAGAAACCTGCTGCTTCTTCTTTGCTGTCTGTTCTTGTACAGAAGCTCCACTTTTTTTTCTGTGAAATTATATGCTAATCCTATTGGAACTGAGGTGTGTGTGCTTCTGCACTCCGTGCTGACATTGCTTCATGCATGTTTGCCATTAGACAAAGTGTGTTTGTGTGGAGAGAGAGAGAGAGAGAGAGAGAGAGAGAGAAAATACATGTGTGTCTATTTATATGCGAGTGTGTCTGCTGAACTCGGTGTGTGATAAATGGAAGGAACTAATTGCCTGATAATGCTGAAGAAAAATGAACCAATCTCTGCAGTGACGTTGTGACACTGCTTTCCTCCTCATCTTTCATGAATAAATTTCTGGGATGGTTCCACTTCTCATTGCTTTGTGATTGAAAGGAAAAGATGCTTTCGTGTGCAGCTGATTCAAAGTTTAGTGACTGGTTTTGTGCTAAACTGGTGTTACTGACCATTTGTGTGTTTTCTGGTGTGTTTGTGGATCAGTCTAACATTATGTAAATTGATTATCTCCTATGGTGGTGGTATTTTTAATGAAGACATTTTTTAAAAATAAAAATAAAAAAAAACTAGCTGCAAGTGTCAGTATGTGATTACAGAAGGTCCTGCACTGTAAATCTTTGCTCCTGTTTACTATTCATTTTACTAGTGAAACTTTGCTATGTTGTGAAAGGATATTGTTCCATTTCTCTTCCATTTGGCTCATGCATTTAACATCCTTCCCCGTAGCTAGGAGACATAGTTTCAGGGACATTTTTCTAAAAAAAAAAAAAAAAAAAATTGATGCCCATTATTTATATTCAACATGACTATACTATAAATTTGCACTATTGTCTGTAAAGGTCTGCATCCATACTCTGGTGCATAGGACTTTTCAGAACACCATTTAACTTGTGTTTTCTTCACAGTGGCTTCACTTAGGAAAAGTCACTATGTATTGAGCTGATAAAATAATGTTAAGCATGTTTGTTGTGCTGTTAAAGAGGGCCTTTAGAATACCAAGGTTAAACTAATTCAGCCTAAGCACCTACATCATCTTATATCTTAATGAGAACCACCTTTATAAAGAGGTGGAGTAAAAAATAAACCACTTTACTAATATTTAAAGCAATGTATTTGCAAAAATGGACTATAGTATTATTACTTTGTTGTCATTAGCATGAAATGACTAGAAAATACCAAGTGTTGGATTTTCTTAATCTTAGAATGAGCCTTTTAAATCTACAGAGGGAGTGGGTCTCCTTTCAGAGGCAGTCATGTTGCCACCATGTTTCTACAGTAGCCCAGAACAGACAAACCAAGCACCATGCATGAAGAAAATAGGGGTGGGGTGGAAAGTCTGCTCAGAAAGTTGCATTCTGCCACTAAATCTTTCTACACATTGCACCTTTAAAACCTTTGTTCTTGGCAGTTTTTAAAAACGTAACAAAATTAGTAATGTGTCTTGCATATGTACGTGCCAGTATAGGATACTGAACAAGGCCCATTTGATTTATTATAATATAAAAGAAGCCAGTGACTGAGATACGTGGCACTGCCCAGACTTAAGTCCAGCATTTGGTTAGTAATTAATTGATTTGAATCATGTTGTTTTTCTTTGGATCATAATCAGAATAAACTACTTTATTTATTTTCTATACAATCAGCCATTTTTGATAGCGCATCTCATTTAGATAATTACACTCCCTTTTATTTTGGGTTTATCCACAATTAATCTTAATCATCTCCCTCCAGCTCATCCAAAATGCTGCTGTGAGGCTTTTATCTAATTACAGGACACTTATTACACCCACACTTGCCTTTTGTCGCTGTCTTCCTAAGGCTTTAGAAGCAATTTTTAATGTTTACTGGTAACAGTGAAGCCATCTCACTGAGCCAAATTTGTTAAATCATCTCTTAAATCTCACTTTAGTTGAGTGCTCTCTTTAAGTTTTATTGGACCAGTTTTTACCTTGTTTTAATTGACTTATCTTTTTTAATGAATACATGTCATTTATCTTATTATTCATAATACTGTTCATCATTTATTTTCTTTCAGCATCATCACAATCATTACTATTCTCTCTCGCATTAGTATGATGAATAACAGCACCCATAGGCCGTGTGTGAACCAGCAGCATCAAATATAAGTCAGTCTGCAACAGTGGAGGAGGTCCTCTGTTTCCAGCAGCATACCAATAAATTGGAGAATATACAGAATGTTTTTATTTGTATGACACTCGATACTGGAAGTAGCTTCGGCTCTGAATACATCTCAGTTTGTCTTGCCTTTGATGAGATTGGAAACTATTTCTTGTTATCATCTGCACGCAGAAGCACTTGTTTACTGTCACCAGCACTGAGAGTGAGCATCTGAAATCTCAAAGCAAACAAAGCAGCAATAACAGCTGTTGTTTGGACAGCTCTTCACTGCTCAGAAAACTGGAAATAATCTGTCTCATCAATCCTGCCGCATTACAACTGCAATAGAATAATGACAAATGATTTTAATACTTTCCCGTGTGAAAACGATGAAAGATTTCTAGTAAGAGAAACTGAAAAGTGATCTTTTGTCACTTTGAAAGAAAAATAGCAAGTTAAAGGAATTTAGATATTGCTTACTATTGTCACTTCCAATTAAACAGTACAGATATCAGGAGCATTGCAGCCTCTTTTTTGACCTATTTTGTTCTGCGGTTTGTAAAATTCAGTGCAGGTGTTCATTTTTTATGCTCAGAGCCTCTTGACAATAGAAGCTGCAGTGTGCTGTACTTGGACACCACTGAACAAGTTACTGTATTGAAAGACAAAGTGCTGTAATCTCCTCTGGGGTTACTGAGAGCCTTTAATTATTCATAGATTAATAGACTGTAAAAATGTGTGTGTCCCTAGATGGCCACTTTATGTCTTATAATTCTAACTAGCTATTTTTCTTCAGCTGTGCACTGGAAAATAGTCTCTTTAAGAGACGTGGAATTTTCATCAGCAGGATTTATTTACTCTCGTGTGAATGTTCATTGGAAATCCACATTAATATTTAAGATATGGCATTTATAGCGACACTAGTGGTGAACTTGTCTAAAGACCAAGATCTTTACTTTGAAGCCTTATTTGGACAGTATGAGGAGGAAGAGGAGTCAGTGCTTTGAACTGAGATGGTTTGATAATACTCTCATATTTACACTGTTATTTCCTGTATGGTTGTTGCATGGATATATGCAAGCTGCTGCAATCTTTTTCTAGAAGTCCTACAAAGAAAAAAACAAAAGAGGCAGTTGTTCTGTAAAAACATCCATACATGAACATTGTTTGATCTTATGCTTCCATCAGCAGGACCATATCATTTTTCAGTATACAAAGGTCACAAAATTGATTCTTATGTTTTCTGATCTGCCACCACAACACTTTAGCTAATGACAGAAGAGTTAGATGAGATGTTACCTCCAGCAGCTGGTTAGCTTAGCTTAGCATATTGACTGTAAACTGTTGGAAACAGTTAGTCTGGGTCTGTCCAAAGGACTCAGAAATCAGCATGTTATATCTCATCCAATTAATCCATACATAAAAGTCTAAAAACAACCACAAGTCACTTTTGGACAGAGCTGTTTCTAGTCTTTATGCTAAGCTAAGTGGCTGATGGCTGTAGGTTTTTTGTGCCTACACAATAGTGGTATTGATCTTCAAGAAAGTGGTCAAGCTCATTTCCATTAAGACACATAACTGCTTGGATAAGGTTAGAAAAAGTGTATAGTTCAAAGAAAGCAACTTTGTCTGTTTCTTTGATGTGGAATGTGCTCTGAACCCCAACACCTCCTTACCCTCACAAATGGGAGTCAACAAGAAAACATAGCCCAACGTAATTATAGCCCAGGTTGTTTTGTCTGTTGTGCTGTTTCTAACACATCTGTAGTTATATGCAAAAACATATGAGTGGTATGTTGGGTAAAATAAACTGTTATTCAAGATAGATGATTGGAATAGAAATGCATATTTTCCTGATGCAGATGTTGTTGTTCTGACTATCTTGTCATCATTACAGGGCATCATTAGGGCAAGCCAGCTAATGCAGGAATTTTCATTCCATACTAATCACTGCATCACCACACGGCCTGTTCTCAAAGTAAACAACAGGTGCTGATGAGCAAATAGCAGCTTATTGTGATGAATAGAGGTACGTAATTTACGATTTGTGGGTTTGACCATAAAAAACATCCATCCATCCATCCAGCCATCCATCCATCCATCTTCCTGCCCGGAACACCTCCCAAAGGGAGGCGCCCAGGAGGCATCCGGAACAGATGCCTGAGCCACCTCAGCTGGCTTCTCTCGATGTGGAGGAGCATCTGCTCTACTCCGAGCTCATCCCGTGTGACCGAGCTCCTCACCCTGTCTTTAAGGGAGCGCCCGGCCGCCCTGCAAAGGAAGTTCATTTCAGCTGCTTGTATCCGAGATGGACCAGTACACCAACCGTATTACTGCTGCCGATGCCCCGATCTGTCTGTCAATCTCGTGTTTTGTCCTTCCCTCACTTGTGAACAAGATCTCAAGATACTTAAACTCCTCCACCTGAGGCAGGATCTCTCCCCTGGCCTGGAGATGGCAAGCCACCTTTTTCCAGTTGAGAACCATGGCCTTGGACTTGGAGGTGCTGATTCTCATCCCAGCTGCTTCACACTCGGTTGCAAACTGCCGAGTGTGAAGAGCATGCTGGAGGTCCTGGCTCGATGGAGCCAACAGGACATCATCTTCAAAAAGCAGAGATGAGATCCTGTGGTCCCTGAACTGGATTCCCTCTGCCCCCTGGCTGTGTCTAGAAATTCTGTCCATAAAAATAATGAACAGAACCGGTGACAAAGGGCAGCCCTGCCGGAGTCCAACATGCACTGGGAACAGGTCTGACTTACTGCCGGCAATGCGAACCAAAATCGTGCTCTGTTTGTACAGAGACCGCTTAGCCCTTAGCAAAGGGCCCCGGACCCCATACTCCTGGAGCACCTCCCACAGGATGTCGCAAGGGACCTGGTCTCCAAGTCCACAAAGCACATGTGAACTAGTTGGGCAAACACCCATGAACCCTCTAGCACCCTTGAGAGGGTATAGAGCTGGTCCAGTGTTCCACGAATGGGACAAAAACTGCATTGTTCCTCCTGGATCCGAGGTTCGACCACCGGCCAGATCCTCCTCTCCAGCACCATGGCATAGACCTTCCCAGGGAGGCTGAGGAGTGTGATCCCTCCGTAGTTTGAACACTCCCTCAGGTCTCCCTTCTTAAAAAGAGGGACCACCACCCCGGTTTGACCATAAAAAACATTAAAAATAAACTGAAATCACTATCCATGATCAATATATCATCCCCAAAAAACATCTACATCATTGTTTTTGCATTTGTTTATGAAACAGTAATGGATTTCCTTCATTTATCAAAAGAAGGAATTTTCTGTATCTCCGGCTGAGCTTATCTACCATATAAATTCTTCACTGGGACTCAAACATTTCTCGGCCTTTAAGATACCTGTATGAGGAGATTCAAGCAGACAGCATGCATCTTTTTTTTCCCTGCAGACCAAAATGAAATCCAATTACTTCCTGTGTGCTTTCTCCTCTGGCACATCACTAAGCTGCTCTGAATGACATTCATGTTCCTCTTAAAGCTTTTTTCCCCTCCCATATGTTTTCTGATACTCTCTCTTTCCCTCTGACTTTCACATATACTCACATCACCAAGTCCTTTGACGGAAACAACAATACACATCACTTGACCATAACTTTCAATGACTGTCAATATAACACTTTGAGGTGTTATGGTTCTCGGTTATATTGAAAACCATCAGGGTTTTATTAGGTTTAAGCACAAAAAAAAAACAAAAAAAAAACATTTGGCCAGGTTTAATAGAAGATAATGATTGGAGTTGAACTAACCTTTTTTGTCTTGGTTACAATAACCAACACAATGTTAATATTGTGGAATAGTCGTGGATTGAAAAAAGAAAAAACGCTTCACACGGGAATCAAACACATGGCTCGCGTGAGATCATCTTGTTTTTTCTGATCCACCCATTTATATTTAAAGCTTCTGGTAGTGATGAGCACATAAAGTAACATTGCTAGTAAACCAATAGATAAACATGAATAACTCAAAAATAACTAATTTAGGAATATAATTTCATAAACCATCAATTAACCTTCTGACTGTGAGAAATTAAGTTGTAGGGAGCTCTCTTGTCGTGCAGAATACAAGACATCCAATTTGTCTCTTGTCTGTAGTTGCAGCAAAACAGCTAGATCATTAGCTAAACATTTACATAAACTAAAAAAAGGACTTCATGTATTTTAAGACAAGCCAATAAATCTTTTTACATAAAAATGGTGCTGAGGATGAAGCCCAGTTTTTTTTTTTTGATGAAGCCCTAACCACTAGTGGTACCAACAGGTTAACATTTTTGGCTTTTAGTAAAATGTCTGGACAAATATTGGATGGATTGCGCTGCAGTTTGCTACAAATGTCCGTGGTGCTTTTCAGTGCATGGTTTTCTTTCTCTATATGTCAGCCCTGTGATAGACTGGCAGTCTGTCCAGGGTGTACTTCACCTTTCACCCAGTGTCAGCTGGGATTGGCTCCAGCCTCCTCCAATCCCCAGTAGGATAAATGGTATATGTAATAGATAGACCATCACAAATCAGAAAATTTAATTTTTCTGATACATAGCCTAACCAAACCCTAACAAAATGAATAACATTCCCATCAGCTGTACTTTGTATTTAGTACTAATCACCATATATCAGCATGCTAACAAGCAAAAAAACCACCATGTTACCATTATCACTGTTAACCTTTAGCTCAAAATGTTATTGTCCTGAAGTACAGCCTCATGCTGCTATCATGCTGGCACAGCGGCAGACTCCTAGTCTTGTTCTGAATTCCCTACATTAGACTGCAAGAAGACAGACTCTCCCCAGACACAGTAATTACCCACTGGTTAAAAAGGCAAAGGCAGTTTCACACTGGGGAAATTTTTAAGAGTCTATCCTTTAATAGACCATGAAGGTGCTGCATATCCACTCATTTGATTCATGTCTTTTACAAAGAGTAGGAAGGGACCAGCAGAACTAACCACACAACCTATGGAACATACTCTTAACTACATTACAGCTCAATATATTCATTTATTCAGTATAGTAATTTTGTCTGAAGAAAATAGTATTTTTTCAGAAATGTTGAAATATTTAGCCATATTTTTTGTACTAATATTAACTCAGGTCCATCTAAAATCAAACCCCCCCCTAAGCATGTCAGTCTGAGCTGTGGATCACACTGTACATTTGCCCTGTTTCTGAAATTTAAAGATTCTTCTGGGAATTAAATGTTTTAGGGTCTCATGATAATATTCACATTTCATTTTTGCACCATTACCACCAGGCTGTCTGTGCTGCTGAAAAAATAATGTAAGGGTAAAACAGCCAAAGTGCACAGCCTGGGAGAGGGGAATGAAATGCCAAATCAGGAAGTTAATATTTTCTTTTCTCTTCTAATACTTTTGCTTTAGTTTAACTGAAGTTATTTTTTACTTTTAAGCCTATTTAATTGTGCTTCATGGCTTGTGATTGCCATGAACACGTGTGTAAATTACATAAACAACAAATATGAATCATAGACACACTGCCCCACTTACTTACCGGGGCTTGGGATGAAACCTCCAGGGCTCTGAAGACTCATGGGTAATTTAATTACATGCAAATTTGTGTGGGAATATGCAGCACAAAAACAAGATTAACTTAAATGATAAGGGCCTTAAGGCAGAATCTGCATCATTACACATTACAGTGTAAAGCACTTATGTGTCAAAGTGTACTTTTTTTTTTTTTAAACAAATGACAGTTGACAAGAGCTCATTTTCACTCTATGGCATGCTAGCAGGTAAAGCTGGAGAAGCACTAGTGAAACATGTACTGAAAACTATCTGGTTAAGTTTGTTTACTTTTATCAATGTAATGCAAGGTATATGTAAGTCTCTAGAGCGTTTTTATTTCAAGTGTGATGTGTAATTTCTTGCAAAGTATTGTTCCTGTCAGAGTGTGAAAATATACATTAGATAGATTAATGGTACATTTTCGTTTTGCAGTTGCCCAACACCAGGTCCAAATTTAATTATATAAATGTCAGTGACACACATAAATGCCTTACAGGCTTATTTAAAAAACACTGGGAGTTTTGTACAGCGTGATCTGAGAGGCCTGAAGCAGTAAATGTAAAACAATATTCTATAAAATGACCAGCTGCTACAGCCATCATAAAAATATAGTGTGTAGTGAGGTTCCCTGTGGTTTTGTGAACTTTGGTGCATACCGTAATTTAAACATCTTCACTTAAATGTCAGATGGGAGCCAGTGTTGGATGTTTTCTTCTTTGCATGTTTTTTTTTCTGCCATCTACTGAATAAAGGGAAAACAGTTAAATGTAGTTGTACCTCATACCTGTAGAAACAGTTTACACTTCATATACTTAGTCAGTTGTATTTCGTCAGTTGTACCCCTCTGTCTATGTGGCAATATGAAATATAGCTGGACTTTAATTAGCTAAAAATAAATGAATTGTCAGACATGTGTTGTGTTTCTTATATAGGCTGCCTGAGAGAGGTGATGCTTTACCTTTGTCCTACTTTTAGTTTCCATAACAGGCAAATCTCATATGTCTTGTTTGAGTATGGCTATAAAAGGAGCAGAGTAAAATAGATGAGACAAATTTGAGTTTTCTCTAAACTTATATATTTTTTTGGTGATTGGATCCTACAGCCTCCTCCTATGATAAGAATGAGTAATGTCAGTCATGATTTATTACTGCATAATCTGTTGCAATGTGAACTGACAGATCTCATGTTATTGGTGCTATGATTTTCAGTCTCAAGGTCAAAGTTTAATGATTTCATCATTTCCCTCTGAGCAAACTGCTTACTGTTAGCCATCAGTACTCCAGTCATGCTCAGCACTGCTCCTCAGATAACAGCTTGGTAAAACCAAATCCTTTGTGGCCTCAGACATCGAAGAGGAGTGTTTCTATAATTTCACCAGCTTTCCAACGTCCTGCTGGTTGCTAGTCTGTCTTACTCTCACTCTTCCTTGAGTTCTCTATTTGTGCTCTCTATTTCTTCTCGTCGCTCCACTGAAATACACCCCAGAATAGTGTGTGCGAGCGTGCATCTATTTTTGTTTTGTTTGTTTGTTCGCGTAATTGTGCGAGTGCGTCTGTGCTTGCTTATGTACATGAATAACTTGTGTTGAGAAGTTGCCAACTCAACAAAAAAAGGACGCTTAAAAAGCATCTTCCAGCAAACTGTAAAAGTCATTGTGTGAGAAAGCGCTTCTTCTGTGGCTGCTGTCAACACTGTTGGACTTCAAGGGACACAGTAGGAGCACACAGAGGAAGCACTTTAATTGGACCCAGTTGGAGTTTTTCAATTTCCATAGAAATCTGCACCTGCAGGTGCACATGTGTACACACAGTTACACACATGTATTCAAGCAAATACACAACACACTAATGTCAATGTTGTCACTTCATTAGATCTGACTAATCTTGATGTTTTCAGACATTAAATATTAATTTCATTGCCTTTTCAGTGTAACAAGCTTTTGCTAAGGTTTTTGTCTTGTTTGTTTGTTGTTTGTTGTTGGTTTAAAGTATATCATTTGAGTTTCTCCTGTCAGACACTGTAATAGGCACAGTAAAAAAAAATAGTGTAGCATTTCTATGCCAGTGTGATTATCATTACTGTTAAAAAATATATTTTTTACTTAAGGAAGTAATGTAGAGTTTGAGAATTTGGACAGTGGTTGTCAATGCAGCTTGCGCTGTTTAACCCTCTTTTAATTACAAACTCAGGCTTGATGGGATAGGAAATTCAGGAGTTAAGGGTAAATTTTGAGGAGAAAAATGAGAGAGAACAAATCTCTGAGCAAGGAGGGGATAAAATCGGCAGGCGACAAAAAGAAATGACATACCTCCGGATATAACACGCTGAGCCACGAGCAGGCAGATAAAACATTCAGGAGTGGGCTGTGCTGTCTGACAGTCAGTGACAGTCGCTGCCAGCAGAAGAGCTGGAGCTGAAGACCGATGTACTGTCCTTCACTCTGACTAAAGGCTGAGTACAGTCTGATCCAATTTTCATTCCCTCTGCTCCTAGAGTTCTCAACAATTGAGCATATTTATCATTTTTATTTAGCTAGCAATTTTCAAAGACAGTTACAAAGTGCTTTACCAAGGAGGAAATGAAAACAATAAATAACAACAGTTAGAAAAGCAATGAGCCATGTGAGCATAGGAAGAAAAATAAAAAAAAACTCCTGTAAAAATAAAGAAAATGAGTAAAAGCTCATTACGTAAAAGGGCATCACTGATGGAATAAGCTCCCTAGCTTAAGCTACATTGGGTTTGTGTGCCTAATATTACATTGTTACAGGTATGTACTGCAATATAGTGTCATGACACTTCTTTGCAATAAATAATTCTCATTGTTTGGACATTAACATTAAAGCTAAAGATTTCTGTGAAAGCTAGTGTTGATCAAATACTGTACATTAGTGTTCATCCCGGTATGTGTTGCACTGAACTCACAATTGGGTCATGTGCTAATGGTGCTCATGTGACACCCAAAAGTAAAAACATTTACAATATAAGATGTTATCTTTGTACAGTATATGGGTATTACTCAAATGCATAAATTCTGTTTTATATACATATAAGACTGCTTTATATATGTTGTATACCAAACTTGGCCTGAAATGTTGCGACATGACATGAGTCAGTGTAATTGAACATTTTAACTCATATATTTATATTGTGATGTTAATATTTATATTTTGTCAGATGTAAAGTAGAACATTTTACTTTCTTCTTCTTGCTCAACTAAACTAGCTGAACCAGCTGGTCCACGCAGATTTTTCTTCTATCATTCTCCTTGATATAATGATATATATTGATGCAATGCTCTGTGAGAAAAATGCATTGTAAACATATGTAAACGCCCATCCACAGACTAACTCCAAGAGCTTCTCTTGAGTTACAAATATTTTTAATATATAATAAATGTAAATATATGATATTGTGACTGAGTTCACTAGTCTTGGCTTTAACTTTTTTTTTAGTCCTCTCATGAATGAAGTGAAATTTTTAACCCTGGTGACACTTGTAGTGGTGGCACCAAATCCCCTCTAAAAATGACCAAGTGTCAAGTGAAAAATGATTGAGGTTGTTTCATTTTCCTACAAACAAAATCTTGTGACGTAAGAATAATTTTAAAGAAGCTACTGTGTCATTGGATACAATTATTCACATGGAGCTCTAACCTTCACATAAACCTGCAGGGGGATATTTACAAGTCAAAGTCCCAAAAATTTGACTACAATGTTGTAAAAACCTGGAATCTGATAAGAAAAATAAGTACATGAGGCACATTTTGAATGATACACTTGCTTATGGAATAGAATCTATTACAAAGGTTTCCTAAATAGAAATTAGTTTAATCAAACAGAATCGATTCCACTGTGACTATATTGTCTAGGTCACCTAATTTATTTTTTATCGAAAAACAACAAAAAAAAGTGGTAAAGCAGAGCTAGTGTGAAGGCACAGTTATTAGTAACATTTTCTTCTCTGTTTGAACATGAACCTTTTTGCCAGTTCAAAAAAAAAAAAAAAAAAAATTAAAATAACATACTAGAATAAAAGAGCAGGTCGAAAAGCTAAAAGCTGCACCACTGTGAATAATTACAATAGTGGGTGACCTTTAGTGGAGCAACGGACCCCTGACAAAAAACAAAAAACAAAATAAAAAAAACAAAAAAGAAAACCAAACTCTTCAGCCACTTGCTCACTGGTATAACACAAATAGGTGCATTGTTCCTATTTTCCTTACTCTGACCCAATAATATTAATTTTTGGGAGTTTATTCATTTATTTTTCAAAGACTGAGTTAAATACCACATTCATAAATGTTAATAAGGGTCAACAGAACCACAGAGCCATATTTACTGTTTCATGTTTTCATTTGGATTTTAAACTATCATCATGAGCAGGTAGAGGTGTTGTGATATAAAAGTTAATATGCAACCTTATTGCTCAGTTGCATTAAAGTCAGGCACAGTCAGAGGCATAAACTGTTTGTACCCCTGCCTGCTGTCTGTTGCCATGCCGAGGAAATGCCAAATTTTGACAGCCATTTTCTCCTGCCAGTTGTTGGCTATAATAAGACTAATGAACATCCTTATATTCTGTATTTTATAATGTGCATGTGTCTGTATGTGTGTGTGTTTCGAATGTCACTGCATTTAACCTTCTTTCTGGTCAAAATGTAAAACTCACACTGTTAGTAGGAAAGACTGTTAACTAATGGTTGTATCATCTCATACTAAAATACCCCATTCGTGGCAACATTTACATTCACTTTTTAATATAGTTTTGTCAAAAAATATGTGGAGAAAAAAAATCTAACAAAGACATGTCAACCTATGACATTAGAACTGCTTTCACCAGGGACAGGAAATTCATTTAATTGTGAAAATATGCCAATATAAAGTAAAATTATGGTTATGCTCCCAGGGGAATTTTAACTAGATGAGCCATTATTACATTATTTGTCAAATTAATGCAGTATGTAAATGTAGTTGAAAGTTGGTTATTATTTATATTTTGAATGTGGATATGTTTATTTAAATCTGTGTGAGAGAGGAAAATAGGAAGTGAGAAAGACCACTGAAGAACAGGGTGTGTTTTTTTAATGTAGTGCTACTGTTCCCGAGGTTGCCATCATTTATTTCAGACTCAGATTCAGTTTCTTCATCATGCTGCTGCATTTAAATTGCCTCACATGATTATTACCATCATACCTAAAGTGTTATCCTGCATGATGTACTCTTTAGCTTTATTGATAAGGTATTTATTTATTTATCGACCCCCTCCAGCCAAAAAATTGTGGTTTAAAAGCTCTGGGGAAGATCTAGTTAGTGAGCCTTGAGTGAAGAGTGTTTGTCTTCATTTACTAGTAATATTAAACCCACTGGTGAGTAATTTTTAACTTAATATGAACTTGATATTTTAATACATTTTTTTTTACATATCATAAGGATTTATTCAGGTGTGTAAGTGTAGGTCATTAAATGTGACTTATAGCAATGTTATACTGGTTATTCATTAATTATTTATAGCAGATTACTCTCATAGCAGATGTTACATTTGCTTACAATTACATTATAGTGTGTTGTAAACAATACATATACGCTAAGCGATCATCACTGTGAATAGGGCTAAATAAAGTGATAGAAACTAAGCACCAAAAAACTATGTGATTCAGTGTAAACTGGCCTTTTGTACACCTGCCTGCTGTGTGTTGCCATGCCGAGGAAATGCCAAATATTGACAGCCATTTTCTCCTGCCAGTTGTTGGCTTTAATAATTTGATAACATGCAGTCATATTGCCTTTTACAGTCCTCCAGGCTTTGCTTCAGTCAGTGTTTGTACTGCATTTACTATCATCTGTGCATCTGCACTGAGTTCTCCATTTTCTTGACTAAACGTATACTACACTAAACATCAAAGTACTTTGGTTATGTCCCCCTCCTCTTTCTTTTGCACTGACAAATAGTCGGTGACAGACCCTTCTCCTGGTGCTGGTGTGGCACTAAAATTTACACACATTTACACACCTGAGATTTCTTCATTGGCCAGCTCAGTAGATCTTTAATTAGAAGAGAGAAAGGATGCTTTTTATGTTTAATTAAGTAAAGAAATGAATGACTCCTCTTTCATTTTGAATAGGCTAGATATTTTCCCTAGGAAAGTCTTGTGACAGATGTTCAGATCTTGCTCCCATTTCTAAAAAATCCTTCTGACAGTGCTGAAATCCTCAGCTGCATTGGTGCAGCATCGGAAGAGGAGATGTGGTTGAATGTGTATTTTGTAAATGTGTATTTCTGTAAAGCAAGAGTAAAGCTATAGGCTGCTACTGCCTCATTATATGCATGTCACAACTTAAATCTACATGGATGATTCCTTATGACTTATAATCTTTGATGTAGCACCACCAGGAGATCAAGGTTGTCACTTATCTAGTAAATTACCTCTACATATATAAATTGGTCTCACGTCGACATTGACAGTGTCAATAATGAATCCTAGTGATTTTGGAGATCTTCAAGAAATTCTGACAATGTATATTTGCAGCTTAAATCTTGTTATCCTATGCCATTCCTTACGTGCATGCATAACACCTGGTTTATGTTGTGGTTTTCTATTTATAATTTTTGCACCTCTGATTGAGTTAGGCTTTTCTTCTGTTTCTTATTTGTTTTAAATCCATATTGTATGTAGGATGATTTTTGACAAAAACAAAACCATACCCCTCCCCATGTAATATACTTTCTACCTACTAAATGGTTTACTTTCTAGCTAGTTAGTTCAGTTAGTTAGTTAGTGTGTTTGTTCAGTGATAGGATCTGTGCAAAACACATACTTTTAATTGGATTATTGGCACACTCAAGTACCAATGTTAAACAATGGGAAAGCTGTATCGATTAAAGTGTGGGAGGCTTTGCTCCAGTCAGCACCCTTCACCCTCTGGAGGACACACATACGCAATAAGCATGTGAACGGAGAAACAGCACTGAATACCATTCCTTTTTTGATTTCCCTGTTTTATGATAAACCAAGGTCTTCGTTTAGTATAGGCTTACTGCTCTGCTGCATTTCACTGGAAGAATGGCTCTGTCTTGAATCCTATTGTGGTTCAGAAATGGAATTAGCTTCCACGCTATTGCATGGTGTTATTATTCATCCACCATAAAAGCTACATGCTGACTTTTTACTCAATAGCCACTTTTCCACAGCAGAGCAAAACAGGACTTAGAGTGCTGACAAGAACCAAGTTGTTGATTAAAAAAGGGATTAAAAGCATTATTTAGTTCAGCATCACATCCATTCTTAAGTAAATACAGAAAGCATTGCCTGGTGCTTTGCTGTAGAAGATACACAGTGGCATAAATAAAGAATAAGACCTTTTTAGCCTTGTTTGAAAATGTAGTAGGAAGACGAATATTGGGAGCAGCTGAGGGCAAAGCAGAAACAGGCTGGGGTTATCTGCATGTGATTGAAATCACTTCTTGGCATCAAATTTTCATGTAATAGTCCACTTTCACAGGCCCATAAATGACAATGATGCAATGAGTGACCAAACCATACAGGAAATGTCACTGACATTACTTTTATTCCTCCATAAATGCTTCCTGCAAGAAGTAAATAAACTTGAAACCCACTGGAGGAGTAGTGAGTATTGAGTTGTGCGGGGTGCAGCTTGTTTTATTGTGTTTTGCATGGAAATGGCTGTTTAAAATAATCAGCATTGCTGTTGCTATTTGGAAATCATGGTCGTCATTCGCTGCCCGGGGACAAGAAACTATATATTATGATGTCTATTTATTTTACAGTAGTACAACTATTCTGTCAGATTGGGTTAGTGTTTGTGATTATGAATATGGCGCTGCCTGTGTACATGTACCAAAAGACTTCTAATCTCTTCATTCCCAGGCTTTAAAGGCTTTAACACTCCATCAAAAACGTTGAAATTACATTAGAAAGTACACATATGAGCCTCAACTGGGATTTGGATGAGGCTTTTTGGAGCCTCTGTTATGATCCCAATCGTGAAGCAAAGCTACTGTGAACAGCAGCACAATTTATCTAGTTTAAACATTAAATTATAATCAATACAGTTGTTCGTCCACACAAATTTGAGGTGTATTTGTACACGTAATGAAATACTTAATCATGTAATCATTTTTTTCAGTAGAGTAATCGATAGAACATCATCCCTTTGTGTGATACTACACCGACAGAGCTGAAAATAAAGTCCAGTATGTTTACAGACACCGTGTGATAAAAAAAATCCTGTGTAGAATTTGAAACCTGTCTAGTATTAGTAGATAAAATATAGATTACATAAACATGGGTTCAATTCACATGTGGGTTTATGTTCTTGTTTTATTTTTATTTATCATAGATAAAATATATTTTTATTTAATAAGTAAATAATTTAAAAATTGATCCTCAAAACAACTGAATTCCAGTAAAATAAAATTTAACATTAACATATTGTAACCTCCAGAGGGCCATACTTAATGTTATATTTACTCACATTTACTCAAATCAGCGAGGGGTTTATTTTAAAATGACATTTTCTTGTAGATAAACATCTCCCTGTTTAATTCAAACAATGGGGATGTGAATGTGAAAATATATGTAACTGCTGTTTAAGGCAAAGAAATACACTTTTTTGACTTTTCTGTGTGTCTAGGTGTGTGATTTTACACCAGTGTTTACCTTTTCCCTGGGTTTTCTTGCAGAACATTTCCTATTAGCTTTTTCTGATGATCCCTGCATAAACCAACAAGTGATCTCCTACAAGCTGTCACAGCTAGCATCATGTTCTTCTTCTATATCTGGCTAATGGCACCCTATGGATCTCTGTCTAGGCAGGCGTGTTGCCACATTGTGCATGTGGTATTCTTTCCCCACACAAACTCACAATTATGATTTATCCTGTTTGTTGGAAAGCCTGAGGTATTTTGGTTCATCTCCTGTGGTGTGCATACACTTTGACTCCTCTGTCGTTTTGATGATTGTAAGCTCACAATGAGGTGTGTGCATGCATACGCACACGTGGGACTTGCTAAGATTAAAACATCAGCATTCCTCCCGTGATTTCCCTTTATCATAACCTGACAAACACATCAACAAACAAATCAGCAACACTAAAATCATATTTTTCTGCACGGTTATATCTGAGATAATTTCTTCTGCAGCTACAATTTCCTACAAATATGTCCCTCTATTGATGTAAATACAACTTGGGGAATCATTGGGGGGAAATAGGAGATCCAGGAGAAGAGAAGATAAAATTAATGTGGAAATTTAACACATTTTGAGAGAGTATATTACACAATTGAAGTAATAATACAATTAACTGTTATTCCTTTATACTAATAATATTTCTCTATACTTTATGCATGACACAACATGTTTCAATGAGTCACTTCATACAGGTCTGGGATCTCATAAAACAAATATTATTTATTAATGTTAACTGTAATCAATTGCAGCTTTATACAGTAGTTTTTTTGTGTGTGAATTGAATTAAAACTGCACATACAGTCCAGTACTGATGACACAGTACTACAGTTTGGTCCAGTGCTTGGACAACAGGAGAAATTACAGTGTCGCCTGTAGTCGACACACATAACTTCATTCCCAGTCGAAGCAATACAATATGCAACAGTGGGTTTGAAGAATGTCCTGTTACTGTTTGCCTTCAAAATGTCTACTTCACAATATGCAGCTGTTGGGAACTGAACAGGCCTTTTTCACAGCAAATGTTTTGACTTGTCATAGCAGCGAAAACAGGGGTGTTTCTCATGCATTAAGAATTACTGTGTTAGTGTCCCAGTAAGCCACAGCAGTGTGACAGTGAGCTGGCATGCACATGACCTGCACACTAAAAATGAAGCAGCTAAATGGATTTCAGCTATGATTCAATTTATTGTGCTTTTCCTACTGTGCATGTCACTGGAAAAGGCCCATGGGCGAATGAAACAATCACACATTATCTTCTGCAAATCGAACTGTTATATCAAAATAAATCATTTGAAATGCAGTGTCTAATCTTCCAAAGGTTCAAAATCCAAACAATACTTTATGATTGAAATTGGGTAACTAGCTTAACTATATTTAAAGTACTTTCTACCATTCCTGCTGTTGTTCTGTTAAAAAAAAAAAAACAAAAAAACAAAAAACAAACCCATTGGCATCTCTAACAATGCAGTGTCAGATATTATCTATCTGGTGTAATGGCCTGGATGACACCTTTACCTGATCCAGGATCAGTGCATTCATGTTGCTGTAATATCGCCTCCAGCCACCGGTGGCACCGCTCCAGAAACTCTCCTGGTCTTCCACGTCGGTTGAATTGACTTTAATCACTCACACACTTGGAGGTGGTTTTTGTCACTTTGTACCAGCCGCAGCCTTGGTTTTTTTTTAAATTTTCACTTTTTCCTCGGAGAGCTTGCTGAGAATATTCACTTTGTCTTTGGTGAGTTTCCTCAAATCGACTTTAATTAACGGAAGGAAGCAGCGAAACGCGTCGGTAACCCAGGTAGTGTTACTGGATTCATGTTGAACTGACACGGTAGTTTCTCTCACTGTCATTATTTCAAACAGCCATTTCCATGCTTGTCTACCTGGTGCCATCATTAACACTGTTGACATAGCCAAGCTCAGTTTTAGTTTATGTGTCTGTTCCTGCTGTTTGTACTGCCTCCTTATTTGATAACAAGCAGCATAAAGACATGAGGACTTCATCATGACTGACTGATTCCTTAAATACATTTGTAAATAAAACAGTTCCACTTAAAATCCAGGATGGTTTGCATCAAACAGGTAGTGTGGTTTTTGTTAGGGTATCTCATTTGTAATTTTCTGTAGTCACTATTGATCAGTTCGTCTGATGATGATTAGACCTCTCATCATCACAAACTGCAGGGTTTTCTGTTTTTGTGCAGTTCTTCACAGTCACTAATCATTATTTCAGCTTGAGCACTTTTAGAAAAGTAAAGCTTCTTAAAAGATGTTTCTTTTTTTTTTTTTTTTTTTTTTAATACTTACTTCTCAAAATTGGTAAAAGCGGTTTTAGCACTTTTTTTATTCAGTCGATGACCTGAGTTAGAAAGTGTGAAGACTTTTAGTCCTGCTTTTATCAAGAAAAATGCTAAAAGTCTGGCAGTTCAAACTTATTTTTATTCACTTTTAAAATGATTGTATATGGAAAATCTTTGGGTTTTTCACTATTGATCTACAGTGGCCCCAAAGTGCAAAACACAAAATCACAAAACAGACCATCAAAAGACAAAACACAGCAGCATTACACAAAACGCAACATATCTCAAAACATAAGAAAAGGATTTTATAAGCTTAACAAGAATCAGTTATTTCAAAACAATTAAGAGATTTATCAAGAGAACAGGGAAATTGATATGAAGAATAATTGTTAGGTTCTTAGATTCCTGGTCAGTTGTATTGATGTACACACGTTTTAATGTCTTTCTGTTTTCTCTTGTTTCTTTAGCTGACGTTAGTCCCTGTTCCAAGCCTGGATCGAACTTACAGCAGACTCTCTGGGCAGCATGAAGAGAAGCCGACCACTAGAGGCTGCACTAGTAAAGACACAGGTACACAGATTAGAAATGAGAGCAAGAAAGCCAGAGGGATCGGTGGAGAAATGGCTAAAAAGAGATGGTGAGGTAGCATGTGTTCATTTGAGCAAGGAAGAGTGACAGAGTGAAGAGATAGCAGGAGTGAGCATCACACCAGCTGACAACCTAAGAGAGGGAGAGACAGAGAGAGAGCATCTCAGCTCACTAGAGAGAGTGAGAAAGAGAGAGAGAGAGAGCGAGTGTGGAGCAGCACTGAACCACGTTGCTCGTCCTCATATTTCCCTCTGCCGCTGTGTGAGGCAGAGTGAGCGGCGGAGAGGAGAGAGAGAGAGAGCACATCTGAGTTTCGGGGAAACAGCAGGACCACGTACCACTTGGCTGAGAGATAGATGCGCTTACGCCAAGCCACACAGGAAGGGTGAGCTACCCATAGGACGTCCGTGCACTGCCACAGAGAGAGAGAGAGAGAGACAGAGAGAGAGAGAGAGTGAGAACAGCTGAAGGGACAGAGAGTGTGAAGAGAGCAAGAAAGAAGATTACCCAAGGCCAATTTGAAAGCTTTCAGCTGGTCACTCGGAGCAGGTGAGTTGACTTGCTTTTTGGCGAAGGAGTGGCGGATGTTGGACAGGTGAATTTGGCTTGTAACGAGTGTGTGCATGTGTGTGCGTGTGTGCGTGTTTGTGTGTGTTTGTGTGTGTGTGTGTGTGTGTGTGCATGTGTGCGTGTGCGTATCTTCACTCATGCACAGATGTAGATGGATTTGCCTTTGTGTTCGTGCTGGCTGTGTCCTTTTGCCTGTTTTAGTTTGTGTATGACTTTCAAAGCAGTGTACATTTATAGTCATCTAGCCAGGTGATTAACTGGGGAGCCCAGGTATCAATCAAGCTGTTATCACGCTGAGCAGAGAGGAACACAACAATAGCTGCCTAACGACCCACTCTTGCTGGTTTGTGTGTTTATGCGCGTGTGTGTATGTGTAGTTTAAGTGCACCTCTGTGTGTTGTAAAATATACTTGTCATAACAGGTGAAATGCGTCTGAAGCGCAGCCACTTGGGCAGTTTAATAGACTCATTATAAAAACTGGCTTTGAGCAAATGAATTGAAGTGGTTGATGCCATTGCATGGAAATTTGTCACAACTGTCATGGTATGATATTTGTTTAAAACTGCTTTTTTATTCTTTACAAAGAAAACTTATTGTTTCAGTTAATTAAATATTTTATTTCATATTCATATGTTACACATCAGTTTGAGTGTGCAATTGGGACACAGGATTAGATGCTGGTTACTAAAGGGAAATGCAACATTTGATACAAAGAAAACTAACTGCAGCATGATGCGTTAATGTAGACATGGTTGTGATAGTTCTCAAAGTTGCATGGATCTGACTGTTAAAAAGCTTGATCATCATTGCTTTTCCTTCTCAGATAATTTGGAGTTCAACTATGTGCAACATCTCATCTCTCCATGTATTTGTGATGGCGTGATTGGTTTGGAAACGTGATGCCATGTTCGATTCGTTGTCCATCTGTATGCCCCCACTTTCCTCTTTTCCTGTCATGACATCCTGTGAAGGTTATTGCCATATATTGATTTGGTTTAATTTGTCAAAGTCTGCCAGACATATTGTCTATGATCACAGCAGGGTACTAGGGTGAGCAAATCGAGTGTTGGGTATTGACACCATATTGAATGAGGTGGTGATGTACAGTATGCTGGACCTGAGAGAAGATAAAAGGCACAGGGTGTGAAAAGAGAGAAACAGTGACAAGCACCAATTCAGTATCATAGTAAACAGGAGCTGAGCAGTTCATTTCTGATACTGTTTTTTTCTTCATGACTGTGTGTGTGTGTGTGTGTGTGTGTGTGTGTGTGTGTGTGTGTGTGTGTGTGTGTGTGTGTGTGTGTGTGTGTGTGTCTGCTGGCTGCAAGTGGGGAGGCTTGAGGTTATCGTTGTTTGGATTCATCACATCTTGCACAGAGCTTGGTTCTCTCCCATGTGGGTCCTGTGTCATTAAGCTGAGACAGAGAATCTGAGAGATCACTCTCTCTCTGCCCCTCTCTCTCTCTCCCTCTACCTGAATATACTGGACTCTGCCTTTGTGTCTTCGTCTTTATGTCTCACTGGCTTTTTCTCTTTTCTTTATTCACTCTCTCTCTCTTACACACAAACGTATGCACAAACACATACTGTACACATACACACAGAAGGAGGAGATATCGAAACAAGTGTAAATACTGATCATAAAACACGCATTCCTTCGTTAATGTAGAATCAGAGTGTGCAGAAATTTAGATGAATTTGGAAGATTACAGTGTAACTCTATACAGCAGATTTTTGGAAACATGACCAGAATGAATGTAGTGTTATTCAAATGTTAATGCTCATTGTTGCTCATTCTCTCCTGTTTGCATTTATTGAAAGTCAGTCAGGATAACAGCCTGTATTTAGTGGTTAAATTGCAAATGCAAATTGTTTCTATGAATTGTTTAAGGAGCAGGTGGTATTTGTTAAAATTTTCTCACATTTGCACTTTGCCAGAATTGTCTTCACTATTCTCCTTTCTCTGTCTCCAAATGATTTACATTTATCTGAGTGCCAATGGGCAGATGAACAAGATTGCAATCGCCTGTGTGGTAATTAATAATTTACATAATACTTCTTTCTGGAGGAATTTTATTTTCCTCTGCGCCAATGTTAATTGCGTTAGCTAAGCTACCGTCATTACTTATCGTTACGAAGACAGTTAAATGTGGACATATCCAGCTCTCATTAGCGACTGCATCATCCATCAGCTGCTGCACAGATTTAAACACAGTAGGAGAAGAGAAACTGCAGTAAGTAGAAATCTTTAACTGTTTGTTCTTCTTTCAGTTGTAACTTAAATGCTGAGGTGCATCACACAAACGCAGTCTAATTGTTAGCTAATTAGTTTAGTGCTTTCATAATTCAGATGTGGTTATACTAACCTGAAAACATTTGCCATAACTGTTCAATGTGTCCATTTCATTTCAGCTATTTAAAGGTCTTAGAGAGACTCCTGTGGAAACAGAGTGTTCTTCTGTCCTTCCACTTATTGTTCATCTTTTCAAGAAGCACCTCCAATCATCTATGTCTGTGTGATGAATCCTGAGTTGACTGCTCTGATTTATGTTTTCAAGGCAGTGAAGCCGGACATGGACATTTGTCTGAACAGAACTGTGAACCGATCATTTTTCTTTTTCTTTCTTTCTTGTGTGCTTTGGATAATGCTGTCTTCCCTTTTTGTGTTTCTCCTGTCCTCTCTACTTCTCTCACCTCACCCCATGGCCTTACTGTTTCGCTGAATGATACACAAATGGAGAGTTCAGTATGTGTGGATATGTACCAAACTTTAATGCCAGAGATGGAAAACACACGTATACACATTTCTTTGGAGAACCAACACAGAAAACCAAACCAAGTACTGCAACTTTGTTAGACTGTGCAAGAGTATTAAATATGTTATTTATGTATTTAAAACCTTAAACACAGGCAAGTTGGTTTTTAAAGGCTAATAACTATTGAAAAGGAATTATGTCATAAGCAGTGTCATCCACCTATGTTGCAATATGCTGTAAGTGCTGCTCTGCTGTGCAGGTTGGATTATTTAAAAATTTGCTACTGGCAACGCTGAAACATAATGAAAAACCCAATATGCTTTTAATTTGGAAAGCAACACATGCTCTCTCTTTCTTTCTAGGTACTTGTTTTGTGTACTGCCCCTCATGTAATTAAGCCCTGAACTGGAGACAATACCAACACTGGGCATCACATCTCTTCACCGTTGATCTTTCGACCACAAAGCACTTTATTAGCAGACGATGGATGAATGTGCCAATTATGCTGATCTTATCAAGACACTTGTCTGTCTGACTGCCTTGGGCCTCACAGAGCGCAGTAAGAAATAACTGATGAAGGCGGCAATTGTGAAAAAAGGGTTGATGGAACAGTGAGTTTGCAGTATTTCCTATTGTTGGGCGAGGTGTTGTAAATTTCATGTATATACCCCCCTCTCACCCCAACCACCGCCCATTGCAGAATGACATTGCTGTGAGTGTTGAGAACAGGAATCGATTGCAAAATGCCCTGTAACACTGATGAAGGACATTTGTATTTTCAAAGTTTTGATCATGCTGTAATAGTGATCAGAAATCCGTAAGAAGAATGTGTATGGTATATCACAGAGGATTCACAGAAACAGGACAGGAGCTTAGATTGTTTTTTAAGGCTTTTTGCAGCAGTGTGTTAAACAGTGAGTGAAGAGAGAGAAAATGACAACGCTGATAGGATCATAAAATGTCTGGAGAAATGTGCCCACTTGAAATAATGTGCTTTACAGCTGTTTGGGCAGAATAGAGATGTTTTTCTTTTCCTTTGCATCCTCTACCTGTATGGCAATGACATAGTTGGACTGATTAAAGCCTCTGATTTATACGGTATCATAGAGCAGAGTGTAGGGGCATAGTCACCTCGGTCTTTATTACAGTCCTTGAAATTGAAAACATTTAAATTGCTTCTTTTGCCACTGTGTTTCAGACTGAATCCAAAGAGTTCAGAGTTCAACCGCGTGTTCTTGTTGGATAAGTATCGCCATTTTCAGGATCCATGGTATGTGGTGTTGCATTAAAGAAACCTTCTGCAGCCAGCATGTGCTACATCTTTTTTACAAGTGCCCGCCTTATGAATCTTGTGAGGATATGCCTGAGAGGTTTTATTTTTTATCCCCCATCTTCCAGTCCTCCCCTGCGTTTAGAGAAGCTGGGCAGGCCATGTTAATGATCCTCATTAGCCAAGGAGCTTGAATCCAAACTGGAGTTCTTCCACTTCAACTGCTACTTAACATTTGGTGTTCTTCTCCCTTCCCTCTCTTTCTTTCTCACTCTCCTTCTCGCTCATGTTTTCTTACTACACTTCCCCCTCCTTCAGCAGCCACCACTCATTTTTCTTCCCTCTTCATCTCCCTCTTTCCCTCTCGCTATCTCCTCCTTCTCCCACCTGACTGTCTGCACTGGGAAATATCTGTAAAGGTCCTCAGTCTCTTTCGACCTCTTTTTCAGATGTATTTTTTCAGCATATTTACTGCACAGCGCAGGCCCCTGGGTGCTGATGTGTACTTCTGTGTTTCAATGGGTGCGTGTGTGCGTGTATGTCCTGCATTCCAGCGAGAAGGAAGTGTTCCAGATGACCTCTGATACGTGTTGCTTATTCTCCCCCTACTGTGAAGTAAAAAGCTTAAAGTTCAGGCGTGAGCCCCCTCCAGGCTGCCTGTGAAGGATGTTCAGATATACAAACATGTCGGCTCAAGAGACACCTTCAGCTGAAGGGTAAATATGCTCTGACTCTGTTTATATAACAACTGTGGTGCAGTGAGAGACAGACGTTGTTTGATACCTGGCCGACTGGGAATTATCTGAACTACAGTCCTTGGTCCTACACTACATCATTGCTCGATACTCGGTGCTTTGTTTTTGCAACTTTATTTAGGAAGGGAAGTCACAATGCACACTGTGGGGGGAATAATAACCTGTAAAATATGCTTTGATTGCATAAATGATCCTGAAGTATGGGTTCTCTGCATTCTGCTAATTTGTCTAATTTGTACTTTTCGGGAAGTTTTTAATTGTAAAGAAGGAAATGGTTTTAAAAAAAAAAAAAAAATTACAATTCTGTAGAAGGTTTTTTGACATTTGTGATTTTTGGAACAAACCTAGTATATGTTTACTGAGAATAACTGATAAAGTAGTATTGGCAATAAATGTGACAGAAATATATATTCTCCTTCTCTTCTTTCCAGTAAAAGACAAACAGCAGACAAGGGTGAAATAGTAGTTTATTACTTCAGTAACCAGATGATTTGATTGGACTATTCATCAAAGTAAGAGCTCTGATAACAACACAAAATAAATATTTATATATTTAAATGAGAGTTCACCGTGCATACACATTGTACTAATAAACTGTCAACTCAGTGGAAGTGTATTTTAAATTAAGTGGACAGCAGTGTAGAACGATATTTCCCATACGCTAAAATGGAGGACAGCTTTTAGCATTTTTATTTCCATTTCGTTGGGGTGAGGCAAACTCTGCAGTGAGCACAGACGTCTTTTTGATGTTGTCGAGTACACCATCCAATGTCAATGTGGAGAAAGACGAGGAAAACATAGTGTGCAAAGCCTTGCGGCCAAAGCTGTTTTTAAATCTATTGGAGCAACTCCAACTCAAGTCTCAAAGTCATTTGAGACATGTGCAAGTCTTAGGTCTTGTCAAGCAAAGTTAGATCTTCGTGAGCAAATTGTAAATCAGTAAATGCTGATGATTTGAATTGAGCCTTTCAAAGTTGTCTTATTAGCTGGGTGTAAAAGTTAAGTTTTGAACTGGGGAAAAAGTAGTTTGACTGACTCAGTCCACTTACTACCATGTATTAGGTTTTACTTTTCCAGAAAATACCTTGAATATTTACGGTATGGAAAGACTTCTTGGCCTTCGTCTTAGGGTTTGTTGTTTGTTTATTTATTTTCTGGGTTTTAACCAGAAATACTTGAGAAATTTTTGCCTTGAAGCTTCATGTCTCACAGCAGTTGAGGATCTGCAAGTCCTTGCTTCCATAAGAACTCTGTTCCCAGCTCTGCCTGTTTCTAAACCTGATGTACTAGACAAATGTTCATTACAGTGTGGCCCATGAACAGTATTTGCTGCATTAGTTTGAGATCAAAGTGAATTCTGACAAAAGTGAAGTCAAGCTTCTAGTCTTGTTGCTAAATTGCTGTATCTTTGGATAGATTGGAGATCCACCCCGACCCTGGAATAATAAGCGCATGCTGACATATTTTGACAGACTTTTCACACTGTCCCAGATTGCTTGCTCTGCACTGTCACTGACAGTTAGCAGAACCTGCATTAGGCACTAGTTAAATCATGTCATGCAGTGAATTGAGCAACTAAACTACACAGGCAGTTTTGGACAATTAAGCCGTTCTGTAGATTTTCATTAATCTGATTTGTTGTCTGTCTGACTTATGCTCTGTGACACAGACAGGAGTATGTTAATAAAAAAGGGATATTTCACTCTGCCTACAGGATGAGGGGATAATTTAACTCTTAAAAAAACACTTTTTAAATGAAACCTATCTACCACAAACTAGCGTCTTCACGCACCAGTTAATTGCTCATGTGATTAAGGACTAATACAGCTCTTTGTCTCTGTGAACTTTCCATCTGTCTGCCATTTACCAGAATGGTATCATTAACTTAATATGTCCTTAGCTCATACAAAAAGTCATTCTCATTCCTAGCACACTGAGCAATTATGACTGCATCAGTTGTCCCATTTGCATAGTTCCATAGAAGATATATTCTGATAGTTTAAATTTTCCATTTAATATGCAAAACAGAGCTGTGTTAAGGGATGGTTTGCAGAATACACACATATAGTAATGATTGACTCAACTGAGCATTAGTGATTTTTGCTTAATACCTCAGAGCATGGCTGCTGTCATATTAATAAATATCTATGTGTTAGATTCAAACTTTCTGAAAGCAGTGCATGGAGACAGGCTAGGCCAGGGTCAAATAAGGAAAAGAGCAGTGAAACAGCTCAGGACTGGAGATTGAAGTCACGTGTAGCTACTGTGGTGGATGTCTGTGATGTTACGTGGTAATGCAGGTAGCGATCCATTAAAGTACAGTAGTCTAGTGTCAGTTTGCTTTGGACTTCACAAGACTGGTGACAAGTTAGATCTACCTACCTTTCCCAGCAGAAAATCTTTTACTTAGCTGACTTTTTTTGGAGATCGCAATAGGAAAAGGAACCAGAACTGAGTTAAGAATAGTGAGCACTTTAAAATGTCCACAGTAAAATAGTTTTACCCAGCAACAAGTCAAATAGTTAATCTTGTTAGGCTCATCATATAGTGTGCACTGTTGCAATACTTGCCCATCTTGGATTAGTTACTCATGTGGGGCATCAAATTAAGCAGTAAGGCAGTGTAATAAATCTTGTAAACGTTACACCTTTGTGATATTGGCCCTAAATATGATCAGGACATGAAAATAAAAATTGCATTTAAACCGTTAAGAAGTAAAAATTTTCAGCATAGGCCCATTATGTCAGCAGCATTGTAATGCTTAGATAACTTCAAAGTGGTTTTAGGCTTTCGTACATGATTTTTGCAAGCAAAGCAAACATCTGTGATTCATTGTTTCTGAAGTTAGCACAGCTTATTTATCTGATGTGTATTAACTTGAGAATTAATGAGGCAAAAATCTTTGTTTTGCTTGCACAATTGAATGAGTCACCACTTTTAAGTCATTTGGATGTCAGTGGGGTGCTGAGGTGCTTACAAATGCAATGTTTAATTTCTCAGAAACTGTGCAAGTGCTATTTTGTATTTGGTCTATTCAAACAAGCAGTTATACACATATGGGGTACCAACTTCAAAAGAGGTATTTTTACTCTACATTTATCTTGATATTCAAATTATATTTGAATTTTTGAGACTGAGGTCAGTAGAACAAAGTAGTGACCTTTAAAGTAAATGAGGTGATGTTTCTTCTAGCTGATGATGTGTACATGCATGTATAACCATATCTTTAACATTCTAAGGTTGCTTTAAACTGTTCCTCTCCTTGTGCACCTACAGGTGCTGAAAACGATCAAAGCACTGTATCTTCCTGTATTTGTATTATATCGAAGTTTTAATCAGAGTATTTCATATTCTACAATGTGGAATCTATAATTTTTCACGACATGTCAGATCTTACACAAAGACATATTTTGTATTCTGTGTGTTGTTTTGCTGCAGCTCAAACCTAGATGATATTACACATACTTTACAGACTTTTTATTGATTTCTTTCAATCAATATCTGTCCCTTTTGAGGGTGATGATACATTTTTCAACCTACTTTCACAGAACTTTTCAGCATGTGTTGGTGCTACCATTTGAAAGCCGATAAAGTGCCCTGGGGGCTATGGGAACTCTTTAAAGCATTGCACATGATTTGGATGCAGGTTTGTTTTTTGCTTGACCATATTTTTGTCATCAAATTTGTGACAGTGAGTCTGTGAACAATCAGGAGGGAAATATGCTTATGTGCACTCTTGCTGAGTGTTGGGTGAAAGGAGATACCACAGCTGGATAACTGATCAGTTATCAAAAATGGTTGCGTTATGTAATTTCCTTCACAACCACGAATTGTTGTTTTTAAAGAGTAAAACACTTATCTCCATTAGTAGTATCTCAGTTTTCTAAACCTTTGGTCACAAAAGGAAAAAAATGCTGTTGGTAGCTGTTGAAAGTTTTCCTATTTAGTTTAATATTTATCAGTTAGAAAATTCAATGTTGTGATATATGACACACACACACACATATATATATATATATATATATATGTATGTATGTGTGTGTACATATAACTTTGGAGGATGCTGGGCTAGCTTTTTTGCCTCTGATTTCAGGCTTTATGCTATGCTGAGCTAAGATAGTCACCTCCTGGCTGCATATTATGCAGAAATAAAATATTGTATTTCCTCTAATGTTGGACGGGTCCTTTAAGCTTTTAAAACTAATGGTATAAACTATCTTAAAATATAGTGGACCACAAGTGAGGCTAGAACAGGTATAAGGCTTTAAGCTTTTTTTGGATTGATGTGTCTCTTCAGGTTGAACTGTTTTTTTTCTTACTGTCTCAAAAAAAAAGAAATGAAACCATCATTGAAAACAGAGCCAAGATTCTCCCTGCTCTCCAGTTGAGTAAGTGGAGTGTTTTGGAGGCTGGACGAAATGTGTTTTTCTTGTTTTGACTTGTAATCTGTAATGTATTTTCATCACAGATGTTTACGTCTAAATTTAAAAAGCCAATGTCAGTGTAGTTTCTGTATATTGCAAATTAATTTGTAGACACATTTACACACAATAAGAATACATAGCATATCTAATTACATTTCTGTTTTAAAAGGAAGTGTTAATATATCATGAGTTACTACTCTGTTTACAAGTAGCTGCACAAATTTTACTTCTGATTTTTACAGACAAAAATACTGTTACTGAATAGTTATAGTAGAAATTTAAAGCAGCAAAGTGGCTGAGGAAGGCTGAACTAAGGGCCATAAGCTCAACAGTTAATCTCGCTAATAATATACAAGCATTTTATCACCACAGTTCAACAGCACATACCTGTTAATTGTTGACTGTTTTTCACACACTTCTTCTCTTCCTTTCGGCTGCTCCCTTCATGGGTCGCCACAGCGAATCATCTGCCTCCATTTAACCCTATCCTCTGTATCCTCCTCACCCACACCAACTATCCTCATGTCCTCCTTCCTGCGTCTTCTCCAAAACATCTAACATGAGCTGTCCCTCTGATGTACTCATTCCTGATCCTATCCATCCTGGTCACTCCCAAAGAGAACCTCAACATCTTCAGCTCTGCTACCTCCAGCTCTGCCTCCTGACTATTGCACACTAATCCAGATATTATGCATCATTGACCAGCATGTTGCTACTTGGGCCACATAATTTTGTGGTGCCATTTTCTCAAAAACAATGTGTGCTGCAGTGCTCAACTACCTGCTGGTGAATTGCTGAGTGCAGGACTGCCACAATGCAGAGGTAGTTTTTCTGTTACCTCAACACCTCTGGAGCAATTAAATTGTTGTACTCTTAATTATTGTGGTGGCATTTGAACACTAACTGCTGGAAACCGAATGACTTCCTGACAGTTACTGGGTCACAAGGCAGTAAGTACTGCTGTGCTGCTGATTAAATTCACCCAATAATTAAGCAGACACCGATTCCTTACAGAGAGTGTGTGTGTGAGAGAGAGAAACACTGTCCTTGTGCTTCCTGTTGCCCCCTGCAGCAGTGGGCCAGTCAGATATGTGTAATTTGGGAAATGAGCAAAAGTCAATTCTACTTAAACAGACAGTGGTCTTTGGACACATTGATGTTCCATGCATTGTTGACTCCCTTCATTTTCCTTCTCTCTGACTTCCTCTGTGTAATTGACAGTGCGATCAAAGGGAACGAGAATCTGTGTCCTAGATTATGATTTTGTGTGTGTGTGTGTGTTTTCAATGGAAGTGTGTAAGAATTTAAAACTAAACAATCACGTAGTGCTTGAACAACTTGGGACATGGCTTTTAATTTTTACAACGTACCAACTGGAGACTTTACAAGTATGCTTTAAACTAAGATTTATTTTATAGTCTCAGTGAGTGTCACATACAAGTACGCACTAATAAGAGTAAGGTTAGAGGTTAGCTAATAAATGTGAGTTTAGTAATGCAAATGCATGCTTGTGTGGGTGCCTGTCTGGCTCCATTAGCTCTTCTTTTCACATCTGTGTGGGTAGGTGGAGCATACACCATGCATTACAGGCGCGCACACCATTGACTTGAAAAAGCTGGAAACTTTTACTTTGAATGTCATGTTTCCCAGGCACAGTAATTATCTACCACAGCATCACCATACTGGAAAATCTTTTTATGCAGTAGTTTCTCTTTTACACCTTAAAACCTACAATTACTCTTATGTTAGTCCTTAAATTGTCCATATATTCGCAAAGTGGAATGAGTTTTGTGTATCCAGGGTAGCTGTATAGTTATGCACTGTTGTGCACACTTTCATGGCTGAGTGGTCTTTTTTTTTTTATGCATTTGTGATAGTGTTGTATTTGTGTTCTCAAGAGGTATTCATTCATGAGGGACTGAGGTTTGGATGTGTTTTCATATTTATGGTGGCTGTGAATGATAATGGTTACTTAACCGTATCGCGCACAAAGCTCATTTTCGAATTTTCAGCTTATTTCTGTGCAGTCATTATATTGCCAGAGTTTCAACCTTGAGGGTTAAAACTGACCTTGAGCATCACATTCAATGACACATCCATCAAATAAAAAGGACCTTCCTAAAGTATCAGGAAGGTTTATTTTTCACTACACTGAGAAAACCTAGAAGATTTTGACCACAATATGCAGTAGATACTAATACATGTTGTGATGTGCTTTTGTTTAAATTGTTGGAAAAGGGTAAAACATTTTAGATAAACTGATAAATTTAACATTTTTGTGTTTCCTTAAAAAATAAAAGACAAAACATCACCAGTAATTCTAATGAGCCTGTGATCCTGTCTGAAGCAGTACACCAAAGCACTGAAATGTTTCCAATCCTCATCAAGTGAGGTCTCCTGCAAATGAACCAGATGATGCAACAGACACTAATATACATTTAAATGCAACTTGGGTCTACAGAAATGTTTGTTTGGTATGCAAATATCAGCTGCATTAAAAGCAAAACTGTTTGTGGAATGAAATCGATGAATAATGCAAGATATTTTGTTAGCAAAAATCATCTACAAACAGTTTACACATGCAAAAAGACAGAGAAAAGCAAATAAGTCAATAAATAAGTCTAAACAGTGATAGGTATTCCATGTTTTTGTATCCATGCACTAAATAGACCATTTGCAAGATATGGATTTTGTGATACCTTAACTGAGGTATCTACCAGTACTGAATATGGATTTAATATACTTTTTTAAACCCCCCCCACTACATTTAAATTCTCTCTATAATGGTTAACGGTGCGTGTCACATCATGCGTGGAATTGATCAGAACAAATTAAGACAATATGCAGCAAGAATTGATATGGTTTAAAAAAAAAAAAGAGTCAGTGGCTTGCCAAGACTAAATGAAGCAGAAAGCTTTTGTAATGACACAACGAAACTAATATTTAACAAGAATCAGTCATGTCTGGCTGATATCCATTCTGCCTAATAAGGTTAGTATTGGGCTGATCCCAATCTGCTAGACTGTATTGCACAATCACTATTATTTTTTTTTAATATATTAAACTTACCCAGCAGTATATAAAGTAGTCACACTTTGCTCAACTTTAAGCAGTGCCAACATTTAAATGATGCAGACACATCCATACACCAGAAATGCTAGTTTAGTAAGAGAATATATATAAAAACAGCACAAACAGGAGTCATTCTGCCTGAATACTGAATATTTTTAATTTTTATAGCTTGAATACATTTTCCTAATCCCCCATTCTTAAACCCAATAAATGGTTACTGCAGAATTTTTACTTCTGTTTTTCCAATGTGGCTTTGCAGCTTTTATTTAAGTAAGGGAAATGAATACTTCTTTCCATACACTGTAAAGCAGGAGGAAATTTACAATGACAAGAAAGCAGACAGGCCTTTTCTGTGCCTTCATTTTATTTTGAAACTACACACCCACCTAGTAGGAGATGATGTATGTTGTATTAAACTGTGTCTTAGGTAAAATCATTAATTTTGTTCTGAATAGAATTTACTGAAGTGGATGTGAACAGATTCTGCTCATGCACTGACTTTCCTCATAAAGCCCATTCATTGGTTGGATGGATTTTAGGGGCACTCTTTTGTCTGAGCATGATGGTGTTTTTAAACAAGACCAAAAGAGTCTGGCAATGTTAATATTTCTCATTACGCAAGACTGTCCACCCAGAGAGAGAGCATATACAATGAACCATTATTTTCTTATTCTCTCCGTCCATCTGTCTGCCCCTCAAATTTTCTCCCTTTTCCTCTGTCTTTGTCACACTTTCAGTCAGTCTTCAAGGCCTTTTTATTCTGCTGGCCAAAAGAACATTGTTCTAATCAAACTGGTTGGGCACAGATCAGAACAGGCTCATTGAAATATCTTTGTCGGGCTTGTTACAATTTGGATAAAAAGCAAAGCTGAAGTTTTTTTTTTTTTATATAATTATAATTTTGATCACAAACCTTATTGTGTCTGGGTAATTTAATTAAATACAGAGACCAGTTCGACCAGTTTTCTAATGCACATAAAAATATACCCCACAGCTAAAAACAAATGCATCATGTTCTTCAACCTAAATTGCAAAGCCTTATATTTATATAATAACCAGTTAATATTTGTTATGCTTCTGTTTTTCTATCTCATTATTGATATCAATATATCATTTGACTGATGGCAATAAATTGAATTGAATCACAACTAAACCATTTCAGACTGTGTGAACTGAAACTGAATTGGGAGATCAGTGCCAGTGTCAAACCCAACAACCTCACACTACTAATGATGCTTCTCATAAGACACAGTGTTTTAGGTGTTCAAATCGAACAGCTAATGTTATTTCTCTGACAGATTCTAAACCAATGTCTGTCTGGTCATTGTCCAACCTATCGCTGCAGTATTGACACTATGATGGCGAGTGACTCTCTGGATGTGCTCTGTATTTCACTTTAAATTTTTGGTCAGAATGACGATTCTTAATCGCACATTCAAAATCTTAAAATGCCATATTTCTCAGTGCTATTACCATTATTTTTTGTAATTACTCTAAATCTTCGGCTGTAGATTGTGCCACAGACTTTGAAGGTGAAATGAGATCAAATTGTCCTTGAGCTTAAAAAAAAAAGGCTAATTCAGAAATGGTCTTTCATATTGCACTTCTGAGACATTCTTCATTAAATCACTGCAGGCTTTATCCTCGACCGGACAAAATACTGTGACCATTATGTTTTGTAAGTGAAAAAAAAACGTTCTTTGCTGGTCATTCAGTGAAAAATAGTCTTGCTCTCTTGTAGCTGAAGTAAAAGTAGTAAATGATGAAAAGAAAAAAACTTATACACTAGTGGACCATGTCTTTTATAAAGATCACCATTTTTAAAACAATTATTCAGAAGGTAGCTTAGGTTAGAAACATGACTACTGTTGCTCCTGTGTTGAAAATGTTTTTTTGCAATTTCGAAAAGGCAGTAAATGATCTTTCTCAGTGCATTTCAGTTGACAGCATTCATTTTAAATAGGCAGGAAGAGCTTTCTATTCAAAAGTAAATGCAGAATACAACGCTTTTTAAAAAGATTTTACTTTCCTAACACTGATTTTAATCTTTTTAAGTGGTTTGCAAGGTAACATTTAGCTGTGCTGCTTAAAAAAAAAAAAAAAAAAAAAAAAAATTCAGTACCTATTCCATAAATGCCAAATCCGCTTAACAATGGAGAACATGAGATTTTTGTTACCTGTACAGCAATACATTGTTGTATGAAAATAGCTGGCATAATCAGCAATAAGTAGGTGTGTCAAAAGAGAGAGCTGTGTGCTGCGATAAGCCAGAAAACCACCACGACAAGCTCCAGCAGTTTTTCCTCCTTCCTGCCTCATCTCTCTCCATCCCAGGTTTGACACGGTTTTCACTATAGTCTCTTTTTAGTTGATGGGAACTCAAATTGGAATTGGAGTGAGGGATGCACAGAAAAACAAATAAAAAAAAAAAATAAAAAAATGATTGTAAGTCATTGTAAGTTGAGAACAAAAGCATTGCGTGATGGGAGAGAGAAATATTCCATCTCAAACAATGAGACAAGGCGGTTAATTACCCAGTTCATTTCTAATTAGTGACATGAGCAGTGCAGGGAATGTAGCAGAACAGGGAGGGTTGCTGTTGTTAGCTGGATGGATTCTGTGTTTCGCTGTGTGCTGCTGCTGAGATAGGCCCTGTGCCTGGAAACAGCGGTGGTTTTGCATCCAGCAGCACCATCAGTGGTCATTCAGAGGGATGTAATGCCAGAAAGAAAGTACTGAATAAAAAGGTGTTTGGCAAAGCAAGGTGCTATTCCTGGGTATGATGTGAGCATGGCGATTGCCTGCTTGATACTCTCATGCAATATAATGAGCAGAAATTGTATGGTACCATCTAAGGTAAACCTCTGTTAGGCTGGTAGACAATACAACAAACTGAATATTATATATAGTAGTAGAATGTTTAATTTCAAGTCTTTATCTTCCTCAAATTTCACATCCTATATTATCCAGACATGTCATACCGTCCCTTTCTTCAAAGCCTGGCTTATGTTTCAACAATCCAAACTACTCCAGCTGGCTGCCACAGGCATGTGTGAGATGAGAGCATGAAAGCAGGAAGCCATGAAACAAAATTGGATAAATGTTATTTCTGCAGGAACGTTTAAATGTGATGCAGGAATCTTACTGAGCTAGCCATGCTTGAAATTGGGTGAAAACGCACATTAACAGAACATGGGAGATTCTGCATTCACCTTTTGTTAACTCCAGTGCTTATGCCATTGTCTCCCTTGTGGTTCTTTGGTTATGAAACCCATTTTGCCCAGTATGAAATATGCACAGATTGCGTATATGCGACATACATATGTGCAGCATATGTGTATATATTCACAAGTGCTTGCAGAGGGATTTACAGTCCATCTTTTGCCCTTAACTCTATTTGGACACTCCAAACTAATTCAAATGTTTTGCCCAAACCGCCTGTAATTTTCAATATAACATCACAAAGGTACAATCAGGGAGTATGGAAACCTGCTGGGATGTAGAGGCCATGGCTTTGTGGACACAATGAAATGAAATCCAGGAGGCAATAGTGTGTTTAGTGAGAGTGTTTTTAGGATCACACAACCTCTCTCCTGCAAATCACCTGTCAGAGAGTATTGAGTCTGACTTCCTCTTTAGGGACACTTTAGGTGCATTTGATTTGCTCTGGCTGATACAACAGAGTCAAGTGGAGCACTTGAAAAGGGATCATCCATCCAAATGTTCCTCATGATGTTAAACGTAACCTAAACCTCCACTGTTTGTAATGACAGTTTACATTTTAGCTCCATATTTGAAAAAGAGAAAAGCAACTCCAGCTCTGTTGATGGATTGTAAGTTGTTGTATAAAAAAGGAATGGAGAAGAAAATAACAAAATTAATTTTCAATTGATTATGCATTTCTCTTTGCATGATACTTTGGTAATCAAAAGTAGGGGTGCAAATCTTTTATTCCAGTTTGTTTTTGGCACCTTGTGTAGAAATAGGCAACATTCGCCGATTCCTGTGAATGTATCAGGGGTTACCATAACACAGCTGAGAATAAAGAGTTGATTTTTCTGGTCTGTATTTTTTTTTTCTTTTTCCTATCTTGTGTGTTTTCACCACTCCCCATGCACTCTGTTCAGAGCTATGAATCCCACCTCTAAGGCCATCGTTTTCTCATAGGGATATGAAATGTGAACATACAAATGTAGTCTTTAAATTTTAACCTCTGAAATCTCCTCATTAAAAATGACTTCTGAATTTAAATGTGAAATTTAATGGGAGACTCGTGATAATTTATGAATCCGGTGTGTTTCTGCATTTGTCAAGATTGTGAAATAGCAGAGCAACAAGTAGGTGTTATGATTTTGTTAAAAAATATACTATGGTATAGTGAATATACTTCTATATATATGTGTTCTGGAGATTCATAAATATAGATTGGTGTTGTGAGATTTACAGTTTTGCAGTATTGTCATGGGAATTAGCAATGTACCAGCTAAAATTAGTCAGTTTCAGGCAAAATGCTTCTCCCAACCAGAATAACCCAAATACTATGTGCCATGCTGGTGTATTATGTCTGCTTTATGTGCAGAATTGGGTTTTATCTGTATCCCTTGTGTAATCTATAGTGCACACTGTTTACATTAGTCATTAAATGTACAAATGGAGTCTGCTTTGCATCTTGTCTTATAGGAGTTAAGACAACCTGTGAAAGATTAAAAACAGCAGAAAAGATAAAGTATAAAAAATAAAATGCTGCAAACACTTTTTAAAAAATATTAGAATAATTTGCAGCTTAATCCTATCGGACCTGTTTAGGTAACTGCTTCATTTTTTGTTTTATTCACACTTGCTGCTCTCACACCAACCAGAAACAACATGTTAACACTGGTGACCGTGGACACTAATTCCCTTGTTCCTTTGACTGTTAGTTAGTTACTGTGACAGTTAGTCACAGAGACAGCATCTGTCCTCTTTCTTTTTCAAACACCCTCTTTTTTTCATTGAATCTTTAACTCCTTGCCTCCCCGTCTCTCTCTCCCTCTCTACTTCTCTGGCGCCTTCTTTCACATTGAGCGTCACAATTAGTGCTCAGACAGGCCGGCGGGCTCATCCAGCTACCATCCAGAAACTCGAGATGTCCCAGACAACTGAAGTTGTTTGGTTCTACTTTGGCTGAGACTAATCGCTTCATTCACTGCTTGTGTGTTCATATTTTATGGCTTTGTCCCACCAATGCGGCTCTTGTGCGGCACAATGGAAGACCTAGGCCGGGAGTCGTAAGGTTCACACAGTTCATTTCTCTCATGCCTGGATGTTTTCTAGTTGCCATGCTTGTTTCTCTCTTTCCATTATTCTTTGTCTTTCTCTCTCTTAGACACCCATACTGTCTTTTCTGCCAGAGACTCATCCAGAATTGTCCAGTGCCAGACATAATTCAAAAACACACAAGAACTCCTTGTTCATTGTTCCATATCAGTCAATTACTGTCTACATTTGTGTGTGTGTTTGAGGGTATGGGTGAGTCTCTCTGAATGTAAGTTTGCCAAAATGAGGGACAGAGCTGAGTGTGTGTGTTTGTGTGTTTGTGTGTGTGTGTGTGTGTGTGGGTGGGTGGGTGTCTGTCAGTCGTGACTGCGTTAACTAACAAATCATCAGTGTCCTAATTTTTTGTGTTGCTTAGAGGCTTGTTTCCAGTCTATAGACAGATCTGACAGTGATCAATAAGCTGCTGTCTTTGTGTGGGTTAGCGTGTGTGTGTGTGTGTGTTTGTGGATCATTAAGCTCCTCTGGGGATGGCACTGTTCTGTTTTCATTTGGCAGACATCAGGGAGGGGGGGGGCAGTCATGTCATTGAAACAACTGAGTCTTCACACTGATAGATAATCAAAATGTACTGCAGAACCGATAGATAGCATGACACCACATGGCAGTCTTCTGAAGTGGGTTGACAGGTTTCTTAGCTGTTCCAGTGAGAGTCTTCGAAGCATGAAGCATCATTAATTAGCACACCTCTTTTATGAAGAGCTTTTATTCAAGTCCCCATTATACATCCTCTAGTACACTCTGTTTACTTCTTAATTTAAATGTTTTTTCGGGCATGTTATTGAACCCAACACAAGCTTATATGTAGGTGAATAACAGACCCAAAGTCCTGGGAACCAGGCCAACCCTCCATTAAATCTCATCAGATGTCAACAAATATGTATCTTTTGAATTTGTTTAACGGAGAAACATCCCTGTGTACTACAGTAGATGTAGTATGTATCCAATAAACCCACAGTATTCATATGTAAACCATCATATGTTTAAATACTGATTACTTTTAAGATGCACATTCTACAAAAACAAACATATGATACAATGATAAAATATAGGCTGTACTTATTAGAAATAAATATTTGCATTTCTAGCTTTTGAGCCCAACTTAAAAAAACAAAAAACAAAAACTCTGTGTGTATTTGGAGCAACTTAGGAGTTACACAGTAGTAGATGTTTCCTCTCAAAGCTTCTCCGGTGGTTTCATTAGAGGAGGATGTAGCATTAGAGGGTTGGATGTAGCACTTTTTGTCTCAGCACTTACTACAAATAGTTTTTTTTTTGGAATCTTTTCAACTATATCACAAAATTCATTGATATCAAACTAAAGGAATTCTTTTGTTAAAACCTGCCCCTTTGCCAGGGTAAGTAGTAACAAAAAGAGTGAAGAATTAAAACTCAGACTACATCAGAAATTATACATGTTAGTTTATTGTAACAGCCTCCAAAAATACAGACTAACCAATACCCTATCTATTCTATTCTGCATCTATTCTGCACTTGTAAAATGCCCAGTGGGCCTAAATACATAACTGCTGCGTCAGTCGACTGAGCAGTTACCATATCCTCCTGCTGCACACTGAAGACTTTTCGACTCACGTGATAGGCCACATGGAACAGCTGTTTTTATCCTTGTTCTCTGAGGTTTTGTAATTTCTTGAAAAATCTGCCCAGTGTCACATGGCAGAAAGTATTTTCTGGCAACAGACCTTCACTGTCTTTCCTTGCCTCACCTCGTCTGATGCAGATTTAAGTATGTTTTATTGCCACACCTCTGTCAGGTTTCCTCAGCTCCCACTGTTCACACTGCTCTGAAATTCCACTTGCAAGATGAGGAAAGAAATGGTCATACACGAAGTGATTTTTGGGTCTTTTCTTCCGATGAAAACAGTGTTGTCACAACCATCCCTGTTACAACCATCCTCGGTCTCCTCTATTAAAAGAGTAGCACAACTAAAGTGAAACACTTTTTTTTGTTCTTTTCTACACCATCATCATTAATCATTGTACGGGGGGAGACATTTACACAATTAAGAACAAGCGTTTCATCCACCACTAAAAAGGATTCTTTTTTTTTCTCTGTCTTGAAACTGTTCATATCTTTCTTTTTAGTTTGTGCGAGTCATTTGTGTTGTCTAATTATTTGTGGTGTTGTAGTGTAAAGGTTGAGAAACAGTAACCTAAAGGTCACCAGACTGTGTCATCATCTCAGCTTTGGGAAACAAGTGATACAGTGTTTCTCAGTGATAATTCTGCATCAGTGGGAGCTGGAGCAGGGAGAGATGCAGAGCAGACTGAAACTGAGAGGTGTACAGGATTAATATGAAACATTGACAAACAGTAACTAGAAGAAGTTTCTTTTTTTTTTTCTTGATAAATGACTTAAATCATTTATTGATTATTGATTTATGTGGATTGACTAACTCTTAAATTACTTCCTGATTTTCAGTACTCCATATGAATGCAGCTAAAATGTAAACATAACATTTTGACTATAAGCTCTGCAACACAAATCTGGCAAAAGGTCAACTGTCTTCTTTTCCTTTATTAATATGAATGAGTTCATTACACACTCCAGAATCCTATAAGCCAAGAGTTTGCGATTATTCAGCAACCATATGTGTATAGTTTTATTTTTTGTCAATAAATAATATTCAGTTAAAAAAAGCATAGTGCCTGGGATTATTTACAGAGAGTAATTCCTCACTGTTGTCAAAACAGTCATTTATTGTGACACAGAAAAATGAGCTCCCACACTAACATATGGTGCATATCTGGAAATGTGAGCAAATGAATCCCAGCAGTTGTCTCTTATAGTGTTTTGGATGTGTATTATTGAAATCTCTCATTGCCCCTTTTGTTTTGTTTATACTATCCTTATTAACAGGAGTGGAAAACATTTAATCAGAGAAAGAGAAAAGATTGGTGATTAAATTTTCTTGTAACAAAACTGCCCTCTTCTTAATTTGTCTTTTAAAATCTGATTCAGAAATAACCTAATCAGTTGGTTTTGCCCTGGCAGCTCTTTCCCAGGCAGAGACACATGGGCAGGTGGCTGCTTGACGGCCATTGGCATTCTCTCCAACAAAGTGTGCAACACATCAACACTGGGATTAAACTGGGTTTGCTCAGGCGGGAACACCAGTTCCTTGTTGAGAAAAAGTGGCACTATTACTGGCATGTCCCTAACCCTCCCCAGATTTATAGCACACACTTTGCATATTGTGTGAGATAGAGCAGGCTCTCCTGTCTTGATTGCCATTATTGGATGGAGATTGATTTATTCTGCTGCTGTTGTGGGAAACAGCTCTAACTTCAATTCTAACCGTCTGCATTTTTCCATGAAAGTTCACTTAATCCTTTCTTTCAATCTCTTGAAACTGTTGTGGCTCCACATCAGATGGTGCCAGACAAAGCTATTTGAAAAACTGGAAGTGCTCTAAAAATATCTATCTTTTAATTATAATGTTAATTGAAAATTTTTAGTAATAACTGAATCATACAGAAAAAAAAAACAGGGCATCCAATTCTTGTCTCATGCTTTTTTAATTAAAGGGCTATTGTCTAAAAATCCAAAGCCCATTATGCTGTTGCATTCATTTTGTAATTATGCCCATCTCTGCTAATCCACTAACTTATTTCAAGCCGTGTTCCGGTTGAATAAACCCCTCATTGTTTCTCTTAATTCCTTACTCATGGCTTAGTTGACATTTCCTGAATTTGTGGTATATGTGTAGAAATTAATGGAATTATGAAATTGCTGTTTCTAATTTGCAGTTGTTTATGGTGACTAAGTTTGGCACATTATGTAAAATACAGAATGTGCAGAGGGCATACTTCAGGATGAACATTATTTTGTAAAATAAACTGCAGAGAGTTAGGGGTCAGTAGGTTGACGTTGAGACCTTTTTAATGGACCTGTGTGTCCCCATTGTGGGGACTTATGGCTAGTCTCAGGTAATGTATGTAATGAATCAGTTGGTGTTAAGTACCCATGAGGAATATAAAACAAGTGAGTGTATGTTGATTCTTTGGATGTGTATGTTTGAGACAGACCTGAGTGAGTAGGAGACAACATGAGACAGAACATGAGACAGAGCAAGCAAAATTGATAGGATGAGAAAATGTACAACTCGGAAAAATTGTTCAGGGATGAACAGGTACACAGCAAGACGAAGCTCCAAATGTCAGGACCTGTGCATAGAGGCGAGAGAGGCAGAGAGAGAGAGAGAGAGAGAGAGACTTGCTGACCCTGGTCGGTCCCCTATTGATAGAGTTGCCATGGGAACATGTCAGAGCCCAGATGAAGGGTGCTGGAGGTTGAAAATTGCGTGTTGGTGTGTGTGTGGTGTGTGAGAGCGACTGGTCATGTCACTTACCATCGTCAGTGTGAGCCTTGGTACTTAGGCTCTCAGAACTCACACAAGCACACATTCAAGTGTGCACACACAAACCGCTGCCAATTGAGATAGATCAGCGATTTGTTTCTTTCTGCCCTTGTGTCCTGGAGCATGGCATTACTATGTTAAAGTTGAGGTACTGTGAGGTATGCAAGATTATTGTATTATTTGCACAGATCAGACAGACCTATCCTTATTCAACAGATATAATTTCAAGCTAGTTGGCAATACAGACTCTGGTCATGTTTGTGGAGCCCTTCTCTGTTTCCCTCTCATCTGAGTTCTTCATGAAGTTGATTTATTTGGATATATTCCCCTAGGAATTTTGTCAGCAGCTGTTGGTTGCATATCCATGACCGTGCGATGCCAAAGTCGTGTTTATGCCCTTACATCAGGAATAACTGATGTAACTGAATAACTATAATTGAAATAGACAGAGTTATTAAGGAAACACACTTAATTACTTAGCTAGGCAAGCGAGGGGAACCAGCATGTTCACAACCTTTTCACAAAATACTAAAGAAACATCAATTCATTAACCTGACATTGTACGGTTTAGACGCTCAACTTGATGAATTACTATGTATGATGGCACTATACAAACCTGGCATATTTAAAGAAATCAATCTGCTTTGTGTTTGTTGACCTGCAAAGGTCATTTCATAATTGGGATCTCATCCACACTATTTGTGATTTTTCTAAGTCAGTTGATGTAAAACTGTGAGGCTGGTCTGTGTCTTTGTGGCTAATACATGCTGGGCTGTGTAACACTTGAGACTCGAGATCATCTGCTGGACAGGGTTTTGTTTCACCTGCTACGTATTTGCAAACTTTATTGGTCCTGAAAAGGAAAATAGTAGTTTTTTTTTTTTTTTTTTTTTTAGTAGCTTCTTGCAATAAATAGTCAGCTGTCAGCAAATTAATTCGATGTCTGAGGTTTATGTCATTAATGGACAAAAACTTTTTAAGGCAAATTTAGAAATGGGCTTTATAAACACTATACACTGGTAAAACGTGCTGATCGAACATTATTAATAATGCAAGACACAGAGCTGCTCCATTGCGCCATATATAGGCTGCCTCTGAAAATGTTAAACATTCCTCTAACAATTCACAACATTTGTCCACAGTAACTGATGCTTCAGTATCCAGAAAAGGATGACTCGGCTTATCCCAAGCATCTATGAGCTGACTGAAATCATTCTCTGAACTTGACTCTATGCAGGGAAGAAGATTAAAAAAACACATGAATTTAAATGAGGCTCTGTTGCAGCCATGGCAGCTAAATCATGTAACAAATCAGGCAGTGCCAAGTCATCTCGGCATGTCCAAATGGCCCTTTCCTAAAACTCAGCTCTGTGACACAACAGCGTGCCCAGATCTCTCTCTCTGTCTCTCTCTGTGTTCCTGTCTTTTCCAGGGACATGAAGCTGGGAAAGGTCTCCACCACCTCCTGGTGCTGTTACTGCAGGGTCAAAGGAGAGACAGTTTAGGCAGCCAGAAGTCATAAACCACAGCACAAGAGGAGGGTTAAATGGAGAGGTTGAAGCTTAGTGAGAAACAGGAGAGTTAAACACAGCTCAGTGGTCCTGATGAAAGTCAAGTGAAACTGCAGGAAACATCCAAAACATTAAAGAGGCTCACTATACTTCCTTCATGTTTCTGTAGTTTTGTAATGTAATTTGAGTATAATTTGTGTGTGTGTCTGTAGATAAATTCTACATTTTGAAAGTTCAGCTGGATGAACTAAAACACTTTAGATTTTCCAATATCTCGTTCTAGATCTCTTTCTAAGAAACTTTCTGGAAAATATTAATGAGTGATTAGCAAACTATTACTATTCTTTGTGAGCTGTTTTGTATCTTATTGGCAAGTGTGTGTTATCTGTTGTTATTACTGCCATAATTATGTTGCACCAGCAGCAATCTGCACCTGCCAATAGACCAGTAGGCTCCTGTCAGCAAGTCACATTAAAATTGAGTGATCGCATAATTAGGTAAATTAATTAAAGATAATTAATGAAGGTTGGCACTACATTTTACAAAAGTTTGTCACTTGTGGTCGCCCGAGATAACGTTTTGATTCTCAAAATGCTCCATTTGTTTTGATGAATCATGTCAAAAATGAGAAGAGAAAGTAATCCCGTGTTTTTAAAAAGCAGTTTTTCAGTTTTGGTGGAAAAAAAAAAAAAAAACCCTCCAATCTCTAATAACCAGATGGAAAAGAGGCGGTCTGCACCTTGATATTTAATATGATGATGCGGATGACACAGATGGTCTTTTTCTTGTTTCCTTCTCAGAAAGTCACAGAATCCAAGAAAGCTGAGCACCACTGGGACATAGAGGCACCAGACATTTGGAGGAAAACATCATTAAATACAGGCTATAACTTCAGTGTAACTGTTTTGTTTTCCTATCTGGTTTATGACAGTGTTCTGCCAGCTTTACCCATGTATTTATGACAGACATTTTATTCCAACAATGTTGGGGTAAAAAAAAAAACATCATAAAGTACAGCGGGACACAGTCATAGAATTGAGCTATGCTTGCTATCTAGATGCTGTCCTTTTATGACTTTTTGGGAGATGGTGTCATCCCCCAGTGAAAAATGATGAGTCTCAAAACCGTATCCTCCTGTTCAACAGGTAAATCATTCCACCGGAGCAGCTTCCTTTTTGTCAGTCTGCCTGAGGGCGGGGTGTTCATGTGAGGAACAAAGCCAAAAAGTGTGTGTGCATGTGTTTATATATGCATCTCTGGGAGCGTGAGTCCATGAGTGCTGGTGAGGAATAGATAGTGTAAGTTTCATTACATTTTACCATAGGAAAAGGAGAAGAAATCTTTTAAACCTGGAGAGTTGTGACTTTGAATTTAGTCAGGGTTTGTTGCTTTGGAAAGACTGAGAATCACTCTTAGGTGCAAGCAATATTTAACAAGAATCTCTTTTTTAATGGCTGTGAAAATCTAATAAACTGGTCATGCCACCTGGTTATTTTTCTCAGCTGCTGTGTTCCTGGTATGAGAAATTTGCAGGATAGTCTCTAGTCATCCAAATTTTATGAGTGTTGTATCCTCAAATGTGTCCACACTGCCCAGAATTGCAGAGACAACTTTTGCTGTGAAAAGAGATTTCTATTTAAATCATAATTAGAGAACAGTCATCATTATTTTGTCCTCTGTTTTATAGCCTTAATGATTGTATGAATCTTAGATAAATCTGTCATTATTTATGCTGAAAAGTTGGGCATTTTTCTGTGGAGTCTACATCAGTGTCGCATTGTGCCAATGCAGATGAGACGGTGCGAGGGGGCAGAAAATGAGCTCATTCATTGGGCTACAATCTTCATTTTGCAAAGCTACAATTCCTTTCTTTCGGTGCCCGCCAGCCTCTTCTGTGCTGCCAAGCAGCTGAATGTTTTGCGGAGTCATGGGCAGCATGGCCGGGCTACAGCGAAGGGAGATGCCAAATTGATCAGTCTTTTCAACTGCAGCCAAAAACTGCCACCATAATACAGTTAGGGCTTGATCATGTTGTTGCGATCCACAAAGCACATAACAGAGACAGAGGCAAGTACACGGGCAAACCCTGCTAACACATCCGGCCTCCTTCTCCTTCTATGTCTTTGTTTTACTGTCACTGTTTCCACCTTCTTTCTGTTTATGTATCTCACCACCATTTGGCTCTCCACTCTCTCTTTTCTTCTTTCTCAAATCTCTCTCTCAGGACTATCTTGGAAGCGGTAACAGGTGCTGGTTTCCAGCCTCTCTTTTTCGGGCTGACCACTCACAGCCTGTGTGTCTAGTTCAAACACACATACACACTCACGGGCACCATCTCATGAGCACATTAATCCCCAGACAGGTTGAACAGTCTGGCCCATGTGTTAGGTCCAGATGGGGCTGCCCCATTACTCTGGCTGGCTGGAGTGGAGAACACACTGGCACACAAGCATAGAATAGCACAGGGGAATGGACGCACGCACGCACGCACGCACGCACGCACGCACGCGCACACACACTCACACACACAGGCATAGGTGCATAGGTGCATAGGTGGATGCATCGTTTCAGGATGGGCTTGGTGTAATTAATGTGAATACCTGCAGAAGCAAATGCAGGTGATTTGGGTTTTGAGATCCAGGAGGAGGCTACAAATTCTAAATAATAGTATGCACTCACAAAATTGTAAGAACATAATGTGAGCTGCATAAGTAACAAACTCAGTTAAGGTTCATTTTGACTGATTCACTTTGTAGGATGTAAGATTTCAAGTCACTAAGCCAGTTATAAGTAAACTGCCCGATTGCAGTGAGGACCTTGACAGTTTGTCAGTATGTGGAGTTTTAATTGTTAACAGTTGACCATACTAGAAAACTTTAGACCCTCAGGACAATAGAGTTTTGCTGCTGTTGTTTTATTTTTTCTTAAAGATTAGAGGCTTTGTGTGACTATAAGACTGAGTTGCAGTGGTAAAGGAAGTAAAAATGAAGAATGGATAGTTAAACACAAGCAATGCATTAAAAAGGTATAGTTTTGAAAAGACTTGAGTGAAACATCTAGTGAAATCTTTAGGTATTAGAGCTTCACAGCTGATACATGTATCATTTCCTTTGAAGAACCTGTTGAGTGTACAGTGTATTGAAGAATGGAGGACAGATTAGAGGAAAAGTGGCATAATTTGCTCTGTGAGGAAATGCTACTGTATGTCACACAGAGGAGAGCATTCTTTATCCAGTGCACTTGAAGTTAATCAGCAAATGACATTTTGCTTAACAGCTTAGCACAATACCTCAACTTCACGAGCATTACACTGTTTATCAAGTCTCTGCATTGAAATACACACTGTGGCTTCCTGAGAGCAGCATATTTATCAATGGCAACTGCTGCACAACTGATTATAAATTTCTGTAATGCACGAATGTATTTTCGCACAACTGAATTACTGCTTGGCTCTAAAGCGCTGCCGTATTTTTTATTTTTTTGAATCTCTCATGTTTACTAAATAATCATGTATCCCTCCCTGAATTCAACGAATAATAGATGCCATCGGTTAAGTTGGTGTGTTTAATTCTTGTTTACTTTTCATTTGTTGTTCTCTTTTCCCTAAGGCTGATCATGATTCTGGGGTGTACACGGTCTAACATCCCATTCATTTTTATAATTGCAAAAGTAAATCAAAGTATTTCATATGCAAATGATCAACAGCTATTTAACCTTGTTAGTTAATGAATTTGAAATAAGTAAGCCTTGGGGTTTGTGTTGCACCCGTTAGATTTTATTTTTATTTTATTCACGTTTAGGTGTACTCTGTGCGGTGTAATTCTATATAGTTTTAAGTCAAATAAGTCTAATTGGGAGTCGTACATTATGAGCAAGTTTTCCTTGAGGCAGCTTAGCACTGGAGCTTTCTCATGATATTTTCCCATTTATTGAGATAGTGGGCAGACTGCAGAGGATTAAATTACAGAGCAGAACACACTCAGTCTTTATTTATTTTAGCAGCAGGTGGAGAGGTCTGAGCAGTGCAAACAGATGAAAATAGATGTGGTCACCCTGAAAAGGCTTTTCTTTGAAATAAACAAACAACTATTAAGCTGCTGTAATCTGTATGTAAAGTCAGTACAATGAACAATGAAGGAATATCATCTACTGTAACTAAACAGGTCACTCAGGCTGCAACAACCCCAGCACTGGAGTCTGGTTAGGTCTACGTTAGTCGCAACCGGTCCACTCCGGTTGAGTAGGGACCAGCTTGGTTGCAGAAGGTCCTGGGTTTTTGTGTCATGGTCCAGTGGTTCTCAGGGAACCTGCACTACCAGGTCTATTTGTATTTCATGTGATGATTGTTTTCTTGATTAGGTGATTTATTGTTTGGGCCATTCGACTAAAGGGTGATAAATTTTTATAACCCTGTGATTTCATCAGGTTTCTTTTCTTTTTTCTGGCTGAGGAACAAACCAAAACCCAAAGATATTCAACCTTTAAGAAGCTTGAAAATGGACTTCAACATAGTCAAAGTAATTGTTAATTACTTTTCCGTCAAATGAACAAATCTTTTATTGCATCTTTGCTAACGATACAGCTTGGTTATTGAGTTTCCTGTTGTGACATTGCTTGAACATTCCAGCTTTTGCTCACCACCATCCTGGAGCCTGAGCCTGAGAAACAGTTACCCGTCTGTGGGAGCAAACACAAGCTAAATTTCCTTATCACGTTGCATCATTGATTTATAGTGATAAACCCCTGATCCCTGTGATATTTCATATCTATAGAAACATCAGTATGGAAGCACTGTCAGCTGCGTTGGTGTTTATTCAGGATTTCCCTGTGTAGCCTGTTCTTAGGGGGCTTAAATCCCTCTCCTCCTTCTTGTCCACCTTCCCCTACCTCTGTGTCTTTCCTCCATTCCTGCCTCTGTCTGATTAATTACAAGGTCAGTATAAACAAAAGGGGGCAGTTGTTCACATGTTCTGCTATTTCATTGGCCAAGGCTATATTCATTCTCCGGCCTTTCATTTATCACCACTCGACCTTAGTCCGACTGGAGCCATTGCCTGCCATAGTGAGGGCGATTCCAATTAATTTAATGGACTTGTGGGTTGATGTTTTTCTTAGCACTCTCAATAACGCAGTCATTTATATGCTGATTTGCTATTTTTCAGTGTTGCAGGCAGCTGGACGCAAACCATAAATCCAAAGGGTGCCTCTGCAGGGCATAACTCATCAGGGACATGTTTTGTCCCAAATCAAAACAACACCTAGAGTTTTTGACATTGAAATTTCAGCCGATGTGAACTGTGGTGGCCTTGTTCGTAATGGCAGGGTGCAGCACCAGCCTGCTGAGATTGCTTGTCTCAGCAGTATCATTAGACAAATCCCAAAATTATCATTATCGTGAATCATCCACCACAGACAGAGGCAGTAGATAAAATGGGGACAGCAAGGATGATTGATACCTTGTATTCATAAACTAGACAAAGTAATCTAGCCAAGGCGCTGTATTACTGCCATTATTTGTCCTAAATTAGACTTGAATTACAGTGACTAAAAGTCGAGCATTTGTGGTGTTTAACTTCACGGAAAATGGCTTTAAAGGGCTTCTGGATCAGGATGCTGCATTGTTTTCGTCTTTGTAGTAAGTCTTTCATTTCATGAGTTTATTAAAATAACTGTACTTACACTTCTTTTCTCTTTTTTTTTTAATGAGCTGCTGTTGTTCTCTGCAATAGAACACATGTACAGTACCATGTACTAGTTCATCAGATTGCAGATATCCTGGGAATACTCAGTATAAACACCCTGTTCTCTATCCTATCTATGCCAGTATTGTCACTGAATACTACAAACATATAGACTAAATAAGCCTTGTAAGCTGTGCTGTTACTTAGTGAGCACAATAATAAACCAGAGGGAAGTACACCTAAAATATTTCATACAGTGTTTGTTGAAAATTAAAAAAAAAAAAATCTATTGGGAACACCGTCTTTGTGAAAACTAATAAAACATATATTTAATAGCAAAGGTTAGTCCCACTTAAAAAAAAAAAACAGAACTGCAAACAGGAACTCATTTGTATGCAATTAAGAGGATGCACTTCTCTTGAAGATCATAAACTTGATCATAAAGGTGATCCTGAGAATTATTTGAAATATTTGTTTTTGTCTCATTAAACTGACACACAAACCAAAAACCAGCACCATTCACTGCAGCTCAGGCAGTACTGTAGGAAGAGCACATTGCAACCAGGTATCTGTTTTTGGGCTATTGCCTCCAACTGTATGAATTATTTACACTAGTGAAGCAAATTTATTTTTTTATGTTTGGTTCTTTTTACAAGGATCCAACAAATGTAGTGGTGCATACTTGTATATGCTCTTGAAGAATAACAAAAATACACTGTGGATCTCTCAGGATTTACAAATGAGGTCTGATCTCACAGGACCGTTGAAAATCTAGACCAAGGTCATGCCATTGGCTTGAGTTCTGTGTTTTAATGTGCGTTGTGTGTGGGTTTGTACGCATGTGCAAGCGAACATAAACATGGTTATGTGTATCGTGAACTTACAGTACATACAACAAGTGCACACATAAAATGAAGACCCACACACTCACATTTGCAGACAGATGGAGGGACCGGGGCCCTTTGCAAGGTCAGTGTCACCGAGCCATGACAGAGATTCAATGTACTAAATAATCAGAGCGCTGACCTTTCATGGGAGCAAGATGAGCAATTTATCAGCTCCATCGACCTGTCGCTCACGTCTTCATCTAGTGTTTGTCATAGAAGGTGTGAGGGGTGGACATTAAAGGTTATGTTTATTTACTTGATGAAATTTTGGTGGATTGTGATTCTAGTTAATAAGAGAACAAATCTCATTTTATCTCATTAAGCGTAAATTGAAATGTAATGCATTTGTCACCGAGGTTGACAAAGATATTTTTCTTGCTTTTTGTTGGCGGATGGGTTTCAAATATTGCAAAATTAGATTTGATTGCAGGTGCTCGTGGTATGGTTTTGCTTGTGTGTCCCAGCCGTATGAGTTTCTCCTCTGCTTATTTATTCAAGTGGATAACAACACACCACTTCAAATCCTGTCAGCCCTAGGGCTGTCACCAGGACAGATTCAATCACAATTCAATCTTATCATTTGGATGTGGGGGAAATGATCTTTTCCAATTCAAACTTTACAGTCGACAGTTGACTTTTTAAAGTAGCTTGCCTTGTTGTTTTAGTAAAGGGTGCTTTTAAAAGTCATCATCAGTTTGACCTGTTGCAGGGGTCTGCTGACCCATCAGTAAACTTACTGTCTTATTGCCTTGCTCTTCAGCAACAACAAATCAAATGATTGACTGACTGTACAACCCTGTCTGATTACCACAGACAATTGGGGGCTTTGTGCTGTGTATGCTGTGTTCAAATTACCTTAAATGAATTATGTACTAGTTCAGATTTGTTTTTGTTTTTTTTTCAAGTAACAACCATTCTCAGTGCATTGTGTATTTTGCAGCACTTTTAAGTAATTATCATCTGGAAAGTAATACAGACAGCTTTGTTCATAAGAGGAGATACCACCTGGAATGCATCATCCCTCCACAAAGCAACTAGCCTTAGCAGAAGTATCTCTTTTTGCAAAAGCAAAATACACTTGTGGCAGTACTTTGCTTGTGTTAATGTAACCACTGCACATTGTAGCCCGACTTGTCTTGCTTACCATGAAATTCTTGGATAGATGTGTTTAGACAGCATCCATTTAGTTGAGTAATTCTTTTTAAAAGTAGATGCTTATTCATCTGTGGGCATGGACTGAGCTGGCTTCTTTTTTGTTGTTTGTCTTGCACTTCTTTCCCTAGTTATTGGATTTTGTGGAGGTGGGATATTTTTGTTGCACTTCTCACCTTTATATGACTTTATTTCTCAGTGCACATCATAGGCAAAAGATGGGAATCTTCTCTCATAAAGCCTTTAATCTCAAGAGGCACTGTGTTGTTAGTGAGTCATAACAAATGTAAACAAAAATATAAAAGAAATATATAAAAAGAAATCTCAAAAATATTGACATGCAGCGAGGCTTTGATTAAAGACTACTTGGAACATGCAACTAAACAGGATGAATGCACTTATCTTGGCTCTTTTCAAAGGACTTACAGTAACACTTGCTCTTGGAGCCATTTCGAAAATGAAAGCCCCCGCTGTATGAAGCTGCACTCTTCAGGTCTGAACAGATGAAACCATGCCTTCCATGCTTTGTTGTAGTATTGCTTCTGTGGCATCTCTGTTTAACGGTCAGTAAAAGGGAGAAAAGATGGATGGAAAGACAGAGATCTTGTTACGATACAGCTGGGACCTGCGCTCAGTTTCACGACATCAGAAATATTATGGTGCGTGTCTGAGCTGGCAGAACACACCAGTAAGCCGCAGGCCTCCCATTAAATTGAAAGGCATGTCACTCCTGTATTGCTTGTCAATAAAGGCGATGACCTCTGGGAAGACTGGACATAAGAATAGCTTCATAAAAATATGCTCCAAAATTGAGTTTACAGCAGTAACTACTGCAACAAAACAATAGAAAAATTCTTGTAATTTATTTTAAAAGACTGTGTTGAGTTTTGATTCATTAGTCACAGAAAATATCTTATATGTGTATATATCTTCTGTAACTCTGAGATTATTTATCAACATGGATAACTTGAACTTTAGTTCGATATTTAATTTAACATATATCTAAATGATTATTCCTCCAGTTTGGCACATTGAAGCTCATTAAGGTAATTTAACATGTATCCTAACAGCATGTTTGGAAACCAAGAGCAAACCAATTTGCCAGTATCCCTTTGATGATTTATATATAAAAAAACTATGTATTATCATACTGGTTGCATTGAAGTTGTAGTCTCATATTCTGTGCTGTGTTAAAATTGTTAATCATAATATAAAGTATACACAATTTATGGTTAATGGTCTAAAAGTTTCATCCATTTTGGTTTCTTTAAGAGAAGGATTTGCTTAATGTGTATGTGTCTAATATTACATGATTACAGCTTGTTGTGTAATTATAGTCCATGTTGATGGTTAAATACTCAGTGATGGTAGGTTACATACATCCAGTTTCAGTTTTCACAATGATATTTCTTTAAGTCTGTATTTAAAATAGGATAATCTTTGAATAGTTGAATATTCTGAACTGGTCTGAGCAGTGACCCATTTTTCACATCCAGCATAGTTAGTGTCAGTATCATGTTTGAATTATTCTTCGAGCCTATTTTGGATTCTGTGTAATATTCCTGCAAAGATGTGAACTCTTCATAATTTAATACTATTCTTTCTCTTGCTGTATTATTAATTTTTTAACTGGTTGTGCTGAGAGGGGGAGCAAAAATTGATCCAAACTTTTGATATCATCCCCTTATAATTTGCTTGTCCAAGACCTTTTCCCTGTAACCTTGACATTTCCTCACTTTTGTCTTGGTGCATGATCACAGGTCTTGCATGAGAGTTGAAGTAAGCAGATATGGCTAAATATTAATGAAGACAAAGCTTTGAACAGATTTAGGTTAATATATAACTCAATAAATTATAAGAACCTTTTAAAATCTGCAGCATCTTAACATGAAACTGCAAAGAATTTGCACATGTACACACAGTATGTAGAAAAAAATATAAATTATATAAAAATATAAATTTAATATTTGGCATTGATTAAAAGTAGACAGTAGCTTATTAATTTCTGTTTATACATGTGTTTTGTACATTGACTTGATAAAATACTTTGTGCATCTCAGGAGAAAGTCAAATCAATGACCTCGATGCTCCTGAGACTGGCAGGTCAGGATGTTGGAGTGAACTAGATGAATCAGGCAGCAGCTCGCTCGATCGATTATGATCTAGACTGCTGTAGGAGGCTAAGAAAGTGGAGAGGTAAGCATTGGCCTAAGGCAAAATGCAAACATCTGTGTTCGTTCAAACCAATTAACTGTGAGGACTTGTAACGGTGCCGATCAGTGAACGTTCCCACCCTCCACTCCTCCTTCATTAATGCGGTTTGCCATTTTCTCATCTTCATTTTGCTGGTCTTTGGCCCTTCTAGCTGCCATCTGTCTTTTTCCTCCCCTCCCCTCCATGCATGCCTTTTTCCTCTGCAGCTTTCATTTTCATGCCCTCTCTTCCACCTCCCTCCCTCCCCTTTTCCATACTGTCTCCACCTCTTTGTCTCTTTCATTATCCCTCCCTCACTGCTTCATGCCCTTTTTGTACCATTTCTTCTTATGCATAATGGAAATATACAGAAGAGATCACTGATTGTCTTCTTCTGTCCTCCCTCTTTCCTGTGCTTCCTCCGCACATGCCTCTCTTCAGTTCTTTTTTTTTTTAATTTCTTATCTACATTGCCTGTCTGCATTTCACAGCTCCCCACCATGTAATAATGTGCAAACGCACCACACAAAATATTGACTTAAATCCTCCAATGCTTCTGTTCACCGTTGGTGGTCCTTTATCTCTGGGGGTTGTGGAAAGGTGACTGGATGGCTCCCCATCATTAAAACCTCATCATCTGAGATGACAGTGTCTGCTATTATTGACTTACACTTTTTTTTGCACAAATGATGTCTCCATAAAATCCAGTTGGCAGATGACTATTCAACTGCAGTTTCATTAAAGGTGAATTTAACACCTTATGAATAGAAGAATAATAGTGAGAGAATACCATAATATGGACAGGATAATATCAATTCTGGCACAAAACCTCTCTAAGCAATTTCACTTCATATTCTTCATTTTCTAAAATACAAAAACTGACCAGGGCAGGCAATAATGTGTTTTGGGTTTCTTGGACCGCTTTCAACATAGAGACAGACAGACAGACAGAGAGAGAGAGTTGCGAAATAGAAAAAGATGGAAATGTCAAAGTGGTTCGTTTCAGTGGAAGACATGTTCCTGGGCTGAGGCATCCCTAAAGGTCACGTCAATAATTCTCCTGTTTCTCCAGCTGGCCATTAATCATTTGCTCGTACGTCTGTCATCATAGGGGGCTAATGAGATCTACATAGATCATGTCATTCTCTGGCTGGAGGACAACCCTGCTGTTTAAAAAAAAAAAAAAAAAAAAAAAAAAGTATGTCATTGATCTTAGGTTGCTCTCTGTGGATCCACGTGTGGCCAGAGTCCATTTTGCTCTGCAGTGATGTCAGCTACATACATGTGAGTGATACGATGGAGCTTTTTTGTAGTAGCATGAAACACACGAAAGCACGAGGGAATAAGTTTTGTGACTGGAATATCCTAGTTCCAAAAACATTCTATCAGATATTTTAAAGTGCAGTGTCACATAATGAAAAAATAAAACTTTCCCTGAAACTTAGGTAGTGAAAAGAAAACAGACTGCATTTTGTTTGTGCTGAACTGGATTATTTGTGCATATTGGCCATAAATGTCACCTGCTGTTGGGGGAGCAGCATTAGACCTTGGTCATCTAATTTTTGGCTTTTGGAAGGTACAGAATACGGAACGTATGGCTCCAAAATGAAATATCCAAAGTTTGATTAAAGTGGCATCTTGCCACCTATTCAGACAAAGATTGATTGCACAAACTTAGAACAAGCGATAGCACATTACATGTTCTGTCTTCATTAACTCTGAGCTTAGATCTAATATTAGGTGGACACATAAGCAACTTTCTGCTCATAAATGACGACGTTATATACAGTAGATGAAGTTACAAGACATGAGTCAATATTTCATAGCATTCACAACAATTTCCTCACCAAGGTCTGAAATGAATTTTAACCAGATTAAACCCCCATGCTCCATTAATCATCCCGTCAATCAATAAATCTACAGTTCAGATCAATTAAACTCTCGTTTAACTATGTCGAAAGATGGTCATTCATCAAGTTTTTGTAAATTTAAAGTGGCTATACGTCTGGGACTCTTTTTCAAACCACTGAGTGGATGACGGATTGCTGGTCAGTGATGACTCAACCTTTACAGATGGGAACACTGAAACCTCTAAATATAGGCCTGACAAATTACCTGCCTATCAATTAAAGTTTTAGAAAAAGAATTAGTCATTGTAACTGTGAACGTCATTGTACATTGTACGTACATTGAACGTCACTGTAAATTTAGTCAAATTTAGCAGCAGTTTGCCAGTTTATTAAATCACACTGACTCAAAGTGTGCACCGTTTTTGGCTTTCTGGTTTGTTTTCTTCTTTTTCTTTTTGGGAAAACCTCGGTTGTAGATGAATTAATGGATTGATTTATGTGAACATACTACTGTATAACCTTGACAATCACAAGAGTCTACCCAGAACTCATCATACCTGTAAGCTAGTTTATAGCTTAACATCTATCTGGAAGCCAACAACACAGTTTTACTTTTAAGGTGTGAAATACTTCACAAGAGTACAGTTTATTGTCTATCAGCTGTTTTTATTTATCTGATTGAGGAAGGCAAACAGGTGAGAAAAGACCTTGATCAACAATGAGGCTAAAAAGCTGAGGATGACTCCTGGCCAGCATCCCAGGTTGTGAAGGGACCTTTCCTTAGGATGTTCTGTGCAGTCAATGCAGCACATCTGTTAGGGCAGAAAGGTGAAAAAAAAATAAAAGTAGGAAAGACATAACAGCACATCTTGTCTTCACATAAAGCCATTAAATACATTGAAAGCATGTGACAGAAGATTTTATCTTCTTATTAAACGTGAATGAACTCCTGTAGCTGCTGTATCTTCCGCGGAAATGGTAAAAATCTGTTCAGTATTCAGGTGACGTGTCATGGTCCCCCACCCCCTCCCACCACATCTGTGCTGTGCTTTTTCCTGACAGCAATTCTGTGTTTCAGCTCTGTGTTGATGAGCGAGCAAGCACCTCTGGTCTCATGACAGGCACAGTGGTACAGTGTACACAAGCATTTCAGTTAAATCCAGCATCCAGGCGATGTCAGTGATTACCAAACTGTATGCTCGACTGCTAACACTGTCTACACTGTACAAATTTTCTGTATACTAAACATTTACATGATTATTATTTTTGTGTTTGTAACTAATTTCCACTGTGCTCCCTCTTACTCTCATGTTTATTTACCTGTTTAGATTCCCAGTATTTCTTATAATCATATTTAATGCGTCAACATGTTTAAAATCAATCAATTACAGGAGAAACAGGTGCCATGGGATACAAATACATTTCAGATTTAACAAACAAAGTGTTAGTCCATTGTTGTTGTGGCCTGAGCTTTGCTTCTGTGCTGGAGATTCAAAGTTCATTATGAGTCTTAAAAGATCCTCTTAGCTGACTTGCACCCAAAGAATAAATACATGCATGATAAAACCTTGCTTCTGGTACTTTGTGATACTACATGTAATATATGTGGCAGCTCTACTGTACTGTAGCTGCTCATTAAATAAAATTTTGGCCAGCGAAAAGAAAGCCGTTTATTTTTCAGGCTTGCCAACTTTTACAGCAGTCTTAAAAGAACATAATGGCAGCTTTGCACGCTTTACCCCATTAAATAGAAATTGCTTACTGTACATTACTGCCCACATTTTTCAACGAAAGCATTTGTTCGACTCATTTGTGATGGTGACTACACAGGAAACTCAAAAAAATAATAATGTAATAATAAAATATTATGGTTTGTAGGGTACATTCACAATCTGAAAGCAGAGATGGAGATGAGTGCAGTGAGCTTGGAAAGCACAACAAGGTCTTTTAGGCAGCCAGAAACAGTAATGGACACTGACATCTATTTATAGTGGGAATAGATAAAGATGGTGAATAGAAAAGCTGAACAAAGAGGGAGAGCGCAAAGCCACTGGCAGTGTTTTTTTTTTCTAAAGCTTTCATGCAGTGTAGGACGGATAATCCAATGCAAAACAACTTTATTCTGAAAAAAATGAGATTTTACTTATCCCAATTATTTTCCATCAAATACCATGATGCAGATACAAAGGTCCTAAAGCTGAAGAAAGGTGGTAAAACACTGTGTAAAGTTGCTTTTCTGCTTTTTCACAGAGCCCTGAATATATAAGATAAATGCTTTAGATGCTCCCTACCAATTTATCATTGATATATTTATATTCTGAAATATTGTATTTATAAAAATCAAGTGATTTGTTGCATCTGTTAGCAAGGGAGGAAAAAAACTCACATTGACAAGACATATTCACTTTTTATATGTTTATAGTGTTTATAGTCGGTCAAGTTGACGTTCTCATCACTATTCTGACCACAACATCTTATACAGTTGGGAGGAGTGAGGAAAACATGTTTTTGAAATTCATCTTCTCCAGCTCTCTGGGCGACACCATAAACTTGCAACATGATTTATTCCCCTTTAAGACATATCCAAGAATTATGCCCCATTTTAGGAAATCCCTGAAGGTATTAATTCATATTCTCTATATGATTAGGCCATCAATACTGAGGGTAAGTGAAGGTTGCTCCGACAGTTTTATAGGCTGGCCGGTTTGCCTGCATTACTGCTGTTGCTTCACAAAACTCTGTAATGCTATTTTGTTAGCATTAATGATTATGGTGTATTGTAAAAGATCAAAAGCTCTACATTTATTCTAAATGTTGGTAACACACAGTGAATATAGAGACAAAACATAACTGCATGTGTGATCCATGCTATGAATGTTAGATGTATATTGTATAATTTTCTAGACCTGAGTTTAATATTAATGAAATTTCAGTCTGAGCCTACGCTGGGCGCTTGCTAAGATGACATATCTGCCCACCTCTTATGAATATTTATAACATGCTATTGGACAGAGGTTAAAGAGGCACGTTTTGATTTTGGCTCACTGGCTCCACTTCTTGTCTTTGATTAGTAGTCAAGAAATGTTGCTGTCCGTGGTGCTGAACTGGTGATCCAGTTATTCTCAAGAGTGGTTGATTCTTTCTCACCCTCCCTCTGTGTGTTTCTTTCTCATCCTTTTGTCCCTCTCTGTTTGGTCCTGGAATAGTTAATGTTGTGAGCTACCCAGAATGGCTAAAGTGCTGCATGAGAAAAAAACAAAACAATTCTAAGTGGCTTGTTTCACTGTTGTATGACCCCTTACCTTTCCTGAACTAAGAAAAAGAAAGAATTAGTTTGGAGAGAAAGAGAAAATATGAAAGCCTTATTGACCTTGACCGGCAAAACAAAGGTTACAAAAGTCTTTTGTGAAAAAGCAGTCTATGATTAAACATACGGCTGCTCCGAGTGTTGCCCTACTTGACTGGTGTTGGAGGATTTTAAAATTCTCTCTTTCTTTTCTCTTCCAGCCTTTTTTCTCTATAACCATGTCTCAACCTAAATGTAAAACCTCTAGGAGTATGAGTGCCTTAAGTATGGCTGTGCATGACAAAACAATTGCTGCCTGTCCACTGCATATTAGAGGGGGAAAGTGTAAGCACTGTGTGCCATCCATAAAATCAGTGGTCCACTACTTGGTGGCTGACTGACTCCCCTCAACACACACCCGGGTGGGTGCCATAAAGGATGTTTATTAGGCTGACAAGTCAACACTGCGGCTCCTTGTCATGCTCTGATAATAGGAGTCAGGCACAAACCAACGGAAGCCTTGCTTCAGCTGGTCAAGAGACAGGCGAGCCCTTCAAGGGTGCAGATAAGAAAAGAGAGGAAATAAGAGAGGAGAAGAAAAGAAAGAAGGAAAGGGGAGGGGAGTGTATTGGTGTAGCTAGTGCCTGTTTTATGAGTAGAAGAAAAGAGAGAAGAGAAAATGGGGAAAAAAGGAAAGAAGCAAGGTAGAGGAGAAAAAGTGAAAGCGATTAAGGGAGGATGGGAAATGGTAGATATGAGTGTGCAATCAGAGCTTGAGAGTAAGATCTTTGACATAATCCTAGTATATGTAAAATATGGTAATATTTTCATGAGCTCTACTTTATTGCCAGTTTTAAAACAAAGGTATACGAGAATAACTGGAAACAGTGCTGGCACTCCATTTATTGCAAAGTATGTTGCTCACCAGGTGCATTTGGCTTAAAAGTTTCTCAGGTTTTTTTGAGCTTTCCCATGCTCTATATTATGGGTCTGACAGTCTTTCTCTGTCATGGCTGGACTTCCTTCTAGCTCCCTGCATACACATGAAAACAATTTACTGTAAAACTGATGAAATAGGTAGATAAAGCGATTAGGCAATTAATAACAGAAAGCAGTTATTTGTTATAACTGATAAATTTAGTCAGTTTTCAGTCAGAAATGACTGTAGTCAGATACAAATACAGAAGTCATTTCAAGGTGTTTCAGGATCTTCAGCAAAATGAACTTATCCTCTTACAGCCACTCTTTTGGTAATGATTTTGTATGGGAAAAATCTTTTTGGGTCAGGGCGTGTCATTTTATCTACAGTGGCCATTACACCAAATTTCCCTCAAAGCCCAGTGCTGCTTCCTGGTTTTATACTTTCAATTACATTTTTCCTGTTCTCTGCATATGGCAAAAATTGCTGCGTTAAGCTCTATCTAAAAGTTTAAAAAATCTGTTTAAGACACTTTATGCACTCTTCTCATCTCGTCTCCTCTCCGCTCCTGTCCTCTCCTATAATGAGAGGCCCTGCATTCACTGTGAGCCCAGAACAGATGCAAGCTATAAATCAGCTAATCAATGGCACCAAAGTTAGTCCCTGAACAATATTGTAGGAAAACGGCTTGAATGAGCCTCATTGATTCAGCTTCACAAATCGTTATTTCACCAAGAAAGGCTGACCTTGAAAGACAACAAGGTTGGTATTTGTCACTCCACACACTGGGAAACTTACTCTAACGTAAAAGTGCCACATGGACGGTTAACCATGATAAAAGTTTTTTGGTCATTGATTTTTGTTGCATATTTTAAATTTATATAATGTAGAGTCATTTCTTATCAATGGAACATCTCCCTGCAAGCTCCGTAATTATCTTTTCACTCAGGAAACGAGGTCATAGCAGACACATGAGGGATAGGATGAGACGTCGCTTGGTTCTTGCCAACTCATCATAAAATAATGCAATACACCTCCATTTTTCAAAGGGTCAGTCTTTTTGAGTCAGCTCTGCAGAGGGAAGTTCCCAGCACCATTATGTCATCAGGGACATGAGGACGGAGGGAGAGAAAGTGCTACAAAAGAAGCTATTTTAATTAAAGCTGGCAGATTTACTCGCCTAGCTGGGTTTAAAGCATAGGCTGCCCGGGCCGGTGGGGGCCAAGTGGCAGTCGTAAAAATGACTCATGCCAAGCAGGGGTGGAAAAGAGCCCCCTGAGGGACAGGTGGGGAATTAAGGTGGGCAGTCGGAGGCTATTCTGTAATGAGGACAAATAGCTGAGAAGTTTGTCGTCTGACAGAAGGTCTGGAGCTGGCCAGGGAAATATACATAGTCCTATACTTTTTAGCTCATGTGACACTTTGGCTGCACTGTCACCTCAGTGAGAGATCGGTGAAGGGAGAGGGGAAGAGGCAACAAGAAAAATGAAAGATAGTTAAGCAACTGAAATAATTTTTTAATTAAAATTAGGAAAATGTGCGGAATTGTTGGTATTTACCCGATTTTAAATGCTGAATTAGTTGAGAATTGCATGCAAGAAACCTAAGTAGTTTCAACTTTCACCAACTTTAAAGGAATTTAAGTGGCTAATCTGCAATATAATCAGGGGCTTATTGTTGAACACTTCCCGCTGTTTTAGACAATAAGTTACAACAGTGAACTTCTTACCCTGAAGTAATCACTATAACTTGGGCTTATTTCTTGCCATTTGATTCAAAAGTTGTAGTTTGCAGTCAGTTCCCTCTCAAAATTGGCAGTTACATCACTGTGCCAGTGCACTTATGTGTGAGTGATCAGCGTAACAACAGCAATGAATCCATCAACCAGAGAAAATAAGTTTTTGTAACATTTCTCATTTAAACTTGAATAGCATGAGCTCATGTTTTCCCTGAGAGGATGATAACTAATTATGATAGAACAAATTGAATATAACTTTTACATAATTAAATGAAAATCATTTAATTAGATCGTTTCAAATGCATTTATCACAAAAAAAAAAGTTTTCCATGAAACATTTTACCCTACTGTATTCTTACTAAAATTAAGGTTCTTACAACTGTAAGTGCAGGTGTAAATGGATTTCCTGCACTCAGTTTATTTAAAAACATAATTAGTGCTTTCATTTTCTGATAATTACAGTGTATAAAGTCTATGTGTCACTTCATCTGTCTGTCTGGCCATGCTTTGCTGCGATTTTGGCAGTTTTCAAACCGACAGAATACATGTGTAGAGCATGGTGCATGGTGCAGCTGTCTACTTCCAGTGCCAGAATTTTAGCAGTGTTAAGGAGCCAATGAGAGGCCCATTTTAGGATTGTGGGTGCAGGTGTGTCTGCTTAGGTTTTCTGGGATGAGGTTGGTGTGGAATTCAACTAACCATCCTTTGTTCTTTTTAGCTTTGACTTTTCTTTGTCTCACCTCCCACACTCTTGTGTTTCTCTCCCTCTCTTGTTGTTCTGTATATGTGGACAGATGTCAGTGCTGTCACATATTCCCCCTTTTTCTGTCTAATGTGATTAGTAATTTATAATCATCTGTTAATTCCTTTATATGTGTCTTTGTCTCCCTCAGACATATAAAGCCTCTTCTTTATCTTAAGTAAAAAAAAAAAATACATGGTTGTTTTCCAAATTTTCATTTTCAGCAATAATTCTTAAAACGTGTCACTCACCGGGACACTCACTGCAGTAACAAATCTTAAAAACTGTATGTTTTTCCTGAATAATTAGATACTGACTCCTCAACTTTGGTTTCTTTTCACCATTTAGCAGTTTTCTTTCCTGGACATATTCGCCTACCCATCATCTGGTGAGAATATACTGTTGAGGAAATCACATGCACTCAATATGGAACTCCTTCTGTGCTGCTTTGATATTCATAGTTTTCCACTTTAAAACATGCTCTTTGCAATTATAACATATCTGTATTTATCCCTACATTATTTGTGTGCCAAAACTCTCTGAATGTAAATAAGCTTACATGCATCTCATCTCTCTGACATAGTTGTGAATCATTTCTTTATTCTTGTTTTAATAGAAACACATTTTCCCAAAGCACCATGGAGTTCAGTTGTCACTCTCTCTCTCTCTCTCTCTCTCTCTCTCTCTCCTCTCCTCTCTCCTCTCTCCTCTCTCTCTCTCTCTCTCACTCTCTCTCACTCTGCTCTTGTGAATATTCATTTGAGTTACAGCTTAACTCAGCTTAGTTTTTATAGTTGTTTGTATGGTGAACAAGAGATACATGTTACATTCAGACTTGAATCTTACCTTGTTAAAACAGACACACTATATACATTTATGAACAAGTAAATAATCACACTTAACGTCATATGTTGGAGCTTTACACTATGACCCAGGGTTCAGTTAAAACCACTCAGGGGGACTGATACCAGCTACAGCTCTACAGACACAGGCACTTTAAAACTGTGTTTAACAGACACGTGAACTTGACCAAACACTGATTTTACAACAGTGTGGCAGCCTAATTAAGATGATGAGAGGAGCTCGTCATACAAGTGCCTTATGAAACAGGAAAGGTCACGTTCTATAATACTACATCCTACTTAGACATCCACACCATGCCTGCATCCACTGCCTCTATCAAGAGTCTGCATCAAAGGCTGGCTCATGTCTCAAGTGTAAGATGATTACAATGTTGAGTGTCCTTAAAAACCATTATAAATGCGTATTCACTCAGGTGTAATGCATCTTTGTGCACAGTGTGTATTTCCACAGTAACAGATCTGTGTTACTTAGCAATGATGTGACAGAGGATATTTTGTTTGCGACTGTTAAATAAGTTTAAAATGGATCATCACATTGTTCAGTGTTTTTATTACCACTGTTGCTGGATGTTTATAAAAACAGTGGATAGGTTTAATGCAACTGAGAGGACATCAGTGCCATCATAGAAAACAGTGCTTCATGAGTCTACAGCAGGTGTTTGAGCTGAATAACAGGGGGTGAACATTGCAACATTATATTAAGATTACAAGATTTATTAAATCTATTTTGCAATCAGAGTATTCAGTGCACATATTTTGTACATGTTTTTGTCTCTTTTTCTTTTTCTGAATGTTGTGGGAAACAAATGATCATTATTAGAATTGCAGTGTGCTTTGATGCTTTTGTCTCTATGCTCTCCAAATATGATGTGCTGAAAGAAGACCAAGCAGGGACAAAATACTTCCCATTTAAAACATCTACAACTTCACTCTTTCCTGTTTACAGCTAACCCAGAAGACGAACACTACAAGGATAAACTCTGGTACTCTCAAGGTGAGTAATAACTTCAGATGCATGCTGTGTACCTTTCTTCATGTGTGCATATTGTTTATGCTTTTCCTCAATAAAGCACCCTCTCTGCTTCTTTATGTATGAGTGATGCAGGAAAAGTGTGCAAAAATGTGTTATAAACACACTGAACCTCTTTTGTATTGTCACAGCTTCAGTTGTCTGTGTAATGCTTGGCTAGACTTTTTTTTTTTGAGGTAAGCCAAAGTCCATTTGCTATCTCCCCGTTGTCCCTGGATACCCCCTTTAGCCACATTAGCATTGGATCACATACCTTCTGAGCTGTTCCAATCAGAGTGTGCGCTACATATCTCAATGATCTAGAGGCACCATTATTCTTCTTGCAGTGCGTTTACTGTTTAGCTGAATTCAATGAGATGATATATTAACATCCAATTTCTGCAGCACTATAAAGTCATCTGTATTTAATCTGTGTGCCACCCTCCCATTCAGCCATCAGCAGGGCACAAGGTTCAGTTCTTTTTGGTCAGTAATTATCTTTTATGATTTCTGTGCAGTATATTTAGTATCCCGACTTGTTCATCAACTCTGCCTAGGTTTTTAATGTAGCTGGTTAATCTAGCAGTCATAGTTAAATCTAAAGATCTGACACTTATCTGTTTTGTCTCTTAAATGGAAGTCAAATGTACAGCCTTCTGTTTAGTTGCAGAGATGGCCTGAGGCAGATATCTCTAGTTGGCAAACAAAGTATAAAGAGAAGACCACTCTGACCTTGATTTGTCTTGTGGCACACCTTTCTTTTCATTTGATTTAAGTAGCCCTGACTTCCTCTGTATTGCACTGGACAGAAATATACTCAGAGACACAGACTGATTGTTTTGATAGGTAATAGGAAGGCATGTAAAATGTTGACGGGTAGCTAGGGTAGGGAGTTAAATGGAGAGAGACAGTGTTAGATAATGGTATTGATCCTGAAAGTATTGATACCACCAATGTAAAATTAGATTTTAGGTATCAATCATTGCTGGTTTTATTCTCCACTGTATCATAACATCACCATGTCAGCGCCTAGGTATCCTGTTCATACGGCGACTTGATCAAGCCATCACACTCTTGTGCTGAGCGGCATTTTGTGCTGACAGACAGACTGTAAACACTAGAAAGAAATTCTTGTTCAGTAAGTGATCATGATTCAAATAATTAGAGAATTATTCTGATAATACATTCACTAGAAATTAGCTTGGTTTATATATATTTATAAGCCGTGCGTGTGTGTGCAGCGGCAATCCCTGAACCCATTGGTGGACACCAGAGGTAAGGGATGCCGTCAAGCTGAAGAAGGAATCCTACCAAGCCTGGTTGGCTTGTGGGACTCCTGAGGCAGCTGACGGGTACTGCAAGGCCAAGTGTGCTGCAGCCCGGGCGGTGATGGAGGCAAAAACTCGGGTATGGGTGGAGTTTGGTGGGAAGGACTACCGGTCAGCTCTGAAGAGATTCTGGCAAACCGTCCGGCGCCTCAAGAGCTGGAAGCAGTGCTCTGCTAACACTGTTTACAGTGGAGGTGGGGAGCTGCTGACCTCGACTGGGGATAATGGTGCAAGGAATACTTTGAGGATCTCCTTAATCCTGCTGACACGTCTTCCATAAAGGAAGCAGGGGCTGGGGATTCATCCATCACCCAAGCTGAGGTCACTAAGGCAGTTCGGTAGCTCCTCTGTGGCAAAGCACAGTGGGTGGATGAGATCCGCCCTGAGTACCTCAAGTCTCTGGATGTTGTTTGGCTCTCATGGCTGACATGCCTGTATAACACTGCGTGGCAATCGGGGACAGTACCCCTGGATTGGCAGACCGGGGTGGTCAGATTCCTTCGCAGGGTGGCCGGGCGCTCCCTTAGAGATTGGGTGAGAAACTCGGACACCTGGGAGGAGCTTGGAGTAGAGCCGCTGCTCCTCCACATCGAGAGGAGCCAGCTGAGGTGGCTCGGGCATCTGTTCCGGATACCCCCTGGGCGCCACCCTCGGAAGGTGTTCCAGGCATGTCCCACCGGGAGGAGGCCCCGGGGAAGACCCAGGACATGCTGGAGGGACTCTAGGCTGGCCTGGGAACGTTTCGGTGTACTCTGAAGAGCTGGAGGAAGTGTCCAGGGAAAGGGAAGTCTGGGTATCCCTGCTTAGGCTACTGCCACATCCATGGATGTGTGTGTGTATGTATATATATAGTATTGATAGTAAAAATCTCTTGTATATCCCAGCTTATCTGATCTGTCTACAAGTGTTTGCTGAATTATCTCTATATATCATTCAACAGCCAAGATGTACAAAGGAAGAATTCCCTATATTTTTCTAATGTTTCAAAAAAGAGGATTTTAGGTTGCAGTAAAACCTCACAGTTCCGGCCAATCTAAGTATGTATGTGATCATGCTTCATAAGTGAAGAGCTGTACTTATGGAATAAAATTTAACAACCAAGCAGCATAATAAATCTACACAAGTTACATAAGGCACAATATAAGCTTGGTAGAGTTCATACCAATTTTTCTATTTGTTTTTATTTTATATCAGCACTAATTTTACAAATACATGCATCTATATTTTGGATGCAAACTAAGAAATATCACTTGCATTAAACTTGAATTAAAGCACTTTTTTTGGTACTCTCAGTGGTAGGTAGGAGGAAGGATGCATGTTTGCCTTTCTAATTACTTCTCATGGGAACCCAGTCATCGATCGTTGCAAATGCCCATTGATTTTTAGCAGGGCTCTACACTATTTGACGTTTGTGCTAAATGCCACGAACAACTGACGTCTGTGTGTCAGTGATGTCTGTGACATCAGTATGTCTTTTTGTGTTTAAGCATGTGTGTGTGTGCATGCAAGTGTGTTTGTGCATATTTATGTGTGCATGTATTAAATGACAATGGGTTTGCATGGCTGATGAATAGGAAAGTTGTTGCATTCCTTTTGGCAGCCTAATTAAGAAACATTGATCTTGCTGGGGGAAACTGTGTGCTTACTTGCACATCGAGATAGCCAGGCTATTGGCAAGCTGTTTGTTCTCATTGGATAAAATCACAAGGCTTCCCTCCCTGTGGTCTAAACAGATCACTATGTCAGAAGTTCAGAAACAGTGCCACAATGAATCCACTGGTCCCCTTCAATATTTTTGGTAACAAAATGTTAGTTGATGCCACTGTTCAATACAAACCGTAATTATTCCTTAATGAATTTTGAACACGCTGTAAATGTTGAAGTGACTGAATGAAAGTGCAGAGAAAGCACTGGCATAAAATAACTTGTTCGTTTAACCCACTACTCTCTACTCTCTAATAGGTTGGGATAAATTTCACAGAAGACCTTAAAAAAAAAAAACAGCTTTAGCTGCAGCAGATGCTTTACATACATCATTCATCCATTCAGCCAAACCCTATTATACAAACTCAAATGTAAAATGGTGTGGGCAATTTGAAAAAAGCAAGTAAATCTGAATAGGCAACCAGCTGTTCACTTTCTTTACATTCAATCACTGTCTATGACATTTGCATTTTCAAAGGAATTAGCAGAATGCTAATTATGTGAATCAGAAACAGTGTTTGATGTGTTTTGACCCCAAGGGCTCCATCAGAGTATGCAACTGAGCTTGGCAGCATTGAGGATATTGGTTCCACTGTCTTGATTTTCCACATTGTTTGTGATCTGACAGGTACAGTATTTCTGCTGAGGTTCACAGCAGGCTGAGTGCTTGCTAGTTAAGTGTGCATTTGGTTTTGCCCCCTGATCTCACAGCACATATTATCCGATACTAAGTGTGGTGGGTGTAAAAACTCAAAGGTGTCAATCTTGGTCATTTGATACACCCAAGTTGTTATAGCATCGCTCAAAATGTGTCAGCTTCCCGTGGATAAGCTGGATTTATACTGGTTGTACAGCATATCTTTGTCTTTACGTTTCCTGGCAAGAAATCTGAGAATTAAAAACATATGCTTCTATGACAAAAATGATTGTGTCTTGTCTCAATTGCTGTTACGTATAAATGTGTTAACTCATCTGCTGAGTGCCACTTACCTTCTTTACGGTGGTTTTAGGATTTGTTGTTTCATCAGAAAGGCTGCTTTAATGGAAATTTGCCTGTCATTGTTCCCAGCTCTCATTGCTGTGAGGGGTTTGAATAATGCATGGCTCTGTCTATAACATCCATTCGAATATAGGTAGCAGAGAGAGGAAGTGACAAAGACAGAGAGACTCGGTAAAAGGAGGAGAGACAGATGTACAGAGAGGCAAAGGCACAAAATGTCCAGCAAAAAGAGATAACTGTAGGGTTAGTGTGGAAAAGGCAGACAAAAATATCAAGAGACAGAGAGAGACAGATAGAAAGACTGATTATAAGAGAGCAGGCCACAGTGCAGTTTCTACATGTATATTAGGCTTCCGGAGGATATCTAATTTGATTTGCTTGGGTAATGAGACAGGCAGCCGTTTCTAATTTTCGGTGTTAGTTCACTGCTCGTCATGCTTTTTCTGCACTGTGTACCTACATCCACATCCTGATTACCGAGCGGTTGGAGACGTTTATTTTTAGCTCTCTGGAACGTATGTAGACGCACCGTGATGAATGGGAATGGTCTCCTATTGTGGCAGCAACAGCAGTAGCAGGATTGACTGTGGTGTCGGCAATAATGCCGTCACTACATCACACGGAGAAAAACAAAGCCTTGTGTGCTTGTAGTTTACTTTAGATTTGCTGAGTTTGCCTTTGAAAATCTAAATTGGCAAATGATTGCAGAAGACATAAAACTGTAGGATAATGTTCAGTCAGACAGAGACAGGTGTTTTTTTGAACATATAATCAGAAACACTGAGACCAGGAAATGGTCATTATAAAATGATTGTATGACATGCATTGGCATGGGCCCAACTTAGCCATTTTCTTTAGTTCTGTAAAATAGATTAAAAAAAAAAAACATAACTCAAAGAGGGTTTCTCAATTGAGCAGTCTCAAGAGCACAGAACATGATTTAAGCTTCCTTCCCGAGGGTGGGACAACAATGCAGCTTTAGTAGAATCACTTTAACTATAAATCTAGTTAAAAGTGGAGACCTTTCTGTAACTCCCATGCTGCCATCTACTTTTACTTCCCATTGTACCATAGTTAAAGAGCTTTCTCCTGTCCCTTTGAGAACAGGTACTGTATTTTACCAGCTCTAATTTCACAGCTACTTTCACGCTCTTTAATTCCACCATCTCCATTTCAAACTACTGACATAAAGATCTTTCTCTTTGTTAAGCAGCATCAGTTGAAGTCTCTCTTTTCCTTGCTTTTGCACAGACTTCATTCCCTGCCTTTCTTCTCTTGCTCACTGACTCTTTTTTTTTTTTCTCCTCAAAGAAGTCAACGTTGAATGGTCCAATAGCATTTAATTGCTGTGGTCTTTATGTGGTCTGCTGAGAAGTAATAGCCACTCAGCACTTCTGTCCACAAGATAGATGCTGCCGATGCTTGTCTGGGGGTTTAGGCGTGGGAGCACACCCAGTGGCTCAAGGAAGTGCAGGTGAAGTAATAAACGAAAATGGTTCAGTGAGGGGTGGGGGATCCCACAATGGATTTCATTTCCTTATTGGAAACAAGTCACTCCGGGTCATGCACGCAACCACAGGCACACACAGATGCACAGATACACCTCTGCGTACGTACACAGGCCAACATGGCAACACGCACTCTCACACAGAAACAGGGGTCAGAAAGGAGCAGCAACTTGTTAGCAGCAGCCATTCGCTGTGACCAGCTCTCTAATGCAATCTGCTCTTGCTGTTGGACAGGCCACCATGTGGAAGCAGTAGCAGAGTGACTCTGACCGGCTCAAAAATGGAAACAGCAGGAAATCAAATGAATCTCTCCAGTATTTGGCCCAGCTGTAGTGTCACCAACTGGACACAAACCCCATAATTTCCTAGTTCCTAAAACTTTAAAATAACATGTTCTCTCCCTCTGTGGCTTTTTTTTTTTTTTTTATACAATAGTGCGTTATATTTCACACCAGAGCAATAATATTGTCAACACATACTTTTTTTAGTGTTATAAAAATGTGCACTTTACAGTGCATTGGAATAATTAACATATTTTAGCAATCCTATAGTCACCACAGCATTTACAATATGGTTTTTGTTGGCGTATGTGTAGTTTGTAGCCTGTTACTCATACACTCTGAGTCATGAACAGTACTGTGACAGGGTGATATAGTCCTTTAATTAATATACTCACTTCCTACAACACAAACAATTATGTTAAATGAAACAACCTATATTCCCTATGCTTTTGTAGATGTTGAAGTTATAGTGAATAATATGCAACTAATCTAGCAAAGTGTATATTGCAAGTGAGTGTGCCAGACTGAGACAGAAGCGATAGAAACATCACACACTGCTGAGTGCAACTTTAGCCTGGCATGACTTGAATAATATTTTTCAAAGATTAAAAAATGCAGGTAAATGCAGCATAAAACTGAGCTGAGGAGCTACAGTATGAAATCATGTCATATTCTGTTACCTAGACATATATATTTTTTTCTGCTATCATCTCTATTGTTATCTATAATGTTCAGTTTCTGTGTACTGGAGAAGAGTTGTGGAATGGGGTTGTCTTGTAGCTCACATAGAGTCATTGTATTTATACTGTCCTACTTGTAATATAAGAAACAAAATTTTAGCTGTGCTACATACAGAGTGGAAATTAAGTATGGATCACAGTAAGTTATGTGATTACCTTGGAACTGAACCATGTCAGAAGTTCACTGAAGAGTTTAATTACTATCCATGTGATTGGATTTTGTTAGTCTCACCACATGATAGAAATTCAAAATCTGAGTCCATGAAAAAGCAATTACTTGCTTTACTGCTTAACTGTTAAGAGGCTTTCATTATCTAGTTAAAACCATTCACATTTTTAATTCAAAGGAACCTTCAATTTGCCTTATTTACTGTGACTCTGAGTGCAGTGTATTTCTTTTCTATGAATTAGAGGCACTAAAAGGCAGGATTGGTGTTTTTGACACGTGCGTTACTCAAGTAGTCTGTGTCAACATTTTTTGTTCCGTTTTTCATACCATTATTTTTATTTGCAGCTCCTTAGGTAGCTAGTGTTTGGAGTTTTGAGTGAGAGTATTTTAATGCAGCATTTGCTGATATGTAAAATAAAATAGTAAATTTACAGCAAATAGATTTTTTTTCAGATTTTTGTTGGGGAAAAAATTGAACTAAGTGAAAGAAGCCATCCTAAAGACAAAATTAACTATTAGGCTTTTTGTCACTGACACACACAGCCTGATTGTTGAGGTCTAAAGAATTTAGGTTAGCCATTTAATTATTGTTTCTAATTAAAATGCCCAGCACGGTGTTAATGCATCACCGGCCACCACTGTCATCATCATTTGTGAGGTACAAGAAAACTCATTACACTTGCATTTCTTAAAGAGTCTTTGAACTTACGCTATTACTAACTACCATTGATCTTCACTGCAATCAAACTTTTATTGTTTACTAATGACAAAGCTTGAGTTTTTTTTTTTTACAGTTCACAAAGGCCATTGAGGATATACATATGAATATGTATATGTTCTTTAAAGTTTACTTTACTACTTATAGGACTGCTCATGTGGCATGAGACTCATGCAGCCCTCATGGGTCTTGACATAGATTTTTCCATATAACACCTCTTATATATAGTCATTTACTAAAGAATGCAAATAAATGCATCGCAACAATGGTATAAATAATGTTGTGCGATCTATTCTATAATGAATGCACTTTACATTAGTATCTCATGGTATCACACTTACAATATCCAAACAAAAATTATTTACATGCATACATGAACTGCAGGTTATAGTGGTGTTAGTGGCTAGGGGCAGTCAATTACTTTGGTCTCTAGCTGATAAGTTTAATGTTATCATTGTTAGCATTTACACTGATCAGCCTCAGCATTAAAGCTACAGTATCTGCATAATATTATCCCCCTCCTGCTGCCAAAACAGTTCTGGATAGGTACTAACCACTTTAGACCACATTAGTCAGCTCTATCCCTCACTGTCTTCCAGCTTCTCACACTGATGTGAATGTCCACCCCAGAAACAAGAGTCTGCTGGTTATATTTTCCAACTGGTTATAGGTTTCCTTGTTGGATTCTATCTGTGCTAGTTAATGTTCTATCAATGAAACCTAAAATCTAGTCTTCTGAGTAAAGTCTTTTGAATCTTCAGTGTATAAAATGCATCCAGATTTTTGTAGTCGATTCATGCAAAGGAACCTGATGTTCACAAATTGCAAATGTTCACACCGCAGCTTGTTCAGACAGCACTGTGGTTATAGCCAAGGGAAACATTTAGGCTTCCAAAGCCCTCAGCTGGGGCTACTTAGCTACTTAGTCTAGGTTACTGTAGTGATTTGGGGAAGAGGCAGTTATTTGTCCTAGTTGAGCTGGCAGCACAGTCGCTATCGTACATGGAAAACAGCCCCTGGTGAAAATGACTTTCCATTACTTGTGACCACATCTGTAAATGACATTCCCTGCAGATGGGATAATTTGCTGCCTTACATATCAACTGGGCGTTTTTTTTTTGTTGCGAGATAATGACAGCATATAGTGTAACCTCACAATGTAGAAATACCTCCCTAAAAATAGAATAATGTATTCATCTTTTACTGGATGTTTGGATGATGGATGATATTCAGCGGAGCTATGTGCTTCCATGGCCCCTATCTCAGGAAACTCACATATAAAAGAATTCGTGTCATGGGATTTGTCATTTGTCATGGATTAATTTGTCATGAGTTTTGCTATGTATTTTGGTATTCTTCTCTAATGGCACTCCTGTGTGTACTACCCTGCTGTTCATGTGTAGTCAGCATCTTAGTAGATATATTGATCATATTACAATGCAGTGAATAGGAGCACATGTTTAAATTGATTGCTGTAGGGATGCTTCTGAAAAAGTTGTTTCATTGTGTAACTCACAAATCAATAGTCTCAAAATAACATTATCTTGTATCAAGTTATATGCTCATGGCTATCTGTCATAGTGTGTCAGTGAATGTGGGGCTTGCTCATTTAGCAGAGAGCAATGAAGCAGAATTTAGTGCCATAACAAACCAACAGCACTCCTGATCTCTGCTCTCTGTATTAGAAATATCACTGATGCAAGATGACAGCAAAGAAATAAAACTGGTGAGACTGAGCGAGAGAGGGATGGATAAAAAATACAAAAGGATGAAAGAGAAGCAAGTTTTTATTTTTCCCGTTTTTCAGAAGATAACATTTGGGTATTTAGTATCAGGGTTTATTGAAAAATCGCTAGACCAATTTCATGCGCAGAGATGTCTATCTAACTGGGCTGGCCATCCATTCATCCATCCATTTTCTATACCTGCTTATTCCTTAACCTGGGTCACAGGGATCTGCTGGAGCCTATCCCAGCTCTCTTTCGGATGGAAGGCAGGGGTACACCCTGGACAAGTCACCAGTCCATCACAGGGCCACATATAGACACACAAAGACAAACAACCACACACACTCACACACACTCCTATGGGCAATTTAGAGTCACCAAATGCTGCACTGTACTGTACACTGCATATCATTAAAAATAAACATCCATAGTTAGTGACTAGCTGGTGACCATTATATGGAGCATTTAGCATTTTTGTTGGGAGTTGGTAGTGACCAAAAATAGAGCAAAAAAGATAGTGAATATTGTTCTTGTATTCATTAGGTGTACACAAACACAACTCCAAATTAATATGTGTGTAAATGCTGCTTGCTAGGTTGACCATGTCAATGTTGCATTTACAAGTTGTACCCACTGTTCATAAGTGACCAAAAAGCAGTTATTCCTATGTAAATGCAGCGGTTTTGATAAGATACACTTCGTGTTATATTAAAATTCACAGCCTCGCTATTTTCCTCACATTAAAAAAAAATACCCTGCATAAAATGATAATGAGGGCGCAGCCTTGCCTCACACCAATTTTAAACATTTCTTACAGAAAGCCTTATTGGCTTAGTGGCTGAAAAATATGAGTCTGTATTCTGTTAAATGTATGAAAAGGTTCCTGGGAATCAATAAAACATGCAAAGTTGATTTAACGGTTTTGCTTGAGTAACTGAGGTAATAGAAAAAGTTTTATCAAAGCCTCCTCTCACTTTCCAAGTGCAGTTTTGCTCATCAGCAAGCAGAGCCATCTCCTGAGATTACTGGAAAGTCTGTTGCTCAAAAGAATAGGAAATTGTTCATGCAGTACTCAGTCGAACATGTATCTTTCTTTCTGTGTACTGTGCAGTCAATTTAGGGACTGTCTTTTATAGCAGTTTTAAGCTATTTTGCTGGGCTTACAGTCAAAATAAGCCTAAAAACCACAAAATATATTAATCAAACATTGACAGCATGTCTACCACAGTTGCAACTGCATATGGTGAGGTTAAGACCAGGACCATCAAGCAGCAGCACGTTTTACGTTTTCCAACAAATCTTACACTACCACCTAATAACATCAATATATTTGATATTGAGGCCATGTACTCAGTGGAGAATATGTAGAAAACCTTGATTATTTTGTGTTGAGCTGCCATTGGCAATTAATTTTTGTCCATTGTTTCACTATTAGTTTCTGTAGCAGCCATGTGAACAGACGTGTCCCCAGTGGTTTGTTTTTGGAAAAGCATTAGCTAATATTGATGTATGCATCCTGCAGACCAACTTGACTAACTGCAGGAAGTTTTTATCTTCCTTTTCAATATAAAATTTTATTTATTGATAAATGTTAGAGAAATTCTACTGTTATTGTTAAATGCCTTAAAAAGCAAACATCCATTGTTGGGACGTTAACTCTGGTGTCAAATTGAATATAAATAGCAGATATTGGCTCTAAACTTATAGGACTTTCTATATGAAGGACTTTATATAAGGTTTTACTTTAAACCCCTTCACTTTATGTTCTGAGGCTGAACTATAAAGAGAAGAATTAGTGAGATTTCTGGCTTTTCAAGGGATTTAGGTGTCAGAGCCTTTGCCTTCATTTTTTAATTTCACCTAAACTCCTCTTTCCTAACACTGTAAGTACCCCTACTGGAGTTCTTCAGCTATGCTGTTCTGACTTTTGGTTTTTGCAAAGGTATTTTGGTTTTAAACTTTTTATTTTTTATTTTTAGATGAACAGCATAACTGAAGAATTTGCTTTTGAACATGATTTGACTATGTTCAGTCTACAGGCTAATGTATTTCAGTTCAGTTTATCAGTGTTTGGTTTGGATTTGTGTTAATGAATCTATCTCAACTGATTACTGTGATATTGAGGATAGGAATGCATTTCGTCTATAAAACCAAAACAGATATTGTGAGCAGAATCTTGACTGTCGAATCAGGCAGAATCAACAGTGGAGACTGGTGCTGATTGACCACAAGTCTAAATTTCAGTCAGCATGTGAATGTGTATAATGCGTTTGCTATTATTTTGTGAATTTATTATTAATTTTTACCAGTTGAAGGAAATCCAAATGATGATTCAGACCTAGGTATTACACAAATATGATTTGGGCTGTAAGTCTCGCATTTTACAGTATTTCCTTATCCTCAACCGTATATTTAGAACTTAGAAGCCAGCTGTCATGGCTGTTGCAGTCATTATTCATTTCAGCTTAAATTTCCATTTTTAAAATACCTGCCTTTATATGTAATTATTAAACAATGATGTCCTCAGTATTGTAATACTACCCTGCCATTAGCATTACACTTGCATTTTCTAATTTTGCTGCATTTGGAATATGAATAACCTACCCATGGATCTAATTGACTAATTTCATGCCAGCATTGCTGTGGGTGTTACTTTTGTACCTATTCAACTTACAGGATGGGCTCATGGTTAAGCCTGAATTTAGATTAGCTTCTTTGGTTTTCTTATTTTCTTTGATTCCTGTGAATCTTTTCATTGCAGTTTGTTACCGGACAGCCCCTAATTCTTGTTCTGTTGATATTCAGTGTTGTGTGCATGTGTTTCTTTTTTGTATTTGCCATTTTTTAGTGGAAAAACTGGCAAAAAATGAGCACCAGTTGAATCAATGTTACACAGTATATGTCTACATATTATTTATGTACAGGAGCATATAAAGATATATTATACTGTGCTTCCCATTGTTATTTTTGCATTTAGTTTTAGGGTTCAGAAGTAATTTAATTATTATTCTTAGCTAATAAATGACTCTCATCAATCTCATTACTTCATAAAATCTTTATTTAAGCAAATGTTATAACTGTCAGAATAGCCTGAAGCAATATCAGCATTGGACAGCCCCTTGAGGTAAAGTTGTGGTTTGTAATATTGGACCACAATATACTGTATTTGTGAAATTTGTGATGTTCTGGCGTGTGTGCGAATTTTCTTGTGATGTTCCCACTAGACTGACATTCAATAGAAACTGACTGAGTGGTGCTCTCCACCTCTCTCACGCTCCTTTTCACAGTGCCAGTCATCCTCCAGGATATCTGGAGTCACACCTTCAGCCCTAACCTCTGTGCACTACTCTCACAAAGACTGTGCTGAAGAGTGAGGTGAAGTTTTGGACCCGTATATATTTATTTGTCTCCCCAATGCTCCAGACAAATCAGATGTTACTGTCTTTTAAAGTTTTTCACCTTTGCAGTTTCAAGCGAGCTACATGCATCATGCACATCTTTGCTAAATCTGTTTCAATTGAGCTTTGTTGAACTTTGTTGCTATCAGTACAATTTACTCTGAAGACTCAGAAGGAGCTTTTAGGCTAAATACTGTTACTACACAACTTGTCACACAACTAATGTTTCATTACTACATGAACAATCACTCTATGTTCCAACAACTAGGGGTAAAAACTGATTGCTCTAATGTAACACTGTCATGACATAGTCTACATTGATGTTACAGTTCTGCCTCCTCTGCTATCAAAGTGATTTCTTTGATTTCTTTGATGAAGAAGTTATACAGATTTTGAAAAGTGCCCCGTTTGGTACATCTACAGTACTTGTTAGGTTTGATTGACACTGTTCATGATAAGATATTCTATTCAATAATAATTAATATTTTGACCTTTCAGGATGTTAATGTATTCTGCAGATAATTGAAATTATGAAGCACATTTATAATGTACAGAAAATGTCAAGTGACAAGAACAGCTACTCTCAGCTTAATTATCTGAAAACGCACATGAAAGGGACGGTCAGAAAACTAATATTGCTCCAGTTGTGCAGAAATAGGCATCGACTGCTGCAGAATAACAGTTTTACTCTTAAAAGATGTTTAGCAAATTTCACCGTCCAATATCTGTATCAGTACAGTAGATGTTAGCTCACTGCATAGCTGTAAAAAACAGCAGTTGATTAATTTTGTTTTTTTTTTTCAACATTGTACTTCCAAAAATTAATTTTGATGTGTTCAGTATGCAGGGCAGCATGGTGGGTGAGTGGTTCGCAACCCGGCCTTTCTGTGTGGAGTTTTCATGTTCTCCCTGTGCTTGCGTGGGTTTACTCCGGGTACTCTGGTTTCCTCCCACAGTCCAAAAACATGCATGTCAGGTTGATTGGTGACTCTAAATTGCCCATAGGAGTGAGTGTGAGTGTGTGAGGTTGTTTGTCTCTATGTGGCCCTGTGATGGACTGGTGACCTGTCCAGGGTGTACCACTGCCTTTCACCCAAAGAGAGCTGGGATAGGCTCCAGCAGATCCCTCTGACCCTGAATAAGGAATAAGTGGGTATAGGTAATGGATGGATGGATGGTGTTCAGTATGATTTATGGTGGCAAGTGGTGAGTAGGTCTTGTTTCCTGTAATATTGTAATATAAAAATCACAAGATATGCAAATGAAAATATTGACATTGACTGTAGATTTGTGGTTATTCTCTGCAAAGGGTGAAACTTTGATCTATAGCACATTATTTCTGTTGTCAAATGTTCTGCATACCTTCTTGACTGAAAGAGTTCTTCATTAAAAGCCTTCAGGTTTCCATGCACAGTCTTATTTTTAATCCTAATACACACGAGAAACCAAATAGCATTAAATGTCACAAAGTCCTACATTTTTTATGACATGTTGTGAGAGATAAAGTTGGCTTTTCATCTGAGGTATTTACCTGCACAGAAGGCATCTGAGTTGGTGTGACAACTTAAATGGCTGGTGTATTGACCTCTGTCTGCCACTCAGTGATATAAAAGTGCTTTAGAGAATGGGGACTTAAGAGCCAAGAAAGAGACAAAGAAAAATGAGAGATAGAGGTGGGGGAAAAAAAAGAAAAGAAAAGTCAGGCTTAATTTTATGGTGAGGAGTCCTTTTAGTGCCATAAAATATATTAGCTCTCTGTAAATTTAATAGGCTGCTAGTGTTAGGTTATATATTTTGTGTCTTCAGCAGGGCACTGCAACTTCTGCATAATCTCCAGCTTCAGAGGTGTTGTTCCCAAATGTAGTGACGTTTGGGAAAGATAAACACTATTAAGTTACTAATTTCACTCAGCACTGTTCCCCAGCAATATGACATGGTCAAAGACATTTTTTATAACAGTGCTGCCAAGCCTCAGTAATATGCCCATAAGCATGACGGATGTTGGTTTGGGTATTGTTGCTGTTCAAAGTGATGATATAACCGCAACTTGCACTCAGGGATTTATATGGGTAATGTATCATGTAATTTAGGAAGAGTGACATTTATTTGTTATCTTGTATAAATGTAATGACAAGGTTATTTGATGTATAATAAATTGCAGTTTTGAAATGTTTAACTATTACATGTAATTTGCCTTTGCCCCAGCACCTGTGTGCTTTCTTTTATTGATTTACAGTCTAAGGCTATTACTTTGTAAACAGCAATGCTAAAAGACTGATTTATAGGCTTTTAATTTGTTTTTATTTTATTGGACAAGGGGGTTCATCAGATAGGTTATGTATCTGCACTGTCATCTCTCCCACCCATTTATTTGTTCAACATATTCTCTTGTTGACTTTGAAATTAGGCTTCCTGTCACCTTGTCTTTGTTTCTCTGTCCATCTCGTCCTCTCTGTCTGTCTCTGGAGGATCGATTACTGTCATAATTAGCAGCCTAACGTGAAGGCCCAGTGATATAGTGGGTTTATCGCATCTGAAGCTTGTTGTCTGTTGTATGCCTGCCTGTGGTTATGGGGATACTTTTTTTTTTTTTTTTTTAGTGGGTTTAATTCCTGTAGTGTCTGCTTGTCTGCTGTGTGTTTGTGTGTGTGTTTGTGTGCAAGCATCCTCATCCCTGCCGCAACATTTAGCATACCTACTTAAGCTGTGAAGTAGATCCTTTTAACATTGTTTATTGCACAACATTAAAATTTTCACTTGGTGTCTCTTGGAGTGGGTGGGGTAGTGTACACCCTGAGCAGATCATCAGTCTATCACAGTGTCCTTGTCCCTGAAGCTTAATTTAAATATTTCATAAAAGTTTGGTGAGTTCATCAGGCTTTAGTGATATTTTTCAGACAAAGTGATGTGTTGTTGTTGTCACTTCACATTTTTTCTTCATGCATTAAGTGACAGTTATAGCCCTTTTGTTTTGTAGGACTAACACTGTTGATTTCATTATTTTTACTGATAGTCCCTGAATTAAATCCTGGCACATATACCTAAATTCAAATACTGGTACTGAAAAATTAGCGCGTAGTAGAAAACAACAACAACAACAACAAAAAAAAACAACACTGTTTTACCCACATTACTAATTGTCAAGTTGTGAATGGTGTTTTCCTAAATATCACATTGTACACAAAATAAGAAATGGCTTTGTTTTTTGACACATTCATTTAATTATATCTTAAGGTTAGCAATTTTTTAAAATTTGTCCAAGATGAATAAAAAAGCCCTTATCAATCTCTTCCCCTTCAGTGTCTTCAATATTTAATTCTCATTTGTAACCAAAATCACATAGTTTGTGTTTTGCCTGCATTTTCCCATGATTAATTAAGGCATTGTTATGCTTAAATTAAGATAAATGTTTACATATTTTATGAGTCAAATTGCAAATATTGGTATACATATTTTTAGTAAATCTATGCTAAACATAGTTTTTTTGAGCCTGGGTATTTGTTCTTTGATGTTACCAGTTATAAATATAAAAATACCAAATATTTCTTACATCAGTAACTTAGATTAAATCAGAAATGCACTTTTCTCACTTTCTTTACTGTCTGTAGACAATCAGAGCAGTTTCCACTTTGCCTTTGCCATCCCTTCACTACCATTTTGTGCTGAGAAATACAAAGTAAAATAAAAACTTTTTCTGCTCAAAAGCTCTGGTCGGACCATGTCATGAAACTCGTTTGATGACATGGTAAATGACTTTTATTTTCTTGAAGAAAAAGATGGACTAAAACCCATTTTTCATTGGAGTAAAGGGGACAAAGAAAGGTTTTGGTGTGGCAGGTGATGAATGGTTAGTGGGAGGGAATCCATCTGCTGCATCAACACAACGGAAATGGGATCGTCCACAGATAAAAAATTGCACAGTGAGAGACAAGCCTGATTCACACACAAGACCCAAACTCACTGTACTTTGTGTGTTTGTGTGTGTGTGTGTGTGTGTGTGCGCACGTGTGTGTGTGAGTGGGTTTGAGAGAGAGAGCGATACAGAGTGACGAAGAGAGGATGCCTTTCAATCTGTGCCTCTGTCTCAATTTGTTTTTTCCTGTTCTCACTTGCTCTATTTCTCTCTCTCTCTCTCTCTCTCTCTCTCTCTTTCTCACACACACACACACACACACACATGCCAAAATTCACTAGTGGCTGAATGCCATCCTGACTAAATACCAACTATCTATCATCTGAGATATTCCATACTTCCTCAATTCAATAAGCCAATGTGATTTATGTAGTGGCTCCGGCAGCTTTGGTATAGAATTATGTTGAGGTTTAGGAATATAGACAATAATATACATCAAGTTCTTTGCATTTTGAGATTTATGTGCACATTCAAATAAAAAGAAATAACTTTTGCAAATCTCTGTTCGGAAAGTTTGGAAACTTGGAGTCTTAATCATAGACAAAAAACAGTCTCATTACATGTCATTACATTACAAATACTGTATGTTCCAATAGCTGGTTCCATTTTGGATTAAATTTCAACTTGGTAAAATATCTTGATTTATTACGCCGCAACGTCCAACAAATCCCTGATTAAATCTTTCATTCACATTTTCTGTTTAGTCAATCTCTTGTGATTCTCTGACACTGGAGGCACTGGTGAAAGACAGATGATTTAGAGTATATACACTGGGCAAGCCATATCTGTATAACTCTGCAAACTTCAATGAAAAATGGGTTCTACTTGTTGGTGCTTCCCATGGATGGCTGACCTTCACTGTGCAGAATGATGTATGTGCAGAGTTTTTTTAATTTTTTTTTTTTTATCTTAATCCTATGAAGTGGGACAGTGTATATGGTCCAGTATCTAACTGATGTGCTTGGGAAACTCAAAACTTTCCAGATCACATTCTTAGAGTTTTTTTTTAAAAAGCAAGTTTCAACAAATTTTCCATTTAAAAAAAAAGTGTTGCTCAGTAGCTGTAGAAGGTTTCATATGGTTTATAGTTGGCAATAGGAAATGCAATGTGAGACCACTGTTGTCCAGACTGCTGCCTTCAGGACTCTACATACAATTAGATAACATGTCACTACTTCTTTCCACTGTGCAAAACTGAGGCCAAAATAAAACATTTTTTGCAACCAGATTCTGTATAGGAGCAAACAGAGGTGGAGCTGTGGTATCACACTGCCATTCAAAGAAATACACCCATTTTCATATTATATACCTTTTTACTTATTGTACACAAATCAACATGAAAACATGTTTCTAAAATGATGGAAATAACCTTTGGGATTCATGATACTAACCACACTGCAACCAGCCATCTGTGGCTATCAACGTCACTTTCCCATCGTCCAACTTTTTATACTATCTATGATTTTAATAAAGTTAAAATCAGTAATCGTCACATTCGTTTCTATGTCACTCCAGTGCTAATTAAACACTGCACACACTCCTCTTGCCATATGTCACTGTCTGCTGGGTGCTTTAGTTGTCGGTTCTTTTCATCTTGCATTAAACCCACTGCTAACAAGAATGGACATCAGACAACAGCAGATGGGAGCTGTGAAACTAGTCAGCCAGCAGAGGACAATAAATCCCTCTAGTCTACTCCTCCACACCATACTGTTTAAACTGTAAGAATTCAGGAGATGCCAAAACTTTAATTTCCATTCCGACATTTATTTTTTTATTAACAATGCAGTTAAGCCGTAATCCAGTCTCCCCAACTTTTCTTCTTCGACCTGTTGCTGTTATTTGGTTAGTTTCAAACCGAGATGGGAGAATGCAAATTGTTTATTATACACATTCATTTCTGTTGTCTTACTTTTTTTTTTTTTTTTTTTTATTTCTGCTCAGATTTTTTGCAAAAGCAGCATTTTTTTAATGGCTGCTGGGCTGGTGAATAAACAGCAGGAACATATAATATGATTTACATTCAGAAACAATCCTCTGTGTTGCACTCACAAGCTGTCAGAAGGAAACAGGATCATCTGTAATTTTGTCCTCTCAGCGGGACGACATACAGAACGAATACAAAAAGCCTGTGTATGTTTGTGTGTGTGTGTGGTAGCACAAACCACGATGAGATTTCTATTCTGTTTGTGCATGAATTACTGTAGAATGTAGGCTTGTGATTCCCCGTCTTTCCATATTGGTTTATGGAAATTTTTAAAAAAGCATCTACTTGTACTGTTATTGTTTTTGCCTGCAGAAGAAATACATTTTTTGTGTAATGGGACAGTTGGTGTCACTCATAAAGTGAAAATTAGTGAAAACGCTCAAAGGAATATTTTATTTTGAAGTAGATATGCTAAAGGTTCTCTAGACTGACTTTCATTTTTTACTCATATGCTTTTTACTGCAAAACCTCATAGCACCTGTAATTAGCATTTTCCTATGTAACGTGAAACTTGTTACTATGTTACTGTAACGTTATCTGTAATGACAAACTCCACAGAATGGCTATTACTACCTGAATCTAAAAAAAATGTATGTGCTCTCCTTAGATCCATAGATTTATATTTTAGCATCTCTCAGCTAATTGTTTCACTTTTACTGTTTTAGCAGCTTACAAAGGAAAAAAAAAAAATCCAATAATTGCCATGTATGCTATTCCTGCTTCTAAAGTTAGAGAATTTTTAGTGAGAAATCAAACTAATAATAAAAGTGAAACAGTTATATAGACAGTAAATGTTAGAAAAGCATCAAAATGAATGGGATTGTTGTCTTGTATCATGTTGGCCAAATTTGTTTTTTTTAAAAACTCAATTCCTATGTTTTTTTTTTAACCTTTACCAAATCATTTTGTGCCTAAACCTAATCATACCACTGTGGTGGCAGGTCAGAAAACCTTCATATATAGCATCATGTATCTTTTTTTTTTCTTCTTTTTTTGTCATTTATAACTGTTTGGAGATGCCCTGTTGATTGGGGTGTCATATCAGAAAACTAATACTAACTAATACTAATACTTTGGAAAACAAACAATATACTATGTTGGTTAGTTTGCAAGATGTACAGTAAGGGACTTATGCTGCCGCTGGATGGATTTAAATTACATTTCAAGCCAAATGACCATAGACCTTGTACTTCACCTTGTAACCACTCTTAATTTGCATGTTGATTTCCCTTATGGAGAGGACAGACAGAGATGGATATCCTTCCCTTCTGCTATATTTGAAGAACCAACAGTGGAGCTTAGTTTCTTTGTTTATTTAATGAACTTTCTTTGCTGGAGAAAAGCCACATGAAAATGACACAATTTAAGATTCCTCTGAGCTGAAAAGAGCCCAGCCAGCAAAGCATGTCATTTTATCTCTCAGAGGGTGAATGAGACACCCTCAAGCGCAAACAGGGCTTGGTTTTGTGTTTGCATCGGCATCTGTGTGTGTATTTGAGCAAGTGTGCCTCAGGAGAAACAAAAAGTCCTCAGCAGCACACCAGATGAGCAGATGAGTACTTTCCCCCCATTCCCCATGTTGATAGAAGGACCTCGATATTTTCCTCTTCTTTATCAGCAGGATGAGGTGTACATACTTAGGCCTCTTTGGCCTTGTTTGTTCACGCTTGTATGTGTGTGTTTTTTTTTGTGTTTCCACTGGTACATGTGTGTATCTATCTTAAGTTTCCTTGCACTGCTCCATTGTTCCTGTGTGGTTATAAAAGAGGCACCGGAGGCAGAGTTAGTTTTCTTTGTGAATATAAAAATGAACTTATTTCGTTAATTTACAATAAAACCTCCCTCCTTTAGCATCAACACCATGCCAAGCTATAAGCAAAAGAGATGAGTTAATGCAGCTTAAATGAATGTGTCTTACTTGTGGTTTGTATGCATCTCAGTAGGTGTTATGTGTGTGGAAATAATAAACACAGCCATGTGAAAGGTGCTAGAGATTTACCACGAAGCAATTTGCATTTCAAATCCTTTCTAGGGAAAGCTGAACTCTTCACTCAGGGAGAAAACAGTTCAAATGTGTAATTGGTGTAATGCTAATTTAATCTCTCCTCTCTCCCGGACAGGTGCAGACTGGCAACAAGAGAACAAAGTACTTGCAGCAAAGGTACTGTGCAGACACACAAACACATACACGTGCCTGCGTGTAGAGACACATTAATGAACATTCATATTTTTCCCTCTGGCTATAGTGTAATGTTCAATTTAATGGTCTAATGTTCCTTAATGACTGCTTTATGTGCACAAGCTTATTGTGCATCTATCAACCTGAAGCACATCTAATCAGACAATTAGCCCTCATCTTAGCCTAATTTCCATGTATGTATTCATCACCATAACTGGCTTTCTAATAGGAACACAAATGGATTGTCACTTCTATATCACATGGTATACACACACACACACACACACACACACACACACACACATTCATACTGTACATACCTCTGCCCATTTGACTGTCTGTCTGTCTGTCTGGACCAGCAAAAGAAGCTGTAGCATCAAACCAAGACAAGTACAACTGGAGACATGAGTGCCTTACTATAGTCCAACTGGTGCTGTGCAGTTAAACCTAGAACTTTAGGCTGAAGTGACTGTCTGTTTATACGTGAGATGAAAAAGACTGTTTCAGTAATCATGCATGAGAGAGCATGCATTTAGCTATTTGTGTTGTTCTATTTGGAGTGAGAACTCAGCTCTGGTCAGACTTATTTTTATTTTATTTTTCTGTTTCTGCTTGGCACGTAACTGTAATCTTGTTCACTAAGGAAACATTATTAATAACAGATTACTAATGGGCTTATTTTTCATCCACCAATAGCACATATTATCAGAGACATGTACAAAAATGTACACGAGTATTTGCCCCAGATCAAGGACTTTTTACAGTATGTTTATGCCGGTGTAAAAAAGACAGTGCCATATTGTCTCCATTTGTATTTGTTTGTCTTAGTTTGTGTTATATAGTGTGTCCGGGAGTAATACCAGCCTTCACAGCTGCTAGAAAATTAAGGTACCATTTCCACCTCATAGACCACCTGTTATCAGAATCACAAGTGCAAAAAGTAATTGCACTGGTTTGATCTGGCACACAGAGGTACACACACACAGCTACTGTTCCTAAAGTCAAACCTGAACTCTGTGAGATAAATGTAATGGAAGAATCTTGTTTAAAAAAAAAACATCCCAGGGTTATCAATGAGAGTTGCACTCTGATTGATTTTTGGAATATGCTTCAGTGTTTTCCATAATTACACATAGGTTAAACAGCTAGGGTATCTTCATAACTTAATCGAATTTTCAGCTCTGGGACCTGACAAAATAGGTACATTACCTACTGAGCTTATTTACACACTGGGCTGGCATGATATTTCACACAGATTTCAATTTTAAACTGTGAGGACCCAGGATGTAGCAGGTGTGTTCTGGATCTAAAAACCCTTTTCTCTGGGTAAAAAAAAAAATGAAGCTTTTAGTTTTAGAAGCAGGATTATTATGTTGACGATTATTGTGCTGTTTAGAAGAAAGTCTACTTTTGCAGTCTCTTGTTAGTTTGTTTTAAAGACTGCTTTTCTTTTCAGCTGTGACCTGATTGCTCCACATTAATAACTTCTATATGAATTGTTCCAGTGCAGCCCACTTATGTTGTGTGATCAGATGTGATTGTTTGTGCTGGTTATGTTATATGTGTCCGTATGGCTCAGTTTTGCTGGAAGCTTAAAGATGACATTAGTGAGGTTTAATCTTAAATATGTGAGGTTAATGCCAAAGAAGCATCCTGATTTTGTAATGTGTCTGCAAATATATTCATTCTTTTGACAACAATCAGTAGTGGAATGAACAAGTGAAGCTGCTGGGGGATAAAACATCTGTATCATATTAAAGAACTACTTAGTGAGCATTGATAGCAGCAGACAGAGCAAAGAGAATTGCAATGAAGGAGAGTAAAATGCAGAAGGACAGGAAGCAAAACAGAGAGAGAAAGAAAGATGTGGTGACTACTAATTGTTGGCACTGCTGTTGTTCTAACACTAACCTGGCCACTGATTAGATACTTTTCTTACTACTGCAGAAAGCAAGCCATGACTTGGGCTATACTAAGCTGCTAAATATCGTGGTCTGGAGTGCGGAAGGAAATTTGGTTGAAATGAGCCAATTTATTTCCACTGAGGTGCCCTGGTCGAGAGTAGCTTCTAGCAGAATGAAAGCTTCTGTAGTATTCATACATAGTAATCGGAACAGGTACAAGGATGAGATGATGAATGACTGGAGTTGGGGAATGGGAGCGTGAGAAGGTGAGAAACATATAAACATAAGTACTCAGACGTAAAAATTGAGAGTAAGGACTAAGAAAGGCAGAGCAAAGAAAGAAGCAGAGTGGAGACAGGAGGTGAGAGTGACAGCAGTGGAAGCCTTTGATCTCAGGTTTCTAATCAATGGGGATTATGGTCTGTGTGCCTGTGTCAGTCCTGATTATGGCAGCAGTGCCAGGAGACAGCGGTGCATCCAGAAGAGTAGCAGATAAACACAGCTCCTTATTCTAAAGAGAGGTGTTCGGCACAAGCTTGTCTAAATGCATCTGATCAGAACATCTGAACAGTTTGACAGGACTCAGAAATTCACCATGGAGATGTATTTAGCATTTACAAAGGAGTGGAGAGTGTGACTGCAACTACGGTGTAAATCTTTGCGACACCCAGAGATAGCCTGTGGAGACTGTACTGTCACACATAGTCGACCAAACTGCGACATTGTGAATGTATTGTTCCAGCAGTGTGGAAATGCGTCTCCACTACACGGAGTAAACATTCTGAAGGCATGACACAGGAAATCATATGAAACACAATGTTACAGAAGACCTTAAACTGCAGCGTCAGGACAGACCGAGCCCGTAGAAGTACTTTAAAATTTTTTAAGGTGATATTCTTTCAACTTCCACTGACAGCAGTCGAATTTCCCGATGTATATCTGGGGAGTTACGATGTCAGGATTTCACTGACGTTTGCCAGAGACAGCTTTGGGCACATGATGGATGCATCTCATTTCTACAATTCTTTATACAGTTGTCTTCCTAGACAACATTGTAAACCACAGTATACACTCACTCAGTTCACTCCTTTTTAGTTTTTTTTAGGTTGGTGCTTGACACATTTATCTCAATAATCAAATTGGCAAAATTTAAAAAAAACAGCTTACGTGTTTGAACAATAAGCTGAAACATCACGTGCTGATATGCTTAACTCGAAAGCATTATTGTTCACTTTCATGCACATTTTTATAAAAGATAAACTGTACTGGAGTTGGACAGTGATGCCTCACACTGGTGTGAGATACGTTGCTGCAGGATGAACTACATGTTCTCTCAAAGAAGCGGGTCTGCTGGTCCTTCTGTCAGGGAGACTTTGTAAGGTCTACTAGCTAAACTGTTCAGCCGCATCAGGAAATAACGTTGCCAGTGCTTGTATTTCCTCTGTCCAGTATTAATTTGACTACAGTAACCTGGAGAAATTTTAGAATTTACTACCATATTTTGTTCTAGTTCTGCTTTTGCCTGGTTAAGACATTGCTGCTGAAAACAGTCTGTCAGTGGGACAAGCTCTCCGCTAATGAACTGGACCTTTGTATTACCTGGTGCTATTCCTGGAACCGATAACATCACATTTCACATGTCCTGGTGCTGAGATGTAGCTGAGATAACCCCTTCAATTTGACCCTGTGTCCTGGAAGCTTTGCCAATTTGACACTGCGTTAGCTCGATCGATGCTGATGTTTTAACAGTCTGACCAACCTCTTAAAGATCTGAACACATCTTGAAAATGTAACTGTGATACTTTCATCACTGTGATTATGTCAAGGAGCATTAAATGTTCTTCCTAGTCTTATAGCTTTAAATATATTAGAAAGGTCTCTTTAATAATACAAGATGCACCTTAACTGTAAAGATGTAAAAGCTCTCATTTTGTTTTTCTTAATTTGTTCATTGTTATCTTTCTGTCTTGCATTAGAAATCTGAAACTATATATACTCTATGTGGCCAGAGTAAAAATTCCAAAAGATAAATGAACTTGGTCAGCAAACATTGTCTTGGTGTAAGAATCATGTACAATACAGCTTACATGTACAAGAGCCTTTCCCTGTGTACTGTACAGGCTGTGCAATTTTTATAGTAGAGAAAATAAAGCTGTACCTTTTAAGGAAAAAGCAAAAAGGAACAACAAAGCATGCTGTTTCTAATTTGAAAACAGCTCAAACAGACCAACATACTTCAGTTAACCAAATTATAATCCTCAAAAGTTTTTATAGAATTTGGCTTGATCTCATCAGACGGTTGTTGAAAGAGTGTGGTGGGCCTTGATGGAGAAAGCTTGGTAATCCATAGTTGTCTCTCTAAGCTGTGAACTGACCGGAGCAGCGCTGTCTCAGGATCTCAAGCCTGAGCACTGGCTCATAAGGGCTTAAAAGCTCTGATATAGCTAGGCGCTATAGTCCAAGACATGCCTTAAAATTAATGAATAACATTTCTAGATGAGTTCCTCATCGTGCTGATAGCCAGTCAGGTCTGTAAGGGACCAGTCTTATTTAAGAGCAACCTTTCTGACAATCTGGTTAAATCCACAATTTAAGATTTATGAATACTTCATATTTTGAAAGTAAGAGGAAATGTAGTAAATCACTTCTCTTTTACAGAAGACTGGAATCACGCTCACAGATTTGTACTGTACAACAGTCAATAGTGCCCTTGTGCTCATACTGATAAAATGATTGGCAAGAGATTTGTCCAATCACATCATTAGTTGACATTTAATGGCTGAAACACTTCATAACTCTTCAGTAATGAAAATCTGACCAATCTCAGACTCACCTTTCAGTACCAACAGTTTCCAGCTTAATCAATAATAAAGGTCTTATCCAATTGAGGCTTAATCAATAATTTACGTTTCACAGTGTAAGTTGCCCTGACCCCAGTCAATAATGGATGGGCATTGAAAAAATCTAATGGGAAAAAGTGATCTTATTTTGGTAGTCTCAATAGGTTTTAGATCAAATGATAGTTCATCTTATATTTGAGTAGATGATTATTATTGTTTTATAAACAATATATGCAGCATTTTCACAGATAATGGTCGATAAGTATTTGAATAAGTGTTCATTTTCTTACAGTTAAAGCCAAATATCATAATATCATAATTGGTAGATTTCTAAAAGTCATACCATATAAGTGTGCCGTGAATAGCTTATTTTTTTTTCCACCACTAGGTGAGATTGTGCTGACATATGTCACAAACAAAACAGAGATGTCACATAGCATTCACAAAAACGCATTGCCAAGCCCGCCTCAGTATATGTAGATCCTGACTATTATTGTCACTACGATTTATGTACGTCTGTTCAGGTTTCTCAGTTTCAATGAGAGCATTGCATCTAACGTGGGACAATGTCAGCAGAACTCAAGCCATAATAATGCCTGTCAATAAAGCATAATGCCACACAGGTTTTAAAGTAACCACCTATTGTGGTTCTCTGCCATAGTGCTGTTTATTTGGTAATTGAATACAATCCCTACTGAGCGCCGGGAGCACTTCTTCCCTCGCTGTCGTGGCATCGAACAGACAGCTGCAACAGAAGAATGTGTCAATCCTTTTGATCCCTCGTAGTTGCTTTATCGTCGCCGCGCAGCTTATGGTATTGGATTGTTGCTGCGTTTTGCGTGTCATTTCAACCCGCTTTTAAATCATAGAAGAGAGAGAATAATGGATAGCATAGGTAGGAGGAGGATGACTTTTCCCCCGCCTTATTTACTGTATATGAAAGGTACAGGAGAATGCGCTACTGTCACTGCTGTCCCACAAGAAACAGAAGCCTTTGAAAGAGGAAGATGAAAGGAGAGAAATGGATTGCTAGAAAGGCAGGGAGTGGGAGCAACAGACAACAACAGCTCATAAGGTGACAGGTTTTTGAAGTTTTTGTCAAAAATTTTTTTTGTTAGGTTGTGCCTGAGGAAAAAGATGGGGAGGGGGGGTTAGAGAAAAGAAGGGAAAGGTAGGTTGAGGACTACAAGCGCATGTCAAACTGACTGGCTGATTGATGTGTTTTATGTAGGTACTATATAGATGAGAAACAGTGCAAAATAGCACTGCTTTCTAAAAACATTGTACATTGTGTGTATTGCATCTAGTACACATAAGATATCTTAAATAATACATTGGAATACCTTGACATATAAAGTAATGCATTTATTGTAATTAAAACCCAATGGATTTTTTTGGTTTACTTTCTACATTAATGTTTCATATTTATTTATTTATTTATTTTTATTTTATTTTATTTTGGTGTAGTCTAAAATGACCAGCGGGCAGCTCTGAAATGGACTACATTAAAAGCTATGTATTGTGCCAGAAGCAGTGGGTATTCAGCTGCAGCATACAGTGAGGGAGAAAAAAATCTATTCAATTCCTCCTGATTCATAGCTGGGTGAACTCAAAGAGACTTTAGCATTTACCTCCACTCAGAATTTTTTACTGTCCCCTCTCGCTCTTTTATCCGTCTGTTCTGTCTGTCTCACTCACTCTGTCTTTTTTATTCTTCCAGATCTCGCTCGTCCACTTTCAGTCTTTCTCTGCTCGCCTTTTTTATCTTAACCTTTCTCTCTGACTTTTGACTCTGAGTAAATTTTTTTCCTTGTACTCTCTATCTGATACTTCTTTTGTCCTGCCTGCTCTCTTTTTATATCTTTGTCTCATTAAATGTTTTAAGCTAAAAATTCAAAATGTATAATAATGAGACATAATCTTCCCACTGGGGCTCAGTCAAAGGCAGATAGAGAAGGAGTCTAGACGTCTAGAAGTCCAAATGCACATACTGAAAGTAAGATATTGAAAATCTCAGCACTCTATCAAGTCATTCAATTTTTTTAAACTTTTTTGACACCAACCTTAGAGAATATACTCAACTTGATTTTCTCAGCATGATAGGGAAGTCAACAGTAGTGTAAGTAGTGTAAGTACTGCACAAACTGTACATTTCAATCTGTAACTGTGAATATACTTTTAAACCGATGCTTGTGACACTGACTGTGCTATTAAAATAAACAAAACAGGATTGTCAGGATCTTCAATGGCCCCTGTTTCCTGGACTGGCCAGAAAAGAATTAACAAAAGAATTAGAATTTCAGTTTGATGAAACTCAATTTACACCTGCTATGTTAAATAATTATGTCATCAAAATGCAGCAGTGTGGCTCTTGTTTGTGTTTGTAAGTCCCTCCACTGTAGTCCATGAAACATGGTATATTATGTCCTGAGGCTGCCATCTGTAACTTTGTTACATGATAATTCAAATACGACACCTAAAAGCTGCTTCATATATAGGCCACAGATACTCCATATGGAATAGATGATCTGATTAGCTTTCTGTGTACATTTGCATATTGCATATCTTAAAGACTAAGATAACAAATTCCAGGTATATACTACAGAAAACAAACATTTCAGTATAAAATGAACAATAAATATTAAATTTTAACCCTACCAGCAGATTCTGGTGTGCCTACCTGTCTGTATATGCATATTAAAGATGTACACATTGCTGTGAAAAATTGTATGAAATGTAAGCTGCACAGATTAATTATATTTTACTTTATCTTTATTTACCTTCTCATTAGGTAATAATTATTTAAAAAAGGACTAATAATTAGAGTTCCAAATTAAAAGACAAATACTTTGACGATTGAATACTCTGCACTTCTTTACTTCTTTATCTCAGTTTTTCACGTGAACATTTGCTTATATCTTCCTTGATAAATCAGTCGTAGTGTGTAGCATGGAGCCAGCTGTCATCAGTGGCCTGAGGCTGTATTATTTGCTGTGGAGTGGAATCTATTTCTTGGTCCCATCTTTGTTGTGAAACAGGCCTGAGAGAGTGCAAAAGACTTGTGCAGCCCTCTGGTCGTGGGAGCAGCCAATGAACAGAGCCCAATGGTCCTGAAAGACAAGGCAATTTGGCCAGAGTGATGCGAATAATGAGAAAAGCATCGTAATGTTGCCAGAGTCCAATTTACAAGGTGGAGAGTGAGAGAGAAGGGTTGAGCGACAGAGTCAGGCAGCACTAAAAAAGAGAGGCCAGCGACAGAGAAGGAATAGAGGAAAGCAAGAGACAGGAGATAGAGAGAAAGTGAGCGATCACCCACGCAAAAAGGCCTGCTATTGGTTTTGTTGTTCATGTTGAGGTTGCTGCACATTAACCTGTGCAAATGGAGGTTATGGCTTTACTTCCATGGGGCAAGCAAGCAGGGGGATAACAGGGCTGCTGGCAGGGAAAGAGAGAGGGAAAGCAATGAACGCACCAGAGAGAAAATTCAGTGTTTCCATTTCTACAGTATGTGGCTTTCAGTCTGTGAATGAGTCACAGATTCAGTCATTATACAGCACATCTCTCAAAGATGCGATTTAATGTTAGGAGTGAAAAAAATGACTTTTAGGGATAAAGAAAATCCTTAGAGAAAAAGAGAAAATGAAAACTGTCTGAGAGATAAAAGGAGATAGTGAAAAAGACAACTAGAGATAATGAAAAATGAGAGTGGCAAATAAGAGAAGATAGACCAGTATGAGACCAAAGGTGATTTTCTGAAAGAGGTGAAGAAAATCACGAGGAAGCAAAAGAGTGAGTATGGCAGAAAATTGTACACTTGGCCATTCTCTCCTCTCTCGACTCCACAGCAGTGAAAAGATTTGAGCAGATGGATGTCTTCTGTCTCCTGGTGGCAGTTCAGGCTGGAGACTGACATCCAGCCTGCAGCAGCAGCTTAAACCACGAGCAGCACTTGACGCCTTCCTTCGCTCCGACTGCTTATGATTGCAGTATCTCTGACTGAGTGTGTCTCTGTGTCTCAGTAGAGTTGGAGGCACTGGAGATTACCGTTGCAGCTGGATTATAAGCAGCAATTGCTTCATAAATGTTTTCACTGTCCTCCTCCTGGACTCATAAAGAGATAGTGACAGCGATCTGCTCCCAAGGCTGACTTATTTGTTCTTGCTTAGCCCCACGAGAGATGCACGGAGGAAAGAGACCACATACACAGATTGAGACTTACGTCTGTAGAGCTGACAGCCAGCACTTATTCAGGAGGCTGCAGTCTGAAAAGCACTGTCACCATGGAAAGAGAAGTGACACACAAACAGTGAGAGCTAATGAAGCTTTCCAGTGCATATCCCTTTCATAATCCAATGGGGATGTTCATCTCCTGTGGGTCCCTGACTGCTTAAACATGGTACACACACCTACACACACATTTATACAGAGACACTGTGATCATGAGCAGTGTGTGGGAGGGAGGCATTTAGTAGCTGATCTTCGTTTCATGGCTGGATCAGAGAAACCTGTTTAGTTTTTTTTTTATTTTTTTTTTTTTAGCTTTTGTTTTTGTGTCTTCTGAACCTTCTTTGCTCCTGTTTTGTTCCATTATTAAAGCCATGTAATCATTTTCTTCGCATTCCTTTCTGTGTTAGTTTAATAGCATATGGTATCTTTTTTTTTTTTTTAAAACATATTTTCTTTTCTTGGCCTTTTTCCTCATTTACAAAAAAAAAATCTTTGTAGTATATTATCTTTTCCTTTTCATGAATACCAGGCTGAACTTGTCTTTTACACTTTGCGTTAAATATTGTCTGTGTGGATAACTTATACAGATAGAAAAAGCGGCATGTTTATGCACACTTCTGAAAGTGCTCTGCCAGGTGGCAGGTGTAAATGCAGTCCATACAGCGCGTATTGAGGGAAAACTCGAAGAGAATGGAAACATCACGACCCACTGCGATTTTTGCCATCCACTCTGCTTTCACTGAAGAGCTGAAAGCACTATCCACTCCCACAAGTCCTGGCTCCTTTCACTCACCTGTGGTGAGGGAATCATCACGGCTGAGGGAGGGAATAGTTCTCACAGCAGCTGTTAATTCTGTTGCTGTAATAACAAGTTGTCATCTTCGTGTTGTTTCCTATGAAGAAGTTGTGAAATACAAACATTAATGAAAGCTAAGAACAAGCTGTACATCACCATCAAGTCCTGTTGACAATGGTGGCCCCATGTCTCCTGTCCTCTAAAGCTATAGTTGACACTTACCCTTCTGTGCTATGCTTTGTGACAGGCTCCAGTTCTGCATTTAACAAGTTTTTAATTGAAGTTTAATAGCACAAGAATGGGCAAGTGATATTTCTGTCTTTTTAAACTTATTTGAAGAAAAGAAAAGCTTGACTATTCTGTTTTTTTTTCTTTTTTGTCATTAAAATCCCAAAAGACAAGAGACCATGTCCAGCAATGCACTAATCCTAACAATTATTATTGTCATGATTTATTAATGTTCTGTTAGATTCTTTGGTGTGTAAAACATAAAAAACTGTGAAAAACTAATGTAATTATTTCCCAAAATCCAAGGTAATATCTTCAAATAACTTTTTGTATTTGACCAATAGTCCAAACCCTCAAGCTATTGAGTTCACTTGTAACATAATAATGGAAACTGTGGCAAATCCTCAGAATGGAAAAGTTGCAAGTATAAAATGTTTCACATTTTAGTTTAAAAATGGAAATAGACACTGACAGTCAAAAGATTAGCTTGTTATTTTTCTTCTAACGAGCTAATTGTCACTGGTGTTGACACTGTAGTCCTGATGGTTCCGTGCCATAGCTGTTGTAAAGCTGCTAAAAACATGTACTGTAAGTGAGCCACGTCATTGCGCTGTGTGACATGTTTCTTCATTATATTGAACATGGGAAGTGTAGTTGTTACTGCACTAAATTTGTGTTAATCCATTGCTAGAAACTGTTCTCCACAAATAGTCCTGTTTACGAAAGTAACATTAGTTAGTAGTAAAAACTACAGCAGTTTTATAGATGAAAGTGAATAAAGGTACCGTATGTTTCAAGAGTAGCCAATTTAAGTTAAGGGAATCCCTCAGAATTTAGAGATGAGCTAAATTGATCCATTGTTGCTTACCTTACTTAAGTGAAAGCTCCGCCTATCTAAGGCCACCGCTGCACTCAACACATTTCGCCAGCACAATATTGTATAACTGTCACAACAGAACTGCACTGGTATAAAGTTAGAAGAATAAAAAAATAAATGAACCATTTATTTTTGCTTGAGGGACATACATTCAGTGGCACCTTTATTGGGTAAACTTGCTCATTAGCACAAACTGACAGCATTTTTAAACAGTGAATAATGTGACTGCAGCAGAATGTATTAAATATGCATACAGGGTCAAAAGGTTCAGTCAGTACTCCACTAAAGGTTAAACTCAGCTAGATTTGAGATCCGAGCAAAGTTGCTGCTGTTGCCAAATGGGAGGTGCAGCGTATAGACTTTTCAGTGAATGAAGTGATAAAAGAAAATCATGCAATGGCAGCTCTGGTGGGGGGGGGGATATGCCAACACGAGAGGTCAAAGGAATACAGCTAGGAAGGAGGGACACAAGTAGGTAAATAAGAGCTCAGTAATCTCTAGATGAATAAAAATAAATACATTAAAAATGAAAAAATAAAACAAACAAAAAAATAACATAGCAGATGCTTTTTACTGCTGGACAGGAATACCCAATGAAATGTTTACAGAGTGCATATCAAGGTCACAAAGGCTAATATATAATTCCCCCAAAAAAGGATAAGTAAGCTGTTAAATTTAAATCTGTTTATAAGCGTGGACATAGCTTGATAACACTACAAAGCAGCATAAAGCCCTTTGCAGTGTGAGCTTTTGACCTGGTGTGTGCAAACATAAATCCCACTAATCCTTAAAGTGAAATTTGCATCAGGCTGTTTGCTGCTGACACCCTTCCTCCTCTTCCTCTTCATGCACTTCAATGCAGGAAAAGTTTTTAGTGAGTTACCAAAATGCCAAACAGATTCACTTAGGAAAAATGTTGCCTCAGTGGTGCATCACAAAAACAGCTTTTTATCTTGTTAGTGTTTGTACATGTCTACCGAGCAGCCTGTACACTGTACTATAGCCGAATTTCATTGCCAGGGTCTTTTAAACCTGGGCACAAGCAGCGTCAGTCAAGCCAGATGAGAAAAGTCTAAGGTTTATTTTGAATCTGTTCACATTCTGGAGCAGCAGACAATCCTCACAGGGTGTTGTATCAGATCTAAATACCTGGCTTTTTGTGGTAAAATGAGAGGTTGGTCTCTCAAGCATAGGCAGGTCAGTATAGCATGGTCTTGGAGTGATTTTTCCCTTGGAGAAAATCTGTCTTGGATCTGTTGCTGCTACTATGGGTAAAAACAAACCTAGGCTAGCGAGCAGCAGATTCAGTTGGACGTAATAGTCATGAAATGAGTCATCATCGTCATCATCATCATCACCCTCACCCTCCTCCTCCTACTCCCCCACCCCGGAAAATATAGGCCATTGTTAGGTTACTTGTTAGGTAACCACAAACTTTTCCCCTTCTCAAGCTTATTAACTTTCATTTATTCTAGTTCTTGCTCCCTTATTTTGTTCTGTTGTAAATTCAAGTGGAGTGAGAAAAGAAGGTACAGCAGTAGCATTCAATATAAATCTCAAAATTAAAGTATAGTCCCCTGATAATTAAATCAAACCTGGTATTTTTGTTTTCACCTACCGTATGATATATCTGTTTCCTCATTGTTTGTGAATGCATGTGTGCGTGACAGTTTCTACCTTTGAGGGATATTTCTGAAAGATGACAGACCAGTCTGATGTTCTGTATGTAGCTATCAGAGGCATTAGGGAAAAAGGAAGCAAGCTCAGTAATTTACTGTTATTATTTTTCAAATGGCTGTTGTTCCCAACAATGGTATTTTCAATATATGACGCTGATTTTATTCATGCAGGGTATGTAGAGGCCGAGCATTTAACTATATTCAAACAAATGTTGGCTACAATAAAACTGTTTTTTTCAGTACCTTAGCAATTCATTTATTATTCAGTAATTATAAATATCATATAAATGGAATCATTCTCTATGTTGTTTTAAACATTATATCTTAATTATTACATCTTCTTTAATATAAAACCAGGAAACAGTTATTTACTAATTGCTTTCCTGATATGCAACTCTGCATCTGCATCTATTATGTGTCACTGGAGTAATATCTCTAGTCTGTAATTACACTGTGCATTTTTAACTTGAATTCTCTTTTCATATTGACTTGTCTGCCCTGCTGCGGATGAAAGAGAAAGATATTGTCTAAGATTCCACAAAAAAAAAAAAAAAAAAATGCTAACCTCAGAGAAATATAATCTCACAAAGATGAAAAAAAGTTTGACAGACAGGATCAAAGTGATTTTTCTTCTTTGCTTTTTTTTGTCGAACTTTAAGGAGGACTGGATTTTCTGATTCATTTTACAGTTGGGGCATTTTGCCGAGTGGTCTCTTTTGTAACAGATGAATATTTTACCTTTTCTTTTGTGACACTGCATAAAGTGCCCTATATATATATATATATATTTATATATATATGTATGTATGTGTGTGTGTGTGTGTGTGTGTGTGTGTGTGTGTGTGTGTGTGTGTGTGTGTATCGCTGTGAGTAAATAAGAAATGTGAACACATAGTAAGTTCACCTTTCACCTAAATTGCCTCAACAGAGTTTTTCTTCCACCTTTTAAAAGTATCTGTAGACTGGGAAGCTGCATGCTGCCACATCTGATTATCATAAAAGCAGATGGACTGTTATAAAAATCAAATTCTAAAAACATTGATTGTGTACAAGTACTGATCTATAGTTTTTGGTGCGTATGAGAGGTTGTGTGTGTGTGTGTGTGTGTACTGAAGATTTGAAGGTGGTATGTATCAGTGGTTTTGTGTTGGCTACTGTGGTACACAATGTGTGTGTGTTCATTCTCCTGGAACAAAAAGTGCCTGAAGCATGTTGATTCTCCTCATTTTGAATGAGTGTGTCTGTTCTTAATTGTGCTTCAATGCAACACCTCCTCTCGTCACATGTGGAAATGCTTGTGGCCATCAGCCTGCACCATGACCCAGTGACTAAACTATCTAATCTTGTGACTTTGAACCTCTTTTAAACTTTTATCACTGCCAGTATTAAACTATATATAAGTTTGTGTTAAGTACAGGTCTATATTTGGCAAAGCATACTGCTTTGGAGCAAGAAGGTTGACGCAGGATTTTCATTTATAGTGAGATAAAAAGGTCACATGACACTTTATTCTAATAATACACCTATTTATATCTGGTGTTACACTGGTGGTGAACAGAGGCTGATTGACACAATGGTATGGTTTATATTATTAGCCAGTTTTAGCTCATCGCAGTCATTTAATTATTTATTGTTGTAGGGAAAAGGCACATGAATCAACATCATAGCAAATGTGTCATTGTCAGTCATATGACAATGTTAACTGTCTAACAACAATAACACCCACAACAACTAATATCAGAACAGGAGAAAGCAGCACGACATGAAATAGTGCACTTTTTGGTATCAGCATATAAGTCAGCTAATACATAACAAGACATTACATTACAGAAATCCCAAAGGTGTGTTTAATATAGAAAACAAAATAATGCCACAAGCTTCAGCAGACATTCTGGAGCTTTTGATCGTACCACGCAGTGTCCATGGCTGATAGAGTTGTCGGTCACAGCCACAGCCATGTTGATAATGCTCTACACATCTGTAATTTAGTTTTCAAATAAGAATTGCATAACTTAGTACAGATTTGAGAAAAAATATATATATTGTGCACTTGACTACAATAATTACTGCTAGGGTTACCTTGACAGTGTTATAGCCAGTGTCCTGCAGTTTCTCAAAAAATGTTTAATGTTGACTGATATATTGTCAGTAGACTTTATTGCCCTCAAGTGTTCAGTATTGTTTAGGCTCAATGATTTCGAGGAAGTGAGCGAAACGTCCGTGTAGTGCCATTTATCAGCATCACATCTTTTAAGTGTCTGTCCTACTGTATATAGCCATTCATTGAAGCACGCCAGAGGGACACTGTTTTAGTTAATGGCTGTGAACAAGACAGTTCCAGTTGACTTTGTCCATGTCACTTTATCATCTGCACGCTTCGCATTTGTTTGGTGAACTCCCCGGCTAAACGGCTCATGTCGTGTCACACAGCAGCTGGCTGCTTGAGGGGAGGTTTCAAAGCAGAACATTTTCCATCCCTTTAGCGTTGGGCAGGCGACATTGGTTGGCAGTCGATTCCAGCAAGGCCAAAGTAATTTTTTAAAAGCATTAGCGGCACTGTCTGAAGTGAGGCATGCTGTAGGTTGTAACATATGACTGGCTATCTTTCCCCTATGGGCCTTTTATGATAAAGCGCATGTGTCAACATTCTGTGTGTTGCTTTTCACCACACACACACACACAAAAAAACACACACACCTGCATGTACACATAGTTTGTGAGACTGAAATGAAATGAAGGATGTACCCAGGTGGGTGCCAAAGATTTAAAAACGTGATGTATGACTGCGAGAGGAATCTTCAGTGTGTGAGCAGGAAGTTGGGGCCATTGAATATACATCTTGTTTAAAAAATAACTAAAACGAAAAAAACTTTATTTTCCATAAAACAGACAAACTTACAAGGATATCCAGCACACACACTGGGATTCTGTTTTTCATTTATGTGTAAATAGACAGATATATGAATATTTCCAAACTACAGTAAATAATCAAAAGAAAAAAAAAAAAGACAGAGCCGCTTAGGTGTGACAAGAAGACTGCCATCTGGCTCTCAGCAGAGAGCAATAGCCCGCTTCACCAACATAAGATGCGTTGTTGTGATAAAAAAGGCTCTTGAATACTGAATACACAGGCTCATCTATGAGATGTTTTTATTTATTTATTTATTTATTTATTTTACTTTTTCTGAACCATCTTCACACATACACAGAAACGAACAAGTTAAAGCTCAAGGGAATTGTGCATAAAGTATTCGCAAAGAATACACAGATTCCACTGATATAATTGTGTTTCAGTCTTGTATAACCAACTGTCCCCTTACGGTACTTGCATGATAAAACATTTTTGCCGGCATAGTCAGCTGTGAAAATGTAATAAATTCTAATAGTCACTTTAAAAGCAAACTTCAGCTCTGCACTGTCTTGTCTGTGTCAATATGTACCCGACTTCTTGAAGGATGCACATTGGTTTTTCCTCTGTGCAGCTTTTATTTCAGTGTGTCCCCGTTCTCACTTTCCCACTCAATGGTTAGGGGATTACAGCGGCATCACTCAAACCATGTCTCAGCTGTAATACATCTATCAGCTCTCTCCCTGAACAATATTTCTGTATTGCTCCCAAGTGGAAAGATCAAATATTTGGTATTGCAAAGTGAAATACATTCAAAGGTTCTTAGCCAGTTCCATAATCCCTCAAAGAGAGAATTTTTTCCCTCTTCTAAAGGCAATTATTGTAAATCAGATCAAAGACATTTATTTAGCAGTTACAGAGGATACGCTGATGGTAGTGTCTACATGTGCAAAGAAATAGGCACATGTAAACACACATATTTTCTTAATGGCACACTGCCATCTATACCATATACTGTATATACTTTGAAACACATTTTCATGCAACACAAGCAGTGTCAGTGGCTGTTTTTCACCCTGAAACCAGCTATTTACGTCTCTCACACTCTCCTCCTTATCTCCTGCCTTTATATTTCCCACTCTTCCACAGGTGTTGAGTGAACAGGAGTGGTGAGGTTTCTTCTCAGCATGCCACTGGCACAGCAGCATCACAGGGCCACTGTGCCCACAACAGCCTGGATCCTGGCTTTGGCTATGTTTCTTGCTCTGCAGGTAATCTGCTCAGACAAAACATATTTTTTAAATGCAGCTGCCCAGGGTTTTTTTTTTTTTATTATTATTTGCAATGTATTATTTTTGGCAACCATGTTAATCACTTGACTCTGTGCAAAAATCCACTCAGACTCTTTCCAGGCTCATTTGAGTATTAAAGAGAGGTTGTGTTTCAGACTGTCTGCTTTTGTGTGTTACTTTATATTCTTTATTTTTATTTCTGTACATTTAACTTCAGAACTAAATGACTGTATATTGTGCTAAAGTACTGAGGCTAGAGCTCCATGTGATATACAGAAAGTCAGTATCATCTCCAGCTGATGATCCATGTAGAAAATGGGAAAAATGAACATTGTTCTTACCTTGCAGTGAAGAGCTAAAAAGGACTTTGATTTCATTCTAGCCCTGTTAGGCTAATTACCTTAGACATTTTTGTTTTCACTTTGCTTACACTTATAATGTTACTTTTAATGATTTGGGAATGAGGACATACCATTGTGTTTGGCAAAGACGTTATATAGGATGGGATGCTATGTTAACTCCCCCTAATGCAATCAAGAGCAGGGCAGAACTGCCAGTTTTACTCTGATAAGATTCAGGAAGGTCACACACAGATACAGTATTTACTAAGTTGATCCCCTCGTGTCTGGACCTATCTTCCTGTACTATACTGTAGCTATATTTTTTTTTTCTTTTACTCTTCAAATATTTTTTGCTTATCTAACATTAGAAATTAGTTGAGCTTGACACAAATAAAAGATCATCTTAAAATACTTTATGTAACTTTTGCCAAAATGTTTTGCAAATGACCCACATTTTTATTGGGATTGGGTCAGTCAGTGTTGCAGCCATGAAGAAAATCTTTCATATGGGTCATCTTGTTTTGTGTCCCCCTTGGGTTTCTTTTTTCTTAGTGCTCACTCCATCATTCTGTAAACACAAGCTAGAGAGAATAAAAATGAGTGGAAACCCCGGGGTCCACGAAGCAATGTGTTTTGTTTTGTTTTTTCTTCATACTGTCGGCTTCTCTACAGGGTGTCGCTCATGCAGCTCCATCAGGAAACAACAAGCTGGTTCGTACCACCAGAGTGAGGAGACAGGCTCCAGGTGGGGATCAGAGCCCCTCTGCTTCCTCAACCAACCAGACCTTGCAGGAGCAATCTGTGGTCTTCAACCACATCTACAACATCAATGTTCCTTTGGAGTCTTTGTGCTCTGTCGACCTGGACACCTCCGCACCGCCAGCTCCAGGTAAATGGAATGTGTTTGGGTTGAGAGATGCTGTCTTATGTGCTTTTGTTCACACAGATACACAAAAATTGTGTATTTATTAGTAGTTTGAAGAACTATGTAGTCTTCTTTTCATTTTAAAGGTTCACGTGCTGAGCTGGGATCCAGACCCTCTGTGGAGGGTCCAATGGAGCCAAATGGACCCAGAGAATACACTGAGCAAACACTGGATGCTGACAGCCAGGTTAGTGTTTTATTTGTGAGCAAGTAACAACGTAGTAAAAGCATTGAGAGATAGTCGGCATTTAATTTGAACACTGAGATGTGAACAGGCAATTCTTGAGTGACTATAAAAATTTCTACCTTTCCAGAGAATAATACCAATTATGTAATTGAAGTCAGTAAAAACAGCCTCTAATTTTTAAAATGAAAGAAGTTATAGTATTAAAAGACTCATGCCAGACCACCTATGCAACATGATTAGATTACACAAATGCACTTCTTAATCAATCTTTCCTGATTGTTTAGGTAACATTCACTCACCGCATCAACATCCCAAAAGCCGCATGTGGTTGTCCAGCAGCAACTACAATCCAGCAGCTCGCCACCAGGGTGGAGATGCTGGAGAGAGAAGTTTCTTTGCTGAGAGCTCAGTGTGGATCTGGATGCTGTGGGGAGAGCTCAGCCATGGGTCAGTAATGTGTAACTATAATTCTAACTTTTGTTCATGCTGTATAAGCTAATTTACCTTACTGATATCACTTTTGGAAGCAAACATAAAAATAAAATTCAAGAATAACACAGCTGTCTATGGCAAAAGGAAAAAACATGCGGTACTGTTGGTAAAAACAGGCATAAAAAACTGTTTATATTTTTATATATATATATATATATATATATATATATATATATATAGAGGAGTCAGACGGCAGAAGAATATTGATGCTAGAGGGTGATTTTTTTTTTTTTTTTTTCTTTTTGTTGCTGCAAAGTTTCGGTCTAAAAGGTGTGGAGAAACCTTTGCTGCCAGTAGAAATTTTGTTCCCTATTCAGGAGATGCTTCCATTATAATATGAGTGGACTGGAATAGATAGAGTTATAGGATATATTATGGTTAAAGGATCTGCTCCACTGACACTATCACCCCATTCAAATATTTTCTGAAAACGCTCCATCTCTACACTGAGAATATGATTATCTCCAACAGTCATGATCTGAATCAGAATGAAGTTGAAATGCTCAGCTGGGCAACAGTGGCTGGATGCACAAAATGAGACCGTTTTTTATTAATGCCTTTATTTATATACGTATATATTTAAATTATTCAGGCCAGGTGCCTATGTTAAAAAGTTACAGAAGCAATGTTACCCTAAATTTCAAAGTATTAAGGTTATTTGTATAGCAGACTATATGTTTGATTCTATGATCATTTTGTTATCTATGCTTTTCTCCCAGGTCGTTTGGACTTCATCCCAGGCTGCAGTGGCCATGGCAGCTTCAGCTTTGATCTGTGTGGCTGCATCTGTGAGGAAGGCTGGACTGGTAAAAACTGCTCTGAGCCTCGCTGCCCAGACAATTGCTCTGGACAGGGGGTGTGCGTTGAAGGGGAATGCGTGTGTGACCGTGACTTTGGAGGCGACAATTGTTCAGAGCCACGATGCCCTTCTGACTGCTCAGGCCGTGGGTTGTGCATCGACGGGGAGTGTGTGTGCGAGGAGTCCTTCACTGGTGAAGACTGCATGGTCGGGAGGTGTCTCAACGATTGCTCGGATCAGGGGCTGTGTATCAACGGGACGTGCCAATGTCGGCCCGGGTACGTGGGAGAGGACTGCTCGCTGGTGTACTGTGCCAACAACTGCAGCAAGAAGGGGGTCTGTAAAGAGGGATTCTGTGTCTGCCAGGATGGCTTTGCTGGAGATGACTGCAACTCTGGTAGGTTATTACTTTTTATCCTTCCCGTCAGTTTGATCCCCTGGCGGTTTTCAAGTACAAAATGGTTCTGTCCCCTGAAGCAAAAACTCTGGGCAAAGACGTTGTCCTACCTTAACACTTACTGTCAGTGTGACCAGGATCAAATAAGTCAGAGCAGAAATCCAGCCTAAACAGATTTCAGAAACTCTATGACCCTCAGTTCAGGCTGAATTCCTGAGCAGGAAAAGGTTTCTTTTAAAGTGAAGCCACAGCATTAGCTGCAGTGACTCCATTGCCAAGACTGGTTTCCTGTAATGTCTGAACATTATCTATATTATATAAATTGCTGGCACTATCTTCATGGTTTATTTGGGTTCAAAACTTTAATGGATGCTTCCTCCAGTCTAATGAGTATATTTATAAACTTGATGTCTCTTTATATCAGGTTTTCTCACAGTGTGGAAGTAATTAACAAAGAATAAGAAAAAAAACCAAATTTGTGCCACATGGTAACACAGAGAGCACCAGATAGATATTTTAAGCTACTTTTATAAAATCTATCTTTGGATCTTTTCACACTATTAGATGTTATGAATATGTGACATTTAGTACAGTGGTTGTATAGAGTCCCATATATTTACACCACCTGTTAAACATTGTACTAAAAGGTGCAACTCCTTTTCATTTTAATTAAGTGGAATAATTTCAGTTAATCCACTTAATTATGCATACAATGTCAGAAAAACATGAAATCACAATTTCCCAAACCCCAGTGTGGCATCATTAAATAATCTAAAACTGTTTAATAACTAAGAATATTTAGAAAACTTCAGTAAAGAAGCTGAACCTTGAATTGATATTTGATCTTACTATGTGATGCACAACCGAAACAGTTATCAGACTTAGTGGCGAATCGTTTTCATATTGATTGACCGGCGCAATGCAATATATGACGGAAAATTAAAGTTTTAATTAAAGGCTCCAGCATATCAGTACATCTATAATAAAAGAATAAAGGAAGTAGTTAACCACATCAATTTTGTATATAAAGTAAATCATCTTTTCATGTGCTCCATGACACATGGCCATCTGTATCTATTTCTTTTTGTTAAGCTCACAGGTAGTCCATACCGTGTAACCATGGTCCTGAGTCAGTAAATCAAGTCAATTACAATATAATCAAAATGAAAAGAGAATTCTTCAGCCACATAAATTTTTTTAGGATATGTGAAGCCCTGAAAAACAAGCCCCTCTGTGCTTCAAATGCAGGTGGTGGGGAGAATGACTTGCTGGACAGCAGAAGGTGTAGCAGCATTCATTTGTCAAAAGTCACACCCACTGGGGAAGAAACTGTCACATTAGCTGCAGCCAAGGCTGTTTGTGTGCCGCGCTCACCTTTGTTCAAATCCAGCTCTCCACGCCAAAATATCAGATCCTCCTCTGCCATTTGAGGCAGCTGTCAACAAAGTGATGAATGAGGACAGACAGAAGAGTGAGCGATAGAAAGACAGGGATGACAAATCATATTACTGAGGCTGATTCCTCTGTACGGTTCTCCCATTTAATATCTATACCAAGTAAAAGAGCCCGAATTGCTTATTTCTTTGCAATTAGAAGCGAAAATAGCCAATGCTTGTAGAGGATAGTTTACTGAATACAAAATGAAGCAGTTCAATTACCAGAGACCTGTATGGTGACAGGCTTAAGTGTTTCATGTTATCAAAAGCTGAAGAAAACGGGATGTATTTTTTGCTGGCCGATATTCTCCCACTATGAGAAATAGTCGAGCCTGTTGAATTTAAATTGAATGTTTGAGACATGGGGTGAGATACAGTACATCTTTACATAAAAATATATCCACCCACAGAGCCGAGAGATCAACTTGTGCTGAAGAGTGGCATTTTATCTTGACAGCAGCAGGTATTCATGATGATTTTGATGAGCCCTGATGCTACAGTGGTGAAAGTAGCGGTGACATTCTCACATCCTCTGAGCGGTGACAACGGGACACTTACATTTCTCATATATAGCTATGGATCTCAGCTGTGTGCTACAGCTTTGAAGTCCTGTAGTGTTACTGTTCATCAAAGCTATAAAAATAACTTTGGCTTTGTACTTACAGCAGATCACACAGTATAGTGAATTTAGGAGCCCCCTCGATAAAGCACACTTTACCTCCATCAATTACATGAACTATTGCAGTGATGGTAGCAGGCTTTGGCATTGTGTATTTTAAAGATACCTTTCTGCCAAGCCAAAAGACCGGTCTGTGGTCTATTTAGTGGGCTCCTCCATTTTTTGGAAGCTTAAGCAGAGAATAGGATAAGAAACCAAATTTGCACTTCAGCATAGGAAAACCCACAGGCCTTCATTTCATTTACTTTCTCCCAGTAATAAAAGATACTAGTGTGACATCTTTTTGGACATACTTTAATGTTGCAGGGCATTGAGAGCACAATCATATTCAGCATGCTTGCAGTCTTTTTTACTGAAACTGGAGACTTCACATGAATAACTTGGCACAAACTATTTCCCATCGTCTCCTAGACTTGTTAACATATATTGAGGCATGTATACTTGTTATTTTCAGATTTCATATAATATATTTGCTCTTTGCACCATTTCTTCTCTAAGTTAAATTGTTTCTCATTCCATCTTGTTTTTCATCTTGTATTTTCTTCTTTTCTTATCAAAGCAGTTACTTGATTTTCTTGACTCCAAATTTTCTTGACTCCACTGCCTTCACATGATCAAGTTTGCATCTGCACTGCTGCACTAGTCAAAGTTAACAGATACAGTTGGCTGGCTGGTTTGTAACCAGGTACAAAGCAGCATAAGCATTACAAATCTATATTTCTTTAAGTACACACACAACTCTCTAAATATTCTACTTCATAGTGAAAGCTTTCAGCAGTGTTGAATTCAACAAGAGAAATGCCATTATACAAAGTAGCCTGCAGGCTAGTTAGTCCTCTGATGATGCACTCACCTCCATTGTCAGCTGGAGTTGTCAAGGTTTTAGTTCAGTAGTCTTGCTGTATTTGCATATGATAGCATACTGATTAGACCTAATGAGACTTAAACACTCCAGGCGAAATTCCTGAATAACCTTCAGCATATTGCCCTTTTGTAACAAGCCGTCGGAAGGATACATGTCTGAGAAGTGGTTTAACATTTTACCAGAAATCAACGGAAACCTTGAGCATTCGAATTAGCTTGCAAGTGGTATCACACAAGCGCAATACTTTGTAACAGTTTATCCATACAAATACTGTGGATGAGAAGCTTTTTAACACATTGAATTAGCTGCGAGATGATGTTTCTAATGTTAGGCAGCATGCATGCTGGCTGAAGGTCCTGCTGTCTCTTCATATTCCCGGTGTATTTTCTAACTGGATGGAAGTGGGGTAGATAAGTCCTTTTAAACTGTTTGTTATCCTTCGGTGTTTGATGCCGAAGAATATGAAAATGAAAAACAGATGAAGTTAGGAATTAAAATGTGCATCTACACTTAGACACTGGACCAGTTACAAAGGTCAGAGATGCTCTTGATTGAGAAATGTTGCTAGGATTTCAGGTTACATGTATCCTGGGTGACAGTTTCAAATACAAGTATTTGCATTCAGCTTAACTGGTTGTTGGTGACCTTTCCTGCAGTGAGTGAAAGTAAAATAATATTACTTGTTTTTGTTCTGAATCTTCAATGTAAAGGTACAGGATTTAGCTTCATCATTGAAAAAATTTTCAAACTAACCTTTTTCTTTGCATTGGAGTCTGCCCTTCACTTTCTATTTTACTTTTAAGCTGCTCTTCTGTGCAGGCCACAGACCTCATTCAATCACTCCTCTCCTATCCAGTGGATTACTGCTCCCTCTTTTGATTTGTCATTTCCTTCATATACATGACGAAGCTCCTTCCAATTGATGCTATAAATCTGGCTAAGTGAATGTGGCAGGACTTTTAACCAGTGCTAGTTCAGTTTTTTGAAAAGAGCAAATGAGCAAGCTACTGCATAGTATGAAGCCATCTGTCGAGTGTATAAGGAAATAACTGTTATGGCTACTGAAGTGTCCAAAGGTTCCCTGAGGAGGGTTCGGTGTTGTGCTGTAGAGTCCTGTTTCACAGGATGTGGAGATGATAAGGGGGTGAGAGGTTGTTTATCGCAGCATCACACTCACTGCTCCTTCAGTCTGTCTTTTTTCTATTTTATCCTTATTCTCTCCCATTTAACCATCTTTCTATTTTGGTCATTTACTCTCCTGAAAAACATTTGTAGCCTTTTCTCCTCTTCTCTTTTGTGTTTTGTGCATCCGTCTCATCTTTTCTCCTCTTCAAGCTGCACCTTCTCTTCTATGCCCTTCACCTGTCTCCCCTCATCCTCTTCATTGTTTTTGGCAGAGGGAGCTGTAAACACAGTTGTTTATGCCTCCACATTTACATTCAACACCTCATCTTAGGTTTTATTGCTCAACAATCTCCACTTCAACCTGAATGAATGACAACGCTCTCTCTCTCATGTTAACACTCAGCCTCTTGTTCCCACAATCACTGGCTCCTGTTACTTCAGTGTCTGTTGGAGTCTGAGACATGTAGTATAAACTCAAATTTTTGCTTTTGCAGTTATTCCACAATTTTTCTAGTAAGTAAAACTGAACATTTGACAATCTAAATTAGAACACTGGTGTCCACAGTCCACAGTCATAGAGTTATAATTGTGTTTTATCTTGAAATGACTTTCTTATGAAGGTAAACATGTCAAGTTCAGACTTGGTTTGGTTGGCAGGAAAAATGTCCAACCTGACTGGACAGACTTTGCTTTTTGTATAGAACCAAACCATGACAGCTGCAAGGACTAGGCTTTGGCTAAGTGCAGTCTTGTGCCATGTGCAAAACGCTGAAAGGTTGCTACAAACTGACATAGGGATTAAATCTTATGCTGATAACAAACACACAAACAAAATGAAAAAGGCAAATGTTCATAACCCTTTTTTTCTGTTTTTACTTTTTTTTTTTCCCCAAAAGTGGCACCTGTCATGAACTTGATTATAAGGGGGGTAACCGATCACACTATTGATCTGGAGTGGGAGGGCTCTGCTGTTCTGACAGATTTCCTGGTAACCTACACGCCAAGCAGCCCTGGAGGTAAGTACAGCCTTTGAAGGTTGTAATTTAACTTGAACTGGAAGCTTTGAACATAAATCCTGTGTTTCTTTAAGTGCATCTATATCTCATATCTGTGTATCTTTTCCCGTGTCTGTGTCAGGTGTACAGCTAGAGATACGGTTTCCAGGAAATACCACTACGTGCACTATCACAGGCCTGGAAGCAGGCATGGAGTACAACATCAATGTGTTTGCTGTCATTAACAACAGTATCAGCGTCCCCGACAGCATTACTGTTTGGACCTGTGAGTGTAGTGTTTTGACTTGTTCACACAACAGGCTAAAGGATATTTCACTGTATCTGTTTACTTTCTCATTTCATACAACATGGTACATGCAGTCGTACATGCAAACATTTATGTGGATGCACACACGTTCACGCGTCTCTCACTTTGTTTGCTAGTCCTGTCAAAGATGCTTCTCAGTGTCAATAGAGTGAGAATACCACCTGCTCCTATGCGCCAACTGGTTGTGATTCCTACCTGTAACACCTGCATAGTGTCATTCACACTCCAATACACACTTGCAGACACACAAAGATAAGAGCACCCTTTGAATATATAACTCCTATCTGGTAATGCCAGGTCATAGGGCCTGACAAAGGGCAGTTGCTCATCACCAGTATGCAAACTCACCCTGAGTAGGTCCTAGCCTATTTTCAGTGGGGAAATAGTATCACTTGTATATATCAGCTGACTACAGTCTGTACAGTGCAATCTTTGCTGGTAGATTTACCCTCCATTTCACAGACGATTTAATTTCAGTGACAGGAGAATTTGGAGTAATAAAGTCAATTCAGGGCATTTAAGCTTAATGCAACATTTTTTTTTCTGTGGCAATATGATTTGTTGGATTAGTTTTGCTAAAGTTAATTATAAAACATAAAATTTGATTATCTGGACAGATTTATAAGAGGACGGCTGCTTGTGAAATCAGTTAGTTTAGCGTTTTGCAAAATTAAAGTATGAGCTAGGGGTAATTGTTTTAACCAAGTAATCAATATAGCGCTCATCAGTACTATCTTAATATATGCATCGCATATCTGAGGTGAGAAAATAAGAGAAATCAGGGTGTTTTTTTGTTTTTATATATTTTTAAATAAAAATAACATTTTTAATAACAATGAAATGCATCACATTTAAGGGAATTCGTGACTGTAAGTGAGTAAATAAATAAAGACAGAGGTGGCAGAGTATGAAAGAAATTTCAACTTGAGCTTCAGCATCGGACACCTTCAGTATGAGATGGAGTAGTAATTTATGGGTTGTGTGGGTCACCAAATGGTAATAATACATCTCTGGCTACCTCCTCAGATCTGTCCAATCCAGATGGTTTAGTCTTCAAATCCATCACAGAGACGTCGGTGGAGGTCCAGTGGCAACCCTTCTACTATTCCTTCGATGGATGGGAGATCAGCTTCATCCCCAAGGTAGAGTACAGCTGTGTGAACACTCACTGTATCAGTTTACTGTCATTCCCAGTGTAAGGCTGCACTGCAGCGAGCTGAAAGACAAGTTCGCTGTCCTTGTGCAGGCAGACAAAACAGATTTGCTCACTGTCTCTCACACTGCTGTAGATTTTTTTTTTTTTTTTTTTTCCATTTTGCTTGTTGATCTAACAAAATACTCTTGATTGAAAAGAATTATTTCCAAATCTGTTTAATGCCAATCTTTAAAAGGCTTTCTGAATCTCTGTGTAAAAATGAGAAGAAAAATAACTAGACAGATTTAGGTTTCCTTGGGGGTTTGCTCAAGTTGAAGCCCATACCAAATTAGACAAGCGGATTGTCTTAAGCTTATTGGCTATTAGATGGATGAGCCATTAAACCCTTTTTTCCAGAATAACCCTTCATAAAACCATAGCAAGACCAGGTTCAAAACCAGAAAAGAAAAACATTTCTCTTTCTAATTTCCGCTGTAAACTCAGGTACTGTCGACTCTGTAATCTCATGCCCTCTCACAGTAATTGGTTTTCTCCTTTAAGGTGTTTTTAGAGGGAGATATCCTTTGCTCCAGCCAGACTCCAAGCCTTAAATCTGATGTTCAAATGCTTTTTTGTGTTTATTTCAAGCCCTCTTAAGGAAAGAATGATTTTGGATGGAAAAAAGTAAACATCATAGTTTCATTTGATTGCTTTTAGCCCTCCCTTCTATCCAATCTTTCATTTCACTGCTCTCTCTCCTTGCATCTTTGACCCCTCCTCTACCTACAAAGGTAAAGAGGAAATGTTCTTTCTCCTTCACCTCTCTCTTCCTCTCTCTATCCCTTTGTGTACTGTACATGTTCCTTCCTTCACTTCCCCTCCCTCGCTCCAGCCACAGGGGAAATCATATTATGAGTTGGCAGTCCCGCCCTGTGGATTTAATCCAGCAATGGGGATTGTGAATTTTGACAATCTCGTAATGGAAGTAGGGATGAAAGGTTTGGCCTATGCGAACAAACACAGAACCCACTACCCTGTTAAAGCTAAGAGAAGGAGGGTGAGCTCCAGGACCTGCAGTAAGACTGTTAGAAAGAGCTGCAGTAGACCTGACCTTTGGATAACACACCGTGATGTCAGTGTTTTTCTAGCACCAATTTATCAACCTCTGAATATGTTATATTTTGGGCTTTTTGAAGTAAATCAGTAAAGCTGTAAAATAATCAACACCACTAGTAGTAGCATTCTACAAGTATTAAAGTCCTATCAAGTCATGGAAAAATAATCTTTGTATTGATTACTCCTTTTAGGACACCAAACTATTTCAGTTTACTCAAAAAGACAGTTTGTTGCTTTTGCTTTCTCATACACAGAAACACACACATGGCCACACATCATAATGAGAGTTTCCCCAAAGCATCTTGGCGTTGTGACTCATGTTGAATAGTCAGGTTGTCAAAGTTCAATGGCCAGGACAGCCCACGAGACTGTGCAAATCTGCAGTATTCCCCTTCCATAAAGCATTTTGCTGGTAGATTTTGTCTGCATGAACAATATTAATTTATGCCTGTGGCTATAACACTGTTGGAATTGCACTTTGTAATTCACTTCTTGACCTTTGGGAAGAAGGGACGATGTCTTGCAGATTCCATGAACACAAAAATTACTTATTAGAGCCTCTGAAGCTGCATCATGATGAAGAAATTATGTGATTGAGTGAGAAGAGAACTGCCATTTCAAACAATGTGTAATACATATACATTATATATTGTAAAAAAAAACCAAAAAAAAAATTAATTTATTTAAAGGGTCAGTTCACTCAAATTACAAAAATATGCCGTCTAACTCTAGTTTTTGTGAAAAATCTATATCTGAGAAACCTGCTGCTTCCAGACCAATATAATGGAGGTGGCTGAATTTTCTATTATGGTGCTCGCAGCATTGAAAAATGACATTTAAAAAATTCAACACTAACGTATTTTTTCCAGAAGCCAGAAATATCCTTTACACCATGTCTACACAGAAAGCATCAGCTGTTTTTTTTTTTTTTCAGTTGTCTCTCTCACATGCATCTGATGAACAGATGCATGAACAGTCCACAGCTTGTGTTTTACTCATCCTACACATTACTATATCACTTTCTATGAATAGTAAGAGAAGTATTAGAATCACTTCTCACCTCTTATCTTTTTTACTAGACATGAAAAATTCACTTACTACCAGAACAATGTATGATGCAGGAGATGGAAGGGAAATTTGCGGTTACAGTAATTCATTATGTGTAATTTAGCATCGCCTGCATTTAATTGTATCATTATTGAGATTGAACATTACTTGTTATTGCAACATTACAGTTGTGTGTTACTGCCCACCGTGGTAATTTAGCTGAGGTGATTAAATGGATTACATCTCTAATTACACTTTTGATTCAGGAAAGTAGCAAGCTGTTATGTGTTCTGTTTCAATACAAGCCTTCATAGTGGAGGCTTTTGGGGATCTTGGAGCAGCAGTAGGTGTAACATCTGTCTGTCGGCAGGAAGTGCATGTGCAACACTGGCTCTCTGAGAACAGCTGGGAATAGCGGGGGCTCCATATGGATGAGTGACAGGCCTTTGGAAATGTGCAGAGTGCTGCCTCTGCAGAACAGGGTCTGAGAAATATCACTGTAGCGTACATAGTCATTTTTGCCAAGTAACACAGTTTGGGAATTAAACCTGCTAAGCCATCCAGAATTTAAGAAATCAGTAAAAAAAAAAAAAAAAACACCTAAGTAGAGAACTCTGAAAACAGTATAGAAAGTAGCTGCATTTCATGTCTTTTATAGTCTTTTATCTGCCAGGTATTTATCTCCACTGAGAAAAGCCACACAGTAGGTGATATTACTCTAAATATGCAAACAGTTTGCCAATCTCTTTTCTTTTCCTCACTTCTATCTGCTTTTTTCCCAGGACAATGATGGAGGGATGACTGCACAGCTGCCCAGCACCATCACTTCCTTTGTGCAGACGGGCCTGAGACCAGGAGAGCAGTATACCGTTAATCTGGTGGCTCTCCGAGACCAGGGTCGAAGTCAGCCCGTCACTGCTACTGTCACAACATGTATGCATTAATGAAAACATGATTCTGATTCAGTGGGGAAAACTTTTACATTATGATTTGTGAAGGTTGTAAGAGAATTTTGTGTTTTTGTCTGTTCTCTCCTCACTGGTCTGGATTTTTTGGCTTGGGTAAGATAGTTTGCAGGAAGCATACTCTCTACTTGTTGATTTTTTTTTTTTTTTTTTTGTATAAATAATGTGAGTAGGGCTGCAAATAGCAATTATTTTTATTGTTGAGTAATCTGTCAGTGAAGCTTCAGGTGACATTTTAAGGTGTTTGTTTTATTAACTCAACAGCATAAATCCCAAAAGCAAATATTTATATTTTTCTCGATGAGGGTCTTAAACGATTCATTGATTATTATAACCAATGAGAAATAATTTGCAAACAGTTTTTTTCTGGACTCTCAAGGTGTGACACAGACACAGTACACACTCGGCATCACACATTTGCTTAAGCAGTGGGTGTCACTTTGACGTATTTATTGGTCTGACACCATTTATGTCCCTAATTTAAACCTCACTGAGGTATTACCCCAACCCCTTACCCAGCTGACATTAGTTAGACAGCTGTAATAGATCCAATTCAAACCTCATCCATAACAATTCAAACCCTGATGTGAGCAGTCAAAACACCATCAATTTCCTGTCAAGTCTTTGTTCATTTCGTGGGTTGTAATTAAGTATTAATTAATAATTCATGGCACTATCTCATTAATTTTTCACAGCGACCCACTGCAGGACATGTTATTGGATATAGAAAGAGGAAAAGACAAATTTGAAGTCACTCAATTATTTATGAGAAAGATTTCTCCTTCCGCGGAGGGAGCGCACTGAGGATTTTGGCGGAAACCAGAGGGAGAGGACAGCTGATGCGAAGTGGTTCTCTGCAGCCGTCTTACTCAGGATGTTTTCTAGGACGAGACTCAAGGGCCCAATTTCTAATACATCAAGGATCAGGATGGACGTGCAGTGTGGCAATCCTGAGTCTGGGACTTATTTAGACCTCAAAAGCTTAAAGAAATACTTTCAAGGAGAGCACTGGTCCTGTGTCAACCGATGTGTGAAATTTGTCACTCACATTAGTTCCCCCTGGGGCCAGCAACTGAGACTAATTACGTTATCACAGAGCAGTTTGGTGGTGTCAATTTAAAACATTCCTGTTGAACTAAGCATTGTGTCATCAGCTGTTTTACTTGGTTACTGTTTTCAGCCTTAATCAGAGAATTAGACAAATTAATTTCCATTAACTATGAATAAATGCAAATTCAGTTGTAGCTTTGGTCCCTGTTTAACAGCAGGGTTAATCAAGAATAGCGCGTCCGTGGAATCAAAACTGTAGTTCTTAATACAAGAAGCAGTGTTCCTCACTGTTCTAAATATCTCCTGCTAAAAAGCTGATTTTGTTCTTAACCTGTTGCTCTGCCCTTTGAAGCATCTTAGTAACATCCCATCACTTGACATTAAACATTTCATAGAAAAAATAGGTTTAACAGATGTCACACCATAGCTTCTGTGGACAGATGTAATTAACAGATGAAAAAGTGCCCTAATTATCACATTTTCTATCACATTATTACTTGACTAAAGTTTCTATATTTTGGCATTGATACTAGAACAATGAGGACAAATAGGGAAAGCATGTAGCTGTGTTAAACACAGGTTCTTCTGATCACGCCCGATGTGTTTTCAGCTCTTCACATATAATAAGTGTAGTTCAGTCAGCACGGAGTGACTTAAATCATAGCTTACGTTTTACACCTTGCTCAGATAAAGCCCGCTGTTCTTGGCGTGTGTCAGGTCTGATAAGTTTTACATGCTTGGCTGTCAACAGCTTTTTTCTGATAACAAATCCACATCTACAGCGAAGGCTTGCAGCAGCAGCTATGAACATGAAATTTCAACCTTTCATGTTTCCTATTTTAGCTTTCTAGTAAGTACTGACTAAAATGTGTCCAAAATACAAATTGGCAGCAAACTTATGATGTTGTTTATTTGATCATAATTTGGGTAAAACTGTGTATTATTTAGGCCAATGTCTTGTTCAGCTGCTTTAGACAAAATGTAACATTTGAGGAGTTAAGCATCTTCTGTTGAAAGAAAAATGGGATGTAGCAGAAAAATAAATGTAATAATATATAGCTGAAACATTTTCTGGTTATCATTGGCACCTGTTTTGATTGAACTACTGATCTTCTTCTTTTAAGCAAAACATTCTCCAGTTTCTGCTATTCAAATGGAAGGATTTGTATTTTATTTATTTTTTATCTTGTTTGACATAGTGTTTAATAGGATATTTCTGCTGCACAAAATTAAATTATCTCAAATCTTTCTTTGAAAAATATCAGATTCTAACCATGCCCTCAAAATTATAGCTATTTTTCTTTTCTTTCACAGTGATCGATGGCCCCACTCAGCTAATAGTGCGAGATGTGTCAGACACTGTGGCGTTTGTGGAGTGGGCACCACCAAAAGCTAAAATTGATCAGATTGTGTTGCGTTATGGCCTGGTAGGAGGAGAGGGGCCGCGGACCACTTTTCGTCTACAGCCCACACTCAGCCAGTACTCCCTGCAGGTGAGTGTGCACATGCCTGCGAGCCATGCCTGGAGGTCACAGATGTGATCAGTCAGGCACATTATGTGGATTCACCTGCCATGTGGAGACAGAACAGACAGTTTTTACACGTTAAACTGTTTATTTTTAGCTTGAGAGATGACTTTAGGGTTGTTACGTTGTACTCACAACTATAGTTTTACTAACACTGTGTAAGTGTGTGTCTGTGTGTGTGTATAAGTGTACAACTGTCATGGTTGTTATATTATCTTATCTCAGAGTCTGCCTGCCTTCTGTGTCTGGAGATAAAACAAACAAATTTAAAAAAGCAGGAAAAGAGATTAAAGAGACTAAACTGTCCCTGTTTTTTTTTGGGGGGGGGTTTCATACCACAGGTTCTGCGTCCTGGCTCACGGTATGAGGTGTCTGTCAGCGGTGTGAGGAAAGGAAACGAGAGCGGATCCATTTCCACCGAATTTACTACCGGTGAGGTGTGAAAACAGGCATATGCGGTAATAGCAGTGTGTGTGTGTGTGTGTGTGTGTGTGTGTGTGTGTGAGATCGTCTGCCTGCATTTGGGATAAAACAGTCGATGACATATGGCCTAATGCAGACCATAATGCCTAATGTATACTGGATATTGTAGTGAGCATCTGTTTATGGTCATTTTTGCTCTCATAAACTTTGTGCAGGCGAAAGTACATGATTTGTGGAAAAATGATCCTGATTTGTTTTATGGTATGTTAAGGTGACCCTGAGAGCTCAAACCACTACTACTCAGTATTTAGTTGTGGTTTCTCAATTTGCACTTTTTTTAATAATAGTGTCAAACTGGTGAAGATTTTTTTTTTATTAATTTGCTTGTGTTTTGTTTATTAGCACATTTTCTGAACTTGCAGTAAGTTGAGCTCACTGTAAACAGTGTAAGGAACATGACATTACTTTCAAATTCATCTAAAAGATAATGTATGCAAAATATCCAGGATTTAGTATTCTTCACAAAACCATGTATAATATCTGCCCTCCCTCAATATAACATATATATATATATATAAAATTTCTTTCTTTCTAGCCTAAAATATATTTTAAACTGTCAGCAGTTTAAAATAATAAACTGCTGACAGAAGATACATTTATACAGTATTACGTTTTCCAAATAGTCAGACTTACAGTAAAAAACACAATCTGACATGCAGATTAACTGTAGTAATTAATAGTTAAGCACTTCCTATATCTGTGACTTAGTGTTGAAACTGCTGATGTTTGCTTGTTCATGATCCCTGAGAATTGGTCTCAGTGTCCCCAACATTGTCAGCTTTATCGTTCTTCTCAGAGATCGATGCCCCCAAGAACCTGCGGCTCGTGTCCAAGACCTCCACCACTCTTGAGCTTGAATGGGATAACAGTGAGGCTGAGGTAATGAGACATGGACTAAAATTTGCAATTAATTTCCAGGGGTTGTTTTCAGTCAATGGATAAGGTGTTTATTTTTACGCAACACAGGTTTAGTTGCCTGTCTAGTGTTAAGTAAAGCACAACTGATTTATTCGCTACTGTGCTTTGATACAAAAATGATAAAAAAGTAGAGTAAAACTATAGTTGTGAGTACAACGTAACAACCCTAAAGTAGATAGATGTAAGAGCCTCTTTTTTCATACATTTGTTCACTTATTTAAATAAATGTGTCTGAAGTGTATTATTGTATTAATGTATTATTTATGCCCTTTTTTGTAAAATAACATCTAATTTGTTAATGATCCATTAACTTTTTCTATACCCTTCCTGCAAACTCTCCCTACACAGGTTTTATCAGTCCAATTGCTTCTAAACTTGTGTTGTTTTCTAGGACACGTTATTGTCATAAACAGGTGGGTTTGCATTTTGCAGCATTGGAGCAAACACTTTTACTGAATGTTTTACTTTGAATTAAAATCGTGTCGTCTCTGTAGCTGTAGGACTCACTAACTACGCAGGCAGACTTATGAAGCCACTCTGTCTTCATGCCCGTTATCGCTGCAAATTTCCTCATGATTATGCAGATTGTTGACAAAGAGCCAAATATTCTGGGCTGATGCAAGCCATTTTTGTCTGGACCAGCAGCACTCTTCTTCAATAGTAGTAAAATATTAAGCTGTTACTTAAGGTGTAGTGTTGTAAATTTTTAAATGTGTGTGTTTAAATGTAGGTGGATGGGTACCAGGTGGTGTACAGCACTTTAGCAGGAGATCAATATGATAAAGTCATTGTACCACGAAATGAAGGAGCCACCACTAAGACTACTCTCACAGGTAAGTGAAAAAGAGTGCAGCATTGTTCTTTCATTTAGGTTGTTGTGTAGTTTTCCTTTAATTATTTATGACCGACATCCATACCGCTTTATTTTTTGTTTTGTTTTGTTTTGTTTTTTTTGCTTGGTGCAGTGTTTTTTCTGCCGGCTTTATTATTACTGCAGTACATCTAATGTGTACTAAAGAAGCTGGGCAGTACCTGTGTGTTTTACATGGCAGGAGTATCTCCACAGCTAACACTTGGCTGACAGGCTCCTGATTGTATCTGTAGAAATGCTTGTTGTCCTGCGGGCATATTGAAAGGCTGTCAGAAAAGAGCGGTCAGCTGGGATGTTTTTTCTGCAGGGCAATAGTGCTGGAAAGGGCATGGCCCGCATAAGAATAGAAGCAAAAGGTCCTTGTGTTATTCTGTTTGGCCAGTGCAATCAATGCTCTCTCTGCTCTAATGCCTTCTCTGTCACCCTTATTTTCTCACTCTCCCACTCTCTCCACTAATAACACTAATAATCACTGTCACGCCCGCTCATTACATTTCGGCTCATTTCTGCTCATCTCTTCATATCTATTTGTGTACCTTGAGAAACTCACTGTGGACTGAGCTGAACTGATGTGAAACTGATCACTTATGGGGCTGGCAAAAAAAAAGGCGGGTTTCTTCATAAATCACACTGATATACGTGTAAATTTTTCTAGCTCTCAGTGTAGAGCTAATTAAGCTCTTATGAAAATCTCCATCTATCTGACATGCACTTTGTGTTAGGAGGAGAGTGAAACAAGTCAGCGTGATGTTTTTTCTTGTTATGCTGTGTGTTAAATTGGTTACCAGTTTCTCTCTGTTCGTGTGCCTCAGACCTCTTGCCAGGCACAGAGTACGGCATCGGCATCTCTGCCATGAAAGGTAGTAACCAGAGTACCCCATCAACAATGAACGGACGGACAGGTGAGTGAGTTACTATTTAAGTGCTACTGGATAGACCTGTTGATTTACTCATCATTACGTTTAAGACATGTAGGGCAGCAAACCACAGCAGTCTACTAGTTATTACACATCATTCACTGTTTGTGCTGTGGGTCAGGGTTCCTGTTCCAACTATTGAAAGTCGTTTTAGTGAAATTACACAAATCAGATTTTGGCAATACAAGTGTGTGGCTCTTTTGTATTACCAGCTTAGGTCAAAGCTTCTGTTACAGCATTTTAAAGCTGTAATAATGCATAACATTTTACTAATGGCCCTCTTTTTACCTCAGCACTTAATTGTCCATTTGAATTTTTATAGTGTTTTGAGTTGTTTGGCTGAATGAAAAAATGACCCCATTTAACCTTCTGTTTGAAACGTTAGTGGATGGAGGTGCTTCGCCAGTGTTTCCCCTCACGTTGACTGCTGAGCACATCTTTCCTTCAGCTGCAGTTATTTTAATGGCTGAATGTGTTTTGCACTTTGCAAAATTATGCCTCGATTTGCCTTACAAACAACCCCCCCCCTGTTCTGTGCACCCTCTTTGAACTTTGAAATGCGCTGCATCTATCACATCTTACTCAGATTGTTTTAAATAATATGACAGCACCTCCCGTCTGCCTGTCACACAGCTGTGTTAAAGTTACAATAAGTGTGAGTTGCTGAAAGCATGATTCCCATTAACAGTGGGTTTACTTAAGGTTCTTTCTTTTACCTAAAAATCTCCATTTGACAAGGAGCTGCAAAAACATGAAATGTTCAGGTAAAAAGTGCAGCAGAAGATTAGCTGGGAATTAAACAAGCATAAGAACTCAAGTATAAAAAGATGAAGTACAGAAAGTGGAGTAAAGCAAAGTTACTTTTGGAAATGAATTGCTGGAATCAGAATTAAAATTTAATAAGTGATGACCTTTCACTTGATACCTCTGCTGAACCAAAGAATATGATTTATAGTAGATCAGAATACAACAGAACCTATGAATGAATTATGAGCGTAATGATCATTACAATTGTTATCTTTAAAAATTTCACCAAAATAAAATTTCAATCAGTGCTTGTTTCCAAAAGCTGCATGTAGGAGATTTTATGAGGTAGCGTGCAACAACTGCCATTGTCTGGGCTTGAACCAAGGACACTGTGACATGTACACGTTTTTGAGTATTATAGACAACCAGAGACACATAATGGTGAATGGCTGCATGACAATGAATGCTTTCTACAGCAGGAGGAGAGGGAACATAAACACCATTGCGTATTAGAAAAAAATGATTCAATTGCTTTTATTGCATCTTCTCTTTTTTTTCAGTAGGCAGCCTTTTCTACACCAGCTGTGTAGTGTTTTTTGCAGTATTTCATCCACACTTTCAGTATACTGAAGTGTAAAACATGAAAATGGCAAACTGCAATTTATTTGCATTTAGGAGGTAAGGTTATTAGTTTTACTTTTTTGCTTTGGGTGAATTCATATTTTCCCTCCGCTAGGTCTAGATGTGCCCATGGATCTAACTGTGACGGCCTCAACAGACAATACCATCACTCTGGTGTGGGGCGTGGTCCAGGGCCCCATTGACCACTACAAGGTCACATACACCTCGTCCTCTGGCACCACGACAGAGGTAAAGGACTAGAAGAGTCCATATTAACGTTCATTCTTATATCTTAAATACAGGCTTTGAAGTTTTAAATGTGTAGCGGTATCCCACTAAATATACATTTGTCTACTTGTTATCTCAGATGACTGTGCCTAAAGATGTAACCACCACCACTCTGACGGAACTCGAGCCCGGGACTGAGTACACCATCACTGTAGCAGCAAGGAGAGGACGACAGCAGAGCAATGCAGCTACCATAGACGCCTTCACAGGTAGAGAAAATAGTCCATTTGTCTATATTCAAACAGGTAAACTCTTAGTAACATCAGTATCATTTAAAAACACTGTATCATCTATTGATGAAATGATGAACAAATGGTAGAACAGATGAGATAATGTCTTCAATATACACTCATATGGCAGTTTATTAGGTACACATAACTAAAACTAATAGTGTGTTCAGTTTGTGTGGGGAGTCTTTTAGAGGGGTGTTGAATCAGCGGTATAATTCTATTTCTGCTGCTGTTGAACTATACTAGATTATGCAGAGTCACATTCCTGTTATTAACTACACAAACTATAGTCTCTTTTCTTTCTTTGCAACGCCTGATGCAAAGTCGAGCAAAGAGAGTCAAAGTTTCAGTATAGCGTCAGTTTACTCCATTCAGTTATCAAACAAACTAAAATAAATTCACTGCTGAGTGTTTCCACTGCTCAAATAAAGACGTGAAAGATTAGCCTATTACCGCAGAACGCTAGAGAACAGTTTCAACAACAATGGTGTGTAATGAAGTTGAATAGTGACTGTAATGAACACAAGTGTGGCAGCAGGTAGGGCAAGTTATGCTAAAAGAAAATGGAGGACCTTAAATGACTTTGAAGAAGCAATTAGCAGTGGTAAATTAGTCAAGTCAGCTAATGAGCTTGTTACAAGTGTTCTCTAATTGCACCTCTGTTTTGCATCTAAATGTATTTGTGTTTCTGTTTCTTCTGATTTTCGACCCCACATTTCTGCTGTCACACGCGCTGCGGTCTGCTTCCATTGCTCATTGTTAGCGCTTGCTCTTTTTTTCAATCACAGCTTAATTGTCTTTTCTACAGGCTTGTCTATCCATCCAACTATATTATCAGATTGTCTGTCAAATTTTTACAGAAGGCTTGATGTGATTTTTAGTCCTACAAAGGATGGTGTCAGAAATGATGGGCAATGCGCTTACCTGCTGTCAGTGTTGTCATTCTTCCTTTCACTGCTTTCATCACCATCATCATCATCATCATCATCATCATCATCATCATCTCTTTTCTTCATCACCATGACCATCGTGGCACTTGTCACAGTCATAGCCATCATCATCTTTATATAGATCATCATCGCATATTGTGGCTTTCCTTCAGTAGCACCACTCTAACCAGCTGGAGAGGAGTGATGAGAGAATGACAAAATGACAGCTTGAGAGAATCAGAGGAAAAAATAATGAAATACCTGTCATCTTCTCATCCACCAATCACATGGCCATATTGGCAACATCTGTTTCCATGCACTCAGGTGAACTCATCATCAGGAGGAAAAGCTGGTCAATAATCCAAAGTAATCTAAAACTCTGACCAAATATAAATCCCAAACTGCTTTTGGAGGACCACAGTCATTCCTTCAGTTTGCTTTTTGGTCAGAATATGAACTCTGCCACTAAGTATTCATCTGCAGAGCACTAGAGGATTGTTTGTTTATAGTAAATATTCATTTACATATCATTTTTATGGATTCATTTGTTTGTTTATTCATTTATTCATTCAGTCACATTCTCTTCCAAGCTTTTTAGGATATTTACTGCTAACACAAGCAAGAGTGAGAAACCCATTGCAAAAGGACTGTGTGGTTTATTTTCATTATCTATAGAATATTTATGAACAGTTCAAGGATTCTTTGTCACCTCCCATTCAGAGAGACACCATGGAGTGATTTAGTTTTGCACGTTTAGAAGAGGTCCTCAGTTGTAGTCCTTAATATTTGTTAGGCTCCAAAAATACTCAACTCATCACTTCCCACAATGCAATTAGTTGCATATTTTTGTGAGACTCTTCTTCACAGTGACAATAAAAGCTCAGTTCACTCTGCAACACAAGCACAAATGGCACAGGCAAATTAAAAAACTGCAACAATTTGAAAAAATAAGAAAAAAACCAATCCAAATACTGAGACGCTGCAGGCCTAACAGCAGGTATCTGTAATGATATAGGAATCAATTGTGTATTGAAAAAAACAAAATGTTAATTTTTCACTACTACTGATGGGTAGTTAACTTCATAAGTCATTATGGCAGCAGAAGCATTTATTATTTTTTAGTCTCCCCTTGGACATATCTGCTGTTTCTGGATTTGGTTGTGCTTAATTTTGCACCTTTTTTTCTAAAAGCTGGACAAGTGTTATCTTATTGATGAAGATGTTTTCTTATTTTGCTTGTGTTTTTGTCTATTTGGACAATTTATAGAGTCTGCTGAGCTATTTTGGTGACTGTACTTCTTACTTAGTAAATTACTTTTGTTTATGAGTTCCCAATCCAGAATCAAGATCACATTATCAGTTTCTTTGCCCTAAACTTTAAAAAGAGGCTCCACAACCATCAGAGACATGGCTTTTTTTTTTTTCTTTCCACAGACCAAGTATCTGTCATGACTTATAAGTCTGACCTTTATCTATAAAACCTTTTTTAAGGAATCCTCACCTTCTTCGGTGGTGTGAAACTCAAAAGTGACATTTAAGTGACATTAAAATGAATTTATGGTAAGTCCTACAAAATGTAACTTACCAAGTAATCATCATACAATACCTATGCCACCTCCTCATGGCCAGTTCTTTATACATCTCACTGGCTTTTAAATCATCATCAATGCATACAATAATTCTACTGACTGCACAGGGCAGTATTAATATTGTATTTGGTGAGAGAGAGAGCTCCACCAATAAAAGAGTGAAAGAACATAAATGCAGGTCAGTATATAAAAAAACAACTGCAGGAGCCTTTGATATGGATCCTTTAGAAAAGAGAAGTCAGTGCATCGTACCTTTAATTTGCACATTCACACATGGCTAATTAGATTCTGATCCTTTTGGATTTGTTGCTGTGTCAGCTGCTACACTGTTTCATATTCATTACATCATCTTCTGCTCGGGTCATATATTTTGACAACAGCATCTGCCATCATCATAATATCTCCATTTCCTTCTTGTGAACAGTCCCATCACATCTTCATCTTTATGGTGGATAATCTCATTAGTTTCTCTTTCTTTATGACCAATTAAATCATTGCTTCCGCATGATTGTGGACTGCTCCGTCTCTCACCTGCCCCATCAAGATTACACCCAAGGCTAATTTTCTCAACTGTATTATTAATGTTCTGTTACACCATCAAGGACTGCCTGCATTCATCACTGAACTGCTTGTCCGTCATCTTAATATAATGGCAGCTGTGTCTTTTTTTTTCTTCTTTTTTTTTTTCCGGGTTTATGCCTGTCCTTGAACGCTCTCCGGTAACCTTTGAACCCCCTCATTCCTCCAGGAATCAGGCCTGTAACCCACCTCTACTTGTCCGAGGTGACTTCTGACTCTGTGTCTGTGGTGTGGAACGCCCCAGCACCACCTGCAGACCTCTTCATCCTGAGCTACAGCTCTGCCGATGGGACTGACACCTCTAAGGTGACTCTGGATGGCTTCAAGACGAGGTCACTGGTCCCGGGGTTGCTGCCATCCACTCATTACACCATCAGTCTAATCACAATACAGGGGGATGTTACCTCTGAGCCTATTACAGCATCACTCACTACAGGTGAGCTGCTTGATTTCGTGGAAGAGTGGTGCCTAAGGTGACGCAAATGAGGATAAATAAACATGACAGCAATAGTAAAGATCTGCGGTTTTGCCTGAGGTCGGTATAATTAATAATAATTATGTGTCTTTGAGTCATACCACAGTTTTTCTGCATGAACAGCGTGCGTTGATTTTTCTGTACTGAACAATTAATGTGATTACCCACCTAATGTGAAGACTGAAGATTGACGAACCGGCCTAATAAACTGTCCATCTTATATCTCAAAGTGATGTCTTTAAAGTGTTGCTGTAAGCTGTAACTAGATACTATTTACTATCTTTGCTTCTATACTTCAATTATTAATCAGTTTACAAAATAGCTGCAGATTATTAGAGAACTAACCAGTTGTTTGCCCAACCCCTTCCATATTAATAAATATTAATGCATTTCAGTGTTCTCTGTGGGATTTATTGATATAGGGGGCACTTCCCATTTGGGATTAAGAATAAAAAAAAAAAACTGAATTGCAAGAAAAGAACTTCTTGGAAGGGAAGTAATGAATTAGCATGTGTGGAGTGGAGTGGTAAAGGGAACAAGAGGAAAATCTGTGCAAGAAATGGAAACATGAAGTGATTTTAAATTAAATATGTATTTGCAGCTATCATTTTGAGCATTTATTTGCACAGAGCCACGGCAGCATGTGTTTTGTAATTACAGGTCTACCCCTGAGGTTTTTCTTCTTTTTTTTTTTCACAGTACCAAAAAATCTAGTTTACTTTGTTCTTTTGTTCTACTTGCCACATGGATAAAGTGGCCAATCCAAGTAGAGAGTTTAGACTCAAATAGACTATTGTTACATTGGGCGATATTTGAAAAACCACCAACAAACAACAGTCTAATAAAGAGAAGGGCGTAGAGAAGGAGAAAGGAGAGCAAGAGGAGAAGATCACAGTGTGAGGTCTCAGTTTTACTGTAAAATCTGATGCTTATGCTTCGAGTTCTGTTCTGTTTCTCCGTTTCTACTGGGTTTTTTCATTTTACCTCCTCCCTCTGTTCTGCGTGGTTTCTCTGTTTTACTTTTGACTCTGCCACAAATGATCTTTCATGCTAATCTTTTTTCTTTATCATACTTATACCATTTAATTTTTAATTCATTGGCTTGTTGTGCAAAAAAGCTTCCAAAATCATTGCATTTGATTATGAGTGTGCGCTTTTATCTGTGAAGAGGATGAATGAGAGAAGGGTCAGTATTACAGCCTGTCTGAGTCAATGGGTAAAACAGAAAAGAGAATCTATCTTCTTCAAAAGAGAAAATAAGAGATAGTTGAAGACAAATTGAAGAAAAGAGGAAAGTCTGCACTGAAAAAAATAGATATGTTAACTTTGCATCACTGCCAGAGGCACCTGCATGCTATCATTGGATTGCTCTGCCAATTTCATAAAAAAACCATTGCAGCTTGGAGCGCTCTCCCTTTACAGACACCCACACATGATGATAAGCAGATTTCAAGGGTGAAATCGGGCAGGGATTCTGAGACAGATGTACAGGATTTCTTGCACCTGTCTTTAGACTGTGGTAATTTTGTGTCCTACTTTGATCTCTCGTTTCACTGTGATTGCTGATGGGAGACAGAACTCTGGCTTTCTGTATATAATTAGATGGGCCCATAGCAGCACATTTTCTAAATTTGCTACATATGAAACTTACTGATTCCGATCTACAAGTTTTAGCCCCAGTTAGAGCCGGCAGTTTTGTTCATATGTGCTCAGTTTAAAAGGACCTTAATGCGATTCAGCTTGAGTGTCATGTTCATTTATTAGCTGACAAAGTGAAAACTGAATAGTGGGATTTTCAAGGGATAGAGACAACAGCAGTAGATAATTCTGACAGAACTATTCTCTAACCATATTATGACAAAATTCACTTTTCTTATGTCCCACCTTTGCTAAACCAAATACATTAGGAAGATATACAGTGATGAATAATCACAACTTGTAGAAATGCTACTGTATTCCATGGAAGTCACTTTTAATGAGTTCATATCTAAGCATTATATATTATTTTGAATGAGAGCCATTTTTCTTTTCCAAGCAGGAAAGAGGGAATCAAGTAGTTGGATTACAAGTGCTGCCTCTTTCACACATTGTCCATAAAAAAAGATGGAAGTGATCTCCTAATCTCCTTCACAGCAACTTTTTTTTAGCCCTGTATTTCTTTCTCTTACAGCTAAGGACGTGCCATGAGTTTCATTGTTTGCTAACATTGCTTTTGTCGTAACCTTTCCTGTGGCAGCTTGATCGTCTCAGGAGACACATAAAACAAACTTTCAGCAGGGGGGATTTCCTCTGTGCAAACCCTGCTCGGTCTCAATGCTAATGCCACCCATTGTGTTTTTTTAATTGGATACAGCTAGAGTTCTTCTGGAATCTCTTTTGATGCTCTTTTTTCTTCATACAAATTTGCATTGAAGATGCATGTGCTTCCACAGACCAAGGACGGGTTTATTTATGTAAATGCAAAGAGAAGGAGATTAAAAATGGACCAAACAAGGATTTCTCAAATACTTCGGTTTTCAAGGGCGCTGTTTCTTTCAGATGTTAATGCAAATTTCTGAACTGAATACGCCTCATAATACACTCTTATTGTACTTCTGGGATCAGAATAAACTGTGTCAACCATGAAAGTGAGATTTTACTTTGAGAACAGTGTACCACGCTTCCGTTATGGACCACATTGACGCTTCCTTATCCATCATCCCTCTTGTAGGCATGGACTCACCAAAAGAAATGACTGTATCAGAGGTGACTGAAGACGCAGTGACTATCGCTTGGATCAAACCACTGGCTCCGTTTGAATACTATAAACTTTCCTACCAGTCAGCCAGAGGTAGTGTATAGTTTGCACTTGTCTTCAGTACATTTTATAACATTAACATACAAGTGGCACACTGCTTCTCCTTGCTACAATTAAATGAACATGGCATATGCTTTAGAAGGTCTCTCTGATGTGAGATGGATTTTGCAGCAAAGCACCCTGTTATACCTAATTAATTCTAACATTTTATCACTGAAATCAGGTTTTATTTTAATTAAAATTCTGCTCTGATTAAATACTTAATCTGTAATGCATAAAGCACACCAGTTGGTTTAGCAGTTTACCTTATACATGAGGAAATGAAAGATGACATTGATACCTACAGCCTTAGTGTTCTGATGTTGGTCCCCGTGGTGTCTGCTGCAGGTCGAGTGGACAGTGTGGTGATTGACAGTGATGTGACCAACTACACCTTGTCCAGTCTGTTCCCTGCTACAGAATATGAGATCAGTCTGATCGCTGTCAGTGGGAGTCAGGAGAGCAAAGTGGTCAAAACCTCTGTCTTTACAGGTAAGAGCTCATACTGAAACATTAGACACTGTGTTCAGCAGCGACTACCAGCCATCATTTCTTGTCGATAGTCTTTTGATCTTTATGAAATGCAGAGATGTATTTCAATTTAAGGTTCAATAATTCTGTACGTTGACTTAGAATAACATCTACAGCACTCATCTCCATTTTTGTGGGCATTTTTCTCTAGCTACTTTTTTATAGATTGCTTCTTTTGTGTAACCAACAGTCCAAAACCTTAAGATATTTAAATTACTGTCAAATACTGACAAAGGCAAACAACAGTCATCGCATTCAAGAAGCAGGAACCAGAGAATGTTTAGGCTTTTGGTGGAATAATACCACAAACAATTGATTATTGAAGTAGCTGCAAATGAATTTTCTGACAATAGAATTAATCAACCACTCTAAAAGGAAGATTCTTCGGTTAGAAAAGTGTTTGTTTTTTTTTCAGCAAGTTGGTTGCAGAGCCTGGCTACTTCTAGGTTTCCCTATTTTATAACCATTTATCTTCTGAAAGGTAAAAGCATCCATTGTATGTATATGCAGTGTGTTTTGTAATGGTTTGTGTTACATTCCTTACTCCCTGGCCTTCAACTCTTTGATAAATGTTTCCACTGTGAGTGGGCGACACAGGAACAACATGTTTGTTATGTAAAATGAAGAATTCCTCTTCCTATGTTAGACTTTCAGACCAATTGTTCTTCCCACAGCAGTAGCAGCTGCAGGTTGGAGCATATGTGCTAAAAAGAGCAACAGACTCACACCTACACACACACAAATGTCAGCCAAAATCTAAAGGTGCAGCTGACATCGCGAGAGGTGCAATCTTCACTACTGCAGTAGATGAAAATGTCCACTCCATGACCCAGTAATTGGTAACCTACTCCCAACTCCCTCTCACTTACCTTTATCTCTCTTTCTGCTTTCCTCTCCTGCTTCTCTCTTTATTCTTTTTCCTCACTTCTGTACTTGTGCATCATTATGCTCTCCTCTCTCGCTCCTGGTCTTTCACTTCTCTATCGCCGTCTTTCAGTCCTCCTCATATTTCCTCCTCTGCTTCATCCCTCCTGTCTTAAATCTTCCTTCTCTGTCTCTCTCCCTTTGCGTCTTCCCAATTTATCATTATAAGTGAGAACTCTCAAGCTCTCGCTTTCAGACTCTTAACACTGAATCAGAACTTAGGAAAACATAATACCTCACTTGCATGCACGCACGCACACACACACACTTTGTAAGTATGAGACACGATTCTTCTCTCTGAAAGACTTCCACTAACCTAAGATTAAAACACTCTTCCAGTGCTGTATGCATAATCTTCTGTGTGTGTGCGTGAGAAAGAGAGGAAAAAAAGCAAGCGCACTGACGAGAGAAGAAGGTGTGTCTGAATGCCAATGAGACCTGATTCACCGGGGACCATCAGGTTTGAGAATCCAGTGAGAAAATAAAACTAAGAGTCTTTTTCAGTCTCTTTCTCCCTCTCCCTTATCACCAGCTTCCTTTTCTAACAATCCCAGTGTACTTACAATGAGCAGAGCCATTGGGGCTGTAATAGCCTGAAAAGAACATAACTCCAAAGTCAAGCTTGTTAGAGATGGTAAATAACATTTTCCTCACATCACACAATGCCCAACCAGGGACATTTTAATTCAGCTTTCAACAATACATAAACAGGGGATTTGGAAGAGTAATCCAACATTGCCTAGCCAAGTATGTAATGACTTGAATAACGCTGCAATTGCTACTTACTGCACTTCTATAATCAATTATTGTCAGAAGGGATGAAGAAAGCAGGGAGCCATATTTCATTTTGCCAACACAGCAGGTGCTGTTCGTCTAAGATGAATTTGGGAGGGTTGACACTAAATGGACTTTGTGAATTCCTGTTTAAGGGCTAATGACAGTGCTCATTAGCGAAGTGTCAGGACCCCTAGTGAAGTATCACTCTTCCGAAAGTGAAGTTTGGGGAAAGATCATTAAAATCCTCCCTGCTTTCTACCAGTTATCTCAAACGAATAACGATGAAGGCGACCGCACTTCTGTTCTCAATGGATGCTTTTTATAAATACCCCGTAAAAGAATAATTCATCTTAAATGACATCAAGATAAATGTGTTGGTGAACCAAGAGAAATAAAGTATAACATTGCTAAAGAAGGAAAGAATTGGAAAAAGAAAAGATGCAAAATAGAGACTAATATGAGATTTAACAGACACAAAGAAAAACAAAGCTGGTTAGGAAACCCTTATCTTCTTGTCAGAAAACAACAAGGCTTGTTAGGGTTTACAGCAGCCTGCAGTCTTCAGGTTAGCATTTTTCAGGCCCTCTTATATGTGTCATAGTCTCAGCACGACATGTCTACTTAAGTGCTGCGAGAGACCACTTACATTATAATAAATTACAGGTGCAACACTGGTCATTTAAACTAAGTGGCCCATTATTTTTCAGTAACACTTGCACAGCTGGTTACAGTGCTGACTGACATCTAAAGGCAGCAGATAGTAAATACTAAATCTGAATCATTCTGTTATAATTTGCAGAAGATCACATCCTTGTCTAATTACTTTGACTATCAGATATGATTTGCCCAGTGTTTGTCATTGTTGCTCTGTTTTTTGACTTGGACAATGTCCCACTACAACCTTGACTTAAACACTGCACCAAAGAACAGTGAATTCATTTTTTCCTTGTTCTACAGTGTTACAGCCTTTATAACAGCGTGGAAGGAGTCTAGCAGTGCTTGTTCATGTTTTATTGTGTGTTGTATTAATACCTTTGCTTTCTTTCTGTTATTCTTGGAAAATAATATGGCATGCCAGCTCACTGCTTTTGGGCTGCTGAGGTTTAAGGTTTTTATTGTGCAGTGTCCCATCATCGTGTGACTCCATCACACTATACTGCAGCCACAAGGCCATATTTGTTTTCTATTTTTATTTAACAGCAATTCATATTGTCCTGGGTCCAAACATGATATTAAATGCTGCGGAGGTTGGCTCAAGCCTTCAACAATCATTCTCAGGGCATGGAAAATGATTTTTGGATTATCACAGGCCCTGATGAAGCAGATCTGCTGCTGTTGTTTTTTTTTTTTTTGTTTTTTGTTTTTTTCGTCATCTCTCTCCATTGCCAATCTAATTGACTTGGAATTCACTTGAATCTTTTTGCAATTAAACTAATGATTTTAATCAGGTTTGTTCATCTGTCGCAGTGATAAGCCTAAGTCAGTTCGGTGCACTAATGAGCACAAGTCTTTCTTTCTTCTTCTTCTTTTTTTTTTTTTTTTTTTATTCTGATGAGGGCAGGGCAATATTAATTACCTCATCTGGGCAAAGCTTTGGAGCACATGCGGTGTTCTGTGTTCTCTTGCCACGCTCAGTGCCATGCCAAAATAACACGCCAGAGGAAAAATTGGGGTTGAAACACTGAGGTTAAAGGTATAATTAAATTCAAACTCAATTCTGGCATGTCCAGCAGTCTGAGAATGAAATTAGGAGTGTGAGGCAATAGTCGGCTCAGGAGAATATGTGTGACTTTATGCAGCTTATTTGACTGCATAATTTCTTTGATGTGCTAGAACTAAGGAAACAGTGATCAAAATGGCAAAAAGAGTCATTATTACTCAGTATGAATAAATGTCTTTTCTGTGTCGGGGGTTCTGTAATTATAGCAGAGTTGTAATTGATATTATCAGTATCTGCAATTATATTGCAATTCGCTGTGTACAAAATGGCAGCCACTTTGCATGTGAAAGCAAATGTGACAGTCTGCAGTTTTAGGAGCTATGTAATGCACTGAACCTTCCTAACATGTATTATTAATAACAGTAGACTTGAAGGACATATTCAATGAATGACATGATTGATCATCGGAAAATTGACTATTTTACTACCTGATTGAATGTCTGAATTTTGTATGAATGTTTTCATTCAAAAATCTCAAACCTTATCTGGTTCCATCTTCCAAAATATGAGGGTTTTCAGATTTTTTTCCCCCTCTAGTAGTGTGAAGTGGGCTTAGCTGTCATGTTAGCTGTACGTCACTGAAAGGTTCACAGAAATATCCTCAAAAGTGATCATTTAAAAATAGCCGGTTCACTGCAGTTGTTTCTTGTTGGTTCACTGAGCTTTTATTTTTGTTTTCTTAGCAATGGACATGCCATCTGAGTTGACGGCCCTAAATATCACTCCACAAGGAGCCTTGCTAAGGTGGAATCCCCCTCTGTCCAATGTCGACATCTACGTGCTGACCCTCACACATCACCAAGGTATGTTTTCAAAATTGCGATTTAAAGGCTTTATTTATTTGATGTGTTAATTAGATAATAAGAAGATGGATTAACCATCAGTGTTTTAGATAAAATCATCAATAGATGTCAGCACGACATCTACGTGCTGACCCTCACACATCACCAAGGTATGTTTTCAAAATTGCGATTTAAAGGCTTTATTTATTTGATGTGTTAATTAGATAATAAGAAGATGGATTAACCATCAGTGTTTTAGATAAAATCATCAATACCCCTTATTCTTGATTAAACAACTACTGGACCATTGCAAATCGTGAAAAATCAAATGACACAACAGATTTTTATTGACACCACGCTATGTGCAGTAAATCAGCCTTTACACACCAATTTCTCACTGAATATGCAAAGGCTATATTTAATCAGTAGAGTCATAACACTGACTGCAGTAAGATCAGCCTGCTGAGTCAGAGCATAGTGAGCAGATATATATTTAAGTGGTTCAAGTGCAGCATGTAGATGTGTGACATGTACCATCAAGGTTTTCCTAAGAAGAGAGTTCAGCATGGTGCATCCTTTGAGGCACTTGAGTTCCATTTGTCTTGCTTTCAGAACATTCATAATGATTGGTTGAACCACTAAGCCTGGGCATAAACACTGCACCTATTACACCATATGTACATTTTAGATGCTACCTTGTAAGTCTCCACTGTCTGACAGCCATGCGCAGATAGGTAAAAGATACCCATATTACTTTTCCCATTCCAGCCAGTTTATAATTTACTCCCCAAACCAATGGATGACTGCCGAGTTATAGTAGGTAAGCCAGCCAAATATACAGCTTAAAGCAACATGACATTCACAGCTTGAGTGCTTAAAAACTGAAAGTATAAAAAGCTTGAAAAAAATGTTATTTTTCCAACAAACACTGCCCAGTTTTGACAGTCGCTTAACTTGGAAAAATGTTTAAACTCAGCAGTCCGATGTTTAACAGCACCTGACCCGAAGCAATACTCTGATAGAACTGTGAATAATTTCTGGAGGTATTTTATTGAAGAATTACTCAGTTTATCATCACTGTCTGAATGTTTTGTAATAATTATTGAGATAATTTTATTGTTCTAAATGCAAAGCATATTTCTGATTTGCACATAACCTCACTGACTAAGCCATGTGAGGTGTTATCTAGAGAAAACCGTATTACTGAGCTGTTGATGCCGAAGCGTGAATTATACCCTCACTGACTGGATCGCAGCCAGATCATCTCAGATACAGAGTCGATATGTATATGCTGGACAGATTTTTGGAAACCAGCCCTGGTGCTCAAAGTTGTGGACAAATTTCATTCAGTGCCAATGTTTTAAAGCAAGGTCAATAAACCTCGCATTTTATTGAGTATTGCATGCATAACCAAATAGGTTGAAATTATGAGCCAGGAACACCCACGTAAAATTACGCTATCAGTCACTCTTACTTCTTAGAAATGTACTATCGTAACATGGAATATGGTGCGTCCATGTCCTCGTTATCATCGCTGCCCCTGTGAAGTTTCATAGCTCTCATCATTATTATGGTAAATTCAAACTAAATAAACAGTGCAGTGTCCTGTCTGACACTACTGCAATTTTTAAAAGTCTTTTTAAAGTTGCCAGTGACGAGACTGGATTTGATTTCAAGTATTTCTTATATTACTGCAGTATTAGAAATGCTAGGTTAGGACTAATGGATCTGTGATGTATCACATGTCACATTATTAAACTTTATAGTCTATGTGACATTTTACATTTGACTGTAGTTCTGCCTTCGGTTAAGATGAAAAAGGCGGGAGCCTCTGTAGGCAAGTAAAAAAATGATGGGCTCTGTGAAGAGATAACGTTCAACCCAGCCAGCAGCCACATCAGTTGTTCTTAAAAGTAACAGATTTTTTTGTGACACACACAGAATCATGCTTTTTGATTAGGTTTTATTGCATTAAACATCACAAGCGAAGGCTGAAATGAAATAGAAACCCAGGTTGAGAAAAAAAGATCCTATCTTCTTGTTCAGTGAAAAAGCTAAAGCCATATTCACAATATAATTATCCTCATTCATCTCTCACGTACATGGGTTTGTTGTCAGACTGCTGAAAGAGAAATAAATAGCAGAGTGATTGATTTAATCACAGCTTAAACATGTCAGAGTGCAGCACAGTGGTGGTGCACAGCTTTCAAACCTCTGTCCTGCCTGTCCTCCTGTGGTTCAGCTGGCTTCTGTCATTTAGGCCTTTTCTGCTTTGTTTTTTCAGACATGGAGACTTAGTCTCAGTATTCTGTTGTTAACCAAAGGTAACTGCAAACCGGCTGCTGATTAAATCTGTGACCATGAATACTTTTGATTATTTTATTGTTTGACAAAACCAGCATACATTCAGATTTAGGACAGTAGCATTAATATATCAGATGCAAAATGAAGGGGTGACTTTGTGTATTCACTGTATATTCTCAGCCATTTATTTCAGGTAGTATTCAGAGTTTTCAGTCATATTTTAGTGCAAAAGACATTTACTGTGTGCTTTATTTTTGTAAAGTAGTCCACGAAAGCACATTTCACCAAAAGCATAATAAGTTTAGAAACCCTTTGAATTGAAAAAGAAGCCCAAAGGCAGTCAAACAATGTAGGCTTTGAGATTCAAATAAGCCATTTTTTGTGCAAGAGAGACGTAGTGTAATACATTTAGACAAAACTGAAAGCAGAGTATGTGTGGGATGGCAGAAGTGTAGTATACATAAACTTCTATTGTTTTTATTTCTGTTTTCTAGTGACAGCTGATACTTTGATTGTGGAAGGCAACAAGCAGGAGCACCAGCTGTCCAACCTTAAGCCGAGCACCACCTACTCCGTAGCCCTCTACGCCACCAAAGGACCCCTTACGAGCGGCACAGTCATCACCAACCTCCAAACACGTATGTGTTCATTTTATTCAGCTGGTCTCTATACAGCAGCACAATGACTCAGTGGTTATCACTGCACACTCACAGCAAGGCACTCCTCCACTCCTGACTGGAGCCTTTCAGTGTGGAATTTAAATATTTTCAGCCTGGTTTCTAGACCTCCTCCAAATGCTCAGTTTCATTCACACCCAAAAATATGCATGCTAATTAGAAATTTCCCCTGCCATGATCCCAGACAAAGGTGTTAGCTACACACTGCTACCAAAGAAATTAGGAGGCCACAATATATTCATATCATGGTCATATTGTTCCTATTGATTAAATATCAAAAAGGATGGTCTTACCTAATATAACAGACTCAGAAAGGAGGAAGGAAACAAATACACAAGAACACTGAAGCTGCAGAATAGTGGGTGACTCATTTGTTCAAAGAACAATGACTAATAAGCCTCATCCATAAACTGACCTGGTTTAGTTTCTGTCTGTTTTTATATATAAATGAACTGACACAAAGTCAGCATGGCATGTGACACAACAGAGGACACCTGGCTGGAATAGCACAACAAATTGTTTCACCAATATGAGCTGGACCAAGAAAAAAATTATATGATAGAAATTATGTAACTGTGTCTTTTAATTAGATTATCCTAAGTTTTAAATGACCAAGCATTAGCCTACAGTTGTTTCTGTGTAATAGTAATTAATTTTATTAATTCAACAATAGTTTTGTTATTATTAACAAACTCATCTGAATGGCAGTGGCAAATTTTTTTGGGTTGTCCTCACCAATTGCTAGGTGTAGTCTGCCCAAATCCCTAAAGTTGTTGAGCTCTGAGGCTCTCACCATGTTTACCCCTTGCCCAGGTAAATGCCAACGCATCAGTTCAATTTTTCAGGCACTTACTTTTCCCATCATATGGAGCGACTCTATCAGATGCTGAATGTAGCCGCTGGCTGTGTGGTTGTAGCTGGTGGACTCACTTGGGTTCCTCTCACTGTTCGACTGTTGGCGTCCTCGTTCCGGTGCTTTCTTTTGAAGTGGTTCAAAAGGTTTGTTGTGTTGCAATCCAGTGTGCAAACCTAGGCTTTTCAACATTTGCAAAGAACTATTGATTGTGCTGTGTCAGTTTTGGAAAACCCAAGCCAGTTACTGATGTCAAATTCTTTTTGGTGAAGAAATTCCCCATGTTTTCATCCATACAGTATAGGGCATGTGAAGCTACGCCACATTGTGTTGCATGTTAGCTATGTTAGAAATCATAGAATCGTACAAAGTACAACTGATGTCCACTGTAACACAGTGCTAACAATCTGAGACAATCGTAGGGACATTTTAGTTGTTCATAATCTAATATCATTATGCAAAGGATGCAAGAAAAAAAAGCTTTAGGAGATGTCATTATTTGGGGTCATTTTAATATTATCACTCAGGTAGAATTTAATTTAGTTTGCATTTTCAAATATTTGCTTGTTGTGCAGAGTGACATATGTTACAGGGATCAGTATCTTGGTCAAGGGCCCATGCAGTCATGATATTAAATTTGTGAACTTTCTGTATAACACTTCTGTTACGGTTCTGCCAGGAGTTTCCCCTGGCAATCACCACAATCTGTCTCACCTGTTCCCTAGTCTCTCACCTGCACCTCGTCTGCACTCTCCCTCCAGTATATATGGACTTCCCTCACTCCTACTCTCTGTCTGATCTCGGTTACATTTCCATGGACGCATCATTCCTGTTTTCCTGATCCCTGTGGCTTCTGTACCTACTTGAATAAAGTTATTCATTATGTACCTCGTTCCTGTATCTGAGGGCGTTCGTAACAGAAGATCAGACCAACACCGAACAAACCGGAGGAGATCTCCGGACTCTGTCCCGAAGCCAGAATCTCCCTGGTCCTCTCCTCAGCCGTGTTCCCGGCCGTCGTCGCAGCCATTTCAGCCACAGCTCCGCCGGAGGGCCCCTCAGCCTCTAACCCCAGCTGAGGCACGTGCCATCTGGCAGGAACTTAAGGCAAGACCGTGGAGCCTGAAGGCGCCGTGTGGCGACACACCCGTCCTCCCTTCTTCCCGCTTTCTGGAGTATCCCGAGGAGCCGATGTATCCCGAGGAGCCGATGTATCCCGAGGAGCCGATGTATCCCGAGGAGCCGATGTATCCCGAGGAGCCGAGGTATCCCGAGGAGCCGAGGTATACCGAGGCTCCCGTTCTCCCGCCTGACCGGTTTCTCGACCTTCTCGAGGGCCCTGAGTATCCCCAGGACTCGGAGTTTCCCGAGGACCCGGGATTTCAGCCGTATCACTCAGAGATAAGGGATCTCCTCTATTACTCTGACGGTGAGTGCCTTGATGATGAGGACTGGGACACCTTTTGGACAGACCTCCTCATCGGGAATTCCCATCTAAACCCCTACTGTGGTACCCGTTTGGCAAGGAGGTCTGGAGGTCAACCACGGAAAAGATCGTCATGCCTGTCTCCCTTGTCACGCCACTCTCCTTCGCCACAGCACTCGGTGCCCCCACAGCCACCTAACCTGCCGTCTCGACGACAGCGACGGAGTCGCCGCCTTCTGAGGGGACCAGCCCAAGAGTTCCCAGCGCCTCCGGAGTCCCCGAGGCCATCCCAGCATCAGCTTCCCGAGCCGCCTCGCCGATCGCCGCCTCCAGTGCCGCCTCGCCGATCGCCGCCTCCAGTGTCGATCCCCGAGCAGCCGGTCCCCGAGCAGCCGGTCCCCGAGCAGCCGATCCCCGAGCTGCTACCATGGCGCGAACCTCCGGATCCGCTCGAGTGTCCAGAGTTATTTCTGCCGGATTTTCCGGAGCTTCCACCACCACCAGCGGAGTTCCCCGAGCCGTCCACCATGGACTCACCCCATCCCACTAATCTCCCGGACCCGCTCATTCCCTCAGTGCTCACGAAGCCTCCGCTGGCCCCAGAGCCGGAGCCAGAGCTTCCTCAGCCGCCAGAGCTAGAGCCAGAGCTTCCTCAGCCGCCAGAGCCAGAGCCAGAGCTTCCCCAGCCGCCAGAGCCAGAGCCAGAGCTTCCTCAGCCGCCAGAGCCAGAGCTTCCTCAGCCGCCAGAGCCAGAGCTTCCTCAGCCGCCAGAGCCAGAGCCAGAGCTTCCTCAGCCGCCAGAGCCAGAGCCAGAGCTTCCTCAGCCGCCAGAGCCAGAGCTTCCTCAGCCGCCAGAGCCAGAGCCAGAGCTTCCTCAGTCGCCAGAGCCAGAGCTTCCTCAGTCGCCAGAGCCGGAGCCAGAGCTTCCTCAGCCGCCAGAGCCGGAGCCAGAGCTTCCTCAGCCGCCAGAGCCGGAGCCAGAGCTTCCTCAGCCGCCAGAGCCGGAGCCAGAGCTTCCTCACCCGCCAGAGCCGGAGCCAGAGCTTCCTCAGCCGCCAGAGCCGGAGCCAGAGCTTCCTCAGCCGCCAGAGCCGGAGCCAGAGCTTCCTCAGCCGCCAGAGCCGGAGCCAGAGCTTCCTCAGCCGCCAGAGCCGGAGCCAGAGCTTCCTCAGCCGCCAGAGCCGGAGCCAGAGCTTCCTCCGCCGCTAAGGCGGTCCGAGCCAGAGTCCCTCCTGCGGTCCGAGCCAGAGTCCCTCCTGCAGTCCGAGCCCGAGTCCCTCCTGCAGTCCGAGCCCGAGTTCCTTCAGCCGCCAGAGCCTCCAGCGTTCCCAGAGTCTTCTCCAGCATTCCCAGAGCCTCCCGAGTCGCCGCCGAGTCTCAGGTCGCCGCCCTGGAGGCAGAAACCTGAGATCCCCCAGTCACCGTTGCCACGACTGCTATCAGAGTTCCCCGAGCGGTCGCCGTTGCCGGCAGTGCCCCCGGAGCTGCCGCCACCGCAGCTATCACTGCTGCTGCCGCGGTCCCCTGAACCGCCGCCACCGCAGCTGCCACTGCCGCGGTCCCCTGAACCGCCGCCACCGCAGTTGCAACTGCCGCTGCCGCGGTCCCCAGAACCACCACCTCTGCTGTCTCTACCGCCGCCAACGCAGTCTCCGGAACCGCCGCCGCCACCGCAGCTTTTACTACCGTTGCTGCGGTCCCCGGAACCACCACCTCCGCAGTCTCTACCGCCGCGGCCGCGGTCTCCGGAACCACCGCCACCGTGGCTGCTGCCTCGCCACAGTCTCCAGTCTCCTCTGTCCCCGGTTCCCGGTTCCCGGTCTCCTCTGTCCCCGGTTCCCGGTTCCCGGTCTCCTCTGTCCCCGGTTCCCAGTCCCCAGTCTCCTCTGTCCCCAGTTCCCAGTCCCCTGTCTCCAGCCTCCACAGTCCCCAGTCTCCATGGTCCCCTGTCCTCAGGAGGGGGGTTCGGCCCCCAGGAGTTGGCCGTGGAGAGGGGGGTACTGTTACGGTTCTGCCAGGAGTTTCCCCTGGCAATCACCACAATCTGTCTCACCTGTTCCCTAGTCTCTCACCTGCACCTCGTCTGCACTCTCCCTCCAGTATATATGGACTTCCCTCACTCCTACTCTCTGTCTGATCTCGGTTACATTTCCATGGACGCATCATTCCTGTTTTCCTGATTCCTGTGGCTTCTGTACCTACTTGAATAAAGTTATTCATTATGTACCTCGTTCCTGTATCTGAGGGCGTTCGTAACAACTTCCCTGCTTCACATTCAGGTGACCCACCTCTAATAATGTTCACCTTTATCACCACCAACTGGAAAGTTATAGGGGTGACAGAATTGTTCCAGTATAGCTGAGTTGCAGCTCTGTAAACTTTTTTTTTTTTTTTTTTTTTTTTTGCAGGAGAAAAAAAAATTCAGTCAGCAACAGGGTTATATCCCCCAAGGAGTACCAGAGCTACCTGTCCTGCACTGCAGCAAGACGAAATGCTCGAAACAGAAAATCCAATGTATGAAAGCAAGGCTTCAGAAATTTCAAAACATAAGTGGGGCTCAGAAAAATTGCATGTACCTACAACCATGCCAGTGCTGTACATGCAATATAGTACCTCATACATAAACAAAATGGTCTTGGCAGTTTAAGGTGATTCTAATTTGGAAACAGATGCTCTGCCTAGTACATCATGTACCTCAGCTTCTCAGGAGAGCAAAAAACAGAATAAGGATGCACTTCTTCCCTTGTTAGACTTTTTCATATAAACACATTTTCGAAATTGGCAATGGTGTAGGCAACACCATGGAGTAAGAAAGAAAAAAAATTATTTCATTTTGAATGCCAAGTCTTATTGAACAAACGGTTTGGTTGCGTTCCTTTGTTGCCATTCTCCTCTGAGTGGAATAGACTGACTTTATTCTTGCTTTTCCACTTGAAGAAAATACATTTCAAAGGACATCTGCAGGAGCCGGCTGCTTGTTCTATTCAGAATTATACCAATATTATATCCTGAAATTACAGAACAATGTCAAACTTGTTAGCATAGCTCAACCGGTGTTGCATTTATGAATCAATACTGATATCTTGGTTTTTATAATATCTCTTTTTTCTGTTATTTTTCAGGTTGTCCTAGAATACAGCCTTCAAAAGGGATAACATTCCTATGTTATGATTAAATTCAAAATAAGTTTTATCTCATTTCACTAAAGAACTAAATTCAAGAAAAGAACAATGAGGCATAAGCCCTGAGCTTAATCAAGTGCCACCCTTGGGCCAATACCAGATTTATTAAAACTGTGTTTGAGAGACTTTTTTGACAGTGATTTGTATTCAAAATCTCAGAAGTGTCAGCCTCCCAGTACAAACGTACTCTACACAGTTGGCAGTGCGTCCACAGCTGTATACTCTGTAGGCCCATGTAGGAACATGTACACAAAGAAACACACTTCAGATACCATGGCACTATTAAAATCTTCCCTTTGCAGAACTAAAGATGACATGTCACACCAGGGGGCGCCTTAGTCAGCCCTAACATCAGAGGGAGCTTTCAATGCTGTTAATTGAACCTTTTAATTGAAATCTTGAAGCCTATTTCCGTTCCACCCGCACAGCCTGCGTTAATCCGCTGCAGGGGAAAATGTCACTTTGTGAATGGGCCGTATGAGAGGATGAGACTATTGATTGGTTTGGTCAACTGTCCTGCCTATGGTTGTGTGTGACTTTAGAATTACTGGCCCTAGAAACATCTATATACAGTATGAATGCATCTTTAGAAGGAAACGAATGCAGCCCTGAGATTAAATCCATATTAACTAATGGATATATTTATTTATAGAGCACATTTAAAACAATGTTTTCACAGACACTTCTAATGCAATTAAACATTTAAAACTAAAATAATTTATTACAGTAAATAAATGTAACAGATAATTATATTAATAATTAAGGGCACTGAAAGACAGTTGTAAAAAAAAGGCCTAATTTGTCTTACCGTAGAAAGGAACACAAACATACAAGATCCCTGTAAAAATGTGAAAATGCCTCCTTATCTCAATATATATGTGTAAAACTCTGTCAGGTTTTGACTTTTCTCAGTCCTTTTAGGGGAGGCTGGCTTCCCTCAATGCATGCTGCACACAGCACAGATAAAGGTAAAAGGGATGTGTCTGGTTCATATAAAAAAAATGTAGCTGAGACTTTGTTGATTCTCAAACCTCTTAACTATAGCTGAGAGTTGTATTGTTGTCTGGCCTCCATGCCTCAAAAGTTCAACACCCAGTAAGACAGCTTGGTTCCCCAAAGGCTGATATTTAAGCTATAGGGCGGAAAATAAGGGATTTTGCTATGGGTGTCTCTATAAGCCTGTAGGCTGCAGCATCTGGACTTTTTCCCTCAGATGTGTCTGAGCCCACTTGCTGAGAAGTGCTTGGCAAGTTTTTGAAGCAGCTGAGATCCTTGCTGTGGGCAGCTTCACTCAGCTCTCACTGATAGTTGTGCACCAAGTGCTGAGTGTGCTGCTATTACAGAAACATAATCTTTATTCTTCAGGCAATTGAGGATGTTTTTTTTTTTGTTTTGTTTTTTTTTACATTTTAATGTACTTTTACAAATGTGGGTCCCCATAAAATCTGTCCGGTTTATTGTTTTATGATAAAGTGCTTAGAATATCTACACCAATAACCTTGTCAATCATCAGATTGTCTTCTTGTAACTGGTGCATAGTTGTGTTTGTATAAAGGTTTTGGTTTAGCAAAATTAAAAAACGTTAATAGATTTGAGCTAAGTGATGCCATACTCTGTTTACACAATGATTTCACATGTAGCACAGAGCAGCCTGTGGTCTTTAGGATTATGATTAGAGCATACCAGCTTAATTTAATGAAGAAATCTTTGACTAATCAAACTGTAATAGACCAATTTTCAAGAACGAATGTTTGAAAAACAACTGCAACACAATTCAGTACAGTCAGTAGTGAGATTTTGGTCTTTCATTATTTTTTTTATAATATTTAGAATGTCTGCTTTTATTTCTGAAAATGGACTCGATCCCTCCTGAGGATGGATGATAGCAGTCTGTGAAGCAGAACTTTGTTGTGAAGAGATTGCAGATTTAATTTTTTATAACCAGCATTAATAACAGTTTGCTGGGCTTGTCCATGGTGTTAATCAGGGAGGTTGTGTATTCTGAGAGGTCATGGCAAGGTGTTTCCTTGAGCATATTAACTCCATTTGTGAGATCCACCCAAGCTGCATTTGATTAAATTTGTTAGACTTCATAGAAATAAAAGAGTTACTGTTAGATCATTCAGGCTGAAATATTTGCTTACAAATCGGCATAGAGATGTGATATTCACCCCAAAGGCTTCCTCCCTCGTTTCTTCTTAAACCAAATTGCTGCTGCCCATGTTGCCCTTCCCATCTGCTGCTCTGTCGCATTGTTTACACTGTGTGTTAATGAGGCATTAGATGTAGCCAAACCTATTCATCTCAATCCAATTGTTCAGGCCTCCACATCTCAAAATAGAGCTTCAGCACAGCCAGGATCTCAGGTGACACGCATTCACCTTCTCGGGCACGCAACCATGCAAAGGTTTAATTAGAAGAACAGCATGAGAGAGAAAAAGACAAGGAGACAGGTTTGATCGAGAGAATGAAGAGAAAGAAAGAGTAAAGACTGGCAAACTTAAGGTTACTGTGGGCCCACCATTTCTGTAAATTGAAAACTCCCCTGCTGCATCTTCCTTCTCTGATCTGTCCGTCACTCACACCAGTGTTCATCAAGACGAGGGGATGGCAAGAACAAAAGATAAACTCTGTTCACTTCGGCACATGGAGTTAGACTGGCAGCCTGATAGATAAGGAGGAAAAGAAGAGGTGGACAAAGCATGGAAAGGCGAATGGAGGAGACAAGAAACACATGCACAAGCACAAATGGAGATTAAGAAAGACCTCAGGTTGATGTGGGAGTCAGAGGAAACAGACAGAGGAGGAGGAGGGAAATCAGAAAAGAGAGGGAGAGGTTGTCCAAGACGATACTCACACATCAACACAGACTTCAGTGCAATCTGCAATATGTTGCTTTTATCTCAAAGTGCACTACTCAGCCTCTCGCTCTTAAAATCCCTTTGTTCCCCGTTTTTCCTCTGTTGTTCGGTCCTTCTCTCCCAGTTCCCCAGTCACCCAGTATGTATCAGCCTATCAGCGTCTGTGAGAGAAGACACCTCACATCTTTCAGGAGGTTATCAAGGCGGTACATGCTGTTAATTACTGAGCTGTCATTGATCGTTTCACACACAAGGATTTCAACAAGAAGAGAATGTAGATAGTTAGCATTGTGGATTTTCTTTGTACGTGCAAAGTTTTATGATGTCTAGGTTCAATTTAAAGTCAGATGCTGGCATTGAGCCTTCTGAGGTCCTCAGGAAAGGTTCAAAATTCAAGCTGTACAGAAAAACCAGCCATTTGACTACAGAAAGAAGAAAGGGGGAAAAGGGAGAACATAACAGACAGAGCCAGTAGTCAGACATAAAGAATCAAATAGAGAGACACACATGTAGTAGTTATCTTGATCCCATATTTGCAATGGAGACGTCAAGAGTGCACAGCACACAGGGTGCAGCCCTTCATTTGTTTCAGCAACCCTGCCTCCAAGTGACTAGCTGACAGTGTGCCCCAGAGTCATGATGTAACTGCGGGAAACTGATATTCCAAATAGAAGGTCATCTCTTTTGCACCATGAACTAGAATGAGGTTACAGCATGTCAATGCTTCTTCTGCCATGTTGGAAGATCAGATATTCACTTAAAAATAGATGATGTAAGTGGTGGAAATTGAGGTGAGTCTGCTTGTGATGTGGTTAAAATAACAACAAAGTTACTATTATGAAGTGTTGTTAAAAGCTGTGCAGGAACCAAGAATATACTTGAATGGTGTGATGTAATTTGTGGTAAAACTTGGGTGGGCTTGCTGATCAAGGCTTTGAACACTTTTGAGTCTGTGATACACTGTGACTAAATGTGACACTGTTCTTCTCTGTCATGTCCTGTGGGGATTTAGAACTACTGTAGATATTTTACTCTTGGAAACAGGACATGTACAAGTATGACTCACTGTTTATCTAATATTTAATACATATTTTATATAATATTTTATTTTTGTGACACTCACCAACTAATTATATTTAGTTTCTAGCTGTCATCTTTTATTGGGAATCATTTTTCTAATTGGTCATTAGATTTTACAGAGAAAAAGCTAGAGATATTTATATTATTATATTTTATAGGCAAGCAGGGTGGCTTTGTGGTTAGCACTGTTGCCTCACTGCAAAAATACTCCTGGTTCGAAACCCAGCAGGGACCTTTCTGTGTGGAGTTTGCATGTTCTCCCTGTGCTTGTGTGGGTTTTCTCCAGGTACTCTGGTTTCCTCCCACAGTCCAAAAACATGTATGTCAGGTTGATTGGTGACTCTAAATTGCCCACAGGAGTGAGTGTGAGTGTGTGAGGTTGTTTGTCTCTATGTGACCCTGTGATGGACTGGTGACCTGTCCAGGGTGGACCCCTGCCTTTCACCCAAAGAGAGCTGGGATAGGCTCCAGCAGATCCCTGTGACCCTGAATAGGAATAAGCTGGTATAGATGATGGATGGATGAATATTTTATAGGTGTATTCTATATCCAGTGTTTTCTTTCCCCTCACTATTCTCATTCATTTTTCTCACTATTTAAAAAAAGAAAAAGTTAAACTCCATTAATTCTACTGAGTGTTCCCTGTGTAGCAAAAGACTAATGCAGCTTATTCATCTGTGCATTAGCATTTGACTCACAAATGCTAAAAATACATTTTGTAATAATGTTGCAGGCACAAAAAAGGTGGAACTAAGCTGTGAGGTCACACGTACCAGAGTTGTCTTGTGATGTTAGTCTTCAGAGAAAATCATTTAACCCCATTTTAATGACTCGATAATGGGCTTTGAAAGATGAGTGTGGAGGATTTTGTGAATACTTCATAACCCATCACCAACAGGCTAATGTAAGTGGAACAGAGCGCCGAACTCTGGCACCAGCGAGAGCAGCACACGCTGCAGCGCTTTACAGAACTTCAGTGGACTCTGGAGGGGCAAAGAAAACTCATTTCTACAGACCTGTGGCTGTGCAGCATTTTACATAAAATGCTGGCTCTGTTCGGTGCTAAAGCTAAGATACTGTAGACAAAGATGCTGTCCACTGCAGCTCTCTGTTTGTATTGTCTCTCTACTGTACTAAAAATCCCTAAAACATCTAAAGGAATAGTGATAGAGGGCTGGAGTAATGCATTGTCTAGCATATGGTCTCCTGATGGGATTTCTCACAATAAGAAAGATGTATTAATGTTAGCCTTATCCTTTGAATCTTGATTAAGACTGGGAGCACTACACTTTTGGCAGAAAAATCTAATTAAAGACGTCCTTTTAAGAAGACCCTCAGCAGTACTGGCGTAATATTTATCTAGTTTCTAACATCTCAGCACCTTAGGTTTTGTTGGGAGGCTGAGTAATTGCTCTTTTGCTCTGTCTACTGTTGTCTGTAGGTAGGTTATGGGTCAATTTTGTTCTGATCTTAAAGTTTTTAATTATGCTTTTAAAGACCAACTTGAACTCCCTGCAGTCTTTTTGGTTGTTCTGTTGCCTGGTAATTTTACTGATTGTGAGTCAGAGACAGTTTGTCTTCATTAACTATTAGATAATCACAAACATCCAGGGCACCAGACTTTGGGCCCACAATAAACTGCTCAGTCTATTGTGTAAACATTCTTTGAGAGAATATCTGTGCCCTACATATTCTTAACTTAAAAGATATAATAAAACAATTATAGAGCGACTTTAAAAACAAGAATAAAAAGTAGCAGTGATAAATTATTATTGTCGCTAACATCTTTTAAAAGGACACAGTTTGGAACTGTCATGCAATTGTTACATAGTGCATGCATGTGCAGAGTAAGAGAAGTGTGTATGTGCTATTAAACTGATTAGCATGCCTTAAATTGAATGAGACAGAGTTGTTCCAGAAATTTGAAAAAATCGTAACAGATTTAGCATTTATAGGTTGTAGCCTTTGTATAGTGAGGACACTTTCAGCAGATCAGCAGTGAGAGCTGCATTTACAGTGATAAATCACTTAGTCGACTTCCTGTTGTTTTTTTTTTTTTTTTTTTTACATGTACACCATTTCTGGAAAGCCTGATAACCACCAGGTCAAAGGAAATATACTGTTTATGCCCATATGCACCAGGCTGCTCTGTATACTGTAAATAAGTACAGTAGCTCACTCAGTTTATAGAATAAAGTTACATTTTCTTCAGCAATACTCATCACTGCAGCACCAGGCGTTCAGGCACCCAAGCCCCTATAAGTACCAATAAAAAGATTAAACAGTAATAATCCTGTGCAGGTGTGCATCATAGTCATTTTTGGGGTATCGACACACACCTCAGATATGTTGAAAGAGTGCTGAAAACAGAAAGTGCTATGCATGTTTCTCTAGCATCACCTAAAGGACCCACATCCCTTGTTTTTGCAGCCAGATGAAGTGATTGTAAAAGTTGTGTTTTTCTCTCTTTCTGGCAGCCATGGATGCACCCCTGAACCTGACGGCCAGTGAAGTGAATCACCGCAGCGCTCTCATCTCCTGGCAACCACCGATTGCAGAAATTGACAACTACATGCTCACCTACAAGTCGACCGATGGCAGCCGCAAAGTATGCACACAGCACTGTCTCATACACATGCACGCTTCAGAAGCACATACACATGCTGTTGAGATACTTTATACTGTATTTTGTATGTGTTCACATCTTATCTGCAGCCACAATGAGTTTCTATATGTAGTGCTTCTGGAAATCCTGTTGAATATTCATGTTAACCTGTCAGGCAGATACGCTGTGTTTCTGTTCAGCCACAAACCTGAAAATAGAAACCAAATTCTGCAGATATTGTAGGACATATTGAAACTCCCTCCTGGATTTCCACAAAGTAGAACATGTTCCCAATTTAATCAACTAATTAAACTGGAGTTAAACAGTGATTAATGCATCATCACAATTTTATGACAAGCACTTCAAAACTCAGATTTTATCTTTCAATCATGTAATCCCTTGATGTGGAGTATGCAAGTGTTCAGGGACAGACACACACACACACTCACAGGCTCACACACACACACAAGGGAACTACACAGTGAAATTGCCTGTCCAATAGAGATATTACTTTAATGTGCCTCAGTAGAGACATTGTTTATTTTGATTAAACTATTTGATGTGGCTGAGTAATGCGTAAAAGCACATTAATAAGAGCTGTGTGGGACACAACACGCCTGTTAACCAATCGACTGGAACCATTTCCCATGATGCTCTGCAAAAGACTGCTTTTTATGGGCAATTACGTGTCTTACGCACACAGAATACAGACTGTCCCCTTCGATGTCCACTGTAGTGGCATTATCGTGTAAAGGAACAGTTGAAACACACACATATACACACTGATCTATATTGAAGCAGCGATGCATAATTTACCACAGGTCTCTGTCTGTCACACACACATTGACCTTGTAAGTGAGGCACTGCTGTGTGGTTGACCATCGGATGTCACTCATGCACAAAGAATGACGCAGCCTTTCCAGAAGCTTGTAATTCTTTACAAAGCAAACTGGCTTATTTTAAAAGTGGTCTTCTGATCCCATGTTTTCCTCCTTTTTCCTAGATAGTGGTATTTACCCAAATGTATTACAGATTTTACGTACGATTAAAACTAAATCAAGCTTTTATATGCTATTACCAGGCCTACATAAATTTGCATGTTGAGTCAAACTGGAATTAGTTTGTATAATGTTTTTCCTCTTACATAATACAGCATACATATCTGCATAATACATACAAACAAACCAAACAAATCACTACCCATGAGAGAAAAATTAATATTTAATACTATTTGGTTTCATAATGGGACCCCCTCTTTGCCTTAAACAGACAGATTTAATGTAAATTCACTGTGGACAATGTGCTTTCATAGTCATTCAAATCATTCCTTTTAAACCATATTTGCATGAAGCAGTAATGACACCATTCTCACTGACACTGACTAACAGCCGCACTGCGACCTCGTACAAAACAAAAGAGCCACAGACTCAACCAACACACAGTAGCTTCCATTCTGAAGTCTCCTTATCAATCATACAAACACAAGCACACATCCTGTCCGGCAGTGTGGCTTGTGTAGCGAGCAAATAAACAAACATTCACAATGGAAAAGAACAACCCAGCCTGACTTTGCATGACAGGAGGCTAATAAGCTTTTCAACTACAATACATTAAATAGCTTAAAAACTTGCAAATATCTCTTTGAGTACTCCTTGTCTAGTAAACTAGTACTAGTGTCCAGAGCACTTTTCTTAAGAATACTTTGGCTCTTATTTCTCTGTCCTGGCTCAGCAGGCAGGCTCTGCAAAGGAACATTTTTGATATTTCTTCAAACATGTTTTTTTTTTTTTTTCATCTGCTAAAAACTAAACTTCAAAATGCTTGTTTGTAGATTCATTATTGCCAATTGTAGTGTAATTCTTCTTGTACAATATATTAATGTGACACCGATGAGCCGAACAGAATTTGTCATTCTTTTTTTAAACATGGCAAGCTCAGAAGATTTGAACCAATTTTGTTTTTCTCTTCTCATCACATTTTCTCATGCTCTCTTAGATTTTATTCGAATCGCCCTTCAGCACAGTCAGCTGCCTCAGCAACAAGTACCACATTTTGAATTCATATTGTACAACAACAAATGAGTCATACCACTCGTGCTCAGACCAAGAACGATCACCACAGCCAGAGATTAAAGTGCTCCATTGGAGTTTTTCCTGGGCTTGTCTCTGCTTGAAGTCTGGCTCGGCTGAAAATATGCATCACTAGTACCTCAGTTGTAATATAGCCACAGAGCTGCTCAACCAAATTCTCCTTTTCCTGACATAATACACACCAAGTAGATTGTGAGATGAATTTCTTTTCTGATTAACATCCATGTAGTAGTATGTTAAATGCATCACTGTTGATCGTGCACTACTTGAGTGATAAATAAAGATTTAGCCAGTCACACACATACACACACAAACACACACACACAAAAAAAAAAAAAAATCCACCACATATCCGACCGCTCAACCACACATGCATAATCGATAGTGAGTGTACGAAGGTATGCATTATCCTTGATAAGACAGGACCTTTTCACTTCCAATAAAAATCTTATCTTGACCCTGAAAACTCAGTGGGTAAATGTCATATCCTCAGAGATAGAGAGACACCATTTACAGCTGCTTCTCTATTCATACATGGACACATTGCCTGAAAATGTAATTTAGTTTTATTTTACACCCCCTCCACAAATCTGTCTATTTTATTTTTACTTCGTATTTAATATGTCATTTTGTTTTATTTTACACCCCCCCCCCACACACACACAAAACTGTCTGAGTATTTTATTTTTCCTTCATATTTAATATCTTTCCAAGCCTGTAACACACAAGCATAGATAGACACACAAACATGCATGTTTACCAATCAAGTTCAAGTTTTCTGTTCAGCAACTAAGCTCTCTGCCAACAGTTTGTCTCATCTAAAAAAATTCATGTCACAGAAAATACAGGGGTCCAAACATCTTGGCTCCTGAAGACGGGCTTAATACAACAGGACTTGTGAAATACAAAGGGATGTAACTGCACTGTACCATTGTGACTTTTTTCACCAAAAATAGAAATGTTTATTTCCTGACTGCTTAGCGGCTTCACAGCTTGGCTGTCCGATAAGACACTTTTATCTTGTCTCTCTGTGTAATTGTCCCCCTCTCCCTCCCAGTCCTCATCCATCCACCCTTCTCTTTTCTTACTTCTCAGTTCCTCTTTTTTATTTATTTATTCATTTATTTGGTTATTTTCCATGACTCAGTCAGTCAGTGACAACGCAGTCAGACAGATCTGTTCTGAGGTCAGCAGAAGTGTAACTGTTACTCAAACAATATTTTAACATGACCTAAGGTCCTTTTTCTATTCTGTCTAAATAAACCTCATGTATTTTTTCACTTGGCAGTTTGAGAATTGTCTTACTTTAAAAAACCAGCAAGTTGGCAAGTGATTCTTGAACAAAAAGTGTGTTATGGTTTCTCTGTTGCCATAGGTCTTTTTTAAACCTCACAAGCACAATTCAGTGTGTTATTAGTGACTTAAGGGGATTCATATATATTTTATTTTTATAGTGAATGCACATTATTTCCTTTCGAGAAGGCAATTTCTCCTTTTTTTAACACTCGTTTGTTCCTATGTGTGCACTAGGAACTGATCCTGGATGCAGAGGACACATGGATTCGACTGGAGGGACTTGCTGAGATCACAGAGTACACAGTTAAGCTCCAGGCAGGGAGAGGACTTGACACCAGTGCTGTAGTGTCCACTACCTTCACCACAGGTACACGACACCCGTAGTTTTTAAAGTTTTTTGTGTCCTAGGCACATCAAGGGACAAGCTAAAATCTCAAGGCACATCTGTATTCATAGCCTAAAATATGTTTTCACTCTTTATCACTCTGTAAACATTTTTTTACTTACATACTTACATTTACTTACTAACATCAAGTAAAATCTGACAAATGACTATATGAAACGTTCAACTAAATAATCCAAGAATTAATTTGAATCTTCAAATCAGCAACACGCCCGTTTAAACCAGTCACAACATTTAAAGCTTAATGGAACTGAGAAGTGAGAGAGATTACATCAAAAATTAGATGTGGTTGTCACAAAATCCCACAGCACACCTGGACCATTTGGAACACACTGCAGTCCACACGCACACACATATTTATTTGTGTTTTCTGATTTAAGCCTGGAAAGTGAATCTAATTGGGAGCATTCTCTGGACATCAAAGATCCGTATCACCTTTTACACCACATTTCACATTATAGTCATGATTTTTTTTTTTTTTTTTTTTTTTTTTTTTTTTAAAGGTGCAAAATAATGGGTCACTAAAGTCAGGCACAATTTTCATCTCCCTTCCCTGTAGCATAGTGAGAAAGACTTCCCATTAGGCTGCACCTGCAGGATGGTTGTCTACAATCCTGCAGCTGAACAGTTTGCTCTAATCTCCAGTGTTCTCAGTGTGTAATTGGATGCCAGAAATGTCAGTTTAATGGAGGTTAGGGAGCATCATGAAATTGCAAATCACCTGGATTTTACAGTATGTGGACATGCCAAAAGAATCAATCAATCAATATTCTTCATATTAACCAAGTCCTGAACTATACCCAACTAAAAGTGCAGAATTTTCCATCCAAAGACAACTAACAGTGAAGCTGCAGGCCTTAAAATGACAATTAGCTCAAAGATTCAACACTTTGTAGAGCTGATGGGTTGTTTATTATTCACTGTGAGTTTGTCAGTATGAGTAACTCCTTTCACATTACACACACGTCATTTGATCCACTCTTAATATAAAAATGGTAATTAGTGATTTTCTTTTTTTAAAGTCATTTTATTTCGAGTTCTACACTTGCATTCTGCACGAATATCAACAAAATGAATGAATTTTAATCAAGAGGAGAAAAATAAAAAACAAGCAAACCCTGACTTGGCACCACTTCTCCTCTGCTGCTCTCCAGGGAGTCGCCTGTTTGCAACACCTCAGAATTGTGCCCAACACCTGCTGAATGGAGAGACGCTCAGCGGCGTCTACACAATTTACATCAACAGGGACCCCAGCCAGGGTGTGCAGGTGTACTGTGACATGACCACTGATGAAGGAGGCTGGATTGTAAGTCACTATGAAAAAAACACCTGCTTTTACCAGCACTTTTGTCATATGTGCCACTACAGTCCCAAATGCCAGTTGGGTAAAAACGGGAGAGGAAAAGTAGGGGTGAAAATTAGATTTGCATTTTATTGTCAAACTACTACTTTGTACAGCTTGTCCTCATGATAACAGCACTGAGATATGTCAGCTGTTTTAGTCTGGTTTATTTTTTTCTGATCTTGTTTATTATATCATATTGGTTTCCAGGTGTTCCAGCGTCGTCAGAATGGCCTCACAGACTTTTCGAGAAAGTGGAATGACTATCTTGTCGGCTTTGGAAACCTGGAGGATGAGTTCTGGCTTGGTAACATTATTCTTATGGGATCATGAATATGGAAAAAAAAAATTGTAGAGTATAATTTCTAAAGCAAGCATTTACCACAAATTCAATTTTGTTGTGCCAGTTTCTATCAGCACCATGTTCAGTTTTTAATGACAGGCATGACTCAGATTATCAGAGTGGACACCAAACACAACATAATGGTTCTCATCAGTTGCCTGGAGATTTGACATTTTACATTTGACAGATGCTTATTTTGGTTTCTTTCTCTGTTAGTTGATCAGATTAATATCACCGTCTAATCTTTTTGTTCAACATGAAGCTAGAGTCAGCAGCTATGTAGCTTATCACAGAGTTTAGTAAGAACCAGGTAGCCTGGTTCTGCCTGAAGAGCCTGGACAGACACAGTGTAAAAACAGAAGTGAAAAAATAATTTCTCATTTTTTACACTTCAGTATTTGAGATTAAACAAATGAGAAACGTCATGTGAATGAGTGCCTAATTTAGAGGTGCTGATTGGTGGATTTTGTCATCTTTAGACAGAGCCTGGCTAGCAATGTCCCTGTGTTGACTCTTCATTTTAAGCTGAGCTAAACAGCTGCTGGCTCCAGCTTTATATTTAATGTACAGACATGATAGTAGTACTAATCTCGTAAAAGCGAAAGAGCATATTTACCAAGATGTACCTTCCCTTAAACAGCTTTTCTGCCAGGGATTAGATAAAAATCTCTCTCTTCAAATCAGGGGATTAAACCGGGAAGTAGTTGCTTTACATTCAAATAATTTTTGTTGAAAAGCCTAAAATGATACTGATAAGCCTATAGAAAAGCTTAGATAATTCATAGCTAGGGTGCTGCTTTATTTCAACTTCCTGTCACCATTCCTCTATATATTCCAGTAGCATTTTATAGGTCACACTGCAATATGGCGTGTTGACCTCACCCATTTTATTCAATCTATGTTCCAGTTTTCTGAAAGGCTGTATTGCCCTCTTTACCTACATGCGGTCTCCGTGACTGAAATGGATTTAATAGGTACAATCAATAGAGGGTCATAGCTTTCACTTGGTTTCAATTGATACATCTATTTTATGGAAAGGAAAGATGTTTCCAATATCATGTGCAGGCAGTATAGCCTCTCACGCATTGTTTTTCACATTGTATGAGGCTGGAGAGCGGTGCTGCTACTCTTTTATTTTTGCTTATCTCATCTTTCATCATCTGACTTCGCAGAGTCTAGCAAATTCATTACCAGGGATTCTCTGAAAGTTCATCTCTCCCTCAAATGACTTAGTAATTGTTTTTAACGTCACTCTGATTCAAAAATAAAACAACAAAGCATCCTTAGTGTTTTGATAGACTGCTGAATATTTTTTTTTTCCTCTCTCCTTCTCCAAATCCCATTATGAAACAATAATTATATTCATTAGAAAATGTGCAAATGAGTCACATTTAGTCATGGGCCAGTTTTTGTGTTATTGTTTTGGTGCAGATGATTAAAGGAAAATATTACATGAATATTTCATCAAGTGAATGAGAACCTTGAGAAGAATGTTTTGTTTTTTTTTAAACTTTTTGATTATAGAAATTAAATAACACTGGGCGCATCCTTGCATTGCATTGTCACCACATTATTGCAGAGGGAAGGCTGTTACTTTGCAGCTGACACATATTGGACCATAACACAAGAAAGCTGTGGCACACTCTAGTCCTTTAGAGACTAAGCACATTGTAATAGGTGAAAAAGAGATTTTTAGATTCAGTCCATTATGAACTCAAGCTGACAACATAATGAAGCCTGCAACATTTGTTTAGGCTGTGTCAATGTTGTTTCATAGGTTATTTTTATAGTTATAGCTTGTGGTGTTGAGTTGAAATTGAATAATATTGTCAGCTGTTCCTGTTACTTCTGTACACCACCACAGGGAAGCTTTTAAAGGTAGCTGATTAGATAACAGTTTATCACAACAGGAAATGTGGATTGCTGCTTTCTGGTATGAATTAGTAATTTAATACAAAATTTTGTATTTCACAAACTGAAACACAAATATTGGTCAGGTATTTTTATCAGACTCTATAAACATAATACGGGAGAGAACATTACAAATCATTAAATACAGTGGACTACGAATAAAGTGAGAGGAATGTTCTAGTTGTTTCTGACAGAGGCATTCGAGGACATCACGTAAAAACATCCAGGCATCCAAAAAAACATCCAATTTTTAATAGGGATGTCTGCACAATATAATCTAAAGACACAAGAGCATATCTAGTTCAGTGAGTAAAAGATTTCATCTTACCCATTTTCACAACAGCTGAACCAACATTATTCTGCCTCTCTCACCAATTCTAAGTGTATACCAGTCCAGGGCACCTCCATCTCCAGGGTCTTGATTTACTTTTTTGGTACTTTCTATGATGCACTTTCCCCCCAGCCCTCCCTTTCTCTCCTGTACTGGACTCTGTCCTCTTAGTACATAAAAGCAGCTTAGTGTAACCTCAGGGTGTGGAGCATCAAGAACTGCTTTTTGCTCCTATGAAAGCCTCGTACTCTGATTCCAGACTGCAGATAACATGTCAGCACAGAACATAGTTGCTTGCTTTTAAGTTTCAAAATGTCAAGTCTACTGTATGAAACTGATCATTTAGTCTGTCGATCAATGCAGTTGTGATGAGGGAACAATCTGCCTTTTTCATATAGTAGGTAAAGCACAGGTGTTACTTTTAAGATTAACAATGGCTCTCTTTTATTCAAATGTTCCAGTAAGCCGTTCAAGTATGACAGTGAGCCTGCACGAACAATACCGTGATCCTGGAGAAGTTAAAATGAATTTGGCCTTCATTCATTTTATTTGCACCTTTGCTTTTCCTACAGCACTGTGACATGTTAAAATGTCTTTGGTGAAAAGGCCTCTTGGTGTAATTAAATGCCCCTTCTGATGAGAACAAGACAGAGGATTTCACACATGTTCTTGGTGGTGTTAGAAGGTCAGTGGTGTAGTGACGACCTGCAGGCTAAAAAAAGTTTGTGCCACACAGAGCTAATATGGTACCTTCTTCCATTTTTAACAATCTGCCTCTCTTTATTTCACCAAAGGTCAGCACTGTCACAAAGTTTTTTAACTAAGGCAGCACACTTTAACTTTCTAATCTAAAATCTTGATTAATTAGAGTAGCTGTTTTTTGTTATGCAGAGCACACCTGGTTATAGGAACTCTTTAGCTCAAACTTGAAGAGCGCGCCTTATAGTTCGGTTAGATTGTCAGACCACATTTCTACCAATAAGAAACTGGATCTCAGCACCCACACCCAAAATTCTGATCTGTCCATATGAATCACACCTAGAGAAAAAAATGCAATATGACGAACTGCAAACAAAAACGTCAAATTTGACCAAAGCAGAAAAGTAAAGTTAGAGCAAAACATCCTAATCATAAAAGCCCAAGAATAGCAAGAATAATTCAGTGATCTTTAATTACTTTGCTCCAAATTTCTGTTTTAAATACCACTGACACAATCAACACATGTTTGTCCAGTATATTTTTTACAGTAATGAATTTTGTGTCCTCACATATTAAAACTCTAGACACTTAGAAATAGTTGCTTCTAAAATTCACAGTTCCAAATGCCCCTATACTTCAGATGCTTCAGAGTAAATGGTTTTGTTGATGTGAGAATAGCTACACCTAATTTACAGCTTGTTAGGTCATGTGTTCATCATTATACTTCCTAAGAAGTGTCCTTAAAATGTACAGTGTGCAATTTCAAACCACTTGACCTTCACTCTTCTTTTTACAGATTAGGTCACTGTCTTAACCCTGGAGAACCATTATAGCGAGCATTTAGCTAATCACTGCCTCTACACGCAGGGCAGCAATATAGTGGACACTATGGAACCATAAACACTGGAATTAAATTCACTCAAACTGAAAAGAAGAGGCACTTAACTGGCCAGCAGTAAAGAATATGGAAATTAAGCTTTCATTATTATCTGCTACAGTTTGAGAATAGGCATTTTATTGCTGCTTTAGGGTAGTCTATTCTCTCTAGTCACTGACCTCAGCCAGTTTCATGTTGAACAGTGTCAGGTTGATGATGTAATAACAGAGCAGTGTGATATGTGATCAGTTTCTTTTTTGATCACCTCCACTTATTTCAGTATAGGTTTGTGAGAAAGGCTGGTAATAAAATGTGACTGGATGGTAATATTGGTAGTCTAATAGGACAGGAGTGGGCTAGTGTGTCAAAATACATTTTTAATCACTGTTTTTTGGAATAGAGCAGCCTTATCCCATAAAACTGTTGGAAGAAAATCAGTAAAAAAAATTATAGGTGCTAGAGTAATTGCTGATAATAGAGGGATATACAATGAACAAAATTTTATTACGACTGTTGCTCTTCCACTTTCACCCTAAGTGCCTTTAGGTTGTAACATAGATTTTATCTGCTTTCCTTTGACATATTACAGCAGATTTAGTTTCCCTGCTATCCCAGATTTCTACTTCCTAGTCCTTATCGGAGAAAGCTTGAGGATTATTATTTTTCTTCAATTTTTTTCCAGGGTTCAGGTAAAGTGCATGTTTTTTTGTTTTTTTTGTTTTTTTTTTCGAGCAGCGAAGGAGGTCCTTCTTCCAAACGGTCGCTTGCTGTAATCTGATAGTGAAGGCACTTCCACTCTTCAGTCGGTGTGTGGGGCCTTATCGCGTATCAGAGTTCAAACAAACTTCGTATCTGCTGCCTTGAAGATAAAGAGCAAAACCACATATCTCAGAAAGTTGTGACATGTGGCATTTGCAGGGGCGGCTGCTGGTGACAGTGTCCACTTCCCTTGGCTATGTCAATCATCCGCATCCACACAACCAACTGACAAAGACACCTGACATAGTGCTTATCAGGATTTAAACCTCCAAAAGAGTACACATAATGGAATGTCACTACAGTAGGTCACAAAAAGCAACAATCTTTAAATAGATTGTGTAAATGTTTTACTTGGCCACTGTAGACCTTCTGGAGTCAAAGGGCTCTGGCACTATTATTCACACTAAGTAGTGATCTAAGTTTTTATTGCATTCCTATATTAAGGTTCCCTCTGACTTTCTGTGAAATGCATTTCTTCCCTGAATGCTAGCTTGCAGTCTTCTTCATACCTGCGTTTTGTTGGGGCATTACTGCCACCTGTTGATAGGTGAATAGTGTAAAATCACATGTATGAATGTGTACGACTTCATCTATATGTTTATGGGACTTTGTGGTGGCCATAGTGCAGAAGTTCACAGATGGTGCTGCAATTTACCAGCTCATCAGGTTGACCTGTACATCAGTAGTTGGGAAAAAAAAATTGCTTCCATTTCTGTATGCATTTAACTCTGCACCTGGATTATCTACAACCAGATATTTTTTTGGTTATTAAATGGCTGAAAGCTAGTCTAATTGAAAGATAAAACTGATTATCAAACCGCAGGTGTAACTGTCAACGTTTAGTCTGTCTCTCTGGAATCCACATACAGTGGGTACGGAAAGTATTCAGACCCCTTTAAATTTTTCCCTCTTTGTGTCATTGCAGCCATTTGCCAAAATCCAAAAAGTTCATTTTATTTCTCATTAATGTACACTCAGCACCCCATCTTGACAGAAAAAAACAGAAATGTAGAAATTTTTGCAAATTTATTAAAAAAGAAAAACTGAAATATCACATGGTCATAAGTATTCAGACCCTTTGCAGTGACACTCATATTTAACTCACATGCTGTCCATTTCTTCTGATCCTCCTTGAGATGGTTCTGCTCCTTCATTGGAGTCCAGCTGTGTTTAATTAAACTGATTGGACTTGATTAGGAAAGGCACACACCTGTCTATATAAGACCTTACAGCTCACAGTGCATGTCAGAGCAAATGAGAATCATGAGGTCGAAGGAACTGCCCAAGGAGCTCAGAGACAGAATTGTGGCAAGGCACAGATCTGGCCAAGGTTACAAAAGAATTTCTGCAGCACTCAAGGTTCCTAAGAGCACAGTGGCCTCCATAATCCTCAAATGGAAAAAGTTTGGGACGACCAGAACTCTTCCTAGACCTGGCCGTCCAGCCAAACTGAGCAATCGTGGGAGAGGAGCCTTGGTGAGAGAGGTAAAGAAGAACCCAAAGATCACTGTGGCTGAGCTCCAGAGATGCAGTAGGAAGATGGGAGAAAGTTCCACAAAGTCAACTATCACTGCAGCCCTCCACCAGTCGGGGCTTTTTGGCAGAGTGGCCTGACGGAAGCCTCTCCTCAGTGCAAGACACATGAAAGCCCGCATAGAGTTTGCCAAAAACCACATGAAGGACTCCCAGACTATGAGAAATAAGATTCTCTGGTCTGATGAGACCAAGACTGAACTTTTTGGCGTTAATTCTAAGTGGTATGTGTGGAGAAAACCAGGCACTGCTCATCACCTGCCCAATACAATCCCTACAGTGAAACATGGTGGTGGGAGCATCATGTTGTGGGAGTGTTTTTCAGCTGCAGGGACAGGACGACTGGTTGCAATTGAAGGAAAGATGAATGTGGCCAAGTACAGCGATATCCTGGAAGAAAACCTCTTCCAGAGTGCTCAGGACCTCAGACTAGGCTGAAGGTTCACCTTTCAACAGGACAATGACCCTAAGCACACAGCTAAAATAACAAAGGAGTGGCTTCGGAACAACTCTGTGACCGTTCTTGACTGGCCCAGCCAGAGCCCTGACCTAAACCCAATTGAGCATCTCTGGAGAGACCTGAAAATGGCTGTCCACCAACGTTCACCATCCAACCTGACAGAACTGGAGAGGATCTGCAAGGAAGAATGGCAGAGGATCCCCAAATCCAGGTGTGAAAAACTTGTTGCGTCATTCCCAAGAAGACTCATGGCTGTACTAGCTCAAAAGGGTGCTTCTACTCAATACTGAGCACAGGGTCTGAATACTTATGACCATGTGATATTTCAGTTTTTCTTTTTTAATAAATTTGCAAAAATTTCTACATTTCTGTTTTTTTCTGTCAAGATGGGGTGCTGAGTGTACATTAATGAGAAATAAAATGAACTTTTTGGATTTTGGCAAATGGCTGCAATGACACAAAGAGGGAAAAATTTAAAGGGGTCTGAATACTTTCCGTACCCACTGTACATATGATGCAGCACCTACAATATGATAAAGCATAATGTGTGTTATGTCTCTGCAGGCCTCGACAACATCCACAGAATTGCTACTCAGGGTCGGTATGAGCTGAGGATTGACATGAAGGATGGACAGGAGTCAGTCTATGCCAGTTATGACAAATTCTCCATTGGGGATGCAAGAAAGCTATACACTCTCAGGATAGGAGAGTACAATGGCACCGCTGGTATGTGATTCAATACACATTCAATACATTTACGATGGAAAGGTTATTTAATATACTTCACACTTTTTGCTTTTTTTGACTCTGTGATTGAAAGCTTTTTAATAAACTAACCTACATTATAAAAAAAAAAACACGAGAACACTGAAAGGGAATTGTGTTGTATTCACTACAACCTCTACCATAAGCAAAGTAGCATTCCTTTAAGTGATAGTGGTCTCCCATCCCCCCTGAGCCATCTGCTATTTTTTCCTACTACTACTTTCCCCTCCATGTTGTCTGGTAGCTGATTTCTGCAACCAGCCTCCACAACACTCCTCCACATTTCCACTCTCACCCTCGCTCTCCATGTATCTCTCACTCTGTCATCATGACCATATGCCAGAAATACCTGTCATTCCCTCATATTTGTAATTATAATTCTCTCTCCCTAAATAAATTCAGAGAGCATGCAGCAGGACTTTTTTCTTCTCTGCCTCTCATGTCTCTCTATCTAATGTACCTCCCGCCTGCCTGGTCATTTGCGTCCACTCATTACACCGTTATTCACTTCAGCCATATGCTAATGTTGTCTGGCATACGCTGATGTTTAAAGATCTCCCTCCCTCTGATCCCAGGTGACTCTCTGAGCTACCACCAGGGTCGGCCCTTCTCTACGAAAGACAGAGACAATGACATCGCTGTCACCAACTGTGCCTTGTCTTACAAAGGTGCCTGGTGGTACAAGAACTGCCACCGGGCCAACCTCAACGGAAAATACGGCGAATCCAAACACAGTCAGGTCAGTAATTAAATAAATACACCAACTATACATCATATTCACTCTAATCAAAGTAATCAGTTATTAATCCAAAACATTTCTGGCAGCATAAGATAAAGGGCTGGTTAATTCACATTACACCCTGCCTAGCACCCAAAAGGAGCAGTACATGTTGTGTGTAAAGTGATCTGTGCTATGTTAATACAGATTTTGTTTAGAACTATGGAGCACTAAAGCACAATATCAACTGAAATTATAAGGGCCTTAAGGTGAATCACTTTAATTACCTGAATATGTCCTATCCCTATGGTTCCCTGTGTTAAAATATAGTTCTTCATTATGTGTTTTGTGCTTACATGTTGCAAAAGCGTTGTTTAATCAAACAACCACAGAGGAAATCTAAGGCTAAGTAATATTTCAGCACAGAACAAAGCCTGCAAAGAGTATTCAGAGAGCAGCGCTAAGCACCTAATTTTAATTATTATTTGTCTGTTGCCATTTGAACCAACACTTTAATGCAAAGTCATCATCTGAAAATGGTGGCATTGTAGCTTTTACAACACTTCTGTAAACTGTTAAGACACAAAATTCTCAGGCTAATAATTTGTAAATTAGTTTACTTTAAATTTCTGCAGATATAAATGTTCATACCTATTATATTGGTCTGATGGATGGCTAGTAATAAAGGGTCAGAATTTGAAGGATCATAACTGTTATGCCATTTGTAATTAAACATGGATGGATGATGCATCTTTGTACTTATTGGTAAACCCTACTTGTATCTAGGGATTGGTATTGTTAAGATTTTTAACGACACAGCAACTCCTACTGATGGTCTTTGTGTTTTGATCAAAGTCTGCCCTGCTCTGAGCAGTCTAAAACTAAAAGTATACATTTCTGAACGGCAGATCAGGTAATGTTTCAAACATTTCAGACTGAATTTATGATCACATCCGTAACAGTCCGCTGGGTATTGGTTACTTTTATTCATTAACCCATATTCATATAATTTAGTCCGTGTGTGGAGTTCAGGCTGCTAACATATATAGCTGAGGCAATGACATAATGTTTACTAGATCACTTTGTGTTTCCATCTCTGCATGCAAAAGACGTGCTGCACTTGTGGCAATGAGCATTGTCAGCATCAGCTTTAGTGAAGTGTAACCACACTTTTGATCGTTTGATTTTCTCAACCAGTGTTGCCAATAAGAGCAGCGTGAGTGTGCGCACGTGTGTGTGCATGTAATATCAGCCTCCGCCAGCCACACGCAGTCTCAAACCTCAGTCCTTATGGCCAGGGAACAGTAAAAATGTCTTGACTTAGTGTGAACTTTCATGTAGCAATAATAAATAGAAAATCGATTTTATCAAGCTTTTGAAACATGAAACAAGCATGCATGCGTTTGACTGAAAAATAAACACTGCTGTCCCATTCTCACGTTAAAACAGATATATTTTTTGTTCAGGTGGGAATGAGTGTTGAAGGTTGATCCAGTCTTTTTTGAAAACTGCGATGTAGCTTTTTCTCAGCTCGGTCCTAAAATGGCTCAAAAAGCCAGTGAGGTGTTGTGTGAAGCTGTGATTAGGCTGAACTACAAAGGCTTTGGCGCATCACTGCTTCTCTCACTGTGCTTTGTACCTTTTTCTTTGCCTTTTGATGACATGAAATGAGACCAGGTGAGAGCAGAAATGGACTGGCATAAAGAGACACAGAGAAATTGCCTTTTAGTGTAAAACTGCAAAGATGATGGCTTTTAATGGTGCTGGGGATTAGCAGGGCTAAAGTAATACTATAAAAAAAGTCAGGATTTTTGCCCTCCTGCTTTTCCTGTTTCATTTATTGAAATTAAAATGCACACATTGAAAATGTATTTATTTGCCTTATGTAAACAGCCCTGATGATTCGAGCAGCTCCTGATGATTCGAGCAGCTTCTGAAACTGTGCTTATTCTCTGACAGGGTATCAACTGGTACCACTGGAAAGGCCATGAGTTCTCTGTTCCCTTCGTGGAGATGAAGATGAGGCCGTTCAACTTCCGTAGCATCAGCAGCAAGAGGAGGCGGTCTGCCCCTGTCTAAACAAACCACCTCCGCCCCACTCAGAGTCATGATAATTGGAGTTCGTGCAACGTTTAGTGGTGAGTTTCTATCTGTGTGCCTCACTGAGAGTACAGGCATGTTGTATTATCAACAGTGCCAAGACTCTTTTAGTGAAACTGCAAAGAAGAAGGTGGTTATGACACAGCTACTAATATTTTATTAATTTTCCTTTGTGAAATAATACAGCAGTATTAATATACTACCAACATAAAGAAGCTGTTATAACCACGGAAATGACCATATAAACGCACCATGATAGCAGAAAAGATACGACGTCTGAACTCTGTTTATCTTCACTCTTGCTAAGCTGTCTTTTCCTGCTGTACTTCTACCCTCATGATAGAAGACATTGTATGTAATTTATTCAATACTTTGAATGACAATGGTTTTATTTGCTGTAAAAAAAAAAAAAAAAAGAAAGAAAGGAAAGGCAAACCAAGAAGCTTTGTTTTTTCTTTGTCTGTGATTTGCCTTTCCCTGAGGTGCAAGGAAATGTGCTCAGAAATGCCCTTAAGAGCTCAAGAGCTAGTGTTATTTTAACCATTACAAAATAATAACACTTTTAACAAAAATTACTGTACATGCCCTTAAAACCCTTAACTGTAAGATATATATATTTTTATAATGATATTGTGACAAAAGTCCATTGATTTAACATGATTTGATGCCTTGGTTTTTTTTTTTTTTTAAGCCCATATTAAGTTAGGACGATGACCAATACTAGACATAAAAGATAAAATTACCATCAAAAAGAAAACCATTCAGATTCATTCACAAAGCAGTGCACCAGCAAGAGCTTCATTACCATCTATTTATTTTACATGTTTTACTGTTACAGTATTATTTGGATTAATTATTCAAGCAGAATGAAAAATATTTTTCATAGTTTATTATTATTGGTAGCTGCACTGAGGCACTATTTGCACTATGAGGGGGAACACAGCAAAGCTGCTGTTGTTCATGGGCATTCAATATTATTTTCAAGCAAAGTACAAAGACCTAATATCTGTTTGACCTCTGTTGTAAATGCAGTGATTTGCTTGCAGAGATGGTGCTGACGTCAAAAGATTTGTACAATAAAGACTCGGCCTGCTGTTCGGAAAGATGTAACTTAGTTATGTTACTGAAGCAGCTTTTTCCTGCTATCAGTGTCACTTCTCATAGACTTTCATTGTAATCGTATTCCTAGGTGTTAGTTTGTGGAATTTGAACACTAAATTTCATGCAAAATGAGTCAGGGTGGGCATACCACAGATTTTAGCCTGGCCTCTCCCCTGCAGCTAGCTGAAATGAACTTAACAGAGAAAGCAGAGCAGTAGGTGGAGTGGATCCAAGCCTTTCCTCTGTGCCCTCCTTCTACTCGCTTCGCTATTTAAGCTCCCCAGTGAAACAACAAAACCAGCAAACATGGCAGAGAATGTATTCTTTTAGTAGGGCGGACTTAATCTGCAGCATGCCCACCAAACATTTTGTTGTGTTCACACTGGCACATAAAAGCATTCAGTGCCAGTAAGTCAACTGCGTTTTTCTGGAAACAGCTTTGTTTTAGTTTTTTGCCTCTGTGGGAGCAAAATTACCATTGGAGTTTGAAGACAAACCACACACAGCTATCTAAATCTCCTCTGTGGCCTCATGTTATTAAAAAAAAAAAAAAAAAAATCACCTGTTATCCAATTCAATCCACTAGAAATCAATGTCACCATCACTGCAAGCAACATTTGGCACTCATAAATTTAAATATTTCAGATACTGTTTTTTTTTTTTTTCCCTTTAAAACAGCCGCAAATGTCATTTTTCTGTGTCTGTCTTCAGTTTTCTCATTGATGCAAACCAGCAAATCTGGATTGTGTCATATACCCATTTGTGTTTTGTCCTTTTTAGGCTTGAAAACAATAGTGACTGTAAACTACTACTAATATACTTATGTAGATAGAGAGTTGACATTACTGTCTTTTGAGGTGTTCCCCTTTAGATGCAAACTAATTCAGAAAGCCCTCAGATATTTTCACTTTAACCAATGTAATTTTAACTAGTGCTGTGTTAAAAGGGCAGATGGCATCTACTGCATGTTGATTAAATTGACTCATTTAAGAGCATAAAAACAAATCTGTTTTGATTTGATTTGTAAAGACATGTTTTTTGCTGATCTGAGTAGAGGTTGCTCTTGAAATGATTACTTGCGTAGCAGATATCAATCACAGACGCTATATAAAATGGATGATGTGACAGCCACTGCAAATTGATCATGCTGTGATAGCTGGTTGCAGTGTAGGTCACAAAGCCACCCCCTCCATGTTAGCAGATAATATTTTGGTTTCATATTTGCATAGTGGCTGTCATCTATCTTTATATACAGTCTGTGGCAGGGGCCCCTAACTGCAGTCCTCGAGGGCCACTGTCCTGCTTGTTTCCCAACTATTTCTGCCCTACCCACTGCTGATTACCTGGATCAGGTGTGTTCAGCCAGTCAGAAGCTGCAATGGCAGGGATAGTTGGAAATGAAGCAGGACAGTGGCCCTTGAGGGCTGGAATTAGAGGCCCCTGGTCTATGGTGTTGATAAATTAGATAATGAGCCCCCTAAACTGTTGTGCCAACAGTGGGAAAAAAAAAAAAAAAAAAAGTCCTTAAAAACAGTTTCAACACGTGACCTTTCCTAGGACTATTTCAGAGCTTCTCATGCAATCCCATTGTGATTTACACTAGAGTAGGAAAATCTTTCTGTATGTTATTTCATTAACTAGTTAGATGTTTTGTACACAGAACAAAGGTCATGAAAGTTAGCAGAAAAGGATGAACGTGTAATTTGTACTTTGGAATTTCTGTCACGACAAACTGTGAGGTGCTCGTAAATCTGTCGAAACAAGGCTAATGTAATGGTCAGTTTTATTTACATATTATCCCATTCATCAATTTAGGCTTTCTAATAATTTTTGATAATCTCAAAAATTAAAATAGTTTGCTGTAGAAAGCCTCTGTCCTGCCTTTCAATTCAGGTTACTTATTTTTTTAAGTCATCTATTGCTTGGGATAAACTAATATTGAATTATATCCATTAGTGTAATTAAAAGCTTTGTAATGTTACTTTTCATTGAGAGCTTTCAGAAAAACTAATTTGACACAGGCCTGAAATCACATAGACAAAAGAATTATTTCCTCTAGCATCAAGTAATCCTAAGTAGTTTTTCTCAGTACAAGCCAACTAATCTTTGAGGGGAGGGGGATATAAACTTGGCATTTTGTTTGTCCTGTATGTTTTGCATTTAGTAAATTGTAATCTCTTTAATTATTTTTGACATTGGGTTTGAAAAGAGTATTATTTAAACTAGGTATTAGACACTGTACCAGTTTGTTTCTACCAAACTTCATATAGTACTGGGAACCCCTTATTTATTTCACTATTTATTTTCTAACTACTTAATGTTTTTCTTTTACAAGTTGATCTAATGACATTATTACCATGTTTGGTGGTATTTGTTATTTAAGGAATAAACTAACTGCATTGATTTGAAATCTTGCCATGAAAATGTAAATGTTGGGGGAAAAAATATAATCTGGACTGTTTGAAAAGTTTGTATATGCTGAAATGAAGCATTTCTTGTTGGATAACCTTGGATATTAGTCAGATTTAGCTCTAGTTTGACTTAAACATGTACTATATAGTTCCTTTTTTAATACATTTTCTACATATTAATAAAATACTGAAATAGTCTGATTTGGGGTTTGTTTCTCTTTTTTGTTTGCTGTGTTATTGCTTACCTGCTGTTACATATAAAGGTTATGAATCACAAGAGCTAACATCCATGCACAGAGTTACATTTTAAAGAAGACATCTGCGCAGAGTTACTGTAAATTCTCCCTCTTTTACGCTGAAGAGCCAAGAGTAGACTGACTCAAGTTATAAACCTTTCCAGCTATCCTCTACTCTAATTGGAGGCCATTAAAAGCCAGAGTGAGGCCAGGACAGTTACAAATAAACAGTCAAAGGTGCCATCATAAAAGTCTGCCTGTGTGGTTTGGCTCCAGGACCTATAATTTACAGTTGCATACAACAATATTGCAGACCTGCACGGACATGAAAACATTCATTCTACATTACAATGTTAAGCATCTTCAAAAAAGTAACTATTAGAAATGATCTGTTGTAAAGAGTCAAATTATAAGTAAAAAGTTATAATAATTCAACAAAGAATGTTATGAAAATAATATACACATACTGACAGGCAAAATATAGCCTTAATTTTAAAAAAAATAGTTCCACAGTACTTTCTTACTAAGAAAGTTCAAAACTACTCTTAAATTTCCAAATAGGAAATATCTGGATGGACATCCTACCTGCAGACAAAAGGAGATCCATAGTGGTCTTGAACACGGCAGACTATCATGGAAACCTCCCTTTTGGAGCGCCAACAGACCTATGAAAAGTTAAGAAGGGACACCACCAGCACCTACAAGAAAAATGTGATTGACTGTTTAAAACACCTGGAAAAGGACAATGCCATTGACAGGACTACCTACCACAGACTATCCAGGGGAGACCACCCCTTGTCTGTATGGGCTCCATAATATACACAAAGAAGGAGCCCCCCTCAAGCCCATCATCAGCAGCATAAACTCAGTGACATATAACATTGCCAAATGCCTTACCCCCATCTGAGCACCACTGGCAGGTCACACAGACCACCAGATTAGGAACTCAGAGGAATTTGCAATTATTTGGAATTTGGAATCAGCTCCTTCACAAAGATGGCACCGATCCATTAGAGCAGATATGTGGATGACACCTGGGTTCAAGCCTTCACTGATCACATCAATGCAGCAGACACAAACATTCACCAGAGAGGACACCAAAGAAAACAGGCTAGCCTTTCTGAAGTGTGAGGCGGGATCAGGTCTGAAGGTAACCTAGAAATAAAAGTCTACTGGAAACACACACACGCACACGTGCGCACACGCGCGCGCGCGCACACACACACACACACACACGCACGCGCACACACAGAGCAATACCTACTATTTGACTCCCATCACACATTGCAACACAAACTAGGAGTCATCAGGACTTTGCACCACAGAGCAAACAACATCCCTACCTCTATCCCTTTCAACTAGGCAGCTTTCCCTCAGACTGATGAAGCTAATCAGATGAGTAGTGAAATGTTTTGACCTAAACAACTGAAGGTCCAGTTGCCATGACTCAGCCTCTAGGTAACTAGGTATTATATATGCTTAGGGCACAGCAACGAAGATGAATAGCTGACATGGATGTAAATATGAGAGAGGAGGAGGTAATGCACAAGATGATGAAACTGGATAAGAGAGGTCACACAACATTGTAAATAAATAAAATTTTTATAACTGGATAAACAGTGCTGCAGTATAATGTGAAGGTAATCTATCTTGATGGATATGGGAAATCGTGAAACAACAAAACTTTACCCTTGTTGAATAGGTAAGTACCATCCCAGGATACAGAAGGATGAAGTCTGCTCCCAAACCGCAGCATGAGCAGGTGAGCGCGCTAACTTCAAACCTCTAAATTGTTTGTAGGTCATTCAGATCCAGGCTGCAGTCACACAGATTTTCACTCACTGAAAAAAACAGAAGGACAGGAATTTCCAAATGCAGTGCTGCCTCAACTTTATGCAGAATGCAATGGGAAAGTGAAAGAACCGCTTATATGCTTCTGTTACTACAATATGATTTGTCGCCTCGCTGTACAGCAGAGCCTTACATAAATCTAATACACATAAACAGCAAGTTATTAAAAATAAAATTATTATGAAGAACCATAACAACATGTGTGATCTATCTCAGATTAAATTCAAGACTAAATATTAAATTACAAGGTACCCTACAGAGTTTTCTAGTAAATGTTAAATGCAGTCCTTCCTCATTAATTCCATTACAACAATCGATAGTAAGAAAAAAAAAAGCATTGTGATATGGCCATAATCACCAAGCCCTAACTCTGGCTGCCCCAAGTCCACACAAGTCAGCTCCAAAATGTCACTGATAAAAGAGAAAAGCAAGCAAGAACAAAAATAATAACATTCCACTCACCACCTCACCTGGGCCGCACTGTGGCGGACGTGGCCTCCTGACTGCCATAGGTCAGCAAGAGGAGGGGGTTGCTATAGAAACGGCAGCAATTGAGACCAACTGCTGATGGCTTAATAAGGTGAAGCAGGAAAAAGTTGATCTATTTTGGGGTAAACATTACGATTTCAAATATTTACTAGGAAAGTTATTTGATTTCTAATTTAAAGTCAAATACCAAGTGTTAGTCAAGCTTGAATAAAACTATTCTCAGTTCCTCAGCTGCAAAACTCTGACTACAGATTTAGCTTGTTTGAGCATGTTTAGTCAAGCATGCAAAACTAAAGATACACACACATCATTGTAGCAACTACAGGGTTTATTGCAATAACAAATTCGCACAAAACCTCAATTCAGCAGTTTTAAGATTTGTTGTTTAATTACTGCATGTTTTAATGATCCCTTTATCATCTATTCAAGTGTCTCGTCAGCAGAAACAACTCGGTAAATAATGAGCCTTCGTGAAGTCTGTGAATATATTAGTCAGACAAATAAATAAGCAGCAGAGCATTAGTGTAGTAAAGGTCAGAGAGATAAGATTCAGTCTTAATCAAAACAAAATCAAAGTCAACTCATGACCATCCTCACAGTTTGACAAGGATCTATGGCATTCATGATTCACGGTGTAGTTTCAATGTGAAATAAATGATTTTTGGTTGATGATTTTTTGTAAGCAAAGATTTTTGCTTCAGTAGCTCATCTTACAATAACTTTTTCCTGCTTTACCCTACTAAAGTGTGATATGTTCTACTTTTCTGCATTTTTATGTGTGAAGTCTGGCCAAATTAGCTCAGGACAAAACACTAAATATATAGATTTCCTCTTAAAAGAAAGGAAAAAAAAAGTTTTCACTAGTTGAGTGCAAAAACAACTATAGTTGCTTGTCTTCCTGTTTAAATCAGACTACAAAACATCAGCAGCAGCAAGCAAGCAAACCCAAAACAGTTATTATAATTAAACAGTGAAATGCATACATAATACTACCTTTTAGTGCGTCGCTAAGGGCCCACTCAAAAATGCACAGCTCAGATGGTCCAAACAGTTCTATAACAAAAAAAAAAATACACATCATTTTCATTTTAAGTCAATCATAACAATAAACCATGAAAAAACAATAACAATAAAATACAATGCAAATACCATGAACGGCAAGGAAAACCAATCTCTTTTGGCCTCCTGTAAACATTGCAGACTTTTAACCCTTTGATAAATACAATGCTTTTCATTTATACATGAAATATATATAAATATATGTTAACTTTGAATTACATATAAGCATATTTCACAGTATTTTACCTAAAATCACTGATTCAGGTGTGGCCTTCTGCTTGGCTTGCCTAAGCAGAACAAAAGAACTTCCTGTTTCCTGCTCATTTGCAGTCCCTCCCCTCCCTCCTTCAGGTACTGCCTACTAAAAACAAAAAAGATGCTCAGCAAATGCCATCGCCCCCTAGTGGAAAGGAGAAACATCTCTCTACTTACCCACCTGGGTACATACAGTATGTGACTTTTTAACACACATAATTCACATTTACATTGTTGCTACAGTCTGCTGGACTCATACAATGCAGTCAAAGCTCTACTTGCTTTCCGTATTATTCTAATCTGTTGCCTGTAGTTGCCTATAATTACTGACAGCTGACTCACACATTTCAATGGTTGTCTCAAGATATTCTGCAAAACTAGTTTTTCATGTGGAGAGAGACATAAAAACACACACAGACACAAGACCCGGAGTTCAGGGGAAACAAGTTGTTGCTTCAGACAAACTTAAAGGTGGTAGGTGATTTGTAACATTTTTTGTTAGATTTCTTGAATTTCTTTTTTCATCCCATTGGCAATGAAAAATCTGTGATCTGTGGCATCAGTCTGACCAAGTATTTTATTCAGCCTGAACAAAACCTTTATGGTTGACCTGCTTGTCAATGTACCGTACTTCCCACTTGCACGCACCCTGCCCTTGCACTCAATGAGCAAGCCAAGATGCTCCCATAAGGCTTTGCAGGGAGATGCATTAACTTACTCCTCTTTGTTTAAAAAACATTAGTGACATCTAGATGAACAATAAGAGTTGCTGTGAAAAATAAAATCATTTCTGAATAGTCAGGCAGTGTCTAATAAGATAAGATAAAATAATGTAGATTCCAAAAGTACAGCATTTATAACATTTAACAAATTCCATTTGAGAAGCAGATATGAAAAGCAGACTGCAGGTCTGCAATGACCAAATTATGTCTAGATGTTGTTCTATGTTGTAACCAGAAGTGCACCCAAAATAGATCCTTGGGGGACACTTTTTTTTGGAACCCTTGAGTTAACATCAGGGTTTACAGTCTCTCTGCAAACTGACAGAATCACCTCTGGAAAAAAAAGATCTCTCTCCAGTATGGAGCACAGAGCTGTTGAAAGGATGAAAGTGATGAAAGGCAGCACTGTGAGCTTTCCTCAGTCTCCCCATGTGTTTCTAGAGCCTCTTTACATCTCACTGAACCCAGAAAGTTAACAAACCCTGGCAGGCATCTGAATAAGAGAGAAGGTGCAACCCAGATCTCCCAGTCAGCTTCTCTCTGTGATAGTATTGTAAACACCAGCGCTTAATTGGGTTGATTTTCATCAGGCATTTATTGATGCCCAAAACTGTGAGTTGGAGTAGAGCAGCCTGCAAAGAGCTTTATCAAGATCAGAGATATAAGGGAGAAACGAATATTTGAAAACCTCAATGGAACTAAACAAGAGGTAGGAATATGTGCTGATTGAACTTCAAATTTTACTACTTTCAGCTCAGTTTTTCTGTTCGTACAAATTAGGGAATCACTGGTGAAAATGAGAAAAAGGCGTATTATCGGACTGGTCTATGTAACCATTCATTACATTTTTCTGCATTCTTGAACACTACTAATTAATGATTGAATGCATAAATAGAGGCTCTGAAACCTGATCACTGCTTAAGGCTGTTTTTACTTTTTGGTAAATAATAATGACTGGCCAATTATGCCTTACACAGTATGGTTTAGACTTAAATAAGCTTTTACTTTCTGCAGCAGCTCAGGCTTTATCCATTATCAAACTAAAGCCAGACAGCAACCATTAGATCACACATGTCTCTACCTCTTAAATGGGTTGACCTGTAAATGTAGATGTGAGTTGACATGGTTCAGACAGTGAAGTTATGACTAGAAAAACATACAGACTGACAACTGGGCTCCTTTCAGCTGATTTCAGCTTTATAAGCCACGCTTTATTTGCCCTAGTTGTAATATCATTCATTCTATTAACCACGGTTAACACCCTCGCTACCTCTATGAGTATTTCCAAGGTACCCCCACACCCACTCTAGATGGACATGTACCCCTTTATAATATGTCACTGAAGTGAAAACACTGGGTATTGATTGATTGATTGATGAGACAGAAACTAGAGAAACTCTCACCCAGCTGATGCCAATCCCAGCTGACACTGGGAGAGACATGGGGTGCAAATCACTGGTCTATCTTAGGGCTTAATTTTTTCTGTCCCATTAATTATCTTACAATCTATCTTATTTATTGTGACCCACTGGGATAAATATCAAGGTAGGAAATCCCTGGACTAGTCACACATAAAGTAGTTGAAATTAGCTCCACTCTAACCAGCTACAAGCACCAACATACTAGTTACGCACTGCTGCACCAGTATTAGCTAATAACATCACAGGGGGCATTTTCTCTATAATGAGTAGCCTTCATTTACTTTTTTTTTCAGTCGAGTACATTTTGTGTTTTTAGTTAAGCAGATTAAAGATTTTTACTTGGAACGATAATTTTCTCATAGTTGTTTTTGTAGTTTTACTCAAAGCATGTGAGCTCTTCCATCACTGCCAGTATCCTACGCCCCTAGATGGGAACCAGTACCCCAAGCCAGCACATGTTAGCTATGGCTCAAATGTATTCACTTCTGGACTTTGTTGTCAGGCTGTCTCCATTTTTCTCTGCTCCAAAGAGATATTTTACTATTTTTTCTTCATGATCTAAGGCCAAATAGGAAATGGAGCTTGATTTTTGCAGCATTCCAGCAGGGCACCATAATGCTGCCTGCATCAACTACACAGAAGTCCTCAGGACCCTTTCAGATATGAGAGCTGATATGCATAAAGTGTCTCTCTGGGCAACAGTGACCTGAGGGATGACTTCAGCAGAAGACTTTGTTGTGTATTTTATCACATCACCTACAGGAAAGCAGTGTTACATGCTCCAGGCGTAGTGCAAGGCATTGTGCATGTAGGAACATGCATTTGTGTATGCGCGCGCATTAGCCATTTGAGAATGCATTTCATTTCTCACACATGGGAGCACAGTTTGAATTGAATGAACTAAATGGAAATCATGCTGTAACAGCTACCAGCTTTGTTTGTTTTCTGCTCAACATTTAGAGAACATGAATAAACAAGGAGTGTCAGAAATGTCTTGCTCAATCGGGTAAACCCCTCACAAAAAAAGTCATCTCATCGTCTTACGCAGTCAAATCGTGGTTCACATGTGCATAATCATCATCATCATCATGTTAGTTACATTGTCACATGGTGCAGGTTAGGAAGTATCTATCTAAAGGCTTTGAGGAAACATTTTAGGAAACCATTCTGCCTAAACACAAGCAAATGTTCATGAACTTAACAACACAGCTTGGAAGTTTTTGCTCTGATGGCATCCATCATAAAAACTAACATTCACTTGAGGATCTCTGGGTGACATTAGCCACCTATCTGGTTTGAGAAGCGATAGTGTTTACCTGAAAGAGGGAATGGATACTGATAATAATGAAACGAGAACATGTGACACAGTGGGGAGATTAATGCAAGCATGAAAAAAAAAAAAATCACTTACTGCCATGGTGATACAAATTGATGCTGAACAGAGTTTTATGAGATTAAAAATTATGAATCCACTTCTGTCTGAACAGCTTTTGTTATCATTTTTATTTAAATGACTGTGACACAGCTTCCAAAGCCTTAACATTTCACACACACACACACACACACACACACACACACACACACACACACACACACACACGCAAAGATAGAAACAGAGAAGTAAGGGTCTTGTAGAGAGAAGTAGATCTTGTACTTCTTGGTTATCTTAAGGTCTTGCCACAGTGTTTTTCTTGTGGTTCTGTAAATCAGATGTTTCTGTTTGTAGGAAACAAGAATCAAGCCAAGTCTGTCTGTAAGAGATAATGACACAGATGTTTTTATGTAGCATGAATTTGCTTTAAAAGAATAGTTAGACATTTGGGAATATATGCTTGGCCAGAGTTAGCTGAGAAAAATGACACCACTTTTAAATCTTTGTGGTAAATTTGAACCTCAGCAGATGGTTATTCTAGCTTAGCAGAGTGAAAGACTAAAAACAGGGTGAAACAATTAATCAGGTTATGGCTAAGAGTAATAAAAGCAATAAAAGTAATATGTGTAGCTTAAACAAATGAGATACATGCTAATTTGTAACTTTAAGAGGTGATGTTAAGTTTTATTTTTCTCATCTGCCTCAAAGCAAGAAAGTTAAAAAAAAAATCTTGGTTTAACATTCACTTATTTATTTCTAGTTTGAACTTTGCAACTGTCTGTTTAATGTTTTTTATGAATCTTCTTTTTTTTTAAATTCTTTTTCTAGCTACAGTACATTTAACACTATATCCATGAAATCTCAAAATGTTGGCAAACTTGAGTGAGTTTCCTATCTGATTTTTCTATTTCTGCATTGGGAAAAGAGGAACTTAGAAAGTCCCAACTGATTAAATTTAAATACTCTGGAAACTACGTCCTTCACTGCAAACTGACAGCTTTATCCTTTATTTCTTTAAGCAGGAGAGTAGAACAAATTTCTGTTCTTCTCAAGCCATGTAATGTTGAGTCCAAAACAGCTTGTGTCATACGATAAATATGCTGAGATTATTACATAATTAAAAGTTAAAATAGCACTGACTGACCTCATAGCTGGGAAGTGCAGCTTGGTGCCCTTGTGAAAGCCTTAAGTTTACATGCCAGCAAGCAGATCTTTGACGATGGCCTTTCTTGTGAGCAAGAGGCGATTCCTTATATAGACTAATTATGTTTTCCTCCAGCTTACTCACTGCCTGTTTTCACTAGACACTTGCGAGATTCCACTACAGCAACCTTTTAGTGACTTTTCATTAGCACTCACATTCAGAGGCTCGCAGTCTGCAGCGTAAGGCTCATACTCACTCATATTTCACTGTATGTGTGTTGGCAGAACCAGTAGGCTGTTGTGATTTGCAGCACCCATTGCACAGTCCAATAATTTCATGAGCTTTACCTAATACTACTGTTAATGTCACTTTTTCCTCTGTCATGACTGTATGATCAGTGATCCAGTGTGAGCTCAGTTGTCTGTCCTGCAATTTGTTCACTCACACACTTGAGCTGGAAAAAAAGGTTATACTGTCTGCGCTCTCTCACATAGGTGAGCTCGACTGAGAGTAAGGTTTCTATAAGCCAGATGGGAACCACACCCATTTTAACACAGGGTCAGCGCAGTATAAATGCAGACTATAGTTTCCATGGAGGTAATGGGACACATATGAGGGTCATTGCAGTGTAAATTGAACATAAGGTATCCTTGGCGGGGAGGGAAGGGAAAGTTTAATGAGGTAGTTATAACAAGGAAATGGCAAAAAAAAAAAAAAAATCCACCATCTACTGCTCATTTGTACTGAGGCAGCCACTGCACTTGGTTGTTGATTTAAACACGTCATGTAGGTGCCATGAAAAATTTAAATATGTCTTGTAGGTGCCAGTAAAAGGAATACATAGTAAAATCATTTTCATATAAAGTACTGTAAAGAAGGATTTCCATCAGGCAAAGTGCTGCTACTCCGAGGTCATTAATCAAGTGTTGCTTGAGGTGACTGGACATAGTGCCTCCGCAGCAGCTGGGAAATAGTTTCACTGTGTAGCACTACACACCCTCCCAGGCAAACTGCATTATGTGTGTGAGTGTGTGTGAATGGTTCCTATTTGTCCAAGCTGGCTTAGACACACCTATAGACATGGTGAGGCCTGTCTCATCAATTTTCATGTAACCATGCCCCATAGCTACAAAAAAAAAAAAAACAAAAAACAACAACTGCATGTTCAGCCACTTAGCTGGTCAGAAAGAGTGTTTTCAAGATTATGAGACAAAATCTACTGTAGCTGTAGCACAAAAAGGCAATTCATAATGTTTGAATGACGTAACTGTGCAGAAAAACATGAACCATCTTATGAGTTCACACACCAGGCCAATTATATATCCGAAAGCACAATCATAGTGTCTATGAGTACATACTGTCTATATAGTACAATACACATTCCCCCTTTGAGGAGAGTAAGGCTGCTTATTAAGGCCAGTGGAGCACTTTCTTTCCTTTTTTCTTTCTTGAATAAAAATTCTAGTTTGCTTGACTGAACTGAGAGGGCATTGACCACAATGCTGCAGGCATAATAAATGTGTGTTGTGGGTGGGTGTGTGTATGCGCTTCACCACCTCACATAACCTCACTCTTTCATATCTCTCTTGCATCTGACTATCACCTGGTGGGTATTACAACACTCACATACATTTGGAGAGTTTTCATATCCCCTTTTTATTTTGGGTCTCAGAAATGGGTGGAGTGGTGTTTGTTTGAGCTGTAATTTAGTGCTATTAAGCAAAAAGGTGCCTGCGATATAGACTGCGGTGCGATGTTTTCAGGTCAGTGCATGTAGGGGAGCCTTTGTTTTATTTTTGAACACAGAAGATTTATTTTGCAGCAGCTTTAATAAAAGCTTTTTATTTACTGAGCAGTGCCCATAACTTTTTTTTGGCTATCTGACATCATTTACTGCTTGTGTGAGTAAAGTAAACCAACCAAAAGAATCCGGTGTGCAAGGCAGGAAACATAAGAACAGACAGAGGGCCCATTCTTACACAAAGTGGGCTGGGTGCAGTGACGCTGTGACCAAAACGCACACTCAGAGTTAGAGAGAGAGAGGAGGAGGAGGAGGAAGAGGAGGATGGGAAACAAGAGTAGAGCGTGAAACAAGAACAGAAAGTCAAGATGTCTGGGCGAATGGGGCTAGAACAGAACAGAAGCCAGATTCCAAAACAGAAATAACAGAAGTTTGAGCAGACTGGATTAGACAGACGGGGAGACCTGACCTGCCACTTCACAAGTGCTTGCGGGGTAAGGTGCAACTTTCAAAGAGATCTCGAGTGCCAGTGACTTGAAATACTGAAACTGTTCTGAGTGGTTTATATAAACCGCTGATACTTTTTGTTGTCTGACTCCAGGAAAACAGAGGTAGAATTGCTGCTATATGGAATATTGTTTTGGCATTAGTCAATTCTGACAGCGATACAAGTTTCTCCCTGCCTTTGGGTAGTAAAGAGTATCACTATAATGTTATTTCAATTAAACAGTTGTTTGTCATAGTGTGCACATATTGAGTAACTTTCTGCTGCTGTGTTCAATGGACCCTTCTAAAAACATCTTTAGCTCAAGTCTTTAGTTTTTGAATATGGCTTTTAGTTTCATATAAGAGACTTTCCACTTCCTGCTTTTACTGCAGGAATTTCCTCAGTGTTTTTCATAGCACTCAGTCAGCATCGAGTTGACACAAGTCTGAACTGTAATGGCCTTATGCACTTGCTCACTGCGGAGGCCTGAACACCCCCCCCCCAGATTATCAGCGGGCATGTAGTCACCCAAGCGAGACAGCTGCATGTAGTGAGTCAAGATACCTCATGTTCTCTGCAAAGAAACAAACAACTATGCCTTTAATCATTTGTCGGTGGTTGAGTCAAGTGAGAATAAACATGCCCATGTATTGTGTATTAATATCGACTGATGAGGGATCTGCTCTGACTGCGTGCTGGGGGCATGTCATTAAAAATTCCTGCCTTGCCTTCTGTCATAACTTTGTCTTTTAGGTCGCACATGTTCCTTAAAAAGCAGCAGGGGATAACTGAGTGCAATCATAACATATTTCTCAGCCCCTTCCTGGCTTTGTGTGCCCCAGAAATGGCCTTTTCCTGTATATGAATGGCTGAAGGAGAGCAGTGTCATGAGAATGTAAATCACCCAACGAGATTCTTAGAATTACATCCCAGTGAGGTTCTAGGAAGCAAAAATAAATAAAATATTTGTGACGTGGCCTCGTTTAGAACGTACCAAGAACATGGTTATGCTCTTTTTAAGTGATCTGTTCTGTGCCTTTAGTCAATCACAAAATAAGCTCAGTTAAAATATGTCATCAGTCGTGACAGTGTGAACTCCCTCAGTTACTTTTAGAGTACAGGAAATGGCTCTTGGCACAATAATGCTGGCAATCATCGTGTTTGCGTCAAGAAAAGCCTGAACATCCAAATGTAAAACTACCTAGGTTACCTGGATTTAACACAACAAAATAAGCATTTTGCGTTGCTTTTATATGTGCGTACATAGACAAAGCAAAATGAAATTATATCATGATGTTCCGAGTTCCTTTTTTACATTTTCTCTGTTGGCACTGCAGAAATTTTATGTTTATCCGTAACGTATTGCATTGTGTGGTGATCTTATTATTCCTGTCCAGAAAATATAATTATCATAACACTTCATGACTTAGCCATTCCATTTAATGGCTCTACCACTGATACATTATTAGTCATATCTTTTATATATAGCTAGATTGCTCATCTGTTCTTCCGCTGGACTTTTTTTCTTTGTTCTCCTGCAGCTTTATTGTTGAGTGGCTGTGGTCTGTCTTGACATTATTTTCATAATGCGAGGAAGATCACAAAGGTGTACACAGAGGTGCTGCAGCACGGCCAAGCTCATCACAACATGTACCTACAGCAGAGAAAATAATCAAGAATAATGTGGCAGCAACACAGCAGCTCCCAACAATGTGCGCATGCTTTGATATTACCTGTAGTGAACTTTCCATGCAAATATAAGATGAATTTTAGCCAGATTTACAGGAAATTAGCCAGAAATTCACACACAGAAATATGTGTTTTCACATCGGGAACCATGAATCTAACGTATGATGTTAGGTGTCATATAAGACAGCTCTTTCTGTCTTACACTGATGTTTCAGGTGGCTCTCATTACTTAGGTTTAACCAGTAAGCTTCCTGTTGAGCAAATGAACAGAGGAAGGGGAGTTTCCGGGGAAACCAATTTCACACATGAGACGCAACGCACAGCGATAGCCGCGGCAAATCTATTTGCTCCTCACTTGCAGGTGCATCTTCCTCTCTCTCTGCCTAAGAAGCAGCCACATGTGAGATGAAAATCTTTTTCTTTTTTTTTTTTGCTCCTGCAATGAATACAAAGCAGCTCTATCCGTGAACTATAGGAACACGCTTGAGTTCAATGTAATTACCTGAAAAACTACAGGTGTTTAAAGCCATTTAACACCAGAATAGTAATATCTTAGATATAAACATTATATTCTCAAATATAAATATAAATATAAACGCTATATTCTCAAAGCAAAAAAAAAAGACAATATTACTTTAATTTCTAATTTAATTTGGTAGTAATTTGACCAGAATGATACAATCAGATATTGTATATATATATATATATATATATATATATATATATATATATATCTGATATCTGATATCTGATATATATATATATATATATATATATATATATATATATATATATATATATATATATATATATATATATATATATGAAAACTAAAGGCCACATCCCAACTATCCTTTCCATTGGGAGCCATTAGTCAGGTATTTTCAGGTGGATCTCCTCTGGCAGGTCTCCCCTTGGCCTCCCTCTCTCTCTTCTCTCTTTTTTTCTGACACTCTGTCACACTTTCCATCACAGTGGGACTCTTGGAAAGATTGGTTACCTCTATCGCTGTCTCACCTTCCCTCAAACACAGTCTCCCTCCATTTCTTCCTCTTTCTCTCTTTGTGCCCCTGTCTTACTCAGTGGGACTCTTAGTGAGATCTGCCCTGAATCCTGAATGAATATTCTGCAGTATTAATGAGGAGAAAGCTAAAAAAAATCTGAAGCTGACACGGACAACAGGGGATAGCAGGAGTAGAGACGTTAAAGACAGAGGCAGAAAGATGGATTGGAGGCAGGGATAAGGAAGATGGAGGAAGACAAGCTGTCTGCTGAAAACCAAATTTCTGTCAATGTTCACTTTCTCTTTTTTTTCCTCACAGACACACCCACAGTGAACCACTTCTCTACAACTGAATTAAACTAACCTGGGAACCAGAGAACAGGGGGACAAGACAGGACTGGAGAGGACAAAGAGCAAGAACACAAGTGGAATTTCAAGCAGCATAAACAAACTTGGCTCGAGTGCAAATTTTGGCCCTTTTCTCTCAAGATCAGAATCATCACAACTGGGTGATTTCAAAGAAAAAAAACTCTAATAAACAAATGAGCTCTTGTTCTGGTGGATTTGCTTACAAAAAAGGATTTGGACTTCTTTAAAGGGACAAATTAAGGAAGGGGTGCTCTACTTCCGGTGTTTCCATTTAATGTGAACAACACAAGCCTGAACACATACACAAGCCTCATCTGATAGTGCTGGATGTCAAGGCAACTATCTAAACTCAGATCTTCACAAGTTAAAGACAAGCGCATTAAAGTTGATGTGCAGTTACCAGAAACATCTGACCTGACAGCAGTGGATTTGTGGATGTGACAGTAAAACCTTTTATTCTTAAACATAAAAGCTGGAACCAGATTATGTAGAAAGACTAACTTGAATTAAGACCATATTTAAATTATTTGGTGCCAATATGTAACACATGCTGTCTTATAAACTTCACAACTCTCTAAAGGATTTATTAAAACTTTACAACTGCCACACAGGCTCAAATAGAAAGAATCACAGCTCCGTATCCTAAAGCCATGGATGGGAAAACAGACAGCATCCGGGATTTTTTCAACCAACTCTGGAGCTTTGCTACAGACAAACACAACCAGGGGGTTTACAACACTGTCTGCCTGGTGGTCCTCCTAACTCTTCCTCTGCTGGTCTTCCTAACTACTTTGGTGGTGTGCTGCCATTGCTGCTGCTGTCGCCATGCCAACAGCTGCTGTTGCTGCTGCTGTGGTGATGCCATGGCAACCGCAAGGTCAGAAACGAAGAAGAAAAAGAATTCAGCCAACACAGAAGACTTGTGGATTTCTTACAAGCCGGGGCCAGTGACACCTGACAGGGTCGCCTTGGCCACGGTGTAGAAATTCATTTTTATTTTGAGATTGCTGATCCCAGGCCAGCTGGAGCAGTGGAGATGATGGAGTTTTTCAGAAGTGGAAAACTCAAACTATCTTAGACTTGAAGGAGACTGAGGGCATTATTCGAACTAATGAGAAGGCGTCATATTGTAATGGGCACAGATTTGGCTGAGATATGTAAACAGTGTACAGTGTCTTGTCATTTTATATTCATTTGATGTTGTATGTGGCGATTTTATGATATTGTTTACAGCTTTTTGTACGAGCTTGTTAGTGTGTGGTACATAAAGGAAGTAATATGCACACAGGACCATATATATACCTTCAAATGTGTGTGAGTGTGTTAGAGAGAGTGTGTGTGAGACAGCGAGATAAAGAACTACAGTGTTGCTGAGAGCATTTTGTTCTTAGATCTCCCATGTGAAATTCATGGCGTCTCTATTTGAGAGCAAGAGCCAATTTAAAGTCTGCCCACTGTTCAGATGGCTGTAATACTGCCTACTTCTCAAATTCACGCTGCAGTCTAGACTGCTGATTGACTCGCAGTTTCTAAAGTAAATGGCACTGAAATTCACAAAGTTGAACTTAAAATAATGACTTTAATGTGACAAATTTTAGTTTCCATGAGAGGTACCTTTTTGAGTTTTTGGCTTTGAAAGCATTCTACTGTTTGTGTCAAAAAGACCTTAAAGAAGTATTTTATAATCCAAATGTAAGAAAAAAACACACCCCCTGCCAAAAATAAATAAATAAAATCATAATTTTTCATTTTGAAATTTAGCATGAAATATTTAAATACTAGGCAATAGTTATCTATTATGCAGGTTTTGAATGTTTCGAAATTTTGGACTTCGGTGAAAAATAATTTTAAAAAATTGTTAGCCATCAAGTTACATCTGCAATAAGCATTTGATCAGACATTACAACACAAAACAACCTGCCATTAATTGTGTTTTCCAACCAGTTTTCATACATTATCTGATCTACTAAACTGTCCATATGATTTTTTTTTTGTTTTTATTTCTGCTATTTATTATTATTTCAACCCTTATACAGAATAATATAATTATATTAGATGGTTGTTAATTTCACACATTAATTGTTGCTAGATTGATTAACAAATTAGTTATAATTCAGTTGAGAAATAAATGTGTTGATAATTAATTTCATGTGCACACACTTAAATAATGCATGTAAATATAGTGAAGGTTATCTGGCTAAAATGAGGTTTAAAGAGCAGATCTTTTTAAATTTAACTTGTTTTTAAAGTATTAAAAAAAAAGAAGAAAAACCCTGAAATAATAAAACGACTTGGGCTTTGAGTGGGTTGTGCCTGAAGGCTAATTTTACTTTTAAAGTGTATGACATTTCAAAGCCCAATTAAGCAGAAGCATCTCAGCAGTATCATCATCTTTATGCATTAGCTTACGCTGGCACTAAGCTGATCTTCCTGCTCAAGTGCTGCTGGGAAAACAGGCCCCACTCATTTCATTAGGCTACTGCTCACACAGACACAATCCCCTGTGGAAACTAGCATTTGTCTCTTCTGCTTCATGTTCACAGAAAGAGAAACCGCAAAATAAAAAGTCTCTGTAGCAATGCATGATGACTAATCAGTGCTTACAGCATCACCAAGGCTGAAAGGTTTGCCAAGTAAAAGTATCACCAACACGCTCAGAGGTACATGAACATGAAATGTGGCTTGTGTTCATATGTTACAGTTGACTATGGCAGGCTTCATTATACTGACATCAATGTGAAAAATAAGTAGAAGAATAAGACTGAAGGAATAGTTGCTTTTAGGTTGTTGTTTAGTTGCTTTTAGACAATTAGGTGGAAAGATTGATACCTCTCTCTTTAAGAGCTTTAGATTAGTTCAGCACAAAGACTAGAAACATGTGGCTCTGTCTAAAAGTAACAAAAATGATTATAAAATTCTTATATTTAGTTTGTTTAATCCATGTAAACAGGAATGACCTGTTTTCCAGATGTTAATTAGTGAACTTTGCTGTATTGTTGAGGTGCTGGTACAGATTCAGATCAGATGTTTCCTGTCTTAGGTTGCTAGGCTGTGCAAACAAAGAGTGTGGTATCAAGGTATCAATCTTCACACTTTCATGGTATTTCCCTAAATGTCAAACTGTTCCTTTAAACGGAAAAACACTTTCACATCTATAGTAAGTATGAGATGTGATTCATAAGACTAATCTGACTGACCTGAGATGGTAAGACATGGATTCATGCTCACATGCTGAAAGATCTTAAAAAAAAAACAAAAAAACAAAACAAAACAAAAAAAAAACAAAAAAACAACGCTGATCATTGATTTTAAGCTCTGTGAACTGGATGAAAACAACATGTATTGTTGATTTTTGGCTTCCTTCAGTGAAATCTTTCCTACTTCTGTCATTGTTTCTTCAGTGGGCTATAATTAGCCTACAATACAAGAACAGAGGCAAACAAGAAATAGATACAATTCTGCTTCTGCTAAACACTTTGAATGCTAATTATTTTTAAATTATTCAATTTAATTCGCCTCCTGGCTGCCTTCATTTACCAGCTCCTGATCCTCACAATCCATCTACAAATCCATCATACATTATTCTGGGTGTTTTTCTTTTTTTACAACTCTGTGCTATAAACATACTGTATATTATATTGAGGTGCTGGTTTTATTGATGAGAAGATCCCTTTGTTTTAACAAACAAACCCATTCCATTTCTTCCCAACACCTGCTAGACAGTAGCTATTCTTAAGCCGCACTATGTTTTGATTTCTAGGAACTATGTCAATCAGGCGCACAGGGTGAATGGTAGGAAATCTAAACTATATATATTTTGCTTTTTTTTCATTTGTCTGGTTGCTGTTATCAGGCGAAGCACAGGTGAGAGGATTTGTCATTTGTTTGAACAGCAAATCTGCCATCATGGATAGTTTTCCATACGATGGCGCTACTTTTCTGATCCCATTCAATTATGCGTGACATTGCATATTTAGGACGTGTTTTTGTTGTTCCACAGTTGAAAAATGCTGAGGTGATGCTTTTTTTTTTTAATTATGTGCCTGCCTGGCCTTTGTTGGTAGCTCTGCATGCATAATTTATCCTGACATATAGAGATACGATGATAAAGGAGTGCACAGTTTGAAAGATGACAGGTAGAGAAATAAAGTATTTTTCTATCTTTGCGAAATGTCACTTTTCTATTTATAATATAAATTGAAGTTAACAGAGCCTTTGAATTTTGACATAAAGTCATTATGTTTATGTGTGAATATGTCATATATTACACAGGCCACTTCATTCAATGTGGGGGGTAGGACTCAGAGCATATGCTCACAAAAATCTCCATTTATAGAGCTAATGTATTTATTTTCATTACACAGTATGTGCACACTAATGAGAAAAAAGCCCATGATCATTTTCACAGTCTATGCCTACTAAAACCACAGGAAGTTTGATAGACTGAAATGTGACAAAAAAAAAAACAACAAACAAACAGCAAAGCATCGCCTTTCATGCATTTGCATACAGCGTGAAATCGGCTGTGCATTGTCCTGAGCATCAACATTTTATATTACTCTAACATCCACTTTTACTGTGGTAAATTATGGAAAATAAGTCAATAAAAGGGGAGTAGAGGGAAAAGATGAAGGTATAAATTGTGTAAACATTTCTGAAGGCTGCAGAGGCAATGCAATTAATAAGCACTTCTGCCTCTAGTCATCTTCATAAATATTTTCATCATTGTTTTGATGGCCATAGTGAAACAATCTTCAATGCAAGTAATCAGTTTGGCTTGAGGAACAATTCATCTTTAACAATATAATAAAATAAAAATAAAATTAAAAAAAAAAGTGTTTTACCTTCCTGAGCCTGATTCCTAACATGCATTTGCTTAAATCTCAGGAAGTAAACAAACATGTTTATTTTATTCTTTAACGCCTGAGGACAGGTCTTTGAGAATGATGCTTCAAAATTTGCCATCTTTTCACCGTGACAAGAAAATACAGGCATCTTGCATTCACTCAGGAGGTGTATCCAACAAAGTATTTTTATTACTGATGTGCTGTGATATATTGTAAACAACATTATATGTGATGAGAGTACTTTTAACACTAGTTCTCAACTCTTGGTGAATTCCTGAACTCTTGTGGTTGAGCTAACTTTGATTAATATCCCCACATCCAAGTAACATAATTGCTAAATAAGTCTGGAAAATAAAAGCAGGTTATTTGTGGTTCTTTTCACTTTGCTGCAAAGTAGTTGCAAGTCCATCTGTAAACTATATAAAACGCAGAAAACTACTAATGAAGTTTAAAAAAACATGAAGAAGAAAAAACATGATGTAAATATTAAATCAGATCAAATACTGAAACTGATCAATTTTTAAAAAAATAAGTTATACAAAGACTGCTTGAAAAACCAGTACAGATCATTTGGCATCAACAAATACCTGGGAGAGGAAAAAATGAGACTCATGCATGATTTTTTTTCATATTCTTGTTTTAGACTTCTTACCTTTTTCTGTGAGGCTTGTTTATATAACTGTTCAAAGTTGGATTCACCAAACTCTTAACTGCACAAGAAAAAATGTTTTGTTATTAAAAAGAAGAATTTCACATTCGCTTCAAATCTGCTGTCAGTACCCAGCAAACAAAAACATAAAAAATCGGTAGTCATATTAGATAACCCAAAACAACTAGAAAATATGATCATTAGAGCAGTGCTGTACTGTGACAGAAATATATGGTACAATTAGATGTACAGGAGCTAGATTCTGAATACTGGTCTATAATATGTTAGGCTGTCAGGGACAACAGTCACAGAGATATTAGAGTAGAGAATATTGTTACATGGTCAGGTGTTAAAAGAGAGGATGAGATCAGACAGAGACGGTGCATCTAGCCCTTTAAGCAGATATTGCAGACAGGGAATTTAACTAATTGCCTTCCGACTTAGCTACTGAAATGTATGAGCTGCAAATAAAAATGTTAAAATCTGGCAAACCTCTCAATCAAGTTAGATATAATAATAAACTCCAAATTCATTCCACTGAACCCACTATAATTTCTAAGCTAAACAAGCGTGTTTTATATAAACTGAAGAAAGACAGACTATCTGTTCACGACCACAGATCTGGACCACATCGGAATTTCTTTTCAACCTCTGAGAAAATTCTCAGTAGAAAATTGGTGACCTTCCCCATGACTTGAGCTGAGTCAGTGGTGCTTTGTATTCTCATTTGCTGTGTATGACAATGATTACTTAAATAAACAGAGGATAACTGCAAATGACATCTCTTGTCTTTTCTTCTTAGAGCCCAGCTCCCTCTTTCCACAAACTGCGCACACTCCAGCCCATAAAACAAACATTGCTGTGTTACCACATTGCCAGGTTCTGTGGAAAAAACACATCACACTGAAAGCAAGGCGTAGGCTAAGCATCAACCCGAGTGACACAGGCAGACAAATGCATGTGTCAGCAAGCTTTACCGCACTGTATACATACACACTCAGGAGAGACACCGAAAAAGAGTGAGAGAGAGAGAGATAGATAGAGAGAGAGAAAATTGCTCCTTCTACCCTCTCTGTTTATCCTGGCACTAAGCAAACCAGTTGCCTCAGAGAGCAATGGCAGGAACCAATCTCCTTAAAGTAATTTGCAATCACTATGGCTGAAAAGGCCTTTCGCATCAATAAGCTTTTGTGAGACATTTCACTTCAAAGTTGAAATGAAACGCTATGCTAAAAATACTCGCTGCCAAATTTGAGGTAGCAGTCTTCTCAAACTCTCATTTGATTTTGATGAATAAACACTCAAAAATGTCCTTTTTACTTTGGCTTTGTGGAAGGACTGATCATCCTGTACAGTAGTAGCGCAGTGTCGCCTGAATAGGTAATATCTTATATCTATATTTCAATTTGTTAAAACGATATATTATATAGTTCATAGTTTTCTCCATACACTTTTAGAAACCAAACAGACAGCCAGTGAATTTGTTGCTGTGTACAGATTACGAGATACTGAATTGGGAAACTGTTAGGAGACCAGACGCCAAACAGTTATCAGTTCCTGTAAGTCTAGTTGCTCAACTCAGCATGATGAAAGTGTTGTACAGTGGGAACACTGCAGTTTTAAATAGAAAATCAACTGAGGGGAGTTTTCACACTTGTGTATTCATCACCGTCACAAGTGAAGGCTTGACGCTTATCCAGAAAATCATTTGTGGCAGATTAGCATAAAGTTTGATTGATGTGCTCCGTCCTTGACACGTAAACCAACAGTTTTTAATAAACACGTAAAAAATGTAATTAAGCAATAAAGGCAAAGTCAAAGCTGTATTAATAACCTTTGTGAGCTATCCAGATTGAGAACAAGACTTTGGTCATTAAGCTCCTGAGGAAGGAGCTTTATTGTTATTGATAGGGGCACATAACATTGATGGATATACCCTGTCCCTGTCATATGAATGCAAAGTAGGAGTAATATGGCCATCTGAGACAGCCATCCATTGTTATTCTCTGCCTTGTCCTACACAAACTGATGTGATGTGACAGTGTTTCAGGCAGCTTAATATGACACAGGCAGCCAGTTTCATCATCAATAAACTCAGGGCACTAACTCGCTAATGGTCTACACCTGATGTAAAATAACACACACAAGCCATTATATCACTTTCTCACATTTATGTTATTATGACAGTTAAGTTGCTACTGAAATTCATGATAGCATTTAACAAATGAAATACAAATAACTTGGGCTGCTGTCCTGAGGTTAAAAAAAAAAAAAAAAGTTAAAATGAATGATGGAGAAAAATAGTTTTTGGGTTTCTAATTTTACTTAAATCTACTGTTTCTTGATTTATAATTATGCATTATAGCAGAATCAGTGAAACAGGGGTTTCTAAAAGTACTCAACAAACAAAAGTTTTTTATTCTCCACTGTTCCACAATTACACTAAATCTAGGAATTTTTGATAAATCTAACTGCAGACAGATAATAAGTTACTATAAGCGTTCCCCTCTGCTTCAGAAGTATACATACTGTCCAAGAGTTGAGACAAAGAAGCCTGTGGACCAGTGGGAACTGTATGGTCAGAGCACCAAAACAGGTGAACAATAGTGAATTAATAAGAGAAGATATGTCCAGGTCTAGAGTGATGACTGGTTAACATGAATGAAGACAGCTATTGTGGTTTTAAAAGGAGGTACTCTTCTATTTCTTTTTGAGATTTGTGTTTCTGCTCTTCTCCCTGGCCATCAACGATCGTCTCTTCCGACTGGACAAAGGTCCCACGGGTCGGATTTTCATCTCAGTGAAGTCAAGAGATGTCAGGTGGCCCTTCCACGGTTCCCAGTTCACTCCCTGACACAAGTTATGAAGAAAATGAGAAACGGAGCTAAAAATCACAGACACCATAACAGAGAGGCACAATGACAAACACTAATAAATACCAGCCACTGGCTTCATTTCACATGAGTACAAACTTGTTTAGGCTGTTATTACATTTTGCCGGCAAACATTGTGCGAGACATCTGCAGTGGCAATATTACGGATGAAACCCTGACAAGAGCAGAGAAATCCCCCAGCATTTCCCTCAGTATCAGTCTCCCTTAGACATAATAACTGTTATTCTTACCCTATCAGCCCGGTAAAAACACTTATGTTTTATAGCTGGTGTGAGAAATGTCCCGTCGTACCACTGCTGATGGATTCAGACCATTTCTGCTTCACCCCAACAATCCATAACAAAACAACTAGAAGTACTGTAGTCTGGGGTGAAGTTGTCTTTGACTGCTGCCCAGGGAACAACACTCATTTTCCCATTTTTGTAAGTTTGTTTGGAAAGGATCCCAAATAACAGTGATACATTTTTTATAATGATGGTTAGCTGTGTAATGTTTCAGCAGCTGCAAATCCCAACATAAGTAACAGTTTGTTGTGAGGAGGAGTTGTATAAATACTAACTTTATTGCTTGTTATCAGTTAGGAATGGTATCCCCCATAAAAACCATTAGAAAACACAGCAAAACTCTTTTTGCCTTTGTAAATAAGCATAAATAAGCTGGAACTTGCAATACCTGTTGATGCACTCAATGAAAATTTTATTTTTTATTTTATTTTTCCGGATTCAACATGATAATCGTGTAGAATACAACAGTTTTGGCGTCAACTTGCATTATTATTATTATGACTATGAAAGATTAATATGAATCTTGAATTAATTAATTGGATTTAAATTAAAATGCCAGAACTTTATATGAAGCTGGAGAATAAAATCAATTTGAAAAATAGAGTCAGACATGATGCTTAACAGCCTTAACACCCAAAGACCGTTAACAGACAGCTTGGATTGGTAGAAATGTATTAGAAATGTGTCATAATACTGTCAGTGCCACCTGTTGGTGTGAAGGCACACTACAGCACGGAGTTGTCTGGGTTAAAGCATGAAGACATGTTAAATCTGGGCAGGGTCTTCATGTTAGTAACATATTGCATTTAGATGCATAAATAATTCTGTGCATGTATTCTATTGCTGAACTGGGCACGTTATATAAATCTAGAGATATAATGGGCATAGTAAATGGACTGCATTCACTTACTGGGTTTCCAGTTTATTAGGTACACTTAAGTCTAACGCAGTAATTTGCATTGTATGGTTATTTTGAAGAATGCAGAAGAAGAATGGTGGTGTTGAACTGTATGGTTTATTATAGGTGTATGTGTATGAGGGTAGGCCCAACAGCAACGCCTCTTTTTATATTCAATATGGTTTGACAGCAGCATAAACTATATCTTCCTTTAGTTAGGCATACTGCAAACTATGAAAGATTAATATGAATCTTGAACGTACTGACCAAACCAAAGTGACTGGCATAATGTCTTGCTCAAGTACACTTCAGTATGTGGGCAAAAATCAAACCACCAGCACAATTATTATTGAGTGAATTCTCTACCCCCCTTTTTTTGCAATTTAAAGTCTTTATACACACAAACACTGTCAGATTCAGAGCTGGCTGGATAGCACTCCAGTGTCAGCAAATTACATTTTGCATTCATAATCCAACAAACAAGTTTATTGATGCAAAACTGCCTCCCTGCTTACTCACCATACTGTGTCTGTTGTCACCCCATTTTCCATTGAGGTTGGCCAGGTGACAGTTTTTGTACCACCAGGCACCACGGTGGGTCAGGGCACAGTTCCCCAGGGCAATGTCATTATCTGAGTCGATAGTAGTCCAGGGTCGGTCTTGGTGGTAGGTCATAGCATCGCCTGGGGATCATCATCATCAATAATCAACATTTATAATTAATACTGGAAAAAAAGCTCTACAGAACTGCCAACGCAACAGTATATTTCAGACTTTACTGCTCACTTCTTTTATTTTCATCTGTTCCCTGAAGGAAGAAATTTAATAAAATGCCAAAAATAGAGATACAGTATATGTTGATTCAGCACACCATGGTATTGTAGACACAGCGTCCCACTTGCTGTGCGTCTGTACCTGTCTGGCTTTAAAACCCAATAAAACCATGTCTTCTTCAGTTTTCCACTTTCCATGTATAGCTACTGTCTATAACTGAATAGAAATTCGTGAAAGACGTGTCACACCCATGTGTATTTGCTTTCTCAGCAACCCACAGAATGATGGGTGGAGAAACTAGTGCTTAAACCTCTGTATTTCAACCCTGTCTTTCTCAATTATATCTTTGCCTTGTCTTATTCTCTATAACTCATTTTATTTGAATAAAGTGTAAGGTGCTTGAAAGCTGTGCATGTTAACTTAGTCTTTCATTCTACCGGTAGGTTTGAAAAGATTTTACAAGTCAAAGACCAACCTGCAGTCCCACTGTATTTGCCAATATTGAGTTTGAACTTCTGCTTGACTGGTGCAATGTTAAAGTTGTCATATACAGCGTAGGCCCTCTCTGAACCCAGACCCAAGTCAAACCTGATCTCATACTGAGTCGGAGTGTTGGTGAGCTGATATATCTTATCCAGACCTGAGGGAACAAACAGAAAATGAGAAAAAGAGAGAAAAGATACTTCATTAATGCTCATATGGGCATATTTCAATATTTGCAGAAAATCCTAAAAAAAAACCTCACCAATCCAGAATTCATCTGTCATGTTCCCAAAACCTGCTATGTACTGTTTCCAGCGTTTCATGAAGTCCAACTTGCCAGTGGTCCGGCGCTGGAGCACCTAAAAGCCACAGAAATGGGCTTTCACTGATAAGCTTTTTTTTCACTTTTGCACAATCATTTCAAATTATGTTTGGGTTGTTGTTGGTTACCATCTCTACCACCAAAAGACTAGTTATTACAATTAAAGGTGTATTTCAGCTGATTTAATATTTCACTTCCATTAAGTTGCAAGAAGCAGTTAAAACAGAAGCAACAGCAGTTGAGATATTTTACTTTTAGTCTTTAGCTGCTGCCATACCACAACTGAAGAGCATGAGGACGTCATCATCAAAGCCACAGAAGACATCATATATCATCCCTCTGAAACTGAACTTTACAAAGTAAACTGAATAAAATAGATGGAACGCTCCTTCAACACTTACTGGTTTAAATACTACATGCAACATTTTACTGTAAGTGAACAGTCATCAATATTAGGAAACCTTTATTAAATGTTTTTCCACGTTTGGTCTGTGTAGTTAATAATTCATACCAGCCAGCCGCCTCCATCAGTGTTCATATCGCAGAAAACTTCAATTGGATTGGAGCGATTATTGCTAATATAGATGGTGTAAATGCCACTGTTTTTATTGCCATTCTTCATGATCTGAATGCAGTCCATGGGAAATGGGTACAGAAGACCAGCTAGGGAGCAGGATGTAATGAGAACATTAGTATTTACAAAATACTAGATACTTAGGATGTAAAATCACACATTACAGTAAAAATGACATGCCAGAAAAGAAAATGATAAATCAAAGCCTAACACACATTATCCATGATCTTAGACAGGACAGTAATGAGTGAAAAGTGCATACAAACCCATTTTAAAGGTGGTCTCTACTACACTGCTCCTCTTGTTGCCCTTGTAGGCAATGATGGTGACAATGTACCTCATCCCCATCTCCAGATTAGATACAACAAAACTGTTCTCTCTGGCTCCAAGCTGCTTTTCAACAGTCTGGCCACAAAAAAAGTTTAAATCAATCTTATTATTACACTTAGTGTCATAAAACTGCCTTTGACAAGTAATTGTACAGTATGAGGAATGGTACTGTCCTAAACTTTAATTGGTTAAAAAAAAATCATGAAGGGTAGGTTAATGCTTTTTCTGGCCACAAGAGGTCAGCGTTCGACAGAGCTTCAATTTAAAATACACCTTTAGTCTCACCCGTTAAACAGATTTCCAAGTTGTATATGTTTTCTTGTAAAGGCAAAAGTAAGACCAGCATTTATCATCTACTGTTATTACTCACAGGATCCTGAAAGCAGCTCTGCTTTTACCCAATACAGAATAAAAGCTTTACTGCATCCTTCTACAGCAAATTCAGAGAACCTGGATTGCAGTGTGTTTTCTGTATTTTAATGGTCCAAAATAAAAATAATGAAAATATACCCCTGATAAAATATAGCTTATTAGTTTACCATAGCTGTAGAATTATTACACTATATTATAGGAAAAGATATTTTGAGCATTGGAGATTTTGGGGTTTCACCTACATATACTCTAATGAACTAAAAACCTTGATCTTTGAATATGTTATACATTTTGGTCTATCTATTTGGGTGAGAAAATGTGTGTGTTTAACCTCAAAGCTCAGTACCTCCATGTTGCCAGCCTCAGCTCTGTAAGTGAGAATGTAGCCCTCAATGTCAGCCAGAGGAGGAACCCAGGTCAAAGTAGCAGACTCCAGAGTCACATCTGTAGCCTTCAGGTCCTTGGGGCCATCTATATCTGTTGGTAGGAGTTTAAAACTGAGTTTGGTAAGTCGAGAATTTTGGTGCTACTTATACTTGATTACATTCATTAAAGTCACAGTTAATTAGTTCATTCAATCTATTATTCAATTTAAATGAAAGGTTTATACTTCAGTGTTAGTCTGCTTAAAACACTATCCTGATATTCTTCATGAGTCATCCAATTGTCCATTTTACAGTCACTGTATAAAATTAAACCAGTTTTCTGGTAATTGAATTGTGGCAGAGGACAAGAGCATGAAAAGCAGCACCACTGGTAGCATTAATGGAAAGCAATGCTGCTTAAGAAGCCAGAGAAACACAATAATGTTGGCTTAAGAGTTTTAACTGACATATTAATGATGCTTGTTACTAGGACCAATAAAATCACAAAAGTAATAACACACACTTTAATGTATCCCAGATGATTTCTTTTGCAACAGTGACTCTGCTCTTTGAACCCGACACGGCGATGGTCTGTAGCCATTGATCGTTTCCAGTGAATTATGACACGAGAAGTTTATAATCCAAAACTCAGCCATTTTCTGCCTAATTGAAAAAGATCCAGCTTTCATTTAAAGCTCCCAGGGGATTTTACAGATCATCAAGCTCACACAAAGACACCCCTGTTGAAACCCATTCACAGTGTGCTGCTATTTTTACCCCACACAGAGGTATGAGACATACCTGACATGGCAGGAAGCATTTCCTGTCCCAGCAGGAGTTTTGGCGCTTCTAGGCAGAGTAAACAAATTCTGACATACAATTGAATGGTATTGTAATAAAAATAAAAGAATTATGTGGCACTTTTAAGTGGTTTACAGATGTGTCAGACTGCTATGGCTTGATTGAATTACTGTTTTTGACAGTTCTGACTGTTTAGACACTAATACACTAAACAATTACAAAGACACTAGTTGCTGTACATTTACCAAAAAGTCTCAAAGGTGACAAGAATCTTTGCAGCGCACATAAAAATCACCAGATTTCTTAAGAAAAGTATTATATTTAAATTTCTGTAGCTTTTGGCTCATTATTCAACGTTCCTGCATCTGCACATATTACTCCAAGATAACGATCTGTCTCTGCTTCTGTAGAACCAACAATTCCCCAGACCGGGGCCACATGGAGCAGACCCCGACTGGCTCAAAAATCATATCAGCATTCTCTGTCTTTGTGTTTAAGAGTAATAAAGCAGTAACCTGTGTCTTATGAAAGACACCTGTTACAGAAAGACAGCTTCATGCTAAGACCAAAGAATTTTTTTAAAATAAGTGCCACAGCAATGGAGGTTCTGTTTGACATGTCACCCTATGTGTTCCTACATCATTACACATTTTGTATTAACCTGTGTCAGCATTTGTTGAGATCTTCCTACTGGCTTTGTTCCCCTTGACAGCCCAGACGTAGACGGTATAGAGGGACCCAGGATTTAGGCCAGTCAGACTGTAAGATGTGCTGTCAGGCCTGACTTGGATCTCCTCATTAGATCCTTCTGAAGAGCTGTAGCTTAGGATGTAGCCATCAATTTCTGCCTGGACTGGATCCCATGACACACTGAAGCTGGACTCCGTTTCATCTCGGGCTAAGAGGTTAGCAGGAGCATCCAGTTCTAGAGGAAGATGTTAGTAACTCTAGTAAATATACACATGCAAACTACAATAACTACTAATGTAAACTGATGATTTTTGACTGGAAGGTGAAAATGAAGTATTTTAGTTTGAATTTTCTACAATTAGTAATGAGACTGTGAGTAAATGAAGAAGCATGATTGTATAAGCATTTTGCGACATAAAACACACCCCCTGTACAAACAAAGGTGATGTAAAGGGCATGAGGGCTTTAGTTTCATTACATCTGTGGCAATATCTATTGATTTCAGCACGTACTTGGTTGCGTGATATATGGACTGACCATGGAACAAAAGGATTAGAGCAAAAATCTGGGTCTTTATGGCATCATAGTTCTAGCAACAGAGATGTAAGCGCATGAGACACTGTTCCCAGAGTCAACCATAGTAGCTTAAATGCTCAAATCCCAGGCTAATACTTGGATTTTCAGACAGAATACATTTTCATAATGTGGGCCACACCAATAAATAAAGGTCTTTTCCAATTTATAATCTTCACTGTGTGAGAGAAACAATCTGAACTAATGTTTAAGTTATAGATCTACTGGGTAAATATTGCTGGCCACCAGCATTTTCTTTGGAACCAGATTTATTGACTCTAGTATTGATGATATTCAGGAACTGTCCAGTTTGCAGAGAGGAGTTTCACACAAGTCCAGATTTTGTACAACTGGATATTCTGATTATGCATCTAGACATTGCAGAGAGAATTCAGATTCTTCAAAATATGTATTTGGCATCTCAGCTTGTCATAATGCACATCATCTCTGCCTAGAATAATTTCAAGTATCAACGGCACTGTACAAGCAGCTGCTTGGGCCTGTGGTTAGAAGATGAAGGGTGCTTGTTAGCGTGACACCCCAAGAACCACTTCATGTGAGCAGTGACGAAGCCTTTCATTTTCCTCTTCTGGAAAAGTTATTTTGCTCAATTCAGTTGAGTGATTGGTGTCTGAAGAAGAAGATCAGGATATATTGGGATTTCACACACAAGTTAGTGCAAGAAGTGTAGGAGACAGACAAAACAGAGAAATTGGCTGTAGCAGTGCAGAACGGACAGCTGAGCCACAGCTCTGAGTTAGCCAAGTCAATCTTCAATCAAACTTTCACCCATTGCTGCAAACTTCGGGCAATATAGTATTGAAAGGTTCAGATTGTTGGCTACAAGGGGCTGAGATAAGGCTCCCCAGATAAGGCTCCCCAAACACTCGCCGACCTCAGTCTTCATGAGAGAGGGAAGGTAACTGTAGCATGTGTGGAGCAGCTGGTCTTCCAAGTGAATGGAGGCGTTGTGGTTAGTTGGAAAGAAAGGGCCCAAGAACCTCCTAATGCCACAGGCATGACAGACAGAGGAGAGTGCAGGGTAGTCCCAGGACAAGCTGGAAGGATTACACCTCTGAGATGGTATGGGTTTGTTCATGAAGAGCTAAAGCAAGATTTTGAGGAAAAAAGATGTCTGTGCTGCTTTGTTCGTCATGATCAAGCAGATGCCAAATAGCTGAATGGCTGAGATGAATATACTGCTGTAAAGAAAGAAGCTGATTCTGACATGCATGTGTGAAATGCAGTTTTTCTTATGTGGCTTACAACGGACTTTGCCTTCTTGTCTTGTCAAAACAACAGTAAGAATAGGATACTTGAAGAGCTAAAATATTAAACATTGGTCAAGTAATTTTATGTAACAAAAACTGGTGTTTGACACCTGTCTCAGCTTGGGTGGAGATCTTCCTGCTGACTTTATTCCCCTTAATAGCCCAAACATAGACGGTGTAGAGGACCCCAGGTCTTAGGCCAGTCAGACTGTAAGATGTGCTGTCAGGCCTAACTGGGATCTCCATACTAGAGTCCTCAGAAGAGCTGTAGGTTAGGATGTAGCCATCAATTTCTGCCTGGACTGGATCCCATGACACACTGAAGCCGGACTCTGTCACATCTCGGGAAAAGAGGTTAGCAGGAGCATCCAGTTCTAGAGGAAGATGTTAGTGAAGGATATTAATACACTACTGATGCAAACTACAGTGTATACATTGGTGACAAATTAAAGGAAAAAACTGATCATAGTAAATAGATTTATCACTAGATGACTTGATGAGTATGAAAATGATGAGTTTTCACCTTTGACCTCAACCTTTGTGTATCAGTTTGAGACTTTGGAACATGCTCTCCAACACCAAATCAAGGAATATTTTTTGACCGGTTTGCATTCATCTCTCCAGTAGAGTTGTTTCTAGAATATTTACCAAGGATTACTGAAGATGGCTCATGATAGCCTAAAACACTTTACTGTAAGATGTTTTTTCCTTTGATTTGTCACCTACCTGTATACCATTTCATTTGACAGAGAAATATATTAACTTATTATAACGTCAAGTATAGGAAAATGATTTCCCTTAGATATGACATTAGCCAGTCAAAGCAATTTCTTGGATTTGAATACAAAGTCATAGATCTGAGACCTGTCTCAGCTTGTGTTGAGCTCTTCTTGCTGGCTTTGTCCATTTTGATGGCCCAGACGTATACAGTGTAGAGGACTCCAGGCCTAAGACCAGTCAGCATGTATGAAGTAATGTCAGACCCAACTGGGATTTCCTCACTGGAGCCCTCAGAAGAGCTGTAGGTTAGGACGTAGCCATCAATTTCTGCCTGAGTGCGATCCCAAGACACCTTGAAGCTGGACTCTGTTTCATCTTGTGCCAAAACGTTAGTGGGTGCATCCAGCTCTGCATGGGGAGTTATCATTAGTATGGAATACTACAGGACATCACAACATCCAGTGCAGAGATAATAGAAATGATTTATTCCTGATATGCATCAGCAGTTTGTGGCTACCTTTGAATGTTTGGTCAGTTTGTAAGAAGTTAGAAACACAAAAGAAGATGTCAAACTTGGATCAAACTGGAAAGGGTTAAAGTTTCTTCTTTTTTGTTTTTTAAAAAAATCAAAACTTGTCTTTATATTATTTGGGTAAAAATACCCAAATAGAGAAATATTGGATAAAAAAATATTTATAGTAAAAAATATAGTAAAAAATATAAAATAGTTACAAAAGAATTATTTTCTAAATGTTGAAATCATTCTGACGATGACACGACAAATGTAACAGTGCTAACACTGGCCACTAGCAAGGCGAGTTTCAAGCCACTTCAAATATTTGCCAGCTGCTATTTGATGTATGGGTAAAGCTATTGTTGATAACATGCTTCCCTCCTCAAAAAGGAGGAGAAGAAATCGGACATCTGAATCTGGATAAACACTTTGTAATGAAAAACAGAAAAAATGGAATAAGCACAACAACTGAAATCTGTAAATTCAACAAATTATTAATTTCCCACCAAGTCAAACATTCATATTGTTGGTATTTTACAGCTGCATCAGTACAAATATGAGAAGTGTTACATTACTTTTGAGTATGCAGATATCCATAAAAGGATGGTTGGCTCCTGGGTTCAACTGAATTTTTAAAGCTGTTCAGCTTAATGCCAATCAATATTCAAAATGTTACTTCTGCTGCCTTTCTAAAGGAACTTAAATGCAAGCAGACAGCAACAGCTGTTAACCTTCATGACAGTCAAATTAAAAGACAGGAGAACACAGGAAAGAAAATAACCAGCTTTGTTGACCAAGCAAAACTGGCTCTTCTCAACTGTCTTGCAGACATTCAGCCTCAGGGTAAGCTAAACCGCCTTTAAATGAGGTGTCCAACTTAATTATGTTAAATAGCCTTTACCAGTGACAGTTCAGGTTCCCCCTCTTGGCGGTTAGGTAAAGAGGGGTTAATGTGCTAAGTGTAAAATGTCAGCACTGATGGTTTTGACTTCTTGCCACCACAAAATTGTCTAGAAAACCTACACATAGATCAAAAAGAAATGATTGGTGCATTGTACAAAGGGGATATTTGAAGTATGAGTTGCACAAAGGAGCATAAGAAGTGACAAAACATCTTTACATCTGTTCACTGGCTGTAACAACAAAAGAAAGAAAAGAAATGTGATGCATGGGCATGCTTGAGACATCCGAGCACCACAGGTCAATCGCAGAACCATCACATTGGTTATTCATTTCTATTTTTGTAGACATTTGAGATAATCTTGTAAATTTAGTCCCATTTTGCCTGCATATCATGGTCTTTTGTAAATTATACACCCCTGACTGATCAAAACAATTATTCCTATAATGAGTTCAAAGTTTACCTGTTTCAGCTTCAGTTGAACTCTTCTTGCTGACTTTGTCTCCCTTAAAGGCCCAGATGTAGACGGTGTGGAGAACTCCAGGCCTCAGGCCAATCAGCCTGTATGAGGTGCTGTCACGTCCTACAGGGATATCAGAACTGGAGCCCTCAGCAGAGGTGTAGCTTAACATGTAACCCTCTATTCCTGCCTGGACTCTGTCCCAGGAAACTGTTGCAGTGTCCTCTGTTACCTCAGTGGTAACGAGGTTTGTTGGAGCATCGATGTCTAAAGGGGACATGAAAAAAAAAGATAAAAAATCCAGAAACAACCAAAGAATTAATTAGTACATATAGCGAGAGAGAGTTTTAATTTGCATGACCGCACAACAATTTAGGAAAACTTACAGTAGACCACACTCATATTCACATATTTGCACAAATGGCTAATGCTGTTCTTCTGGGATAAGCTGATGGAACCTGTCTGTATGAATTCAACTCCTCCAAATAAAGAGACAAATACACAGTTTGTCCATGCCCTGTAGAATGAAAGACATTGATCTGTTGGCCCCATTGGCAAGATGCCATCATCTGCCTGTGCTTTCCAAAACTGTAACAAATTAAAAATCCATTTTATAACAATGACAGTGCTATGTTTAAGGTCTGGTTAGGGTGTCATAATTACTAGGTCTGCACAAGGGCTTTGTCACTGAAATATAAAACGATGTTGCTCTGGGTCACTTGCTGAAAGGACAGATGCTGTTGTTTCTTGGAGTCACAACAACAAAAACAGGAGAGTTTGTACTGAAAGTGAACAGGGCAGTATGATGTATAATGACAACAGTATAATGTGTAGTATGGATGGAGTCAGAATGAGTATGAACCCCTGCTCGAGAGAGTCACAACTACAATGAATTGGCTTTTCAGTGAAAAAAAAAAAGTGAGGAAACAAAGCAGAACCGGCAACAGCAGCATAAGGTAGGTGTAAGTAAGCAGTAGTCTGCAACAACGTTTTACATCAAGGAGTTAGTTATAGAGCACTTTGAAAAATTGTCACTGATTGTTGTTGCATGCAAAACTCTTCCAGTATAAATTTATCCAAGCTTATTATCCAAAGTTTGGCTTTGTTATAACTACTGAAGACAACTAATGATCCAAAGAAGAATTTGTACCCTGGCTTGGAGGAAGAGCTCTGTGAAGCTCTTCAAAAGACCATCGCAAGCATGCAACACAACTTGTGGTCTTGTCCACATATGAGTAGCAGAGGGTAGAGGACACAGGAGCAGGGCAGAACACAGGGCCTCTGTTTCTAATGTCAGCAGGATTGAGGAATCACAGGAGACTTATGAAAGAGGCGGGGGTTTGGTTGGTTGGTTTGTTAGTCCCTGTTGAGGGAATCTCCATAAAAGTGAAGAATGAGACCGAGGAAGAGAGAGGGAGACAGAAAATAAACAAGGCAAAGTAACAGAACCATAGTAAGAGAGACATAGAGGAAGTCAAGGGAAATGTAAAAGCAATCATCATTTAGGATTATTCCTCTGTGGCAGCAGCTCAGTTGAGGTCAGCCCTATGTCAGTGCTCATGAAAACTGATCGATGATGCATCTAGAAAGGAAGTATGCAACTACCTAAACCTGCATCCCCTTTCAGTCTCCTCTTTTATCCTGCTGTCACTTTTCTGTCCATGTGGCTGCTCTGCCTGACAGTCTGTCATGAGCAAAACCACAGAAGAAATTTCTAATAGCTCCACGTTATTAGGGCTGAGTGTTTCTGCCAAGGCCTAAAATTTCAGTCAGATCATTCAGTAGCTGAAGTGAGCAACACTAAGTGAGCTCAACGACCTTCTATCCACACATGACAAACAACTTCACAAAGACTATAAAGGTATAAAAAGTAATTAAAAATTTAAAAAAAAATATAGACAAATCTAACATCAGTGAGCTTGTGACAAGATATATTATCTTTGGTCTATTTATATTACAGCAGTTTTAAACATTGATTTCATTCTGTTTTGTGGCATGCCGACTGTTCTCTTAACAGAAGTCCCCCCCCCCATTACTACTGATAATTTCACACTAGCACATCTTGACAGACAAACAGGCAAGCGTGGCCCATCAGGCACATTGTGAGTAGGTTTGCATATAATTTGGCACCATCTGGAAAGTGGTTCTGACACATACCCACAGTAATCTAATTTTAAAGTCTAATAGACAATTTGAGTTAGCAAAGGCAAAAATTAACGACTGTATATTTCCCTATACTTGGCATAAATTGTCTTTCCCCAGATTTTTCTGTCTGTAGGACCATAGTGAAGAAAACTGAAGTAAACTGGCACTGGCTGTTACTGTTAGCCTTTTACTGCAAACACTTTTTATTTATATATTTATTAGTACGGGCAATCTGAAGAGGATGAATCTAGTTTTTCATCAAATATTAGGCACATTTGTTTGTGATACATAACTCAAATTGATCACGGCTACAGATGTCCTCTTGTTTCAACAAGAGTAAATTAAAACAGCGAGTTTTAAATTGATTTACAACAGCTAGACATCCCAAAAGAACCATGAGAGTTAAAAGCATCTCACAATTTGAAGAAGAGTGTGTAGTTGCTTATCTCTCAGTACAAATTAACTTAAAGATTCTCTTCAGACACTTAAGCCAATATAAAAATACTCTTCTGTGAAAACTATAGTCTAGCAAGTTTCGGCACAAAACAAGCTCAATATAGCCTTAATTTGAAGATTCATGAATATAAATATATGCAAAGGATCCCACACATCACACACAGCCCACCACTTCATGTTTTTACATTGTCACATTTTTACATTTGCAGGTAATTATATAAAAGAGGTCTAAGCCAAATGTGCAAGTGTGTTTACGAACAGAATAAGACTTTGATAGTGTCTCTTTTTGTTCTCAGTTTATTCAAAATGCTATCTTCTAACAGAGAAATGAGAGAATGAATTATTGGCAGTAGTTAGTACTCAGGCTGCTATGAGGGAGCCAAATGTAATACTCCAACAATGGTACTAACATTAAATAGTAAACTTAAACCAAAAAAAATCTGTGGACTCTGGCACATTTTCTGTCAACAGTAAAAACCTTGGCTCCAACTCTTGTTCACTGAAACGTTAGCTGTGGCTTCTCTGAGATCATAAAACTGCAGATATTTTCAGGGTGAACCACAAATGGCTTTCACATTTATGGCGTCAAAATGTGTTTACCTGTGCTTGTTTGAACCCAAGATTTTAGGAAAGCAAACAAAAGAATTTGAAAAGTCCCTGCCAGTGATACACTATGTACACTATGTCCAGTTAGTGACACCAGTTATAGTCAGTCGTAACGTGGAGGTCAGATATTTATGGGTTATAAGAAAAACTGACGTTTGAATAAAGGGGTGTTTAAATTGGTCATCTAAAAAAGGCCTATACTTAAGGTTAACTTTTGTCCCTTTTGTGTCGCAGTTCATTCATTATTGATCTGGTTATACATTCCTTGTCTGCCTTTTACAACTCTACTAATTATCCTGTGATTACAGATCCTGCCACACCTACCTAACTCACAGTTACCCCAGCCTGTCCTGCCCTCTCAGTCAGTTAATTACCCACATCCACCCGCTCACCTATTCCCCATTTATTCATTGGCATCCTAGCATAAATGCTAGTCCACTTCCACTTGCCCTCTGCCAGATTGTTTTCTGTGCCAGATCAGATGTGGCTTTCCAGCATTTGTCCCTGTTGCATTCTGCCTGTTTTTGCACTTTACCTTTTGTCTGCTCCCACTTGATGTTGCTGTCCTTGACCCAGTCCTTTCCCCTTTACCCATGTGACCTGTATTATTTTGAATAAAGATGAACAGTTTTTTATACTGTCACTGAGCCATGAATGACTCCAGTGTTTTTAAAAGCCAGGCTTCCAGACTGTTTTTTTTTAATACTCTGAACAACAAAGTGCTGTTCATTTTGGTCTTACAGGTCTTACAGGTCTTATAGCTGCTGCCTGTTCTGTCTGAATTACCCTTACATGTTATTGGATCTTTCTTCCAAGCTACTGCTACTTTCTGAATGTACCTCAGTTTGCTGTGAAGTTACAGTCTATGATGGATCGAGTAACTCCAGACGTTCTACCCCACTAGCTGCACAGCCTCGGCGGTTACCAGGGCTATACGACACGAGCTGTGGCTTCAGCCATTTGGAAAACAGCTTATCCATTATGGGTGGCATGTTCAGCAGACACATAGACCTCAAGGTGCACAGTAACAGGCCGTCTTTCATCATTTACTGCCTCACAGTTTCACAGCCCCACTACAGAGGAAGCCACTCAGTATGCTGTGACTAGAGCACAGGGAAAATATGTGTCAATGCAGTGCCATTCTTACAGAGACTACAGTGTGTCAGGTGTGACAGATGTTTTGTTGTGGACTCTCCTGGATGTCTCTAACAGCTTGTTTGTACAGTAAACAGATCACATTTCTTTATGAGAGACCTTGCTTTACAGTAAGTGGTCAAATTCTGATGTTACATAAATTATAACATTCACATTTAGCAGTTATTAATTATCCATCAGTTTAACTGGTCACCATATGGATTTGCTCACACAAACATCAACACAGCTTTTTTATTTCATATGAAGGATATGGTAATGCCGTCAAAAGCAGAAAATGTACTGCATATTAAAATTTGTAGATAAATGATGTAAAACACCATGTAAAACTGGTCTATTATTTTGTACATTTTCCTTATATTCTCCTTACGTTGGTTTTATCTTCCGCCACATATAACTATGCCAGCCCAAGGCAAACAGCATGTTCTGTGCGATAACAGGTTCTCTCTGTTGTGCCATGCCAGTCATATAACCAACACATTTTTTGCTTGCAAGCACAGTGGAAGACTATCCTCTTCAATCACCTCTAAGACTTTTTGTGAACACCTAAAATGAAGGATTGGTGCTACTGGGGTGGAGACAAGTAGGTGGCACACTCACATAGAAGAAAAGATTAGCAATGACAGGGACTCTTGAGTATTGGACTGACTTCAAAAGGACAGAGGTGAGTCTTGAAAATACCTAGCTAAAACTGATGACTAAAAAGCATTAAGTTGGCTGCCTCAGGGTCTAGAAAATGAAAAGCCATCAACCTGGAGACGGCTTTTGAACTAAGTAACCCCTGAGGGTGGATGAGAGTAAAGGTGAGGCTGGGAAAACGAAAGGGGAATGAGAGGCAGAAAAATGGAAAATAATGCACAAATAAGCAAAATAATGGGAATAGCTGAATACCTATCATACAACTGTGGGTTATTTGCCAGTCACTTAAATAATAACTTTAAAGAAACTGAATGTCGAGACCAGCTGTTAAAGTGGAAACTATAAAATGAATTTCTCCTCACGTACTAAAACCAGTCCAGAACCAAGTTAGACCAGATACATACACCTCATCGCTAAAATCTAACATTTACCAGATGGACTCCATAAATCACAGACCTTCTCACCTCAACCATTAGGGTGCATCTTGTAGTCGTTACACTATTCATATCATGTTTCCATTCAGTGACCATGCTCACCACAGTCATTAGGAAATGTCCAGATTATTAGGCTGTAAATTTCAGCTCTCCACCATTAACTCATAATCGTGCTTCTTGCTGGCTGTATTCATTATGCTACTATCATTGGCTCTGTGTGGAAGATAATACCAGGCTGTATCATATAGTAAGTCAGTATTGTGTGTGACAGATTATATGTTTTTCCCATTAGGTTCTGACCAATTTTGAATTATAGGTGGTTTTGACAAGAGCTAAGAGCTGTCTTTGATGCTACACCCAATTCAAAGCTAAGTGGAATATGGATACCCTCACTGTTTCTTTAATGTGTTTCACTTAGAAAAGTGGCTGATCTATCATTTTTAACTGCCGTCCACATTCAGACACAGTCGGTGGTAACACAGATGCAAATCTCTGCTATTTCTGTCTTATGAAAATCTGTTTCAGGAAAATTGGGCCCATTTTTTGCTTCTTGATAATAACTAAGTAGCACAGAGCCATGTTAGGTTAAATGGCACATAAATGCAACTCACCTGTTTCACCAGTGACAGAGGAAGATTTTCCTCCAGTGTTTCCTTTAACAGCCTGAACTGAGATCAGATACTCTGTTCCTGGATACAGACCTGCAAAAAGACACCTTTGTTTGAGCTCAACAAAGACAAAGATGTAATTAACTCCAGCACTTCAGTTTCAATTAAATTTCTTTAAATAGCACCAAATCACAATGAAAAATCATCATGGCACTTATATTCTCACTTTACATACTAAAGTCAAGACATTACAGTTGTATAAACAAATCCCTTGTCAACAGTCAGAAAGGAAAAACTGGCTTTAAGACTAACAGGCTCAGGTTGTGCACCCATCTGCCTCAACTACTATTATACCAGTGGTTCCAATTCTAGGGGCTGGGACCCTCCAAGAAGTTGCAAAATACATCTAAGGGGTAACAAGATAATTTAAAGGGCAAGAAATAAAAACAATACTTCTATTATGCCAGACTATCTGTATGTACATTATCAGGCTGCAAAGCCTTCAAATGAAACAATCCTAGAGGGAAATTCAGTCTTTGGTTACAACATGAGTCCACTCTGAGACCATATCTCTGATGAAGCTTTTCAAGTAGACATTGTTTGTTTTTAAGGCTTCACAAGTGGAAAATGGTGGGGAACCACTGATTTATTCATTTAATGTTATCTTCTCAACATCTGCAGTTTAATGTGGACGTACAAGATTTACCAAACATGACAGTAGTTAGTCAACTTCCGAGACTAATTCAAAATTTAAGTTCAAAGATCTACTCAGAGACATCACATTTTAGGTAATCATGCTGTGTCGGTGTAAACTAGTTGGTTCTCTGTCCAAAACTTACCCACAATAGTATATTTGGTGCGCGTCTCTTGACTCATCTGCACATTCAGCTCTTCCTCCTGTCCTGCCGGATCAGTGTGTGTGAGCTTGAAGTGATCCACCTTAGCTGGTGGGTTCTTCCAATCCACCCGAATAGAAACTTCGGTCCGGTCCAGAACTCGGATATCATTAAGAGCCGAAACATCTGGGAAGGGTACGAGTGTTGGACAGCAGGGTAAAACTGGGTGTAACAGGAATCAATTGGATCATGAGGGAGATATCACATACAAATATTCATATTTTGTCCTATTATAAATCCTCATACGAATAACAATGTGACAAAGATGTCACGAAAAGTGCTCATTATTAATGCTAAAAACTGATAAGGCAAGAGCTGAATGTGTGCCAGTCTTAAAAACAAATTCAAACTCAGTTGACATGTGATATTATTACATAGGTAAGATAATAATACAGTCCAAAAACATGTATGTCAGGTTGATTGGTGACTCTAAATTGCCCATAGGAGTGAGTGTGAGTGTGTGAGGTTGTTTGTCTCTATGTGGCCCTGTGATGGACTGGTGACCTGTCCAGGGTGGACCCCTGCCTTTCACCCAAAGAGAGCTGGGATAGGCTCCAGCAGATCCCTGTGACCCCAAATAGAAATAAGTGGGTATAGATGATGGATGGATGGATGGATGGATGGATGGATGGATGGATGGATGGATGGGTTAAAACATTCCCCTATAAAGTGGGACAGCCCTTCAAAAGCCTTAGTGAGCCATGAGTGGTTAACGACTGTGGTCAGGTGAAGAGATGCAACATGTTGATGTCGGAAGTTTTGATTCTTACGTTATCTTGAGCTGTGATTTGTCTTGCATGAGCTATAGTCATCATATAGTCAGATAAGATAAATGCAATGAAAAAGTAGATGTCTTTTAACACTTAGGGACATTGATGGATTTGTTTAAGCTCTGTCTGAGGTATGGCCAATAACTATGGTTGTAGTTAATCTCATACCATTCATCTGTGAGTCTGCCTCTGAAAATCCTCAGTTTAAAGGTCTTTGTAGGCTTTCTCTTTAATCCTAAAGAGAAGTGGGATACCCTTACTCATGAATGTGCAAAACTGTGGGTAAGAGCTAAATGGTAGGACCATTGGTTGCATTAGGGCCTTTATGTAAATGCATGTGCAGAAGTGTACCATTTTGAATATGATCATAGCCAGATGGGATGTTAAGATTTAAAGCATATGGCCATCAAGATAAAACAAGCTATTTTGTTTTTCTAAGGGTAAAAGAAAAATCTAAACTTAGATAATCTTTTGAAGTAGATCCTTGTTTAAAGTTGAAAACTATGTGACCAGTGAAAATGTCTGCCTCATGCTGTGTACTCACACATCCATAAACCAGATGATGGCATGGTTTCTCATGCCCACATAGGAATGCCATGCTCTGTGAGCCTTTCCATGGCTAACCACACATTACAATCAAAGTCAGCATCGATGTCTGTTTCACGTATGCCCACCAATCATGTCTAATATTCTCTTTCTTCTTCCACATCTGTGATGAAGTCTGATTTAGTGTGTCTTTGCTCACCTGTGGTGGCTTCAATCTTGTCAGCTTCACTTTGGATTTCTTTGATGACAGCATATACTTTGACGATGTAAGTGACCCCAGGATTCAGGCCTGTGATGAGGTAGGAGTTCTCTGTGTTGGGAATCCGAACCTTGGACACAGGGGATGGTTCAAACAAAGATGTTTTAAAAATGGTTATTAAAAATGTGGTTCTGTGCTACATCCTTTATTTGATATATCTACTGATATAACAACAACAACAAAAAAAGCATACCTGCTCCAGGGCACTCTTATTGTCTTTGGGATGATATGTCAAAATGTAATATTCTGCCCCACGAACAGACTCCCACTCAACCAGAAGAGAGACGTCAGTTACCTGGACTAGCTGCAGACCCTGAGGGCTGAAGACTGAGCAATACAAAATAATTAATTAAAAAAACAAAAAAACAAAAACAAATGTAGACATATATAAATAGAGTTTAATAGAGGCTGTACAATTCAATATAATATTTTATCACATTAATTGAATTCTACTCTCTCCCTGCCAGTCTATCTTTCTCACCTGTACCATAACAAAAAAGTGACTTTGTATTTCTATGACCCAGTTTGGATTTAGCAATTAAAATACGAAGACAGGTGCTGAGCTATTGGCTTATAATCAGTTTTTATTAAGTAGGATAATTTTTACAGTGAAGGTCTATGCTAAAATGATAGGCTATTTAAATAATCTAAAAAAAATCTGATTGAAAAACTCTTGTATTTGCTAGATCTATTGTCCATTGATTACATTTCTGTTATAAGGACGGGACATGTGAGAGTACATGAGGTACATCAATTGTTTAAGAATCAGAATAGACTTAATACAGACTTGTTCATTGTGATAGTTTGGTGAACTCAAGTATTGAACTTTTATGGGTAATAATTAACAGACAGAAACAATGGCTGCAAGGAAGGTAAGGAAAAACAACAGTTATTTAAACTTCTTTAACCTTTCTCACTTTCACAGCCCTTTCTTGTCTCTTTCCTGCTGTCGCTCATACACTGCATGAGAGGATCATGAACCAGACAAGAACAATGCTCTATTCTGAACACTGAGGTTTCTTGCTAAATCTGAGATGGAAATAATTGGGCAAAAATATTGCTTTTCAGTGGTTACACAAGGCCAAAGTGCCTCAGTGGAGGAGATGAAAAAAATATGGTAACGGGGCAAAAAGGAAGGTATCTAACCTTGGTGGCGTACAATAATATAAGAGAAGCCAAGAGACAGAAGACAGCAAGTCAGCAGTGTTGGGGAGTGAGGTTTTTCACAAACAAGAAGAACTTTTCAAATGGGGGAAATAAATGGTAGCTGGTGGTAGATTTAGAGATGTATTGCAAAGTACACAAATGTTAGGATAATTCAAGGTGAAACATGTGAAATGGATGGTGAAAGTGTCTGCCATAACTTTGGCAAGGAAAGAATTTACATTAAACTCAGATGATGCTTCACAAGACACAGTCAGAAAACCTAATGTTTTCCCTGAAATATGGCAGCCCTTTTACATCCTGTAGCAGTTCATATGCACTGTGTTGCTACTCCAGGTATGACTGTCAAAAGTAATGGAATAATATTTCAGAATAGCTGGGATGAATATATTAACATATTTAGATTTGGAAAACCATGAAACAATTATGGTTTGTGTTGTCTCTGATTGAAAATGAGTGAAATACCATTTGAAAAAGGAAAATATGCCTGGATATATCAGTGTTAATGCTATTCAGGCAAAAATGAAATGGGAATTCAGTCAGATTCTTTTTCTTTGTTCTGTCATGCTCTGTTACTATTTTTTTTTTATACATTTCAAATCCATTCATAATTTAAAAATAATTCATTTATTGAAATTCACTTTCAATTCACTTATGAAGAGAGGGCAGATAAACTTGAAGACGTGTCGGAATAAGGTTTTCAGTTGAGGGCAAAATTGAAAGATACATTATGTTCAACACAATCTCTTTGAATGTGTCTACAAAAGAAAGACAGAAGCCACAAGCAAAGCCCCAAGTGCTTGTATTGTTTTCATACAGCTCTAAAGAAGTTACTATGTTCACTTGTAATAATCACACTTGCTATCATTTCCAGATTACCTGATTAGATGTGACTGCTGAAAGTTCTTTTTTTAATAATAACCTGGAGAGTTCAGGCTACAAAAATATTTTCATTGTTGGAGCACTGCTGTTTCTGTAAACCATATGGCTGCTGCTTTTGATAGTGGGGTTAAAAAATAACACTGAAGCTATATTAATATCAGTTGCATGGAATGAAATTGTATATGGACCTATGCTGGATGTCTATCGAAAGCCACACTTCAAGAGTCATGTTTCCATCATCACCCAGGGAGCAGACTGACATCCATCATTGAGGGGCTGACATGGCAAGTAGCCACATAAAACAAAGAATGTCCTGACTGCTTTGCTTTAAAGCGCTTCTTCTCCTGCTGCTTATTACCACTGTTATTACTAACACATTAAATCAACACACTGTATTATTATTATTTCCTAACCTCCTACTTTCCCTTCCTTCCTTCTTTTCCTCTAACATGGTGCCACTGTTGATGTTGAACTCCAGCAGAATCAAAGCCTGAAATCACTTCATTTCAATGAAATCATGGTGATAGTAGGATATAGTGAAGGGAACAGAGACAGTTATTATTAAAAAATCCATCAATCTTTGCTCTGAAGAATTTTAATAACTTACCTAATGAACAGTCTTCTCCATAAAAGCCTTCATCACAGATACACTGACCATTCACACATTGGCCGTTACCAACACAGTCGTTAGGGCACTTATGGATGCTGCAGTTCTCCCCACTGAAGTGTGGGAAACACACACATTTCCCATCCACGCAGTGTCCTTTGTCATTGCAGTTGTCTGGACAAATCGTTTGGCTGCAGTCATCTCCTGTGTAGCCCTGATGGCAGACACATTTCCCATCCAAGCATCGACCGTTGTCATTGCAGTCATCAGGGCAGGAGGACACTGAGCAATCTGGGCCTTCCCATCCAGGATTACACAGGCAGCTGCATGTATCATGTTTGTAGGTACCATGGCCACTACAGCTCATGTCCACACCTACAGAAAAAAACAAGTGCAAAGGTGTTGATAGATTAGGTGGCAGACACAGTTTATACTAGAATTATGTGAAAAAACTCTTCACTCACTCTTTACTGATTATGTTGCTCTAGTATGAATACTATGAATAACTCATGGAAAATTCATTGGGTGTAAAATCTAATCCTTTTGTAGCTTCACTGTTGTCAGGGTGTAAAATGTAATACTTCTGCAGCTTCCTCCCTAGTGCAGCAACTTCTACTCTCTCACCCTATGAATTCTGGGTCAGGAGTTGCCTTCCACACACAGTTTTCCAAATACATTAAGATTGGGGCAGAGCTTTACCTGCAGTACCACCTTGTCCACAGCATCCCTGAGCACACTGGGACTTCAGGTAGTTAACTTCTTCTTCCAGCCCATTGACTCTGTACAACAAAGACTTAAAGCTTTCAGACTCCTCACAGTCACACTTGGGTGTTTGCAGCCTGATGTTGTGTCTGAAGATGATGTCGTTGTCTCCGTCTGTAGTGGTCTCTGTCTGCAGACCTACAGCATATTAATAATCAAATTTACACACATTCATGCAGTAGGTTTAAGCACAATATTAATTCATTTGTTTTATCTTTCACACACACAAAAAAAAGTAATTTATCTACCAGTGTACATCGGAGTGATGGGCACATAAATAATGCATACATATTTCACTCATAACCTGCTTTACTCTGTAATTATTCTCAGTGGTATTGTTTCTCTGTCTGATTTTAATTTGTGTTTATGACCTGCTTCATCCTGGGTTGGCAGGGGCCCTAGTTTACAACTTGAGCTCCCTGGGATGTCAATTTTATACACATGGCTGAAGGTGACTCCCTGCTCTGGGGCTGGGGGGTCTGGGTTGTCGGCGGAGCTGAAGTGTGAGACGGTGCAGAGTAGAGCCAGCAGGCACAGAGACCTCGGCAGGATTCTAGTGGTCATGGCTAGGGGACATGATGAGAGGTGATAATTAGTATTTTTTTCTGAACTTCACACTTTTTTTTTTTTTTTTTTTTGGAAGCAAGACAGACATTCAGTTCATACATGAAACACAAAATGATGACTGCTAATCAGAGGATGATTTGAGAAAACAGAATGGTAGTTTCACAACAGACATTAATATATGATTAAAAAGACCATTAGGAATTTTGTCTGAGATACATGTTTTTTTTTTTTTGTTTTTTTTTTAAAATTTGGATAGCAAATGAGAGTATGCTGTCCTTGTGGGCCATTGTCCTGCTTGTTTTCCAGCCATCCCTGCCCCATACACACTGCTGATTACCTGGATCTGGTGTGTTCAATCAATCGGGAGCTGTAAAAAACATCTCAGATGAGGGTGGAGTTGGGGGAGATAAAGTGAAGTGGGATCGTCCAAATTCAAATTGACTGAACACACCAGATCCAGGTATTCAGCACTGTGTAGGGCAATAGGCCTGAGTTTCCTGTGGTAAAGCTACATTTGTATGTACCAGTCAAAGTTTTATAGCAAACTGAAGACAGAAATACAGTCCTGAAGATACATGAATTTGTGCTCAGATTTACATACCCTTAGCATTTGAGAAATAGTGGCCATTTTTTTAACAGACAGAAATTATCAAACAGAAAACCTTTCTTTATAAGGAAAGTGGGCATATGGTATCTTTAGCATTCATAGTTGTCATTATGATTGTGCCAGGGGTATGTAAATTTAAAAGCACAACTGTAAGTTACATTGAATTCAGCTGGGTGGATTTCTATTTATAATCTCAGGATTAAACCTGAATTACTGTTGTGTGTCTTATGCCCTCATTCTACAGGGTGGTAGAAGAAAGTGAGCAGTCATCACTTTGCCAGAGATCCTTTTTTTTCATAACCATAAATTGTGCTCGGTCAGGCACATCAAAGTTTCAAAGGAGTGCAGAAACTTGTCCTCAGTGATGATGTCAATGTGTCTTATGACAGTGATGTCATGTGAACTTAAAACCCTACAGCGGCTTCCCTGGAAAGTCAAATTACATGCTTTGAAAATAGTATGCCTGATTTAACCTTCACTAGGTCTTTTGGACTTTGGGCTGAATTTAACTTTCTGTTGTAAAAGTTTAAATAGCAGCAGAAGGAAATTTTGCTCTAAGTCTCCTGAGTGTGTGCCCTTTGGAAACACAAAACCTCTAATAGTGATTGAAAGCGCAGTAATAACATGTGCGATGCTTGACAAGTGGAAAACTGCATACATTAGCTTAAATAAATATGCTGGACTTATTTGAAATGATACAGGATTATTCTGTGGAACATGCATGCACTGCAAAAATCCCAAAGTTGTTACAATACTCCATATACTACCCACAGAAGACAGAAACAAGAAAGTGTAATCCCTATTAGCACTGTGATAATGGAAGAGCTCTTTATAATGTCAATGTTTTAGCCAGATGTGAAACTGTAGAATCTGAATTTACTATTTGTATTTAGGTGATTTTGGAAATGTATTTAGATTTATTAATTATTTACTAACTAGGCACAACTTTGATGAGGAGAAACTGACCAAATGAAAACACTTCATATCCAACTAAAACAGATGGAAAAGTTAAAAAATGAAGGAGAAACAGATCCTTAAAATCCCATTGGGTATGATGTGAGCATTGGCAAGAACCTTAAAATGTCAACAAGTGGACCTAAAAGTCTGCCAATCTTCCAGCTACCATGATACCATTATCACATTAACAGAGATCATGAGCAGGGATCCTGGGTAAGCAAATCACCTGACCTTTTGAGTGGTAAGGAAAGGTCATTCATATTTTCAAGAGGTCAGGTGGAAAGCTACTGCACTTACTAAATTGGATACAATTTATTTTCTGTAAACTGAAATAAACTGAAACGCTCTTATTATTCACGGCGGATGTAAGTCATGTAATTCTGTGACTCAAAGTGTGCAAGCCCTTTTTTGGGAGACAAATAGACATGCAATTTCCGAGACCTGTTTCAAACTAGTCCAAACTCAATATACTTAACCTTGTTTGGTTATTTCAGCTGCCTACTTGATTGCTGGTGGTGAAAAGCTTGAGGTTGGAGAGTGGTGCCAGTGCAAGAAATCCAAGCTATGACTTCACTGGGAAATAGCTTTTTTGAACGTAAGTGGTGGCCAAAACTTAGATTTTAGTGGATGTTTTACATCAATGACCAAGACTTTGGAGGATAAACCCCCCCCCCCAAAAAAAGTAAAAAAGACATTAAGAGGAAGAGATGGATACAGACAAGTGGTATGTATGGGAAAGAAAAACCAAAGAGAGATAAAGTGAGTGAGAGAGACTGAATAGGTGAGAGAGGGAATGATGGGAAGTGTATGTGAATCAGTGACAGCCAAGCTGTTAGTCACATTAAAGACAGTATCCTACACCCCTCCAGAATGGCAGTTAGCACTGGCACACAGAGATGCTTAACAAGCATGTTTATAGCGCCCTGTCAAGATTTTATTTGATGCCTGCTGTTTTCAGACCCTTTTTTGTATTTTTCTTGGAGGAGGTAGCACTGTGATTTTCCAAGCAGGGCCGATACTGACGGCTAAGAATGTCCCAGTGCAGGAAAGAAAGACAGAAAGAGGGAATAATGAAAAGAGGAAAGTGGGGCAGTCACATTTATGATGGACTGCTGAAAAGATAGATGGATGATGGATGACCAGGTAAAGGAATGGTTGGACAGAAAAAGGGAAAAACAGAAGGTTGAAAGACAATAATAAATGAATAAATGGATGAGAAATAAGATTTTTAATCAAATGATTAAAAATGAATGGGTGGGTGAGATCAGTGGATGGATAAAGGGGTCATATAAATGTATATATATATAGCTGTGTACAGCTATAGAAAAACTAATCGTCCATGTGCAGTCTTGTACAGGCAACTTGTATTGATGTTTTCAGATAGTAATTATGTAAAGGATGAACGGAGCAGATGGTGGTTGGACAGTGACATGACAAGCAGGGTAGCAAGGAATGAAATACTGAATGTAAGTGGCTGTCATGACAGAAAACAGAGGAGTCAAGGTTTTGTTCAATAACTGTGAAAACAGACCCGCTGTAATGAATATTTGATGGCTCGGTAACATAAAGATGTTGAACCCTGATTTGTCTTCAGCACCTTGTATATTCGTAATCTGAAAGCATTTGTCATCAGTCACTCCAATTCAATATGCATAACACTGCAGGATAAAGCAGGAAAAATAAAAAGAATGGCTCCAGTCTGGTGGATACTCTCACTCAAAACACACCCATTCAGATAGCATTTCAGCCTGGCTTTCAAACTGTCCAAAGTAAAATTCAACATGTCTATAAATGCAGGTAAAAATTCCTTCCTGACTACAACCCCTCTATGTCAAAGGAGTCAATGGTCCTGTAAAATGTGTGTTCATTCTTTTATATGAGAAGGAGAAGTATGTGGGACTCTTGAAGATGTAGAATATGTGTGTGAAACCTGTCATTTATAGCTTATAGAGGCTAGGGAGATTGGCTTCAAAAGTAACAAAAGCAATTTAATATCCTAAAAACAATACTGTCTGAATCCACAGACACCTCTAACTGTAGGCTCCTTGACAAGCGCTGAAGGGTTGTTGTGTGTGTGTGTGAGTGTGTGTGTGTGTGTGTGTGTTTCAAACCATTTCCTTATAACTTTCTGAGCTTTGAAAGCTGTGAATGTCTGAGAGAAACTTTAAAAACTTTGTCTGAGAGAACAAGAGAGAGGGGAAAACAGACCACAAGTCAAAGGCAAACTGTTGTAGAAAATAACTCAAATTAGGAATACAGAGAGAGGCAGTAGAAAAAGAAGTGAGTGCACATTCGCCCTATCTTCTCTAGAGAGCCATTAAGCCTCAGACAAAAGGCCAACTGTTTTGCCAGATTTCAACTCAAGACAAATCTCATTGGACCAAACCAACAAGAATGAGTATGAAATGGAGAGAGGGCTGAGCAAAAGAAGCAGCAAGGTCATGCCTTTATGTGCGGTTGCAAACTTTACAGTGTTGGTGGACAATCTTTTCCCTTCCTCTTCTCCTTCTTTTCGCAGCCGCTTGCAGGGGGAGAAACTATATGAGAAACAAAGCTGAAAGCAATTACTGACTGAGAGCAGAACTCGTATCTACATGATTCTGTCTCCCTCCTGCTGCCTTCCAGACCACAGGGAGACCTTGATAAGGACCTTGTTTCATCAGAACCACAGAGGCTCCTTACCCCTTAAACGGGCTGTCAGATTAAACCTGACCGACCAAAAAGAAAGTAAAATAAGACAACCCATGCATTAAAAAAACAAATTCTAGAAAGAGATACAGTTTTAAAATTTTAAAAAAGTGTTTTCAGTTGCCCTCACATGCCTGGGAGTCATTTTCAAACAGTGAAGGTAAATGAAAAAAAAAAAACTCTATAACTGGAGTTGCAAGGTTTCCCTGAAAGCAGTCATGCCAAGCACTTTTTCTAAGCCACCCACTCAAGGCTGGGGGTCTCTCTTTCTCTCTGTCTGTCTTAATCCCTCTATCATTTTGCATGGCTGAGGGCCCACATCTGTAGCTCATTTTACAAGGGCTTCTGGGTATTCCCTGAGCCAGCACAGTGGCGTTAAAGGTAAATCTTGTGGATCAACAGCCCTGTGAGAATATCACCCCAGCACGTTGCTGTTATAAATATTTATGTTATTATCACAGAGGAAAAATAGCACTTGCAGCTCTATTAACAGACAATATAATAATATTATCTGAACTGTAATATGGCTGTTAACTGGAACTAATACACTTCTGCAGACACAAATAGCTGTCACACCTGTTCAAATGGGAAAATAATTGCTCATTTATATAGTAATGTCTGATGATTGCTAAATATTGAATATTGATTTTTGAACTTCTTGAATCCAAATTTCAGAATGCTGTCATTACTTCATGCCAATAATCTAAGAAAACAATAACCAATGCTTCCAAAGCATGCACCAAATGTTCATAAAACAGTGTGTCAATCACTTATTTCATTACATCTGCACCACAAAGTGCCGCCAGTCATAAGCACAACTTCAGTCCTAGGATACTTGATAAATCCCAGGTGTCAAGCTAAACCTGTTACGTAATTGACAGTAAAGAGTAGTATGAATGAAGAACTTAAGACTTCTGAGTCCTGGCCATCTAGTGCAAAATATATCTACAAAAATGCAAAGTGAAAAGGAGAAATGGAGAAAGTGATGAAAAGCTAACTAAGGGAGTTAGATGGACAGAGAACAGAGAGGACAGAGAAAATTGACCAGAGAGAAAGAAAAGCTGAAAAAGACCTGAGGCTGAACTTGTATGAAAAATGGCATTGCGATAGACAGGAAAAAAAAAGATTACTAAAATAAATAATTTTCTCTAACATCATTGTAAATTTATTTAACCTATTAATTTAACTCTGAAAACAAACTTGTAAAACCATCACACACCTGCAGGGTATTGGACAAATGGTGAGCAGACATAGCAATTCTAAGTTTCAATCACAGAATTAAAAAGTTGTCTTACCGTTGAAGGCTTTCTTTAACTTTCTGCTCCTCTACCTTCTTTCTCTTTTCTCTCAAGAACTGAATGCCACCCACCAAGCTTCTCCTTTGCCACCTGTTGACAGGGCAGTGGTTTGAAGACCTATACACTGCCAGTGACTTTTGCTCTACCTCCCTCCCTCCCTCAAATGTTAAAATATCTCCCCTGTGCCTATAGGCCAATGGCCAGTTAGTTTGGGAGTGTTTCCTCTTGTCTTCTCCTCATGTGAATGAAAGAAAAGAGAGTAGGAGAAGTAGTAGGAGGAGAGATCATAGGCAGCATTTACTACTTTTCCATGAGTTAATCACTCTCTACCTGAACATGCCTCTTTCTTTGCTTATTCATCTCAACAGTTTCGCCACTTTTTCTCCTTCTGCTATTATGCTCTTAAGCAGAAGGAGTAGGATCCTAAACACAGCGGCTCGACAAGACAGATTTAAGACAAGATTAGATTTAATCTGGATCCAGCAATGTCTGCAGACTGTGTTAAGGACATTTCCTGGAATAAAACTGGCATGGGTTCTTGAACACAGTGATAATCACAGGAATCCTTTGGGATATTTATATTTAGCTGCTTTTGTCAGACGTCTTGACTTGATTTGACAGGCAACTAAACACATGCATAAAGTGACAAGAAAAAAAAAAAAAAACATCAGCATCGACTACCATGACCATTTTGAAAGACCCCAGGTGTCAAGGCTGGCAATAGTTTACGCCGACAGCGGCAGTTTGTCTCTAAATATATAAGTTTCGAGTTTCAATGGGAGGACAGTGGGATTGTTCAACTTGAGCTGAAGCTGAGGGACAGGTTGTGGTTGTCTGTGTAGAGCAAATGGTGTTTGAACTTTAAGATTGCAAAAATCACAACATGACGACACAGCAACAACAACACAACATGATGATCTACTAATGTTGAATAGAATAAAAACCATAATTTATTTGGAGTTGTCCTTCTGGCTGCTTAATGCTGTATGTTTTTTTTTTTTGTTGTTTTTTTACATATCTCTTTCAGTCTCCAGCAGTTCCTGAGGGAATGTGCTACTTTAACTGCTAAGTTGCCTTGAATTTCTTTGGATCATGTAGAAATATTCTTTTAAAATACAAAGCTCTATGTGAATTAAATATGTTGAAGTACAGGGTAGAAAGAAGTCACCTGGAACCAGCTGGAACAAGGAAGATCTATCAGATATTAACTTAGAGAAATGTTAATGTGAAATGTTCTTTTTTTTTTGTCACTTATACTTAAATCACTCAGTACTCTTAGATTACATTGCTTTAAATGGAGGTTATGCTGTAAATTAATACACGACTGCAAAAGCTGTATGGTTGCATGAATCTGCGTGGTCAGAAAGAAGAGTCTGCATGTTCAGTACGCTTGTATTGTGGTATCATATGTGTTATTTTTGCCAGGACTTGTGTCCTTGTATGTTTGCGTGAGCTGTGAGCAGGCTGTTATCTGAGATCAGCTTTAAATGTTTGGAGCCAATTACCGACTGGAATTTGGGAATAGGTGAGCCGATTCCAAATCAGTCCAATGGAATGCAATAATTCTCAGACACACAGATACACACAAACCAATCACTTGAACAGCAAACTTGTACAAGTTTGTCACAAATATCATTTCAAGTTCAGTTTCAGGGGACAACTTGTACATTACAGCTTTAACTAATTTTGGGAACATTCAGTGCAGCAAAATAAAGAGCTTACTGATGTTTTTGAATAAAAAATATTGAGATGAGATAAACTTTATTAATCTCTGAAGGGAAATTCAGGTATTCTTGTAGTGAAAGTAAGTTTCTCCATTACTCACTATTAATCACTATTTTATTATTTTAGTTTAAGAAATGTGCTTATTTCTAAAAATAAACAAAACAATTTTAATTGAAATACAACCCCCCCCCCCCCCCCCAAAAAAAAAACGGGAATCCTTGGCTTAAGCAAACACAAAGAATACACAGAACATCAATCAGCACATAGAATGTCCATTCATGCACTAGGACATACTGTGTGGGAATACACAACATTTCCGGAGCTTCATGGGACAATAAGAAAACATTTCATGCATATCACTATTAAGTTTCAGGGAAAGGTTCCTCTTGGTTTCAGCCTATGGTAGGAATCATTTGCCATGCCAGCAACAGGTGTAATAGAGTTTTTCAAACCAAGGTAAATTTTATATTTATATATATATATTTTTTTTTTCAATAAATGTGTTGACAATATCAAAATGCAAACCATGACATGATAAAAAGTTAAGACAGCTGGTGAATACATGGGATAATTCCAATAATTTGGTCTCCACTGAACTATCAGCATATTGTACCATCCTTTGGTGCCTTTAGTGGGGTTCTCTTCAAAGTAACTATTTTCTCTATATTTAAAGTACAATGCAGAAATTGAGAATAATATCTGGAAATTATTGCTGGGTTTTTATGCTTAATGAATCATGACAGTGGAAAACACTGCCTTAGACACCCTTTCAGCATTTAATTAGCTTGGGATCTGTTTTGCAGGGTTAGTCATGACTTGTGGTTGACATTTTTCTCATACTTTCAAAACATTAGTTGATTTCACAAACAGGAACAATGACTATTCTGAAGAGATGCTCACGAACAAAACACTTTGTTGTATGTGGAAATATGTCCCTCATCATGATCTTGCATTTAATGGGTGATGAATGACCTCAGTAAGCACATGGCCATGCTGGATGTACACCACTTAGTAGCCTGTAAATACAGAAAATTGCCTCTCTCTATTACATAATAAATAGACTTCCCCAAATGCTTTTGTAAAGTTTTTAATTGGTCACATACCATTTCATTTTGGACTAATCATAGATGTTGCCTTTAAAATCTGTTAGTGTGGTTGTAAGGGAACACAGCATTCCTACTTTAAAACTGAAAAGTTATAAAGCTTCAACTGTACAACTTCAAAACTAAATGCTATTTCTCTTTGTTTTCTATGGTACCTTAGACATTTTGTTTTGTAATACTGTAATACTGTAATGTGCATTCCTGCATACCTATGCTTCATTATGGTGAGCACAAATAAATCAAATGCAACAAAAGTAGGTCAAATTCTGCTAATATTTAGTTTGACAGAACTAAGGAAGTGATGACCATTGTTGACATACCTGTCAGGACTTCATTTTCATTGCTCGCTAGAATATTTTCCCTTCCAGTATTTATGCTATGATAAGCTAACAGTATCTCACTGCAGGTTCATATTGACTGAACTGACATGGCATTTAATCTAGCATATAACTTTCAGCAAAAAATCTAATAGGTGTATTTTCCAAAATGCAAAACTAGTCCCTTAAAGTTCCCCTAAACTTTAAAAGTTTGCACTGTAAAGGTTGGCAACCATCTTGAAAACACTTGGCGTAAGTATATCAGATGGACCCTGTGCTTATGTGTGTGTAGGGCTATTGACCACTTAGGTGCAAATCTAATTTAATGGCACGGGCCATTTAAAATTGCTGCCTGTCGATCTGTGCTCAAATGATTGCTTTCAGTAACTGAAACCTGAGCCTTTTATTGGATCTTTTCAAGTAAATATACAAAAAGCAGATTAACTCTACTCTTTGAACTGTGTATAATTATGCACAGGCTAACTGTGGAAGGGGGAACTAAAACATCTCTGATTGCGTGTTTCCTCATGAATATGTGGACTGAAAGGACTGATTAGATCTGAAGGAGAGCTACTCTATAAGGGTCTGCGTGCAAAATGAGAACTGACAGATGGATCCAAATAGCACCCACAGATATCTAACACATGAAATATGTTTAAAGGCTGACTGCATGTCTGGCTTGTCTGGGGGTTATTAGGCTAGATTAGCATAGCCAACTCAAAGCTGACAATTTTCCATCACTGTGGTAAAATGTTGATTTTTCCATTACAGTCTAAACATGCAAAAACTGTTATTTCATTGTTTACATGAAAATGACAGAGATTAGATCGGAGGAAACAAGAGCCAAAGCTGGCTTCAATGCCACATTCTGCATGTTTACAACTGTTAAATGTCTTAGCGGCAGTTTTTATTTTCTACCAGTGTAAATAAACTGAACACGTGTGACTTTGGTAAAAATCTGATCAGATTAAAGAACGCAGTGGAGATAAAGCCTGTCATTTAAGGGAAACCAAACTAATGCCATATGGAGGTTTTGGGTAAATGTGTTTCATTCAAAGCTCCTGTTGTGCGTTCAGTTTTCTTTGATGCCTACCACATTGTGCACATTCCTATAACCATGTGGGCACATATCAAGTACACATAAATAATGTACTGATTCATAAACTATAAGCTGTTACCATGTCTCCATTTATCTTTTACACACTACAGTTGAGCTTCATGTTCACCACACAGAAAAGCAACTTATGTGCTTACATATATATACAATGCTTAACAAATTTATTAGACCACAACCAAATGTAAGATTTGTGCAACAACTACCCTAAACTAACAGTACTGGTGATTACCAAAAGCGATATACTGTATATCCACCAGTATGGTACTTCTCCATTCAACACTTAGTGAAATTTTCAAACCTGGGCTGGGGTATATGGTAAAAATCGTGACGCACATTATTTTCTTATTGAGACACCCAGTTATGACATTGCTTAATAGAAAATAAGTTTTAAAGGGTAAATATTCCACTTATTAATTTTTTACTTATGGAAGAAATCCAACATTCCAGCCCAAATTTGGAATTAAAAACATGAATTAAATTTGAAATTCCTCATTCCTGTTCAAGATTGTGAAGCTACTAAATGACAATAAAAATTCTAGTTTTAAACAAGTTTTTAATAGTTTCCAGGAAATATTTATGTTTTCTGTTTTTTATGACTGGTGGTCTATAGAATCTGTTAAGCACTGTACATACACATACGGCACATCTACATCATCATTTGCTACTGTTGCTCCATTACAATTTATAAACACATCCCAATTTTTAGATTGTTTTTTAAGTTTTGTTGTGTTGTGGCATGTTTTGTTAGACAGCATATGTTACAGAGCAACAGTAATGATCTGACAATGATATGTAACAACAACTGTGGTCTAGACATAAGCACAGACATAGTCCTGCTTTAAATCACAACCTAGAAGTCATCACTGGGAGCAAGTGTGAAAACATTTGTCTCAGCTTTTCACACAGAACATTCAAACATAAACTACAATTCACAGAAAATTGTCCTTATTCATATACTCAGAGATCAGTGAAGCACATAAATAAATGAGTTAAGTGAAAGAGAAAGTAAGTCAAGCAGCAGTCTGACAAATGATCTGTTGTTGGCAGCTGTTGCAGAGTTTCCTGGACTGATGTGGATACCAGTCATCAGACACCATGTGGAGACTTGACCCAAGGTCCACAGGCTGACATAAACCCTGAACTGTTCAAGTTTTTTTTTTTTTTTTTAAATTTTTATCATAGAAGCTCACCAGTTTTATTTATTTATTTATTTATTGCCTCAAAGAAGAGGAGGAAAATTAAAAATACAAGTTCAAGCAGGTAAGAATGTGTCACTTTCAACCAACTCACTTCACAGAGAAATACAAACAAATATTTATGGAATGGACTGCATGGTGTAGATTTTGCGACATCCTCCATAAAAGTAACAATCCATGAAACCTGCATTTGTGACAAACCAATGAAATGTTTATTCTCTTACATGGGATATAGTATTTCAGCTGATAGTGTCACTTTCAACCAACAAATTAAAAATAGTCACTGACTGACTGACCTTTAGGGTCTCCACTGGAAACTAGAAATACCCAGTTATTAAGAATGATAATGACAAATAACACACTAAGCATGTACTCTTACTCTTGCAGAGTTGTTGTCTGTATGCATATGATTCAAACACAAACATGGTAAAAGAGAGATTGTATGTAAAAAAAAAAAAAAAGGTTTTCCTCACAGTCATGCATAAAGGAAATGGAGGTACCCCTTTGATCCTTGTGGGTAAAGAAAGATTTGTTTTCAAACTTTGCGGACATTTCCTAGAGTGTTGGTGGTCCCCTAAGTATAATCACAGATGTGTCTGTATCCTCTTTCCTTCACTGGTTCTTTCTCTTCTTCTCTAGCCTCCAAAGTAAATTAACTGAATTCAGATCTCATCATCTCAAAGCATTTCTCCTCTTCTGTGAAACAACGATATCTATCCATAAAGTCAAAGAAATACAGTATTGGATTTTATAAATATCTCTTTATAGCCTCTGAAATCTGCAAAAACACTAATGGGATCAAGCACAAACCATCTAATGTTTTTCTTCATAAGGGTATGCATTTTATTCTTACAAATGTGGAGCCACTTGGTTGAGCTTATGTTAATGCAGCATATCTGCAGAAGGGATTCATCATTTTTACTTGTCCCAGAAGCCTCAGTTCCATGTCTTATTGTGATTGATAACATTATGTTTATAATCTATCGGCCAGGACAAGAAAATGGTAAAAAAGATGTTATGATAAAAATACATCATACTAGTGTCCATAGTATTCCACTTTAAGAAATCAATGATTTTAAATATTGAAAATTGGCACCTTTTGTTAAAAGTTTTTAGAAATATCAGATGCCAAACATTTAAGAAACAACCTAATAGGCTTAGAGTTTATCTTTTTTGAATATGACCTGGGTTTTTGTGCATGTCCATCTATACGCTATTTTTATATCCATGTCATTTCACAAAGCTACTATAATAACCTGAGTCAATCAGGTCATGGATTCTTAAATGAGTGGTTTCTGGTTCAAATGGACACTGATTACCCAAAGGATAAACAATTCCCATGGTGACATATGAGTGGAGATAATGTAATGTCTAAAACTTCAATTTCTGAGCCATATGCATTGCTTCAGTAACTAAATACAGTTACTAATATGAACTTTTTAAGTAAATTTTGAGTTAAAGGCCACAATGCAATATAAAAGCAACTATCTTTAAACTTTATCAATATCTGTTTCAATAAAGTGTTAAGCTAAAATGCATTAGAAGGCTTAAGTATATTTTTATCCCCTAATTTTGCTGTTTCAGTTTCTCCCACACAGACTTAGAGGGTTTAATATACTTCCATTGCTGCATGGGTTTTCCATGATCAAACATCTAGTCTGAATGGTTTGCTTTGTCACTGATTTATTAGGGCAGCTTTAAATACTAATGTGTTTGGTTCATTTTATTTGACAAAAAATGTTGGTCAGAGACATTCAGTACAGAATAATGGTCCAGTTGAAGGCCTGAAAACTGTGGCTCCACTTGTGAAGTTTACAACATTGAGGAGAGAGTTATTTATTTTACTCAGTGAGAGAAATTGTAAGTTTCTCACTGTTATATTTTTCCGTCTTTGTAACAAGGACTATGCATTTGATGGTTTTGTAGAAATGGAAAATTTCAAATGAAGTGCTAGCGCTTAACCACATTTGTATAGACTGGTCTTTCAAAACATAATACTTTCTTGATATTTAGTGGCTGTAATGTGTTTAATGTAAAACAAAAATAGGCAGACAAGCAGTTGTTAAAAAAAATGAAAACAAAAAGAGCCTTGTCTGCAGCTTTAAAAAGGACTTATTCAGAGTACTGGCTTGTAAGTGAGGTTCTCCTATCCTTGCTTAAGTAGTCAGATTTTTTAAATCAAATGCAATATACTTAAACACAGCCCTCCACAACCACTCCATGTGGTTCAACATATACAAATAATTGAAAGAAGCTAACCCACAACGAAACAAACAGAATAAATTTCCCTCTAGTGGCACATACAAAGGGGAAAACATTTAAAATAAATGCAGGTATTATTTATACATACAGTATGTAAATGTCCATCTTAGAAATTATGTCTATGGTGTATACCAGGATAATGGCCAAGTTGGAGAAACACTGAAAAAAGGTTTTTTGCAATATCACAATGTCAAAGTGAAAATGATTATTACTGCTTACTAATGAGGTTGTTTGGAATTAAGGTAAGTGGACAAGAAGAGGATTAAAGTACCATAATGGAAAGTATTTTCCAAAAATCATTTCAATAGTAGGCAAAACTACATGCTACCTCTGGTTCCAACACTTGCTTAGCACATTTAGGGAACAGCACTGTTGCTAATTCAGGATGATCTTGTATCTGCATTACCCATATCCTTTAGCCCACTTCCTATTTCTGCAATATGCCTCTCACATGGAACAATTACCTGTAAAGGGGAAATGGCACCAAATAACCAGTATTTAGCTGCATTCTACAACCAATTAAACACACATCATGGTACAGGATTTTCTTTCTGCCAACCACTGTCTGTCTGTAACAGTCAGTACTGGCAGATCCCAGCTGATGGCCAAATTGTTGACTTCCTCGTCATTGGTTGTAAGAGTATTCTGGCTTTCAAGCTGTTATGTGGAAACATGGATGCAGTTTCTTCCTTTAGTGGTCAAAAGGAAGGAATGTCCATTCCATGTCTTTTTAACAAATTGGTATTTATTTACAAAGTAAATACAAAGGAAAGCAAATGCTAAAAATACTGAAAAATGTACTCCAACCAATTTACATACAACCACACAGCAACATTTATTTTGGTTCAAGAATGTCCAAATCATATCAATTCTCTTGGGGAAAAAAATATCCATTATTTTGCAACACAACTCTTAAGCCAAATGCCATGGCTGATATTAAATTAAAACCAAAATCCTCAAAGATATCAAAAGACATTAAAAGAGAAAGGACAACAGATCTAAGCATGGCAGGGAAAGAGGTAGAAGGTCCAAATATAACTCAATTTGCTTATGTACTGTATATGGGCTAAGGACATTAATGGACACCTTAACTGTGCAATTAATCATATAAACATTTCTGGGTAACTCCTAATGTTGACCAGATAGGGTTTTTAATACTGTACACTGGATGGATATCACTTATTAAATTAATTCTGTTTTCACACTTATGAGAGAGATGAGATGATGTCCATAACGTTGATTTCAGGACAGTGCTTATACATCTATAAGCTACATTACTTTACTAACACCAGGGAATGCAAGAGAATGGTAAAAGTCTTCCTCTTTGTTATCATTGGACCTGGTGATGCTTGAGACCTGTTATTTGGCCTAAACAATCCTAAAATCTCAGCTGCAAAAAACATATCAAACAATAAGTAAAATGATATGTAATATCACTAATCTTACTGGATATTAGAATAAATGAGGTCTTACAATTAACAATGATGTCTCTTTAGAAATATCATGTAGCCATGGTTTCTCAAGGTGACCAGTTTTTTTTTAAACACTTCAAAACTACTCCTCATTATTGGGTTATGCAGACTACTATCTCCCCCTCATTATCTCTATTGGTACAGACACATGAATTCTTGACTGGTATTTGTCACATGCAAATCTTTTCTCTATCTGTGCTATGTGTCCCTCTCCCTGTCTCTCATTATATTCCTCACCTATCCCTCTTTAGTTCTCGCTCCATCCAGACATAATTATCAAATGTGTGGATTAAGTACATCATTTATTAGCTGAGTCTACATGGTTCTATTGTGTTGTTTGAAAAGAGGCATTCACAGTAGCAGATTCTGAAATTCTAGCAAGATGAGGGAGAAAATATGGGGAAATTAAAGCCTAATAGAAAAGCAGGAGGGGGGTGGGAAAATTAGAAGAGCTGACGAACATGGTGGTGTCATGTTTTATATGATGCTTACATTATAATGTATAACCAGGGCACAGAAGTTTCAGCCTCAGTTACATCATGACACTTGTCGTCATCATTATTGAAGAGGCCACTTATCTGCCACTATGTTACATGTTACATTTTCTCAGTGGCATGTATGATTCAGCGTGAGGTCTTGATGCAGTTTAAGGCATGCACTTCACTGCTGTTAAGACTACATTCTACATGAACTTTAGATTTCATTGCTCATGCCAAATGAAAAGAGACTGCATTACTGTACCGTGGTCAGCTATACAATCCTAAGACCTAAAAGGTCATTGCTCGCTAAACAGAAAACAGGGAAACGCAACAGCTAACATGTTTCTGATCACCATTATCAACAAATTTCACATTTTACATCCAGTTATTTACACTGTCAATTATGCTGCAGAGCGCATGAGTAAATGGAGCTAGATAAGTGATGTGACAATAGATGATACCAATTAAAATTACCATTGCTTGTGTTAATTACTTAGAACATGTGAGTTAATTGTTTTCATAAGCTATCGTTGTTTTGTCTAATGCAATGACTCAAGTACTAGTACTCTACTGTCTTGACTAATTAACAGTCAATACCAATACATCAGTTAGGAAACCAGTCATTTATTTCAGTCAAGTTGCTCAAGGTCCGAATGCTTAAATTCCTCTAGCAGAGAGCCATTTTTGCAACCCACCACAAAGCTTTACTTTTGCTGGCAGAATCTGTACAGTAATTTCACAATATAGAAATGGGGATGGTCATTTTTCAGACTTGTTCATGCCTTTGACATTCCTGTGCTATAAAGCTAAAATGAACTGCAGAAGGAAAGATTTTGCCTTCCTGGTCATCTTGGAACAGCCACCTCAGGGGTTTGAACTATGAGCCAAAACCACCAAAAAGCTATTGGATATGGTATACTGCTGCTGTCAAACGACAATGCTGTATATTCTAACTCTCAATGGGTGGGAAAAACATTTTTTCTCCTGGTTGACAACCATGTAACTTTCACAGTTACATTGAAATGAACAGATTTGTTGACTACTAACCAGAAAATAAAAAGACAGTTGAATATTTTAACCTAAGTATAGAAAGAGGCATTTTCATTTCATGCAACAAAACATATAATTCAATACTCAATTACAGTGTTTGTGGTTGTGTTTATAAGCTATGAGACAGGGATCTGTGCTTACATTTATTTTTAGGAAAACCGGTGACTTTTAAGAAGAATGAAGAAACATAAAAATCAGTCATTGCCCATTCATCCTCCCCTCTATTACTATTCATGTGGATTCACTTCTGGTGAATGCAGCCACTGGTACTACTTCTACAGACAGCAGAGGGCTACTTACTCAGACAGAAAGTTACATATACATTGAACTTTTATATTCACATTACATTACATTTGGTATTAACTTAACATGTTCCAAGTGTTGCTTGTTTAATGAATATTTTGATAATCAAGTGTTTGTAGCATTTCTACTCTATTTAATGTGTGTAGGAGCGTAAACTTGCCCTCTATGAAATGGTCAAGCAGACACACCAGAAGTAAGACAGATGAGAAACCCCAGAAACCACTTTCCAATCCCCTAATCTCACTACTTTCTTTAAATAATATATATAAAATATTCCAGGTCTTTAAAATTTTAGAATCAATGTAAAACTTATATCCCTATGGACTCAGTCATTTACACTAGTGGACCAAAACAAATTTTCAACAGTGCTACACTAATTTTTACTAGCAAAATGAAAGGGAAGCTCTTCTCCTGCAAAACCCAGGTTGACTTGTTAGATGCTGTAAGTTCATTCCATGTCAAGTTTATACATGTCATCACCTGAAAGCAAAACTAATGCATAGCATTTTCTCTAGTTTAATTTACTTTATCATTTAAGTACATGCTCAGAAGCCTGTATAGATTCCTGCTGTCATATCGCTCTTTATAAGGAAAACACTGACTGCAAGATGACTTGCCCCTTTAGTGGATGGTAAGAAAAAGTATGAGTTTATCACAGGATTACACTGCCACCTGTAGTTTTTAAGTAGTACCACAAGAGTCTAAAAATTTAAGCCCCAATCCAACCTTTGAGAGACATGTAAGTCAAGTTAAATCTGTAATAAGGTAAGGTTATCTAATAAACTTGCATTCATTTCTGCCATCTTTATTACCATGTCTTATCCTGCAATCTAAATGTCCCAAAATAAAATTTTAATTGTCAGTCAGTACCATGGTATTTGGAATATACCGCATAATCTGTTCAAATGGATATCAACTTTTCTAATTATGCGTTACCTTTATTTTGAAATTGCAACAAAAGGGACGTGAAGGCAGAGGACTATGTGTTTGACCCGCAGGGAACAGTACTGCCACTGTTTCTCCTCACCCTGTACATTGTGGACTTCTTGTACAGCTCATTGAACTATTTCCAGCAAAAGTTCTCTGATAACTCTGTGATCATCAGCCTCATTTCAGATGAACTTTGTGGATTGGTGCCTGAGGAACCATCGCCAGATCAATGCTGGGAAGACCAAGGAGCTGATGGTGGACTTCCGCAGGCAGAGACACCCCCCTCACCAACACCAGTGAAAATCCAGGGAATGGACAATGAGAGAGTGAACCTGGGTGTTGACCAAAAATAAGCTGTACTGGTCAAGTAAAAGAGATTCCCTTTAAAAAGAAAGGCCAGAGCAGGCTCTACCTGCTGAGGAGACACAGTGGTGGAATCGGGCATTCTCTTTGGAGTGGTCGGGCAGCAGCATCTCGACTGCAGACAGGAAGAGACTGTACAGACTGACTGCAAGAGGGTCAGCTCTGTACCAGGAAGTCCCCTTGACCCATGCAGGTGATGGGAGACAGGAGAATGTTGGCCAAGCTGACATCCCCGCTGGAGAATGACTTTCACCAGATGCATGAGACTCTGGCAGCACTGAGAAGCTCTGAGTGACAGGCTGCTACTTCCCAAATGAGTGACTGAGCACCACCACATGTCCTTCCTCCTTGCTGCTATGAGACAGTACAACTAACACTGCTAGTACACCCCCATTTGACCTCATCACGAGTAGACTGCAGAAATCCTGTAAGAACTTGTAAATATACAGTATACCAGAGTGCAACATTGGCCATTTACCATTCGTATACATTTTTAGGAGTTAAGTATTCTACTGAATATTTCAGTGGTTACTCGAGTAATCAGAACAGTATTTAGCATTTTTAAACAATAATACTATTGTTTAATGCATGAAAGAAACGACGTCTTACCTTGAAATAACGTTACCTTGTGTCGGATCCGCTGGTTGAGCTGGTCTGGTTCACAACCGGATGCTTTCTGTTCAGATGTTGAGGCATTGATGAAGTGCTGTTGTGGTACGCTAGTTCTACTTTACAATACACACACTGCACCATGTTGTCACCTTTTTTTTAAGTTGGAAACTTTTAAAACTACTTTTTATGGATGGTTTCGCTCTCTGTCATAGCGCCAACCTTTGATACTGAAATTCGTTGTTCGATAGTGATTACGGTCCGTGTAGAACATTGAAACATAGGCGGAGCAGGTCCGACAGTGCAAGTGACAGAATTTAAACAAATTCTTGAGGCAAAGAATGTGCTTCGAGGATTTTTTTTGTAATTGAATTCATCGATTTCCTCGAGTATTCCTTGTAGCCCTAATTTTTATTGTAAATACCCTGTTTTTTATTTATTATTTTTTTCTATTCTACCTTTTTTTATCTTATGCCTTACTTGCTACTATGATGAAGTAAATTTCCCCGCTGTGGTACAAATAAAGGTTATCTTATAACGTTATATGTAGGCCATTCGAAAAGAATAAGCTTGTTAATGGAAAGAATACTCTCTTAACCAGCAAACACTTTTGAGAAGCCCCTAACAGAGTTCATAATAGAGTCTCTGCTAGCAGTTCGCCAGGTCACGCCCACTCGGGCTTTGCAATATATTGTTATACATATGTTTAGTGTACACTTTCTATTTTGTTAATAGTTAATCATCCTCTCATGTAAAATCTATCTAATCCATTTTTGTTTTTACACTCCTGGTCAACAGGTGGCGATATTTGTGGTCCTCCATCTTTCTTCGGTGGCTTTTGCGCAACGTATCATTCAATATGGCAGCCCATAGGATTGCATGTTTAGGGTTGAATGTCCTTTATACCACCGCCTGTGCCCCAAAGCAGGTATGTTAATGTTATATTGTATTTTGTTTGAAGTGTTTTTATTAAAATTGCATCGCATATCTTTAGCAGAAGGATAGAGAAAGTAACGTCGACGCTGTTATCGGTCTAACTGCTTGATTTCTCACAACTTCGCAGCTAATGCTAATTAGCCTGTTAAGACAAAAACGCATTTTATATTATTAGATATTTCAGCTTTTCTGCCAGTTGGTACTGTACTCCCATTACTCCTATGTACATATATGCAGACGTGTTAGTTTTCCATCTACCAACTTCAAAAAGGCTTTAAGGGCAGTGTACAATATTTAGCTGCTTATAGAACATACTTCTTTGTAGCTATTCACTCAATGTGGTGCAAAGTACATGATGTTAGCTGTCAATCAGTGACAACAGCTGAACATTGTGTGCAGGTCCTGCGGAGTTGCTGGGGGGCTGTGGAGCAGGTGAGGGGTTATTATGTTGACTGGAGGATGCTGAGGGATGTCAAGAGAAGACAGATGGCCTTTGACTATGCTGATGAGAGGCTACGGATCAATGCACTGAGGAAAAACACCATCCTACCCAAGGATCTTCAGGTAAATGGCAATATTTCTATTTTCTCAGCTCCTATGAGGGACAAATCATATGGTACAGATACAGTCATTGTATGTGGAGGAAGGATATCTGAAACATCTGTGCAGTAACAAGTGGTTTAATAAGGGTGCTGTCATATTGTTGATTTTTGAGATGTTTCCTTGCTAATGTTACATTAAAATCCACATAGGTTTTTCTATGGTCAGTTGGAAAAGAATGCAGCTTACACATCTCAAAATAGCAAAAACTTTCTAAGCTTTTTAGCTCTCCTCATGTGTGTGAAAATAACCAGTGCGTGGAGTGTGTGAATATTTTTTTTTTTTTACAGGAGTACAACCAATAGAGGCAATTCTTAAAATTGTCAGAGTTGCCTTTAATGGTGATTATGGGTGACAAAAACCGGCATCCAGGATGTTACAAATTATTTTAAAGCCTGACTTTATTTTTATTTGCAGGAGGTGGCAGACAAAGAGATTGCAGCATTACCCAGAGACAGCTGCCCTGTGAGAATACGCAACAGGTGTGTGATGACATCCAGACCTCGGGGAGTGAAGCGGAGGTGGCGACTGAGCCGAATTGTCTTCCGTCACTTAGCTGATCACAATCAGATGTCTGGAATTCTGAGGGCAAGATGGTGATTGGGGTCTCGCTGGACAATACAGTCTGATTCAGTCATTAAAAATAGGCCGTTCTTGTGCTTACTAACAGACAGGCAGAACATCAGCTTTCAATACAGGCTCGTTTTGGCCATTTAGACTCGGGAATCTTCAGAGCTATTGACTATGACAATATCTATTAAATCCTGGAATTTATTAATGTTTAAAGTGAATTCATAGAGAGTCATACAGCACATTTTCAGTATTTAGTTTATGCTTTGGAGGATATTAAGATATCCTTTCAGATGATGTTCACATGATGTTTCCTGTTGTCAGCAAGTTGATTGTTTTTTATGTCTCTTTAAAATATGAAAAAGTGCATAATATTTAAAGAGAAAATGATAATATGAGTCCTCTGAGGTGGAAAAGTCTATGTGTAACTTACTGTACTCAGAAAGGGATGAATAAATATTATGATAAACCCTTTTCCTGAAGTGTCTTTCAAATTCATTCTGGAGAGTGAATGGCCCAAATGGCATGAAACTGTTTTTGCACCAGTTGATTTAACTTACTTTTATTCTGTTTAGTGAGCTTTATATTTAGTTAATTGATAAAATACGGATTCATTGCATTGCAGATGTAGGTTTTTACTTGTAGTGCCAAAAACCATTGCACAGTGCCACAGAAAATACTGTTTATGTTTTACTCAGACTAAGTTAGCTTAGAAGTGATGCTAGGTAACTGATAAAAGGTATGATCTCTGCATCTGGTCAAAATATTTTACATTGTATGGTCTCAAATAGTTTATATATATTATAATAAATACATATAATGGACTATTGAAAGACGTTATCTAGTGATAGGATTTATTTTTGTATTTAACGTTAAATAATAGGACGTTAACAGGAGATGGCGATAGTGAAGTTATATGAGGGTTGATAACCGCCAATATTCAAACAGAAGAAGAAGAAGAAGAAGAAGAAGAAGCAGAAGCAGGAACGTCATTCAATTGCTGCGCGAAAGTCAGTTTCAGATTCAGAAGTGAGGCTGTCAGTACATTTCTGCATCTAGCCAACCTAACTGTCAAAGACAAAGCCTAAATGGAGCTAACCGAACAGGTAAACAGCGGGTTTTAACTCAATTTGTACTCTGGCAGAGCAATACTGGGTTTTAATGATATTAACGAAAGTGGCAGAATCTGCATAATTCCATTGAGAGAAATGCTACACAGTTTAGCTATCACATTTAGCTAAATTACGTAGCTCACTAAAGCAGTAAAGTGATGTCTTTTATTTCTATTTGCGGTATGTACATTTTGAATAAACCTGAATGCGTGTTTGTTAAAGATGATAGCATTCCTTAGTCGTGCGTGACAGCGCTTATCAGTAAATAGCCAACTGGCTAGCAGTGCGCTAGCTTTGACTGGAGTTTACCAGAACGTTCTAGCAACAGCATGTTAACATTGCTAATGCTAACGTTAGCCCACACCGAAATGCAAATAATTAGTCAACACATACACAAACACGTGTTAATGATGTGTAACCATAGCATCGGGTTGAAACTGGAGGCATTTAGAGTGTATCTACAACCTCGGTTATTTTTTAGCTTTTTATATTATCATGTAGTTCTGCAGTCATACTCTTGTCTGCTCAAGATTAACGTTACCCAGTCTCTTCTCAGAAACCCCACGTTTCAGTGGTCTTATTGTTATCCCAATCCAGATCAACCAGTTGGAGGTAGACTTGCTGGAGCTGGGGTTGCTCTTGGAGAAGTCAGAGAGGAAAAGAGTGCAGGAACTGCTGAAACAGGAGCAGAAAAAGGTGGAGAAAGAACTTGCAGTCAAGCGACAACAGAAGGAACAACAGGCCAAGAGAGAGGCAGACCCCTCTGCAGCCTCTAAAGCAGCATACACAGTCAAGATCACCAACTATGGTATGGTGGCTTTCTTTTGGATGTCAATCAGTCATGTGTGATTTTATAGGAGCTGAAAGTGTGTTTGAAAGCTGTTCACACTTGTGCATCTTCCATGCAGCTTGGGACCAGTCAGAGAAATTTGTCAAAATTTATCTTACATTGAAGAACGTACACAAAATTCCATCAGAAAATGTGGAGGTCGACTTTACAGAAAGGTAATGTTATCTCTTGCTATACATGTGTATGTGTATTTAGTTGTGTACTGCTAACCATAAAATTTTATTTGCTGATTTTTTTTTTTTTTTTTTTTTTTTTTTTTTTTTTGCAGGTCATTTTCCGTGCTGGTAAAAGATCTAGATGGGAAAAACCCCCAGATGACAGTTCTCAATCTCTTACATCCAATTGATGAAAAAGACAGCTACAAAAAGGTGAATAAACATATACATCTATTTAAAGGGAGAGTTTATATTTGTTTAATGATGGGTGACATCAGATGTGTTTCGATGTGGGTCAGTAAGAACTGTGTAGTTACTGAAGGGCAGAAAGTAGACTGTAAATGAAATGTATGGCAACAATCGTTAATGTAATGATGTATTACATTGCATTTAAACCCTTGGTTTGATTTGCTAATTCCTGAATAAAATATTTGTGTGTCTTTGTCCTTCTGAAACAGATAAAAACAGACATGGTCCTAGTCATGTGCAAGAAGCAGACAGCAAAGAAGTGGGAGTGCCTTACCAAGGTGGAAAAACAGTCTAAAGAGAAAGAGTAAGTTAAAAAATAATAAATGTTTAATTTGAATTTAGCATTCTCAAATGAATTGATAAAATGTATTGCACAGCATAGATGCAAATATGTTATCAGTATTTAATGCTGCCTTGACAGTAGTTACATGAAGAATAACCTGAACCATGATTTTCTAAGCGTTTGAAACTTGACTAATTTTAACATCTGTATTTGACCACTGATGATAACAGCACTCCCTTTGAGGGATGCAGTAGTTTGCACATTGAAGTGCAGTGTCAGATCTGTTCAGAAGATGTCACTGTTTATTAGACAGTGATTGCACATAACTTGGATGCACACACACAATAATAATTCCAACAATTCAGAGAAATATGTTTACACCCTCGTAATATTTTCCTGCTTCTTCACATCAGTAAACCCAGTGTTGATGAGAATGCAGACCCCAGCGAGGGACTGATGAGTATGTTGAAGAAGATTTATGCAGAGGGAGATGATGAGATGAAGAGAACTATCAACAAGGCCTGGACGGAGTCCCAAGAGAAGAAACTACGAGGAGAAGACATGATGGACTTCTGAACTGTACACACTGCTTTGCCAAGGCAAGACCAAGTGAGATCTTCACTGGCTATTGCTGACATGACATGAATATTAAATGCTATGGATTGAAACTGAAGTCCACTATATCATAGTTTCACAAAATTAACACTTTAGTTTTACAACTCATAAATAAAATGGCAGGAATAGTCTTTAAGCCCTGGATGGCCTTATTTTGACACTGTTTTGAAAACCAGGCTGCTGATGTAATATTAGTCATCGGTCATAAAAGTAAACATTAATTAGTCAATTGATGCAGCCTACTGTTCACACACAAGAAATCGCATCATTTTAACACGTACAACATCTGAAGGACTGTGTTATTCAAGATAAATGTCTGTCACAGGTAAATAATTTGAATTGGACCATCACAATTGATAATGGTTAGTCACTTTTTAGTTGGTTAGTGATATTTTGAGCAGAACTCAGTGCAGCAAAGTGTACATTTGGACAAGTCTGTCTTATACGTCAGCAAAGACAACCACAACATGACAGCTCTTTTTTTTTTTTTTCTGTTTTTTTAAGTCTTCATATGAGCCTTTCATTTTTTGTCATGCAATAATTAGATCGTATCATAGCTACTCATTCATCTGTCCAGTGTAATGATTGAGAATACTGCATGGGTGTTTGAGGTTGTAATACATCTTACTGTTGCATAGTGTAATGCTCAGCCTTTAATCCCTTTATGTGGTTTGTGTTGAACAGTTTTCTATAAGTTCTTTTTTTTGGAACCACTGTTCATGTTGTAATTTCCCCTGCACTATTTGTGAATATGTAAAAACATATGTTTTGCTTGTATTGGTTATTTTATTTGGCATTTGGCATAATCTTAACATGCATTGTTGCCTACTCAGGTTGATTTTGCCGTTGTCATAAATAAAGGTCTTGAACCGAGTCCTGTCTCTTTTAGTCTTCTTATTTTGGATTTTGTCAACAGTATCTGACAGATGGGATTCTGTTTTTTTTTCACACCATTTATTTTTTTAAAATATTTAATAGACATGACTGGCTACACCAGGCACACTTTTACTGTATCACTATGTAGTGTTTGATTTTTGAGTAATCATAATTTACCTGTGCCAGCATATAAATATGGCTGGCTGCTTGCCTGCAGAATCCTGTACAAACTGTACAAGTACTTTGCCATCTTTGATGGTAATCATTGAAATATGTATCAAGATTATGAATGGTTCAGGTACTAATTGATCAAAATTGAGTCAGAATATTAATTTGATGCAGTATACCTTTGAGCAGTTAATGGTTGTTTCCTGTTATAGACAGTTCCAGTTAGTATTTAGACCAATGAAGAAAAGGATTTAAAATAATGTACACAAATCCTGCACATTATATTGTAAATCATTAAATAGTCTGTTGTCCTGTAGAGCACAGAAAATTGAGCTGCACATTTTGTCCACCAGGAGGCAGCTGTGAACAGTCTAGAATAGCTACTATATTTACTTGCATTTCTCGACATAAATAAAATAAAGCAAAAGAGCCCGGATTTATCTACGGAAATGATATAAAATGAGAATATATATATATATATGTATATATATATATACATATATATATATATATATATAATTTATATATATACCCCCTCTGCAGCACCTCACAGGAATGCATGTGTTGCATTCACTAAACTATAGATCTAATATCTCAGACACTGGAAAAGGACTGTCTGTGTGACTTAGACCGAATCTTTTCCCCTGAGCTGTTTCATTCACATTTTTCTTAGGTACATTCCAGATACATTTTTGATTGTGACTCTGAACAAATGGTCTGGACTTTCTTCACCCGTGTGCCACCTCCTCCCCGCCCCCAGCTCCGTGACGTCGCCGCTCGCTTATATAGAGCAGAGCGAGCCGAGCCCAACCACTCCAGATGGATAGAGTTGGACGGATTGTTACTCATCAGACCAACTACTGAGACAAAAATAAGTGAAACGGATATATTCATAAATCTGTATAGACAGTTAAAATTATTACAACTGCGTTAAATGGAAAGGCCTACTGGTTGTTTCACTGCGGCGCAGCGTATTTCGTGCCACACGATGAATGCGGATCTATTTAAGTCTTTTCCGGAGCGTGGACCCCAACAGTCCTCAGCCCCGGTGAAAACCAGCAGGAATAAACCCGAACAAACAAGACCAGAGCTGGCCCAGGTGGTGACAGACTCCAAGACGGGCAGATCCTACAGTAAAGGGAAGCTTTTGGGAAAGGTACGGTTTCATTTTACATGTGCTTGTATTGCTTCACCATCGGAATCGCTTATCAGGCGAGGATCTGATTAGGTATCGGTGTTTTATGAATCACTGTTTTAAGGAAACTGACGATGATTCAGAATCCATCAGCTATTTTCCAGGTGTGTTACTGGCAGTATGGGATGACCTCGTGGTGCTGGACGCGTTCCTCAATGAATCAGGCTCAAGGTGTGCCCGGCTCCTGAGCGCACACATGATTGGCACCCCCCCCCCCTTTATGAAAGCGCAGGAATTACTGTTTACACGTAGCGTTGCATCATAATGGCTCACTAGACGACTTTTACTGTGAAAATCCATCCGTCTGGCTCTGCTATTGTCCCTCACAGTGATGTTTGATTGTTGACGCCGTGTGTGCGGTGTATGAATGGACTGTATCAACATGTTGCCTGTCATAGATATGCTGCGACGGGCAGACAGCCAGGTTTTTTTTTTTTTCTTCTTCTTCTTCGTCCGCTGCTTGCCGCAGAGCTGGAAACGTCTCCGTCAGTTTCACGGTTAATGAATGCAACAGCCTGCTCTCCCTCATCCCTCATGTCCTCAGTCATTTCATCTTGACCGCATCGAGTAAAACGCATGAATAAAATGCAGCAAACGCGGTGAACGTCGGTTTGAGAGGCTGATGGCTGCATGCGAGGCACTAAATGATGCTGATTAACTTGATTGTACAACGATGCATCTGAAAAGAGTCAACCCCGTTTTCACTGTATTGAGTTCTGGATGTTCTCTGTTTTACTGACCCCCCCCCACGCTTCTCATTAGAACTGAGGGAATCACTGCTGAATAATTTTGACATTGATCCTTCAGTCGAAGGCTGCCACTGAGGCAGCTTGTTTATGGCCATTGCAGGTTTTCAACCTGCTGCGTTAACTGATCATGCTGCTTGTCTTCCCAAAGGGTGGTTTTGCAAGATGCTACGAGATGACAGACCTCTCCAACAACAAAATGTATGCTGTGAAGGTGATTCCACAGAGCAGGGTGTCCAAGCCACACCAGAGGGACAAGGTACATCACCATGCTCAGTGTTTTCAGTGCGTCTAGCAGACGCAGTCTCTTTAAATACCCCAGTATCAATATCTGGCTTGTGATAGAATTGAAATACTGCCAGGAACTGATTGATTGTAAACATTTGACAGATTATGAACGAGATCGAGCTGCACAAAACCCTGTCGCACAAGCATGTGGTGAAATTCTCTCATCATTTCGAAGATCAGGAAAACATCTACATATTCCTTGAGCTTTGCAGTCGGAAGGTGAGATTTCAGAATTCTCTAGAACTGTCTGCTCAGCTTGTGATCTGCTTGCAGCTCGCCTTGTGTTGCTGTACAGTGATGAAAGAGAAGTAAAGCAGAATACAATCACAGGTTTATTTTATTTTATTTTTTTGTTTGTTTTACAGTGTTCATATCTTACAGTCAGAACCTGATTTAGAGCATCATCTGATTGTACTGTGACCGTGTGTGATGCATGTGCAGCAGCGTTGTATGGATGCAGGATGTCAGTTCTCTCATTGTCTCTACAGTCCCTGGCACATATCTGGAAGGCAAGACACACACTCACAGAGCCAGAGGTGCGATATTACCTCAGACAGATCATATCTGGCCTGAAGTACCTCCACAGCAAGAACATCCTGCACAGAGATCTCAAACTAGGTATGTGAACATATGACTGAACATACAGATGCACACAGAAGCATCCCAGGAATCTGCTGTGACTTTGGGTAGACACATGGTATCTGTGGAATGCTGACTGGACAAATGTTTTTGTCCCTTTCAGGCAACTTCTTTGTCAATGAGAACATGGAGCTGCGGCTGGGGGACTTCGGTCTTGCTGCCAAGCTGGAGACAGCTGAACAGAGGAAAAAGTTAGAATTTTTCTTTTTTATTTGTATTTCATTAATTTGTTTATTTTTAATCTAAAGGAATTAGCCAAAAATGCCAAAGGGAAATTAGAAGTTGGAACAATTTCACTGCTAACCCTCATACACAAAATGTTGATTTTTGAAATCAAAATCATGCACAATACTTTGAGGGATATATACTGTAGCTGTCTATTACATCTTAGCGATTTCTAGGCTTGCATAATGCAGTCACATTCTTCCACCTACTACTTTCCCTCAGTAAGTACCCACTAAACCAGTTTCCAAGTGGCAGTTGAAAACTAGTGCTTAGATCAGAGTTTCACTACCTGTTTGACGTCTTCCTGTGGAATACCAGAAGAATGACTGTGGCAGGAAAAAATGCTTCAACCGCTACTTCCTTATCTGCATTAGACAGCTGCAAAACATTAAGTAGATGCATAAACTGTAGCATTAAATTCAACCTAAATGGTGTTTTCTTGTTTTCCCCTTTCCCCTCAGAACAATCTGTGGGACTCCCAACTACTTGGCCCCTGAGGTGCTCAACAGACAGGGACACGGCACAGAGTCTGATGTTTGGTCCCTCGGATGCGTTATGTGAGTTTTTTTTTTTTTTTTTTTTTTTTTTTTTTTTCTTCCCTCATTTATTTATTCAGTCATACAATGCTGTTTATGTATTTTGGAGAAACAGGTTTTGTTGCCATGTTAGATGGAAATGGCAGAAATGTGTTTATTTGTACTAAGTTTATTGTTGAACAGTGGTTGAATCGATTTCTTTTATTCAGGTACACTCTCATGTGTGGCAACCCTCCTTTTGAGACCCTTGACCTGAAAGAGACCTATAAGTGTATAAAGGAAGTTCGGTACAACCTGCCCTCCACGCTTTCCCCTGCTGCACAGAAACTCATCTCAGGCATCCTGCAGAAAAATCCCAGCGACAGACTGACACTAGATCAAATCCTCAACCATGAATTCTTCACCAAAGTATGCAAAACTCATGCCAATTTCCTCTGTTTGGTAAAATGAGAATCAAATGCTAATGCATGGGAATGTTGTTTTGATTATCATATTAGTACTTGATATACTGTGCTGTGGCGCTCACTCACTATGAGCTGTGTGCTCGCATCTTCCTCACCACCTTCTCTCTTCTCACCTTCTAGGGTTTCACTCCTGATAAGCTTCCCCCAAGTAGCTGTGTGATGGTGCCAGAGCTCCACCCCCCTAGCCCCGTCAAGAAATTCTTCACTAAAATGGCGAAGCGCTTCCTTGGCAAGAAGAAAACAAAAGGTAAACAGCATCATCATCACCACCACAGTCAAGAGGCTGACAGGCAACTAGATCATCCATTTTGCAAGTCACAGGGTTATTTACATATTTGTACCTTCCAACTCATTATGCTTCATATCCTGAGAACTGATGTTTGTGTCTGAACAAGTTTAAGAACCAACTTGTAATTCACTTTCAATTTTGCTTCAAGCATTTCCAAGAACTGCCGTCAGTATTTAAATGCACCTGTGTTTCAACATATCTGTTGTGACTACAATGCAAGAATTTTGTTTTTGCAGTGGAGAAGATTCCATGTGAAGAAAAAGATGACAAAGACATTTCCAAGCTTGTGTCTGGAATAGTTAAATGTTCCATCAACAGGCAGATCAGCTACAAGACCGTGGGACCCAATGAGGTAAATACATTTTTCTTTTTCTAAATTTGCAATAAAAAAAAGTTGGCCTTGTTTGCCTGAAACAGTCTATTAATCAAGTCTTATGACAGCTCTCAACTGAGAGAGCAGTACATATTTTATGGCAGACATCATCCTCTGCCTGATAGTAGCTTTACTTTTAGTTTTTGAAGCAAGCTTAAAGCCACACCTGCATGTTAAACAGAAACAAACTTAACAGCATTGCCATGGAAAAAGAGGACGTTATTAGGGAGAGCTGGCTTTTTTCCTTAATGTTCTTGCTAAAACCACCTTTGAAGATCATCTTAGACTGGCTGAATATGGGACAGCCCTATTATATGAATAATGGATTATGCTTTAATTATACAGGAGTCATCTTCTCACTTAAAGGGATTTAGAAGTTTTGTTTTTCTGACCATTTAGCATTGTTTATGCCAAGACTGCTGTATAGGGTTCTGTGCTGTCCCAGATGTCTCTTAGCTTGTCCACCAGTGAAAGTCCAAGGGGAAATGCAGCAGTTTGCTTGTAGCCATTAATATTTAGTGATGGACATTTCAATTTGTTGAGGAAACTGAAATACCTACCTGGCAAAAATCCATCCTGCTTTTTTCCACTAATTATTCCCCCCCTGCCACAGACTATATATATGAATTTTATAAATATTGTATAAAAATACATTAATTTTATAAAATATTTTGATTCATAACAGACTGTATGCCGCAACAGCAGGAAGCTCAGCTGGTCAATTCTTAATCACTTTGGTCAGGTTTTACCATTTATAGAAACTAGAAGGAGTTACATTGTTTGCTTTTTGGGGTGGACATTTCTTATCAGGTCAGCTCTGATGGAGAGTCTGTGCTAAGAATCGAGGTTGTAGGCAGGTGGTATGTAGTAGTAGTGTGTTCTATATATATTTCTGTTGACACAGTCACTAGAGGTTGTTAAAAATAACTTGTTTACATTTCAAGATGTGACATTTAGAAGCTACATATGTAACTTTTCACATGTTTACCAGCACACAGAAGGAAACTGTGGTTTAAAAAAAAAACACAAAAAAAAATACAGCCCCCCCCATGTCGTGTTAGTAAGATGCTAGTGCAGTTATAGTGGAAAAAATAGCATCATTGCTTTCTTTGTTTAAACCCACAAGGCACAAGCGACCCCTGCTTGTGCTGCTATTTTTAACTTTGTGGTTACTTTTTTTTTTTGCATGACATTTTTTTTCCAACCTCTGATCTTACTATCACTTTGCTCATATGATGAATATGGATTAAATCTTGTCTCTTATTGCTGCTTAGGTGCCATCTCCCACTGGTCAGCTAGTCAGCTCTGTGCCTCTGGAGCAGACTCCTGCTGAGGAGGAATCCAGGAAGTCCATCTCTCGCTCCTTCAAGGGCACCGTGGCCAGTAGCACTGAACGTAGGTTCCAGTGTTTTTGAATAGATGATGTGTTATGCCTTATTTTTGATTACAGGAGAATAAAATCTTTTGTTTATTTCTTTTCTCCTCAGCATGTGAGGATGTCCTGACACCTACAGCTGTTGCTGATGCAGCCATTAAAGTTCTCAGCAGTTGCCTGGTCACAATGCCTACAGAAGGTGTGTGCAAAGACAAGACTTCAACATTTTTTTTTTTTTTGTCTGTTTCAAACAATGTTTGGCAAATGAGATCATTGTCAATACACAGGATGGTAAATTGAAATGCAGAGTAGCATCTTTTAAATCTACACAAAAAAATTCCATGGCAGAAAAAAATACTGCTTCACTTAAATCATGATGTCCCATCCTTACTTTTATTTTTATTTCCTTGAATGATTCTGCATCATTCAGGTTTAATCTGCCAGAGATTTAGCTTGCCTCAGTCAGTATCTGCTGACTAGTAGTCCAGGACACATTTCAGATAATAGCTTTGTTGATGATATTAGTTCCATAACCCATAACATTTGTTCTCTCTCCAGCTACCAGAAACCCACCCTGTTTGTCCAGGCCACAGTCCTTCCTGTGGGTGACTAAATGGGTCGACTACTCAAACAAATATGGATTTGGCTACCAACTGTCGGACCAAAGCATTGGTGTGCTCTTCAATGAGGGAACACACTTCAACCTTTGTGACCAACGCAGGTAAGTACCTTAAGAGGTCCAATATTTACTTTAGGTGTCATGTACACATTTGCATTGTACATACAACTTGTTGACTTATTATACAATGAGCTGTCTGTCAAGGAAACTGGTGATATAATATTGTATGTGTTAGCAATTTCCACATACCCAAAGTAGTCATTTCTGATCAGATTATTTTTTTCTATTCATTTTAATTCTTTGTCAAACAATTAAAGTGTGTGTGTGTGTGTGTATATATGTGTATATATATATATATATATTTTTTTCTTTTAAAAACAGGACCGTACACTACTGCTTGACCAACAGCAAACACTTCAGTTTCCCTGCAACATCTTTACCTGAGCACCTTCGAGGCCAGAAACAAATTGTAGAACTAATGGCTAACTACATGGAGCAGAACCTCATGGAGGTATGAGCTGGTGGGCTACTAAATCATAGTATACATGTAATTTGAAAGTTAGTAAAAATTTTAAAGTTTATACCAGCAGATTTTTCAAAGCTGCTGAAGTATTTGGTGTTTAATCAAACCTGATGTGATCTAAATGATTTTCCCTGTCCTCCTCAGGGTGGAGATCTGCATTGTGAGGAGCATGTCTCTGGTGTTCCTCCTCTGCTGCTTCAGTGGGTGAAGACTGAGCATGCTCTTGTTATGCTCTTCAACAATGGCACTGTACAGGTTCGAAAATAATCACTAAATTCTATATTCACAATTCTAGTTAGTCAGTATATAGAAAGTAGTAGTGCCGCACTGTGCAATACAAAAAAGTTAGTCAGATGCCATTGACCCTTTTTAATAGTTGTATTGGATTATAGCCCCCTTTTTTCTGACACCCATGCTCTGTTTGCCTTCCAGGTTAACTTCTACACAGACCACACCAAGATCATCCTTTGCAAGTCATCTGATGACTCGTACCTGCTCACCTACATCAGTCGGGAACGTGTCTCATACACTTACCTCCTCAGCATGCTGAATGAGATGGGCTGCACCTCTGAGCTACGACACCGGCTCCGATATGTGGTCCAGCTGCTCCAACACCACACTGATGCCTGAGAGCACAGCTAAGTGCCTACCAGGCTGCCTGAGTAGCAGATGCCTTACAGGCAACCTGACTGGTTGACACCTTTTCATAGGCGTCCTGACTGGTTGATATAATTTCTTAAGGCAGTGCCAGTAAGGGTTGACTGATGGAGTGCTGCTCACATTCTCTGAGCAATGCTCTTGTCTGGACTTGTGCTTAGGCAGGTCCTTATCAAACTGATTAACCTTGATACGCATCACACAGTCAGGAAGTTGCGCATCTGCCTCAAGGGTTTGTGCCTGCTCAGCTTATGCCTCAGAGGTATCCACCTGGAAGGTAATGCTTGGATCCCTCACTGGCCTAAATGAACACCTAAACTCCAAATTATTCTCCCTCCCTCACTCAAAACCACTGCTTAATGGCTGGATCTTTAAAAGCCACTAACTGACCTTGCAGCTTTCAGCTTTCCCCAATAGCAGATAGCCCAACCATGATTTCTCAAATGTACCTAAACACTAAAATTGTCTTATTTGCTTGGAATGGAAGAAGGATAATCTTGTAGCTGGAATGCTTTCAGGCTCCTGGAAGTATTTTAACAGCAAGATTATTTACACTGTTGACTTTCACTGGACCTGGGATCTTACAGCTGAGATGCTTTCGGAAGAAGTGTGGTTTGATTGACAAGACCCTCCTACCCTCAATTGGTTTCAGACCTCCTTCAACTATGGTGCACGCGTTCATTTTGTTTTTTCTCCCCCTCAAAAAAAAAAATTATGTATGAACCAACTATAGGATCACACTACGATCTTGACCTCACATGCACACTTCTGGTCTTATTTGATGACTGCGATGTTAGTCTGTGCTTCTTATGCTCCAACATCACTTGTCCTTTTTTTTGTTAGATGATTACAAATAAACAAAATTCACTGACATGGTACACTGCAAACTAGAGGGGCTATGGGAGCAACACAATTTTGCACTTTTTTCTTTTTTTGGTAAATTCATGTGGATAGAGAAACATTTTACTACCACTTGTTATGTTTTATTTGTTTTTAACTACTTACCAAAAGGCATTTTCTTTGTTAGTTTTTAAAAACAATTCAGTTTTAACTTTACATACTGGTAGGTGTATGTGAATGTTCCACGTCTGCTGGTAAACAAAACTGTTTGTTGGAATATGAGGGTAGGGGTGGGGGGGGGATAAAAGTGCCTTTCTGAGGGATGTCTGTATAGTGCAATAACAACCCTTTGTGAATGTCAAGGTGGATGCAAAAGCAATTCTGATGGGTTTTATGGGTGGGATTTACTTTTATACTTTGAGTCAAGTTTAAAAGTAAGTCCACTAGCACTACACTCTCACTACCTGGTATAAGCTTTTAGAACAGCTGGTATCATAAATATATATATATATCCCAGAAATATCTATTATGGGGTGGGGGGGAGAAAACCTTGTACTCTGCTGTACTGTAATCCTTACATTGCTTTCTTGACCCAGAGTTGTATCCTAAAAACTGTGACCTGGAATGCAAGTATTATGTACACATTTTCAAAGACCCATTGTGAAAGCCATCTGCAAATTCAGAAGTCTTTATTTTTTGGCACAAAATGTCCTGTTTATTTATTTTTTATTTATACATGTTTTTTTATTTATTGTGTAAATGTTACGGTGTTGACACAAGGAAATGTTCAATTCCGATCACCTTTTTGTATGTAATGTATTTGGGTTAAATGGGGACAAAAATAAAATTTATTGAAAGTATCTTAATTTGCCCTCATTTTTGCACATACAAAGATTCATGATTTTATTTTTCGAAGGCCTGAAGATAAATTTCATAGTGTTGTAAGGTGTTCACTAAATGTTAGCAGTGCATGTGATTGCATGAAAAGTGCACCTTCATGAAATGCCTCTCCCATAATACTGACAGTATTGCACTTCATGCATTTTGGTTGTTTACTGTTTGAGATGCAAAGTGTGGCAATACTGTCTGTTACACTTTGGCCAATAATAGCTCCTTATTCTTTTGGACACCAACATTACCTTCAGTTGTTTTCACATACATTTGAAATAATCATCTGAGATGTTACCTAAATCAAAAATTACCTGAAAAAACATGTATCATAAAATGGCAGCCTTGATAAGGCCTGTAAAGGGTAGTTGGACACTGTTCAGTGTGGGTTGATTTATACTTGGAATTTCAATGTGCACTTTGGGCCTGTCCCTTCACTTTTTGTTAAGCCTATTGAGTGGATGCCAGAAACATTTTTTATGGTATTTAAGTTCACTGTGGCTGACAACACACACTCCTTGTGCTCTGACAATAAATACAAATGTTAAGGATTGGTAATTGTCAGCATAGCGTTAAAGAAGTCTTGTAATATGTTGAGATATACTTTGACATCCTGACAAATGTGCCAGTTGTGTTGGCAAGAACAAACATTGATACATTTATACATACATTAAATTTCACCTGATTAAGATTTTGCAGCTGTACAAAAAATGTATTTAAAAGCATCGACTTTATGTGAGAGCACACACACACACACACACACACACACAAATTCACCTCTCATGTCAATGCTTGCTTTCCTAACTCTGGTATGTGCTACTGGCCACAAATGACATCGCACTGGACGCTGTTGTGGTTGTTGCCCTAGATCTTGTGTTTTTCTAAAGGAATTTGCCATTTTGTTTTTCTGAAATATATGAAAAACCACCTGCAGGAGGTGGATTCATGGTCTAAGCAACCATTGTAAGCCAATGTAATAATGTTTTTCATGGACACAGTGGAGTCTTAGACCAGATCTGCTTCATTCTTTGTTGTTTACATACAGGATCATCTAAACATTACATAAGGAGTGAGACAAAGAGATATAAGAAAATAAGCAATTAATGGGTTACAATATCATGCATTTCAACATGTAAGCAACTTTTTCATACACATACCCTTAGCAAAAACAAAACATGTGCAATCTGAGAAGCTTTCATTTGTTATGATGTACTGTTCTTCTCGACCATGCACACAGTCAGAGAGGCAGTGAGGGCCATGCCACCTTGTTAGTGGACTGTCTTGTTTTGCATGAGAGTGTTTGTGTATATACAAAAGAAAATAGCCAATATATAGATCGGACCCACATTGCAGCTATGCTGTGAAACCCATGGAGACATTGCAGAAGAGAGGAAGAAAGAGGATGAAATGTCAAGTTTCTCACCTGATTGCAGAGTGGAAACTGGGGCAGCAGCTAGAGATCACAAGACTGCTTTACTGTGACTCTGAGGTCAAAATGTGCTGATTCTACATCTCTGATTGCAGCATGGGGCTTTCAGCTTAGTACAGATGTGTAAATGACAATCTCTAGTAATAAATTCTTCCTGAATTTTCTATGGCAACACTCCAACAACATGCCTTTATGCACTTAAAACCCAGTACAAGCTTTAGGTGTGAACATTCAGCATATACCTGAGTGATTGTTGTGTTTTTGTGCCGTGTGATAATTTTCCAGTGTTGCTGTATTCCTGGATGTCAACAGTCTTTAAAATGACATGACATGACAGAAAGAATCATATGGATATGAGATCCAGATTGTAAGAAAGTAGAAATTTGCATTTAACGAGATACTATATAGTTGTTCCACTTGGCGCAGGAAGACATGGTGTTGCCACCCATATGACTTCATATGTTTTCACAGTAAGTCACCCACACACTCTGAAATGACTTCCTATGGAAAGCTACACCTGTAACATTGAGGTCAGGGATAGTATACTGTGCAGTAAGCTTGTGACACAACCTCTAAAACCTGTGCCCTTGACCCTTAAATATCAGTGTTTTATGGTTTGTACAAGATAAATAGTAGTAGTAGTAAAAATAGTATAAGATAATTATCTATACTTTTTTCTTAAATTGATTTCAAATAAATAAGATTTCGTTTTTTGATGTTTAAGTTACATCTTTATATTTGAACGATAATTAATGTAGAGTATAAAGCCAAAACAGAACTGATGCAATTACAAACTCCCTTCCCCGTCATGTTTGTCTTGAATAACTTGTTTTAAACGGCTCCCGGGCCAATCCCAACTGTGTATAAACAATAAAGCCATAAACTATTAAGCAGGCTTTCCTTTCTCATCACTCTATCATTAACATTTAAACAGCAATGTTAAATGTCAGTCAATCCAATCAATATCAATGCAGTTTTTATATGATAGAACCACATTTGCGTAGTTGCAGTCTTTGCAAGTATCTTTTGTTTTCTGACCAACCATTTCTGACAGCCGATGCCGTTTTCCCTTATTGTTTTTACTCTTATGTTTACGTTTCTCCATGAATATTCATTAGACAATGAAGATGTTTCCTCCAGTCCTCCCACATCTGTTTATCGTGCTCCACTTACATGCATTGTTTTTTGTCAGGCTGATCTATTCACTATTTGCATGGCGGAAAATAAAATGTGTTTTTTATTAGGTAACTTTTGAATTTGTTTGACTACTGTGCATGGGGAAGCATGTCTAAGTGTTTGTAATGCTCACATTTTTACACTGCTTTGTCATTTAAGAGTTACAAGGAACGGTGTTTTTAAAGAACACTTGAAATGATCGTGATCACATGACGAGGTCTTTTTACTTTGTGGTTTTGTTTTTTCCTTCACATTTACAGAAAAGAAAATCTATTACTGCTGTGATCAGAAACATTTTTGAAGAAGGGAACGTGATGGAGGACAAAGTGGGTGGCATGGAAAAGGAGACAAAGGAGGAGATGTCCTTCCCTTCCTCTGTTTCTGATTCGCTGACCCTTGACCACATCTTTTTCTGGCTGAGATGTGTTTGTGTTGGCTCCTTCATGCATGATCCCGCTGCTGATGTCAGAGGCCCACCCTTTACGGCTACAATGAGTGTATCACACACACTTCTGTACGTCATTCACCAATCCTACAGGAACTGTGTTTCCTTTTATGAGCTCTGTTTCCCATTAAAACCACAAAGCAGAATGTCATCCACTCTGAATCAGCTAGCGCCACTGTGATTCAGTAAAGAAGTCATTTATAAGACTACTAACTCTAACTCTGGGCCAGTTATCAAAAACATTTTAACAGATCTACCCAGCATTTTAAAGCTTTGAACACATCTTACAGACTCACACTTTGTCTCTCTATTAAAATGTAAATAATACTGAAAGGAAAAAGAATGACATATGTGGTCCATCTACATGGACTCACTCAGTTTAGTGTTGGTGGGTGGGTAGAATCAGATGCAACTTCAGGAAAGCCGTATGCAGGCATCCAGTCTTAGGTACTGTACTTGCTGGATTGTCTAAGATAAACTCTATGTTTAAATCTCTTCTTGTGCCTTTGCTGTTTGTGATTTCAGCTAAAAAAGTTATTTTGGCCTACAAGACTTCCTATACTTAATTCAAAATATTCCATATACAGATGGAAGTCTTTGGAACCTATTGAAACATTTATTGTATCTCCTGTTATTCTGCAGTGTTTTTCTTCTTTCTTGGGGTTCCAGCTTGGCAAATTATTCATCCGCACTAATGATCACCCACAATATATCCTGCTGTGCCACCAGAACATGAAACAGCACACAAACCAAAGCCATTGCATCAGGAAGTCAAACATCTGGAGGGAGCCAGATGAGGGGAGAGATGAAGAATTCAGCCAGACATCTAACGGCTGTGGGACAATTTTACCTAATTAGTAACTTCTGTTTTCTCTAGAGCTTTCTCTCTCCATAGCCCCCATCAGTGTGTGTGTGTGTGTGTGTTTGTGTGTGTGTGAGAGAGAGAAGCCATTGTAATGCTCTTTCCTCATATGAATTCCAGCCAAGGCCACAAGGCAAGGCCTGTGTGATTGTGTGTAAGTAGGTTTTTGCTTGCTTCCTCTCAGGAACAAGCGTTTCTGAGTCATTTACATCAGTTTCATCAGGCCTGTTCCCGTCCCACGACTCGCTGTTCAGACCTGGTGCATCCTAAGGCATTGTTCAATTTTACAGATTCATTTCCCTGATAGATTTTTTTTATCTTTATGACTTTCCCATCCACCACCTTAACACAATAATTCATGGCTCTCTCAGGATGCATGATTTCTTCACACAAAAATAATCCCAGTTTGTTCACAAAATCTCAGGTGTCACTCACAACCTAGCTTCCTTCTGTTTTCCCCATTTTAGACCTCACTTTTAGTTCTTTTCAGAAACGTAGAACAGTTTTCCCCAAAATGATCTGCAAAATATTCTAAAGCTCCGAAATTTTGCTCTTAGTAAGCTGAGAAAGGTTTAACCACTAATTTTACTATGAGGAAAAATGTTGATAAAGGGGCTTCCCAATTTGTTATCTATTCAGCTACACCTCCAGAGTTTTAAAATCTAAATACAACATGGCTGTAGCCCTCAACAATACACACAGTGTATTTTGTAGTTGCTGTTTTTTTATATATGTATATACAATGTGCTCCATATATTATCTGTTTAGTACCTCAGCCACAGCCACAACCATAATATTTTCACCTCAGTGTGCAGGTTTCATAATCTTACTATCCCCAATATGACTGGCAGTCAATCATAACTCATAAGTGACTGCCAGTCAATCATAACTCATGGCATGTGGCTGACAAACTTCTACATTTTCTATATTGGGTTTGTTGTGTGTTGAAAGCACTTTAAAGTCAATTCTAGAAATTTAATCGACAACCAATAGTTAATAGTCAATTCTATCTTTTCACAGATGTTATACGTTTGTTATTGGCGATAAAAAGAACAAACTCACAGCAACATGACAGCATGGCACTGCTTAGAATGATGTACAACTACAGCAGATTTTAAATGACTGTAGCTACATGGCTTCTGGTCATAGAAGACTGTAAACAGCCTAGAGCAGGGAAGTGCTTCAGTCTTATGATACTGGTGTGCTGGTAATGCCAGAATAACTGTCCAGATGGGTTTCAACTCTTTGAACACAGAGCCAAGTGAAAATTGTAGCTGTCCTTCACTTGCCTGTGAGTGAAGTGCATCTGTGCTTGTGTGTGTGTGTGTACATGCGTGGGCATGCAGTTGCTAGAACTACACACTTAGGTATATATATAATCAAGCCAAGTGTACATGTGAGAACAGACAGCAAAACTATTTATAGAGTTGAAAAGTCATGGGGGGCTATGGTGTGTTTGTTGTGCTTCGTGGAAAGATTAACTATGAGTATGTTACATCCTGTCCTGCACGCACGCACGCACACACACACACACACACCCACACACACACATACACACATAAATGCTTTTCCTGTTTGTTAGGTGCAGAGGAAGCCAGACATGGTGTCCACACAACAACAAACATTTTTAGACAGCAAAAAAAAAAAAAAAAAAAAGAGCTGAATGATGTGAATGCTCAATTAACATCTGAATATTTACTTACTGTATATATTGGCAGTGGACTACTTTTATTTTTTTCAGTCATCTGATTTTCTTTGTCAGCTTTCCAATGAGACTGCATTTTTCACCTTTTTGGAAAGAGCGTTTCTGCACCCTTTAATTTTGTGTGCGAGACACCATGTGTGAGAGACTGTTAATCCACTAATGTCTTTGGTAGGAAAAGACTTTGCTGACAAGACAGAAAAGTATACAGCCTGGAAACAGATGGCCTGAAGACAGTGATGCAGAGGTGCACTGACATTCCAGATTAAATTTTCTAAGGGGATTTGACAAGACTCAGTATGGTAAACTAATGATTGCTCATATCCTTATAGGCAGCAATAATCAGGCAAGAGACCAAATGTAGTCAAAATGACTTTTTAAAAGTGGCAGCAGGAACAACATCTCTAAAGGACAGTTTTATTCATTTTATTCATTATTCATTATCCTTCATTCCAATAGTAAGAGTTTTATTGTTTTCACTACATTTGCTTGGTCATCAGTCATCATCACTGACATCAGCAGTGAAAGTGAGGTTTAGTATATAAGCAGCACCAGCAGGTGATCAGACCACACAATAATAATGTGATAGGAAGCATGATCAAACAGACAACTCATCTGCAGATGAATGAGATCATTAAAAATGGACAGATCAAACGTTTTTCCAGTCACATGACAGCTGGTCAAAGGTCAGTCATTGGTGAGCTGAACCGCTCACATGACCAACACAAAAACTGAAAGCATGAATGAGCACTGTCCTGAAAGGACAAGTGATGTAGTGATTTGTCTGCTTTAACCAGTTTTCCTACATACAGAAAAAAATAATCATCATCATCATGACAAACATCCTGAAAATCCTGAAGCCATAACTGAGTATCTGTTTTGTCCCACATCAAAATTGAACGAGTAAGTAAATGGATCACACATTTGACCTCAGAGATCAAAAAATACTTTCATTTCATATCCATTTAGCTCATTATGGGAAACCCCATGTGACTACTGGGTCATGTGGTTCAATCACATATCCTATAATAAATACATTGGAAATTATTTCTAACTTCCATAGTGTGGTTTTGGAACATTTTCATGTGAGAACAGGTCAAATTATTGTAGAAGTGTGATACACATACAAACATGGGGATTTTGTGTAGAAAAATTACCTAAAGGTCTCAAATTAATCTCTTTAGGGGCATAATTACTCTTATCCCTTATCCAGCAGCTCACACGATCACAAAGTTAGATTGAGGCCCAGTTAAATGCTCCCCCATCAAGTGTTTTGATAAATCTCAAGACAAGCCTTTTTTCTTTGCACCATACAATCTCTGAACACTACTTTCTCTGTTTGACAATCAAGACACTGAAAAGCCTCCTACTACAAGTATGTTTGAACTCCAGTCTGTACATTGTAGAATAAGCGCTTGTTGTTGGACAAGGCACCCTGGGCACTCTTTCACATTTCAATGGACCACTGTGTGCTGTGTCCATTTTTATGTGGGCGATGTTTGAAAAAACCCAAGAGGCTTTATTAGGTCCTAATTATAAGTCAAGACTTGGTGGAAAAATGCATCTGACATCATATATATTCATATTTCAAACACTTTTTTTTTTTTTTACCTCTGACACTGTTCCACTTCCCCTTTTGTCTTTCAGCATTTCTCTTTTCTGTCCTTCACAAATCCAAACAAACATTAGTGCTAAAGAGAGATTCCAGACCAGACTGAGTGATAATAGGGGAATTCCCACACTGTGGATCATTTGACATGCAGATGCTCACACACACACAAATACACATACACCAAGCCACATTTCCCCATGACACAAAGTTCAGCTTAGATAAAAAGCTGAAGTTAAAATAATATGTCAGATTATTAGTCAAGATGTATTTCTGCATTAACTGTATATCTTTTCAAAAATGAAGGGCAAATGTTTGATTTACAACACGGGAAGTACCGGCAATGTAATTCCCCTACATACACACAGGTATTTAGAGACAAGAGACAAAGCATATTTATGAGACAGCAGCAACTTTCTAGTCTGGTTCAAGGTACACCAACATGATTCATGTTTATTGATATGGCTCAGTGCCCTATGCCTTTACAAACTGTGGGAGTGCATTTTAAAAACTGACTTAAAAACAGAATTGACTAAAGCCAAAAATGACAAATGGTGGTCCTTAGGAAAACATTCTACTTTTCCATGTATGAATCAAAGACTAAGGTAAGATGACAAGAGCATACATAAAGAGATAAGAAGAATTTAATCTAATCCAAGAGGAATGAGGGGATAACCCACAGCATGACTGACTGACTAGAAGGAACCTCAGCCACCGTGATAATGGGATTACTCTGCTATATTTCAAGCTGTCCTGTGCTGACAGCTAGAATAGTTGTATGACTTTGTTTACTACGGAAGAGGTCTTCGACGCTGTGAGCCCCTAGAGCTGAAACCATGATGAATGATATTGTGATATCTCTCCCCCAACTATCCCGACTTTAGTCTGAGAAATTGGATACTGCAGATCTTATGCATGCAATCTATCATTGCAGTGCAACAGCTAATGTATAAGCTAATTCTTATGGCTTGTTTATGATAAACTGTTAAATGAGCGTATCTTGTTCAAAATGATCCAATTAAAACTACCCATGACCAATGTCTAAAAAATGTGGAATTTGAGCTGAGCCAGATGTGTTTAAGTCAGCTGTTGATGGTCGGCAAATATCTCCACACCACAGGCTGCTTCTGAAATCACCATGTCTCATTTTCTATTCTTCTGTCTTTTAAATACTGAACATGTGACACCTTGGTAGAACTGTGCTGGTAACAAAGGTAAAATATAACTTGCAGGTGAGTGATTGATAAAGATTTTTTTTGTTTTGTATGTAATGTAATGTGTGACTCCTCTGGCTCTGCGATGTCTAAAGTCAGCTAACTGACTTACTATCACAGCCATCGGCTATGCGTCAAAGGTTTTCTACCATTAACCACCAGGTTATACCAGGCCTGGTATCGCTATATCAACCACACCCCTGGGTTTACATTTTATTGTTTTTAAATTAGTTCAAGGCTGACTTTAAGTACAGCTAAAGGCTGTTGTTGGTTTGAGAGAAAGGAACAACATTATTGTTACCAGGAAAATTGTCCCCTGGATGATTCAGGTTAAAGTAAAAACCAACTATTAAGCGTTCTGAAAAAAGAAAACAGAGACAATGTCCAGCACAATAACAAAGGGTCAACTTAAAATGATAAATGGATACGACCTACAGGAATCAATATCCCATTACTAGTGGTTTTAGCACAGGGCAGTTTTCACTGGTGTGCCTAAGTTTCTATAACTCTGACTTTATTTCTAACAGCACGTACAATATTGACACAGGGAAATTTTAAAAGGAGCACTAGACAAGTCATGCTGTTGTTTAATAATGTGGTAAACAGCTGTCACATAAAAAAGTGAGTGTGGAGGAGTGACAACAATAGTTCTTTTAGTCAGCAAAACACCCAACTACCCAGCTCTGGATCTCCCCTCCACATCCTCCTCTGCTTTTCATTACATCCTTTGATGTATTTCAATAAACTGTGGGACTGTCCCACAAGTGCCGCCTTCATAAGAACAACATACTGTGTGGATTCATGATCAATTTCTGAATAAGGGGACCCTAGAAAACCATGCCTCACAACTGAAAAATGTGTGTGTGTGTGTGTGTTTGTGGAGGTGGGTGTGTTTGTGTATAGGTGAAACTAAAATGAGAAGTTAGTTTATCTTGAAAGACGCAAAGGTTTCTTTTCTTTACTTTGTGGGGTTTACCTCTTTTCCTGTAATCTTGTCAGGGTTAACCAATGTGCAATTCCCTGTTTAAACCAAAACAGTGGGTCTGAAAGATAAATACTGAAAGATCATGGTATGTAATATAACATTTAAAGAGTAAAAGAGCTGAAAGGCTAAGTCTAAAGGCAATCAAAACAGCTCATATCGCAGTGCTTATCTGAACAGAGACTAAAATACAGCTAGCTGTAAATAGCCAAAGTTTGCAGAGTGGAGTTTTTATAGTGGATGACAGATAAGTCTGGTATTTTGTGCTATAAACATCTGCTGAGGTTGTTTGGCCATAAAATGTTATTACTGTTTTCATCTCTAATGTATTCTCACATGGGTTTGTATGACATGTTAAAACGCACACATTTTCATTTTATATAAAACAGTGGTTCCTTCTCATTTTAAATTCCTGTGTGTTTTTTAAATGTTTAGGACAATTTAATATGGGTTTCAGTTTCCCCATTCACCATTTAGTTTGTGAATACACACTTAGCTCTAAGTGAAGATTACAGAGCTTCCAAGGAATGAGAAGAGGGAAATGAAAGGATAGTCAGTGAGTAACAGAAACTAAGTATCACAGTAATATTGTGAAAAATTTTAAGGGAAGTCTGAATGTCAGCCAATCCAAATTAGCTCCTCAGAACCAACAGGTGGCTTGGCCTGTTCAGTTTATTGCAAACACTGAAATCACAATATTCTCCAAACAGAGAGTGATTCGCAATTTCCTCAAAGTACACTTTCTTGCACTTTAGTCAGTTAAAACCTCATTTGAACTATGAAACTAATTATGAAAGTAGGGAAATTTCAGATTAATAAATCTTTTATATTAGCTTTGCATATTTCTTCAGGCAAATATCAAGAATGTCGGATTACACTATATGTGGGTTTAAGTGTGCGTAGGTACTTTGCAATAACAATTATTACACTGTTGTCTACAAACCACTCAGAGACAGTGCCATGGAAACCACTTTTTGGAAAATAAAAACTGAAAAGATTATTGGAATCATTTCCGCCTCCTCGTACTAATTATCATACTCTAGTAAATGATTAGTGATTAGTTATTTTATTTTATTGTTCATCTGCAAAGCTTGGTATTTACAACCAACCTGATATGTAACACTGTTAATTGTTTCATGTAATTAATGGACTGAAAGACAGCACAGAGGCACTAATTGTAGCAGCACAAGAACAGGCCCTGAGCACAAGATCGATAGAGGCCGGGGTCTACCACACCAGACAGGACCCCAGGTGCAGGCTGTGCAAAGATGCCCCTGAGACAATCCAACACATAACAGCAGGTTGTAAGATGCTAGCAGGCAGGGCATACACGGAACGCCATAACCAAGTGGCCGGCATAGTGTACAGGAACATCTGTGCCGAGTATGGGCTGGAGGTCCCAGGGTCAAAATGGGACACACCTCCAAAGGTGGTGGAGAATGACCGAGCTAAGACCCTGTGGGACTTCCAGATACAGACCGACAAACTGGTGATGGCTAACCAACCGGACATAGTAGTGGTGGACAGCAGAAGAAGGCCATAGTGGTAGATGTAGCAATCCCAAGTGACAGCAACATCAGAAAGAAGGAACATAAGAAGCTGGAGAAATACCAAAGGCTGAAAGAAGAGCTAGAAAAGATGTGTAAGGTAAAAGCAACAGTGGTCCCCATGGTAATCGGCACCCTCGGGGCTGTGACCCCCAAACTGGGAGAGTGGCTCCAACAGATCCCAGGAACAACATCAGAGATCTCAGTCCAGAAGAGTGCAGTGCTAGGAACAGCTAAGATACTGCGAAGAACCTTCAAACTCCCAGGCCTCTGGTAGAGGACCCGAGATTGAGGAAGACACACACACCACCCATAGCGGTGAGAAAGGAAATAATAGATATAGATGATATATTCTCATCTAGGTTAAATGTTCAGTTATGGCTGTTGAGCATCTCTGTAAGGCTGCTTTCAGTAGAGGTTGTCATTCATTAATTTCTTCCCACTAGTGCAGTACTTAAAAGTGACTCCTGTGGAATTTATAGTTCGTTATAGTGTCAACTCAGCCTATCTTAATGACATGTCCTTGCTCATGCAGTGTGACCACACACACACACACTCAAACGCAGACTGTCTGCATTTAGAACAACTGTACAGCTCTGGGTCTGAGAATGAGATGTACACACAAAAACAACAGCAAATGCCTAAGATTACTGAAGTCAAAGCACAGACTCTGCATACTTACTCTTAAACATGCAAATACTGACCTTGTTGTTTTAACCATGAAACAACGAAGAATCGCATAGTATCACATAACTTCTTGCACAGGCACTCACACTTACACATGCATGCACCAATATTTATAACTATCTATCATCAACTCAGTAATTCATGCTGCTGTACACTGTCACAGTGAATAAATCAAATCAAATCAAATCAAATAAAATAAAATAAACAGGTGAGGGAATGCTGATGTGGCCTCTGAATAAAAGTACAAACCTGTAAATATGAAGTTTAGTTCTGGTTCCAAACCACTGAAACCACAATTTGTCTCCTAGAAATTACTTTCTGAATAATGCAGAATGTGTCTTCATCTGTCTGACATGAATTGGCTTTAGCACTAACCACAGATGGGAGTCTGGATGGGAACCCCAGAATCTGGTGTCGAAGTGTTACGCTTTGTACTCCCACCATGCACCCCTATCACCTTCCAGTGACTCCAGTGCGGTACATAGTTGTAGCACTTCACTGAGTCAAAAATACTGCATGTTGCCTCTGAATATAATCTAGTCCATGATTGTGTTTGCCAGTACAACGTAATTTGGAAAAAATTACTTATTATTACTATATAAATGTAATTTCTATGAGACAGGACTGAAAACAGGCCTTTAGATGCTTGACCACTGATTATACTAGTGTTGTACCCATTGACCGCTGTTTCTGCTAGTTACACAAACACCTGACTAGGGAGTCAGCTATTATGAATGTAGCTGCCTAGTTACTTTCAAGAAAATATTAACAGACCATGAAAACAAGGTGAAACCAGTGTAGCTGAAAAACTTGTTTTAAGGCAACTTCCAGAAATAACTTTTAAACATACATATTTCTTTGGTCATTCTGAATGTTAAAAATGTTAATATTCCTACCCGGTTTTGTAGCTGACAATATATTTGCATAGTGTGATGCATTTTTTTATTTTAGCATTTCTTATCGGCATCAACCTTAAACTTAGTAACACACTGTAAATGTCCAGTCATTTTTATACCACTTTATTTCCAGTGAACTCTCACTCTACAGCCCCCATGTCACACTGAAAAAAGAAAAGGGTGAATATGTATGACATTACTGTCATCTTCCACCCACTAGCACGCAAACAAACACACACACACACTCAGACACAAAATGAGGCTTTAGTACATTACAGGATGTGTTGCCATGGTAATACGGCAACCCATAATCACACTGTGAGTGTGTGTCTTGATGAGTCACCCTGTGCTAATCCATATTCATATCCTCTGAGTCCTTATTTCGCCTGCATGTGTGTTCATTTGGATGTGTGTCTGCATGTTTTAACATGTGTAGCTGATGAGGATATATTTCAGATGATAAATAAATCATTGCACTCGGTCAAACGTCAGGTGCATTTCTCACATTGAAGTCATGGATTGGTGTCTGTGTGCATTTGTATAAACGTGTTTGTGAGAAAAAGACAATGAGATAGTTATTTTGTTGAGAAGTGTCCCCAATGTTTTGTTTAGTGACCACCTGCTTGTTTCTTGCTCCGCGTCATTCTCATTGTCTCTGTCTCAGTTGCTGATGTATTTTCCAGAAACGAGGTCCCTGCTATCTCATCCTGGGGGTCCTCCCCCTTGCTGAGAGTCGTTTAGGCCCAGGTGTAATGCTCAAAACAGCAGCTTGGAAAATCCTGTTTTTGGTACCAGTGTGTAGCACAAGCAAAAGACCCTTTTAGACATGCACCTCATTATGTAAATATGCTACCAACTTTTAGTCTCATGTAAAGCAATATCTTATAAGGTCAGGCCTTGTTTAATTTCATAGTCATTTCACTTTCAAAATCTGAATGTAATGCATCTAAATGATGTAAGCAAGAAATATTGTAAATGAGCCAATCTCAAGCTGTCAAAGTGATTAGATCAGTGATTAGTGATTAAAGCCAGTAAACCTTCAGGTTCTTACTTAAAAGGACTTTTGCCTGAATTTTGCATGTTCCAACATGCCACATGCTAACTGCCTGTTGACATGCAGTTTCTTAACATTCACCGCTGTGAAAGTTTCTAGGTAGATATTTGAAGTGTTTAATTATTGCATTCATTTCCTTAAGTCCAGGCCTCCTGCAGCCATCAGCACTCTTTACCCCATACTGTTTTATTACTCAAGAGGGAGTATGTGGGTGTGTATTAGTGGGGTTAGTGTTATCTGTGTGTTTGTATTTAACACTTTCAGAGTGAATCACGAGTCTGGCCTCATGCAGGGTTGATGATCTATGGTGAGCTGGTGTGAAGTCGTCACAGCTACTTTTCTGGCAGCTTGAAACGTGTGAAACCGCGGGTCTGAAACGGAAATCACAAGTTATTGTTTTAAAGGGCAGCTATACATTTTCAGATACTGCCAAACTGCAGTCCAGTGAAGACTAACAAAAACTGAGCTCCTGAGCTAGGTTCTGGAATGGGAATTTTATGTTCTGGCTATAATAGCTGCTTCGCTGTCCATGTGAATATACTGGAAAATGTCAAGTTTTGATTCTCTACAGTTTGATGAATATGCACTTTATACAAAGACATGTTTTTATATCAAACAATAATTTTCATTTAGAACTTCTTTTGTAGAAACCAAAAATCAGTTTCTAAACTAAATTATGTAAAATATGAATTAGCAAATAATCAGATGTGGATATGTCACAATATACTAATGGACATGATATTGAAGCATAATACAATGATTTAAGATACACCCTGAACAGTTACAGGATAAGAAACATGAAACCATCTGAAAATATTTCATATTCACTATGTTCACCTTGTATTTTTACCCATAACTGGAATCAGTTCCATTTACTCAGAAGGTTATTCTTCAGCTGATGCAAGTGCTTCAGGGTAATACAGAAGAATATCTAATCTCAGTGTTGGTAAGATAATAAGGGTGATAGTGCCCAAAAGCACAGTGATGTGCTAAGGTTACTCTGAAGGAAAGCTTTTTATGATCTAAGTATTCTCACCAGCTTTATGAAGACGGCTGGTGAAGACTATTTGCAAGTTCCGTAAGAAGAGGGACAATAAAAAAGATGACTATGAGTCACATAAAACTGCCCACTGACAATAACACTTTCCACCTGACAAGACTAAACACCCACAATACTTAGAAGTAGTCAAATAGCTGAGGTGAAGCAACTTCTTACTGTGTATTGTTGGTCTAAGATGGGAGGGTGTGGTAAAAATTAAGTAACATGTTTGTCAAGAGTGACTTCATAATTTGCAGAAACATTAGTGCCTCTGTTAGAGTTCATGTTGTCATTCCATGTACTATATAACAACATGACCTCAGTGTTATTATAATGGGATAATTGTTGCTAACTTGTGCCTGTGTCGTGGAAATTTCTTTAAGTTTGAGAGTTGCTTGCATTCTAGTCATGAAACTTGTGGTTTTCGTGTGACTAGACAAGAATAAAAAGATGGAAGTCCTTGTCCAAAACCAGAAAAAAACATGACTGTTGAAAGTATTGCAGAACCCTCAATGAAAGGTGATATAAAACTTGACATCTGAGCTGCAGCTGGACATTTGCTGCTTTGTTCAGAACAGCTTGTTCTTAGAAGAAGACAAAAGAAAAGGGAGAGCTATAATCCAGTTGCTATAGCAGCTGTAACTTGGTCAGTAGGATGCAACTGTATGTGCAGTACATGTTGCACTCACACTGAACTGACGTAGGTATTGTACGTAAATTTTACCGATACTGAATCATTACACACACACATGCACTATTATAAATGATTGTATTCATAGAAACGTATATTAGCTTTGTGGCTTTAAGTATTTTGTAAAAAAAACACATTACTCACATTGGTCGATATGTTTGTTAGTTTAGCATCCATGAACAGTCAATCACACAGTATGCACATTGTGTGTTAGTCATATCCAACACCAGAGAATGATTAACAGTCAATGAAAGTAATACATTAGCCTGCTCATCCCATTCTACAGGAGCCTCTGGTTTATTTATCAGCTGATGAGGTTTGGCTCAGGTGCAATAAACAAGGACTGACCCTCTGCCTGCTGCAGTAATGACTTGACCTCTACAATAACCAACCATCGACCAACAACAACACAATACCATTATATCCTTCACATAAAGACTGACAGTTAACACATACAATATTTTAGATTTAATGAATAATAGGTCTACCTAAAGAAGTCCAGCTAACTTCAGTGTATTTGAGAAATGCCTAATTAATCTCAAACCTGGTATTAGCTAATTTGTTAACTTCCTTTCCCACACTTGACTAATCATGCTCTTCATCTTTATATGACCCAAATGAAGCAGAGAGCTAAGCTAATTTGTGGTATGAGAGCAGTCAGAGTGAAAAGTACAGTTGCAGGCTAGAAAAGCCATATAATAAAGCTGAGGGAAAAACATGCAATAATTACCAATGTCACTGTGAAAATATTATTGTTATGGCCCCAAATATAATTAATAATTGAAGTAATGTGATTCTCCCCGTAGGGAATCACCCTGTGAGAGTAACAGACATGTAATCAATACAGTCTTCAGCAGAAAGACGTCATTCGTCTGTTGTCAGAGCGGATCTACGCAGGATGAAAATTAGGTTAGAAAGAATCTCGATTGCCAATGTGCATTCCTTTATTGGAGACAGTACAGCAGTGTGTCGCTCCAGTTCTAATTGAATAGCTGGCTATAACAGTATCCTTGCATTTCTGAATAAGCAGATATTGAGGCACAATGATCTGTCACTGGTGAAGGAATAGATGTTGCCGCAGAGCATCCTCGTGTTTGTGAATATATTCACATTTTCCTAGGAGCGCAATCAAAGGAATCTGCAATGTATTTTTGAGTCTTGAACTGAGATTAGCATTTCTTCACACCAAGGTCAATAAAATCTAACTGCATATCTGTGGGGATAGTTTGAAGCTCATCTACAGGTCTGAAAATTGTTTTGTCTTATTTTAGATGAGGAGGTAGCAAGGGAGGCATGAATGAGGGAGTACATCCTACCTCTCTCAGCATGCCAACGAGTGAGAGCAAGTAAAGGGAAGATACCAGGGGGAGGAGGGCTATATAATAGCTTCCTTTACAAGCAGCCAGCTGACCATCCATGCATTTAGACACAGACAGGCAGTTCCCAGAGGTACTTCTTTGGTGAATAGAAATCAGATGCTAGGATGCACAATTTCAGCCCAACCCTTTTCTCTGTCTCCATTGCTCCCTACTGTCTGTCTCTTCTCTCCTACTCTCCTCTCTTGATGCTTTTTCAAAACAAACAGGGAATATAGTGATGGAGTAAGCAGCAGCAGAATACCAAAGAGAAGGCAAAAACATGGAGAGAGAAAAAGAGAGAGAGGGGAAAGATAGAGCAGTACAATGACGTCACAGCTCAGATGTGATCTGCCTTCATAACGGGTTACCACAACACCTGCCATCCTCTCTCTGCTATCATCCTCTGGCTAATGGATCAGCGCATTCTTAATGCATTTCATTCATTACAAATTTAAAGGAATACCTTGCAGAAAAATAAATGTGGACTAATACATGAATGGGAACATGACCATTATAATATCATAGCAAGAAGCTCAGAGAAGCCACACTGTACACTACATTGCAATCAGTCGATTTACAGTCAAGCCCAATGCATTTCAGAGCCGTTAAAGTCTAAATGTAGTTCCTGTTATCTTATAGCATTTAGTGCCAGAAGATGGTTATTATGCACATTAGTAAACCATTATTAGACATCACTCCCTTTGCTTTCTTTCTCATTCTCACCCTTTTCTTTTCTTGCTCTTCAGATTCAACAGAATGCATTGCTTTTCTTCAGTGGACCTGTCTGAGTAAGCTTTGACACAATCCCACTTACAGTGCATGTGAACAGCCAATTTCATGTCGTTAATAAATCAGTCTCTATTTGAGATCTTTGCAGCTGGAGTGTTTTAGTAGCTTTCAGTCACACCCTGCAAGAACTGTGACTCATCTAAGTCTGTGAGAGATGCTGTGAATTTCTGGTTTACAGCTTTGACCTGAAGCATAACTGGAGATGAGTTGGCCTTATGGATGCATGAATCTGATACATAGTTTCAGCTATTTGACATCAGGTGTTTATTTCATTATTAATCTTTTGGTGTTGCATAAAGATTGCACATATCATCAGAGGATTTTTTTTTTATCATAAACACATAATTGTTACCTATAAAAAGCTCACCAAGCAGTTATCACACCTTGGCTTAAAGCTAACTGCATGTAGCATACTACTTTGCTATTTTAATTTACAGACATGTATTTCTTGAAGAGGCACTCTGTCTGCATAACAGAAAAAGACAATAAGTTGAGGCACAAAAAAACTCCATCTGCTATGACAAAAGCAGTGAGCACTAACTTGACACATGACCTTAAGCCTGCCAGTATTCCAGCCTCAAACCGTAACTGCAAGTGCTCTTCCTCCCCCTCCTTCTGTCTAACTAACTAACAGACCACAAGATCTGGTTATTGCCACTGCTAAAACCCCCATAAACCCACCAATCATCTCCTCCTCTCTGGTGAGTGATCCGGGGCCCCTCGGCTCAGCACAAAGACCCGGCTGCTCATCTGTCAACCAGAGGCGCAGGACAGAGCAGGGCCCCTACTGACTTCTATTCAGCTTCACTGAATGACATTATTGAAATCCCGATCCCCGGCTGTCTGCATGTGTGGAGGCAATAGGCTCACACCTGTCCTCTTAGAAAGCCTGCCTGAGAAGACAAGATAGAGGGGGGAGACACAGAGGAATGTGTTGATGCCCTACCAAACCAGCTGTTCACTGAACAGTCTGAAGAGCAGCTTTGTGCTTCTATGCCAAAAATAGTGCTTTTTCTTCTGTTGCAATTCTATTTTTAATGTTTAAATCAAATCACTCACACCTAATTATACAATGTTGTGCAAGAGCTGCAGCAAAATTAAATTTAATTCTAAGGTACAATTAACTCAGTATTATTGCTTTAAATTTGAATAGGACAGGTCATGTCAGATGGTTACAAAGAATATTGCAGCATACCAAAACGCATCTTGAAACCTGAACTAAACTTAAACATTTTGCTTAGTTGGAGAGGGCCATTTAAAAGGTTTATAATGTCCAGACCAAGAAATTCCAAATACAAAATCTACATTACATTTATATTACATTTAAGGTTTGGTAGGCAGAGTCAAGCCACTTGTTTTTCAACTGGAATGCAGCTTGTGAGAAAGTGAAAAATGTGGAAAACCGTCTTTCGTTATTGGCCCAATAAATGGTTGGAGAGGTTTTGTGTACACAATGTGTGTCTGTGTATGCACCTGTGAAAAGAAATAGTGTTCTGCTACAGGATACAGGAGCAGAGTGTTGGATGTGTGCTTGTGTGTAAGCTATATCAGTTGTCACTTTCATTTGTGCCACTAGAGAGAAGTCTGTAGTTTCCCATCTGTTGCTTTGCACTTCCATGCCCAAAGATTTCTGTGTGATTATTGTGTCTCTGTTGTGTGTTTATGTGAATCCCCATGCCACCTACCAGACTTTAGAGTCAATTTGCTCTCACTGAAGATAAGAAACCACCTGTTTCAATAAAAAGCATCCCACAGGGAAACTTTTTTTTCTCCTCTGTGTTTCCAGTATTAACAGATTCTTCAAAGGGCACAGTAATCATGAAACATGCACGATTTATCTCTTTGCGCTCCACTGTTGGTACACTGGGACTGATAATGATTTCCAGGTTGGGACAAGCCTCAGGATCAAGGCCAATCAATAAGTAGTGCTTTTCTAATAGAGATTACTAAAACACATCAGACAAAGGAACTGTGGAAAACACACTAGTTTCCCACACTCATATGACCAGGCAATAATCCAAGAAAGGCCTTTATGAGAAGATTGTCTGTTGGTCCTTAGAGCACAGTGGCCATATCTATATAGATGTTTTTAGAGGTATATATGGTTATGATGAGAAAAGTGCAGATTCCAATAGGAGTAGACACTGTCGTAAAGGAGGTGGAAAGATGACCTGAACCTGAAGGTGAGATTTGGCATCCCAAGGCAAATATATAAGATGTTTCAAAATATCAACATAACAAGACATAATATAAGCTGATCTTGAGCTATTCTTAATCAAAGAAAATTATTCAGTCAAGGAAATTACACTGGTAAAGATGGAAAAGAAGGCTCAAAATCTTTTTTTTGAGTGGTTGGGTTAAAACACTCAGCCACTGTCAACAGTCAGTGAGCGCTGCAAACAAAAAAAAAAATTGGAACCACTACAAAGAAACTTCTTTTTTTTCTTGTTCTATATGTTCCTTTTACTCGTCATGAAGTTGTATTTATTTCAGATGTGGAGTCTGCAGCACAGCAGGAATGTTGATGTATTGCTGCTGTCATCTTGTCTCACAGCTTTTATCAGTTTCAGTCTTGTCAGTGTTTCAATATCAACCCTTGTGTGAAAGAATTTCAGCACCCAACCATGTTTGACCTCTGTTGGCTCCATCTGTAGCATTTTGTTTTACTATTATGTAACCTTGGTGCGTTTTGGATGTGCCCATGGATTAAATTCCAGTTTTGTGGGTAAACAGCCATGCTTTCTCACACACCCACAAAACACACATCTAAAAACACTATACAAACACAGGCATAATAGACACACATTATTACATGATCACATGAAGTCCTAAACTAATACAGTACATAACACCAGTGAAACTGTGTTTTCATGTAAAACTCATGCTTCTGAGCATTGCACAGTTCTGTAGGTTCAAAGCGTCTCAGCCCTTGTGCTCTCAGGAAATTTATTCAACCTATTTTTTTTTTTTTTGTTTCTCACCGCAGAAGAACACTAACAAGCAGACTACCAATGACAAGATGAAATATGAACCAGGAAGTCTGGTTTAAGCAATAGGCTATAAGGCTTGTCAGAACACTTTTATAACAGTATGAGTTAGTTAATCTGAGATTTGTTTTTCTCTTTTTTTGCTTAAAGCAACTAGTAGCTGAAAACAGGCTAAAAAGACTGAATAATATAGTACAATTGCAGTGCATACAGCATAAATGTGCTAAAAGTGGTCATAAATAACCATAGTGTTAGGGGCAATAACTCCCTGTGGCTTCAACACTAGTGGTAACTTTCACATTATTTCATTCACTGTGTAAAGCCAAAGATTGGCCGAGCTTCACAAAAATGTGTTTTAAAAAGATAAACAAAAAAAATAAATATGCAGGACAAGCATGTTTCTGTGCTTTTTTCTGTTTGAAAGCAGCATCACCAGATGGAGATTTGGTGTTTCTGGATCAGATAGAATGCAAAAACAGAATCAGGAAGTGGTGTGGCCTGTACTTAGAAAAGTGAAAACAAAAAGGAGGCCACAGAATTTACAAAAATGTACACGATTGATTATAGAATTCTTGGGAAACACAATTTGTGTGGTTTTCCATTAAACAGGAGGGGCTGAAACTGTGGACTATATAGACATATAGTCATAATCATATAAATACAGCCATATGTACAACAAATGACTAAAAGTATAAGGAAGATAAAAATTCAGCCACATGAAAGTAGACAGAAATAACTGATTGTTTGGGATGCTGCTACTTAAATGTGAAAATTAATCTAAATTTTTCTTTCATTTATAAATGACCTAATAATTTAAAAAGTCAACAAATGTTGTAGACTAGGTAGACTGGACAGGGGTTGCCTGCTAATACAAAGTTTATTTGTAAGATTTCCAAATCAGGGGCTGACAGCAAAGAAAAGAATGGTCTGAAAACAACTTCACTATAGGTACAGTAAGGCTGGGGTCTGATGCCAAAAATGCTTAAATTCTTTCCTGTTTGATCTCTCTGTCACTCTGTCTCTCATACATGCACAGATATGTCCAGACAGGATAAAATGGGAAAACCCTACACATGGTGGGGAAGCACTGTGCGTCCTGAATTACAAGAATGAACTCTGAGTGGAAAACACACAAAACAAATGATTGGAATTACAGGGTTTAGATGTGAGAATAAGCAATTCCATATTCTACTCTCTGAAGTGATGAGAGAAAAGCTACATTAGGATAGGAGTGATGATGGGTCAAGGAGGCTGGCAGATGGACAGACAACGGCCGACAGAAACGTTTTTGAATATGGATGTGTCTATATCAATGCAAGATTAGGCGCGGGCTGCCGCCTCCCTGCACGTGTGTCCATTATAGTGCCCATATAAATTTGCGTGTGCTTCAGTTCTTTCTTTCAGGGAATGTTAGCCCTTTGACTGTCTCCCTGCACGCTCATTTCTAGCTCACACACCCCACCTCATCTGTCTATATCCTGGACAGCTGTCAGCAGGGACCTGGCCAAAGAAAACGACCCATCTGTCGTCTTCCTTCAAAGGTCAGGGCTCAGGGTTGTGTGTCTGTGTGTGTGTGTGTGTGTGTGTGTAAAGAGGGAGGAGGGACACCTCTTTTCACTCAGTTAATCTCTGCTTTTGTTCTCTCCCGCGCTCCCTGGCACACTTCTGAGGGTTGTGGCTGTTATAAATGCAGACACCCTTCATGTCCATATCTGGGTACATGTATGGCCTCGCTTGTTTGAAAGTGAGAGTTCCCCTTTTGTAACATAGCCAGCCCTGATGCATATTCAGCACTGTGCCGGTTCCAGTGTCCCTCACACAGAGACTTCACAGATATGTTCATTTTTCTTTCTCCTATAACCTTAAAGTTTTGCTATACATCATCTAATTGTAGCTCACAACAATCAGATGCATCACATTTGAAAGCCACATATTTTTTATTTTACTTGAGTGAAGTAATGATTCATTAGGGATGTAAATCTAAAGATATGATGATTGACTAGCACTCCACTTCTTGATTAGACTGTTGTTATGAGTCTTAGTGAGTCCAAAATAGCAGATTTAACTTGGCCTCACTAAACTAATTTGACAGTTAGGTGTGGGCATTAACAAATCTAGTTTGATTTTCAAGGATGGCTAAATATGTGTGCTTTGAGTGTGGGTTAAGCTGTTCACTATGGAATCTAAATTGTCTAATAAATATTAAATTAAATACATGTTTAATCTCACATGAGATTATGGTCTGTATTTCTGTCTGTTGTTTGCAAGGAAAATAATCCTGTGGTTTTGTCATAAATAACTCAAAACAAACTCTACTGACACTACTCATGTATCACTGTTCTTTAGCAGAGCACAACAAAATCAAAAGTTCCGTTTCACATAGCCAGTATTTATCAAGTCATAAATTCCCTTTCTGCTGTATATCCCATGCTTCCTCTAAGACAGGATATTAAGATGGAAACCCCCTTCTTGTTGATATATTTTACATCATAAATGTCTTCTAGAATTACAGTATGTGCAATAATATTATGTTACTGTAGCTGACTCATAGGGTTCATATCTTATCAAGGCAGAACATTATGCTTTGAATTCATTCCAGAGCAGTACAAAGCAGTCGGCAGACCGATAAAATGTTTTGACGGATAAAAACTAGTGCAATAACGGAGAGAGGGAGAGAATATGACAGAAAGAGATTTAGACTAATGCACTAATGTTATGTAAAGGGATTTTAGAAGGAAACAAAGGCCTTCTTTGTCAGATAACTAAGGATCATACACAAAGACATAATCTAGTGTGTCTATCCCTATTAGAATACAGTGTCGGAAATAAGAACAAAAGATTAAACTGTAACATGTAAGCAGTATTACAATAGGTCAGCAGTAGGTAACAGATTGTGAGCCAAGGTGCCACCAAGGTAACCCTTAAGTTAACCCCTATTTCAGTGCAGGTAGATCTAAGCCAAAAGACATCATTTACTCTAAGCCAAAGCTTGTTTAAAGGAAAGAAAATCTTTACTTTGCCTAATTATTATCTATGTTTAAGTACAGATTGGAGATGCAGATTGATTTAGACGATAGAACAACACTACTTTAATGACCGAAATTCCGTACTTTAGCCAAACTGTAAAATGTTAGTGGATAGACCTCAAGTTAAGTTTTTTTGGGCTATATACTCACAACCACTTTTTAAATATTATGCTTAAACTAACTGTATGCTAGCTATCACAGGTCCAGTGTTTAATTACCGGTAAAAGAGGTCTGAGTTAGGTGAAAATAAAGCCATTGAGGCACCAAGCTCAATATTTTTCACCTCCATTTTTCTTCCACAACCAAATGACTAAAGGCTGACAACACCAGTGCCACTTGCAGCTTCTCAAAAGCTATTTTTTCACTTAGAGCAGATATAAACTGTGGTGAGAGAGGAAAGGATGAGAATGGTGAGCAAATGCAGCTTTGTTTACAGTTTCTATACAGAAGTCTTGAATATAGGTCTTCCACTTTCCCTTTTTGAATGATATGGACTACCACCTCCTGCTGGTGGGGAGAATTATTTCCTCTCATGCAGCACAGAACGCACTCAATGTGCTAATTGGCTGTGGTCTATGCGTCATGTTTGAAAGGCAGTGTCTGTCATTACAGCAGTCTGCCTTTCTCTTCACTAGTTTTTTGCACTTGCAGGCTATTTGGTTGCCTGATGAAGGTCACAGTAATGAATACCTCGCATTTGTTTTTGCACATTGAAATAAAGACTTTAACATGATGAGAGCTGTACCATCACATGTTCTTTTGCAACGCTGTCCTTATTTATTCACCTAGGAAACAGTAAATGTTATGAGCAGTAACTTGAGGCATACCACAAAACCCATTCATCCATGACACACCCAATGCTGCAACAACTAGAGCATGCTGTGTGGTTACATGTTACAAACAGACTGATAAAACACTTGTACACATCTTTGCCATTACAAAGCCACAGCATAAGAAATATTCAATCAGACAAGAGCTGTAACCTACGTGACCTGTCTGTCACCACTTCTGTCACCTCACAATGTTCCACCTTGGGGAGCATCAACAATGATGTTTTTCCATGTGTTGCCCAAACACAGGTAATCTTATATCAGCCAACTCACATAACACAGATAAAGTACCCATACACATCAGCCCAAACCCTGTATATAAACTTAAATTTATCGGAATACCCTATCTGATAAATAAACAAACACCTTTATAAATTTAAATTGGCTTCATTAATTAGTTGACAATTAAATGTGTCCAAAATAACTTTTTAGAAACAACTTGCCTGTAAGAAGAATCTTAAATATACATTTGAATGCTTCATATGAAATACTGTAATGCTAGACAGCCTAGGCTAGTTACGACGATGACATTCATCCATTATTTCAATGTACAGTAACGTATTTTCGCAATATGTTTAACTTTTAATGTTAAATTAAAATAAAAGCTTTTAGGATGAGGAGTAGCTTGTGTGTTTACTGAATGTCAAGGTGTCTTACTAACAGGGGTGGTGTTACCCTAAATTCTGATGATGTAGAATTCATGTGTTGGGGATACAGTACCTGCATCATGTACACTGCACTTCTTTTTTTTTCTTACAGAAGCTCTAAGCCTGCAAAATTTAATTAGCTAGTGGAATATTCCTTCACCCCATGAGTAACACTAGTTTTGTTACTAGTGTAGGTGGTATCCCGGCCATGATAATGTTCACATTTCACATTGGATGAACACGCTGTTCACTTTATTCCCATGTCCTATATTCCTTTGCGCTCATGTTTTTGTCTTGGAAAGCCAGAAAAATATATAACATTCCAAACTCTTTAAATGAAGAGTTTCTCCTTTTGCACATTGTGTTAACACATGGAAAGATCCAATTCAACAAGTTATGATTGCTAAGCTATGATTAGTCAATTGCTTTGTGGGGAGAGGGTCTATTGTCTGCAATTTTATTAAGTAGAGAATAATTTTCTGCCTGATGTCCACAGGTCTGATATGTAGTGTTGAGGGAGGTTGGTTGTGTGTAAAACTCATGCAAGTGCACACTGGCATGTTGGAACATGTGCTATTAATATGATTTATCTGCAATAAATCCGCAATATATTTGTCTCATCTTTCAGTTCAAAAACAGTAGACACACACACACAACCACACACACACACAAACACATTAGTGATAGAGGGTCGAGTTGATAAATGATGAATGCACTGATGGAGGGGATGAAAATGAAGGAATAAAAGGAGCAGAACAGTAGGCTGAGAGTAAAACAGAAGAAAGAGAACAGAGGAAAAAAAAGAAGAGATGGAATGATGCTGTGTATGCAGAAAGAGAAAGAATGACACAGAGAAACAGAGAGAGATGTGAGGGAACTTGCCCATGGGGAAGGAGAAAGCAGAGGAGAGAGTGATGCAGTCGAGCAGCCGTGGGTGGTTTGCAGTATGCTGGCTGATGGTTTGGGGCAATTGCAGTTGCACAGTGCATGTGTGCATATGTGTCTGGTATCATCTCTAGTGCCTGCGTCATTGCTGTCATTAGGCTGTAGAAGGGAGAGGCAAGGAAACCCCAACCCTTTCTTTCCTCTGCCTCTCTTCCTCCCCTTCCACTACCTTATCTTACCTCTCTGTTTTTCTTTCTGATACTCTGACTGTCTCAGACTCACGCTCACACATTTCACACAATAGTATCTGATTCTTGTAAACAGGCACACTGTTTTGCCTGAAGAGCCTTTTTTTTTTTTTTGCTTTGCTTTCTCTCTCTCTCTTTATGTCATCCCTTGATTTCTATTCTACACACTTTCTCTTTCAGTGAATACACACTCATGCTCTCCTGTAAGTACTCAGAAAATTATACAAAAAAAAAAAAAAAAACACTTCCCAAACAGAATGTGCAGAAACATGAATACCTTGCTCTAAGCAGCATAGAGGAAATCAAGCCATGCCCTGCGTGACGCTCACGCGGTCAGATTTAGCAACACTGAGAGACTACGTGTTTGTGTTAATCAGTGTGTTCTCATGAACGTGTCAGTATAAAATGTGTCATTCAAATTTTGCAGTGTAAAATCTCCCCTGAACACTGACCTTTAGAAGCCTTCCTTGAAATTATCACCAGATAAAATAGTGAAACGTATTCATCATACAGATGTTCCAGATAAGCTATGGGAGTAGTTTTGATTATATGGATTTTTTTTTTTTTTTTTTTTTTTTTTGTAGTGTTTTATAGTAAAAGCAGATTGTTTTTTCTTTTTTATATTTTTTTCCTGGAACTGCTTAAACATTAACATCTGATAATGAACACTGGATATCTCACTTAAAACGCAAAATGTATTTATTTATTCATCTATTTGGATACTTGGAAGCAGTTTAAAAAAGTTCAAATAAAATGTTTTATTAAAGTTGGTATCACAAACATGGAGAATAGACAGTTTTAGAACGAGCATGGCATACATTTAGAGTTTTGCCTGTGGCCACTAGATGAATGTAAGACTAACATATGCCTCCTTTATTTATGTTTTCATCTCCACGAACTCCCGAGGAAAATAACCACTGGTTAGTAGCACCCACTGTGCTCACTAGCTAACTGGAAAAGTCTCCGACAATGGGCTTCTCAGAGCTTTCTAGGTAAATACAACTCCAGAACTGTACTAACATTTGTCTAACTTGAAAAAATAAACCCTAAAAAAAATGTGAAAGAAAGTGACAGAAAACATAAAAGCAAACATGAGGAGAAACTGTGAAAGTGACAGAACCACTGTATGACCTTCTGACATCCTGTCTCAACCACATCATATCATTTCACATTTAACAAACCAGGGAGGAAACAAACATGACCTTTCTTTATGGAAAAAGTCTGACGTTAAACTAGTGTTTCATTGCTCATCATTCCGTTTTTGTTGTATTAATATGTGTAGTGATGACCCATTAAAAATGATATTGAGGTGTTTGTTGTCCCCTCAGCATTCAAAACCTGACCCACTGACTCTCACTTTCAGATTAATAACGTGTTTTCGACTGTGACACACTGTGTCTGTGGTTCAGACCTGGTGAAATCTCCAATCTGACGTGTCATTGTGCTCGCTCCATGATTGTTCATCACTTTAGGTTGTGTTTTCACAGCATACAATGGAATATGTTGCTAAAAGTGGGTTTTTTTGTAAAAGCTTTGGCACAGGCATAAAGTTAAGATTTGATTTGTTCCTTTCTTTCATTCTGACTAAAGACACTGACCGTCAGACAAATAAAAGCGGAGGCAGCATGCAGTCTGTTTAGTTTAGTGCTTCTGGGGTGCCGCCATCCAAATGAGAAACCAGCAGATGGCTGGAATGTCAAAAATGCCAATGATCAAAGGCCTGAAGAGACACAATGAGATTAGAAGGAAAATGCACAGCAACCACCCAAAACTCAGCCCTAAACATCCGTGTGAGCTTTGAGGTGTGTTTGTGTACGTTAGGAAATGACATTTTGCGTGCAGAGAGGACTTTATGTGGCTTTAATTATCCCAACATGGACATTTTCTTTGCATGAATTGAAGTTAAGTTTCATCAGTTAAGCATTTTTAAAATAAAGTTGGTGTTTGATGAGTATGTCTTTGGTTTTTTTATTGTAAAGAGTTTTGAACTCTAAAATGTTATACTGTTTGATGTAATAAAGGTTTGTAAGATGAGTATCACAGACACTGAAACTTTGAATTACTGTATTTTGAAACAGTCTGAGGAAAAATATGACTATTCCACATTAGAATTATTTTTGCACTAATATAATGAATCCTTAAGACAACATATCCAGGGTCAGGTTATATTCTCTAAACTCAAAAGTACCTGCTGATCAAAATGAAAATATATTTCTCTTAATGGAAAACAAACAAGTTTCTCATTTTATTGCAGGCATATAATTTCAGTCTCAAGGGTCTCACTTAAAACAAGAGTCCTTCACAGTCTTTAAATCCACTTAAAGTTTATTCTGGTGAATTGCTATAATTATATTTACAAAACTTGCATTTTCAAAAACTATATGAATGGTACATTATACCCCAAATGGATAAACCAGTACAAATTAAGGTGAAACTGAAATGTTATTAGGTGTCATATACTGCACTGAAATTTATGTAAACAAATACCGGTAATACAGTTACATACGTTTTATAAAAATGTACAGTGCCGTATGCTACTGAAATAGTGTAGTGTTAGAGCTGCTGAGTGAGAACACTGAAGTGACAACACTCCACTTTCAGTACTGAACTGATGGAGAAGCTTTTACAGCCCCTGTTCTTTCCTCTTGAATAGCCACAGCTGAATTACCTGCCAACAGAGAACAACAGAGACATTCTTACATAACATGTACAAGAAGGATTGTGTCATCTTCATTAACTGCCTTTGTGAAGTGCAGCATTTTCTATTCATAGCAACACAAAAAGTGCATCTAATAAACTTAGGGTGCATACTTCCTATTCATCTAGTAATACTGGAGCATTTCACACCAGCCCACAGTGAAAACTCCTGCTATTTCACATGGACAATTATTAATGTCTGCATGACAGTGACATCTACGTTACCAATCATTTTGGTACATTAGTATTATCTTCAGTTTTGTTGTTTGTGATCGCCGTGAGTCAGTTCTGACTAGTAAACTTTAGACGTCGCCTGTAAACATATCAGTATATGTAATGCAAAATATGAACAGACTTAATATCTCCAGAAACAGAAAATGACAACAGATGGTAAGCAGTACTTTTGGACCAATGAAATTCTAGCACACTGGCAGATTGAACTATCCCCAGAGCATTGTAGAAGGGCCTTTAATACCATTGTATAAAAGCATCTGACAGAATTACTGCATGCTGTATTATATAAGACTAAAAATGAGTGAACATGAAGTGGATGTAGGCTAAGATGAGTATTAGAGCACTGTAGCCTGTAGCACGTTAGCCTGTAGCCTTTACTTCCTCTAATATTGTCACTATTTCCCTGAAATCAACAAAGGTTATTCAAACACGGGAATCGGCAGTAATATATTTAGCAGTAGATTTAACCTTCTAATAACTGAATAACAAGAAACAATTGTCACACAGTCAGACTAAAACTGCATTGTTCTAGAAATGCATATACAGTACATGTACTCATACTTATGTACATGGAAGCAGTTCACTAACAAAGTACCCTGTTCCTATCACACTGCTGCAGTGGTGGGATAATAGAAAAGAGAGCATGCTGGAAAACAGCCAGATGATAGAGCAATCAATCTACTGCTTGACGGTTTTGTGTGTGTGTGTGTGTGTGTGTGCGTGTGTGTGAGGGTGTGTGTGTGTGCGTGTGTGTGTGTGCGTGTGTGTGAGAGAGAGTGAGTGTGTGTATGTATGCGTGTATCACAAAGAGAAAGGGAGAGTGAGCTTGAGAGTGTATGTGTATGAAAACATTTCATATGGCAGGGCTGACTTTACATATAAAGTCACCACTGTACAGAACAATATAGGAAGCTATATGGCAAGAATATAGAATAAATGTATACTGTATCAATCAGTGCAACAAATCCAGACCAGTGATAATAATCAATAATAAATATAAAACAAAAAACAAAGTAGAACTAATTGCCAAACAGTGAAATTAAATTAAGATTGAGGAACATAATGTTCATGAATGCAAATGAGTTCTCAGCTGACAAACAGAATACAAACACCAGCAAAAGACAACATGGTGAAAACCATACAGCATGAAATTCTCTGAAATTTCCAGACAACACAGCATTGACTTCCTGTTTGCTTTTGTACTCTGCTGAAACAGCTTCCCCTGCATCCTGTTGATATAGACTAAAGAGAGTTAAAAATTAGTTCAGTGGTATTACTGAACCCAGTATTTGTCAATTTATATTTATACTGGGTATTGATTTGTGCTTGTTAAGCACCATGTTTCAAGCTAATGCCAAGTAACATGGTTCTGACACTGAATGATCCACTTGAACTGTAAAAGAAAAACTCACTTTATATACTGGCAATTATTTGTCCAACTAAATGTAAATTGGCATGTGTACTGGTTTTGGCCTAAAGTCATGTGAAGTTTTGTGTTATGATTGCTGATGTAGATTGTCTGCAGTATGTAAAAAAAAAACATTAAGTCAAGAGGCTAGATTTATTTGCTCACCTGGTGGCAGTCACCTATAACTCAGCTGTTGTGCTGAACCCACATGTGGCCTCAACCCTATGCCCTATTTCTTCCTCGCTAACAAGAACACGTTCTCCATTCCCCTGTCACTTACATTTCATGCAGCACTCTGTCCTCAGTTTATGATGTCATCTCTCAGGCTATCTGTGTGCTGCACATGACACAGCAGACACACTACAGACGTAGTTTGATTGATGTAAGTCTGCTTTTAGCAATTTACTGCCTTCATACCTGAAAACAATTACTGTAGCATGTAGCTTTTTAAATGGGCAAAGTCTGCTCACAAAATAAATCAAGTGTTTATTTCTCCCCTTTTCACTATATTTTCCAAAAACATCTGTAGCATTTAAGTCTTTGTAAGTATTTAGACAGTCTCTGTGAGTGTGTTTTATATTTGACCTCTGTGTGGATCCATTGCCTGCTAAGTATGTTACTAGAATAGAACAATGCATAAACAAAAGTAGGAGTTTGATATAAAATATGAAGCAAAGAAAGCAAAGAAGAAAGGCAAATTTGACATTAAAAATCATTGTTAAAGTGTCAGATACATAATAACGCATTACGGATTACATCACCACATCACTGTAAGTCTGCAGATTAAACTGCAGATATAAACGCATCTGGGCTTTACCAAACTGTCAATTTACTGTAAGTAGAACCGCTGCCGTTCCTTACTTCAAGCACTTTGAATATTCTGGGCTGATGCTTTGTAATTTGTATAAGAGTGACACAGACAGATATTTTTGAAAGCCTGAGGCAGATGATTCACACATTTTGCCAGTGTTATACTGGGTGAGAAAGAATGTGTGTGTGCTTGTGTGTGTGTGCGTGTGTGTGTGTGTGTGTGTGTGTGTGGGTGCACCTGGTATTGCTCTCATTGTCTGAGCCAGAACCTGTTTACACACTTACATTGTAGGGACTCGACTTTCATCAAGGATGGTCACCACCATGTAAATCAGTTCATTTCAAGTTCCCACAAACAATGAAAGCAAACATGTGTGTGTGTCCATGTGCACTCCACATCTGCTGTGTCCTGCAGTGCAGCCAGATAATCTCCAGAGTGAGGGACTGAATGTTGCTTTTTTAGCTTTGCACTGTCTGTGTCTATGACTCACTCTGTAGGGTCAAAGCAAAGGAAAGAGATGGGTCATTACAATAATGAGACAAGTAAAACAAATATGTGAAATAACATCATCAAATACTAATCTTCACACAACACTGAAAGACCTTCAGGATATATACATATACATATATATATGTATATGTATATGTATATGTATATGTATATGTATATATGTGTATATATATATATGTATATGTATATGTATATGTATATGTATATGTATATGTATATGTATATGTATATGTATATGTATATGTATATGTATATGTATATGTATATATATATATATATATATACACCCTCGGGGCTGTGACCCCCAAACTGGGAGAGTGGCTCCAACAGATCCCAGGAACAACATCAGAGATCTCAGTCCAGAAGAGCGCAGTGCTAGGAACAGCTAAGATACTGCGAAGAACCCTCAAACTCCCAGGCCTCTGGTAGAAGACCCAAGATTGAGGAAGACACACACACACCACCAATAGGGGTGAGAAGGGAAATTTTTTATATATGCCTCTGTAAGGACAAAGCTTTTGTATTTATTTAGCTGTATTAGTTGTTTGCATGGTGAGGGAGTGGTTAGCACTGTTGTCTCAATTCAAGAAGGACCTTTCTGTGTGGAGTTTGCATGTTCTCCCTGTGCTTGTGTGGGTTTTCTCCAGGTACTCTGGTTTCCTCCCACAGTCCAAAAACATGTATGTCAGGTTGATTGGTGACTCTAAATTGCCCATAGGAGTGAGTGTGAGTGTGTGAGGTTGTTTGTCTCTATGTGGCCCTGTGATGGACTGGTGACCTGTCCAGGGTGTACCACTGCCTTTCACCCAAAGAGAGCTGGGATAGGCTCCCGCAGATCACTGTGACCCTGGTTAAGGAATAAGCAGGTATAGATAATGGATGGATGGATGTATTTGTTGTTTGTCAGGTCATGCTATAAGAACAGTGAACTTCTGAATATTAATTTCCTAAAAGTGATTAAGCATGTGAGCCAAATTGTATATGTAGGCCAGCTGCACTGGCAACATTAATTAGATTCTCATTAATAAACATGAAGAGAAAAGCAAGTGAGACATAATGAGATAGTAACTGCTTATGTAAAGACATACATGCAGTACCAATTGCTCCCCAGCTGAATCAGGCTTACAGTATCAACAACACTGTGCAGTGGATCTGTACTGATCACAGCTGTCATTGTTTGGTTCTTTAGGGTTCCGGATCACTGGAGCAGATAAAACACATTTATGGAACAAGAGCTGAAGAGAACTAATGATATTATACAGCCAAAAGAATTATATTTGCACACAAATGCATCACTGTATTGCCTTGGATGAAGACTGAAGACAGACCACTGCACTGTCTTATGTCACCTCAGTGGAAACCTAATGCACAAGAAGGAGTAAGCCAGTAAGGAGGAGAAGAATGGTGGGGGTCAGGCAACACACACTGCACACAAAAAGGATGCTTGAACAAACAGGAAAATAGTGCAAGGCCTCCCCCTAATGACTAAAGCAATGTAACTGTAAACCAAAGGCAGTCATCACTGACCAAATGAGCAGAAATAGCCTGAAGCAGTTCCTCTGACAATTAATAAGTCACAAAGTATGTGTTGCTTGCCTTTGTTTCCTACTGTGAATCATTTTGCAACTCAGGATTTACATGACTGTTATAATACCTAATAAAAAGGCATGGATTGAATAGAAAATGGTATATATTACTCATATTCTAATGTTATCTTCCACCAGTCATCATTAAATGAATGTTTGAAAGGAGACAGCAGCTTGGCCTGAATTTGCTTAGATGACACAGTGGATATTCTATAGAGATTATTAATGTGTTTACAAGAAAAGAAGATTTGCCTTGGTAATTACAGAGGAAAAGGTTTTTCACTTCATTCTTAAGTTTATTTGCCCTTTTCTCCAGAGTATCTACTCTAGCTGCTACAATATAGCTATAGAAGTGTACCAGTTGACACAGCATAGCTTGCATTTTACAGGCACAGGTGCAGAAAAAAATTAGCAGACTTTTATTAAAGCAAAGTTTTACTACTGGATATTTAATTGTGAGTTTAGATTAAGTTACAAAGTAAAAGTAATTAATTTATAGTTTCGTTAGTATTTGAGCCTCACATCATGAAAATAACTTCATGTCATAATAAAAAGGCTAATTTCTATAGCGGTGTTTTCCTGACATCTACTGGACAGAACTGGAAATGAATTATAATTATTTGGAATGATGTTTTTTTTCTGGGCAGCATGGTGGATGAGTCGTTAGCACTGTTGCCTCACAGCAAGAAGGTTGTGGGTTTGCAACCTGGCCTTTCTGTGTGGAGTTTGCATGTTCTCCCCGTGCTTGCGTGGGTTTACACTGGTTTCCTCCCACAGTCCAAAAACATGTATGTTAGGTTGATTGGTGACTCTAAATTGCCCATAGGAGTGAGTGTGAGTGTGTGAGGTTGTTTGTCTCTATGTGGCCCTGTGATGGACTGGTGACCTGTCCAGGGTGTACCCTTGCCTTTCACCCAAAGAGAGCTGGGATAGGCTCCAGCAGATCCCTGTGACCCTGGCTTTCATGAAAAAGTGGGTATAGAGGATGCATGGATGGATGTTTTTTCTTTTATTTTCCTCTTAAGAACCTAAAATAAATGAAATCATATTTTAAAGTCATTAGCTGAGGAAAGTCAACTCCTAACAAATAATAAAATTATAAAAATTACTATTATTACTATTATTACTAATAATATAAATTACTATTGTTATTTTTCATGTGGTCCCCAGACAACAGATAAAATGATCACTGACTTATGGCTTATCTCATACCTTCTTTTGTCGGAGGTCATGTTTAAAAAACTAAACTATATTGATCACATTTACTTTGTTTTAAGGTATTGGTCTAGTATAGTTAGTATGATTTTAATTTTACTCACTGATCTTTTCCTGTCATGGTGAGTGTTTTGTTATTTTGTAGCAACAGTAACCATAAGCTTCAGAGAGTAAGACACGTGTCAGGCCTAAGAAAGCCATATGTCACACTCACACACATGCGCTTATTAAGTGGCAGCTCAGAGGAAGTATAACACAAGACTATATGCATGGTGTGAAATAATATGAGATGACACAATCCTGCCAACAAACCTCCTGTGACCTCCTGGCAACAGGATGCAAAATGAGTTAGAAATCATGGTAATGGTGTTATATTAATACTCAGCCAGTGCTTTTCCTCTGCCTGCCTGAGGATTTCAGGTGGAGTGGTGTTTTCTCTTAAATATCCTCACTTTTATCAGTGGAAGACTTAAATGCCTCTGTTATGGAAGCTATTGGCTTCCGTTATTCATTTTCCTGGCTCTGTTTCAACCACAAGTCTAGAATTTCAATCTGGATAGTTGCTAAACATAGATCTGAGCATGACACATGAGGATTTCCCTCACAGCTGATAAACTTCCTGTAGGTCAGGTGGTGTGTGTTACCACAACCAAGATCTAAACTTGTCTGCTTGGGCACCCTGCCCAAATGTCACATCTAGAATCATAATTTGCAATAGAAAATGTAAATTTTATCTTAGGAATATTTCATGTTTCATTAAAGCATATACTTTTAAAATTTAAAAAAAATTAAAATGAGAGGAAATGAAAAATACCAGTGTTAATGTGTAGTAACAGGACTGAAGCAACTTGAAAGATTTGAAAATGCAAAATTTAAAAAAATGTCTGACTTTGGTGACCCCCAGTGGTAGTTTTAAAAAAAAAAGACACCATCACAGTCTGCAATGCACATAGTGTTCAAGCACCATGTGCCAATCCCACAGCAAAATAAAAATTTAAGCTTTGTAAGGTTTAAACTTTTAATGATTTTTTAAATGTTTTGTATATGAAATGTAGTTGCTGAAGTAAATGTAGCCTAATAGGGCTTCTTCTGCTGTGCACAGGCAAACAGCAGTAGCTGTAATTTTAAAGCTTAGATGACTAAAAAATTTTATGTCCTCTCCTAAAATAATTTAATAGGACATGTACTATAATATGTACAGTATATAATTGAAAATCGTGAAGAAATTTTCTTTTAAAAAGAAATGTAAAACAAAAGGAGAGCAAGGGCTTCTAAGAGGTTGCATACACTGTATGTTAACCAATGGCAATTAGGTAATTTAGTTTTTAAAATTGTTCTATAATGTTTGTGCATTACTGCATACTAAATAAAGTTAACAAATGAGTAATTTGTTTCAATATAAAATAAATACATTCTTAAAACTTATTACAGTAATGAATTGAAATAATGTCCAAATCCAAATTTAACAAAATCCAGTGGATTTCATTAAATATGAGATTTCAAATTAATTTGAACAATTTTCATGCCATTTTCACCAATCAGAATGATTATTTTCTTTTGATCAGTACATCTGTCAGTTCATACAGCCATCTTGTTTGAAATGCATATTTGGACAGGATCATAGAGAAACCTATCCCAGCATGCACTGGGCAAGAGGGAAATAAATGCAAGACCTTAATGTGCACAAAGGGTCTACCATGGACACACACAGACACATACAACAGCCGTTAGGGTCTTTTGCAGCTGAATGGCGTGTCGTTTACAAAAGGTAAGTGCTTTACATGCTACCTCAAAAAGTTTTGTGCCACCAACAAAACCATTTGTATGGTCCATTCAAACAAGGGCTCCCATACATGCACAAACACACAATTTTATAAGCAGACACGCATGTATGGACACACACACACACCTCCCTCAAATTAAAAGCCCATGGCTTCTCTTCTTAGTGGGGCAATAAATACTTTGTAGCTGTGCCAACAGACAGCCCCTCTTTTGGGCTGTCTGCCAAGCTCTGAAAAGGGAACAGTGACTTAAGGAAAACATTAGCTTCAAGTAGTAATGTAAATAACTTTGTCTAAACAAAATCTAATTATTTTATTCAGCTATTAACTTAGATATTGTCAAATCTGCAGTTGCAATATCAGTTTATTTTCTTATGTAAAATTCAATTGTTCAATTGTAACAAACAAAAGTAAATTTTATGGGTAAGGTTTATGGTCATACTTATATTAGGCAACACAGTTACAGTGATTGGAAGAAATGTGTGTACTGCTCAGGTTTTTTTTTTTTTTTTTTTTTTGTGACATTACAATCCTGACACAGACACACACACTTGCACATACACAAGGCACCATACAAAGAGGGAAGTGAACGCTTGCTGAAAGCTAAATTGAAACATCTTGCAGTCATGATGCCATGACTCTCCATTGTTTCCAGGCCCAGAGAGTTGTAGCAGGAGAATAGCTAAAGTGAGAGGAGATGACGGAACAAGGGGAGAAAGGAGGACCTTGCCACCCATTGGCAGGAGAAAGCGAGAGGAGACTGATATTAGGCGGTCTGTTTTGAAAACTGGTGGACACCCCTTTGTATATACTCTCTCTGACTCATTCTCTCTTACTTGATGCCCCCCTCCTCCTTCCTCCTGCATCCCCCCTCCCTGGGAAAACAGGGACAACAAATTAGCCTTCTTTTCTCGGCAAGGCCCGAGGAGGAGGACACTTGGACAGCCCTCAGAGTGTCCGCCTGGAGTTCCCATGGACCCCTCTTGCCCCTTCCCCTTTCAGCCTGCAAGGAAGCAGTCATTGTGCCAGCACCTGTCTCTGAGGAAATTGGTAAAAGTGATGGCTTTGTTAGCCATCTCCATGACAACCAGGAGAAAAGAGTGGGGCCAGCTAGCAGGGGGAGTAAGGAGAAAGAGTGGGAGAAGCAAGGAGGGAGTTAAGGGGTCTGACAATGGAGAAGCAGTTGCCTAACTATGGCTTTGCCAAGTATCTACGTGAGGATGCTGTGACTTGCTGTGCATGTGTGTATGTTTTTGGGGCGGGGGTATTATGTGTGCGTAAATGCAGAAGTTGTAAGTAGCAACCAGTTTAGGAATGTTTACCGACCATCTTTCTCTCTCTCTCTCAATCCTGTGGTTGATACTGTGACATCTACCAGTGAAGCAAGGCAGAAGTGTGAATAGGTTGAAAGCAACAAGGTCAGTCACATCATGCCCAGAGAGAATCCCCCTCAGAGCAGACAGCACACACATTTAATAATTAAGCAGCACATCTCTTTGCTGTAGTCTAGTCCAAACATTAATGCTAAACTTAACAGGGATTTTGTACATTTAAGTTTGATTCATGACATTTCTGTCAGGTCAGGACTTATGGTGAACTCTAGGAATTTTTCGTAGTTTCACCTGCAAGCACAACAAAGTTATGTTGTTTCAAGTTGTAAATTAAATGCATGTCTATATTTGATCAAGTCTTTGCATACTACACAATAAAAGCTGGAAATAAAATATAACGAGTGTGACAGAAGTGAGTGGTCCTATCAGAAATATTTAATCTGCCAGTTAGATTTTGGTTAATAAAAAGCTCATCTCCATAGTGCTTTGCCAAGTTAACAGCAATGCCTCTAGCAGACCAGCAGATGGCGCCCATTTACTAGGTCTACTGGAAGCAGAAAGTCTTGAGATCCCAATGACAGAATTTTATACACACTTTCAAGAGTATAGCCTATATCTACATAGTTATGTATGTATATATATATATATATATATATATATATATATATATATATATATATGTATATATGTCTCTAAGTACTACAAGTACATATATATATATATATGTACTTGTAGTACTTAGAGACACCATATAATAGATTCACCTGTAAGAAATAATAGGTTAGTCCTTTAAAGCATACTGACATGGCAATAAAAGTTGAGAATTTCTTTGCATCTTTTCATTTTATTCTACTCTGTAGACTACACCACATGTTTATGTGTGTCACTGACCACATTTGAAGACATGATTGATGACATCTCATTGAACATAAAAGCTGCATATCAAGATGAGATGTGATGATGGAGTAACTATATTAGTGGTCAAGACCAAGAAACTCCCCAATAAAGGGAGTAATATCTTACTTGTGTAAGATACACTTACTTACTTACTTACGTGTCACTTGCGATGTTGGACAGTCTAGTGTAGACTAAGATACATAGTCAAAGGACTTTGTTTTCATTATATCACAGTAATAAATAATCAGCTTTGCAGCTATAAATGATAGGACCTGGAGTGATTTTACAAGGATTAGATGTATCTGTCCCAGTGGTTTCACAAATGGTGTAATAAAATTGAAAGGCATACAGTGTATCACCTCCCCTCTCCCTTAACAACTGGAGCAGAGCATCAATCATTTCTTGAACCTCTGTAGTCTATATATCTTGAACATTGCGTGTAAGCATTGTTTTTGAAACACTGTCTAACATTCACTTCTGGAGGCCATCTAGTGGTCAGTCCTCTGTTGTTTGCTATGAAGCATGACAAGTAAATTGGTCCGCACTTCGCTCAGAAACAACCTGGAAATGTTTCTTGAGGTGGGGGTCTGTTTTTTCTGCACCTAGATTTTTACAGCCAATGGAGCATTGTAGCCAGACATCCACTCCCATTCTTATATCTGCTTCACTGTTACAGTTGTAGATCAAGACACTGTGCTGGCACACCACAGATGAAAGAACATGACCTGATTTTTGTCAAGTCATGTGATTTTGGTGAGAGCATGTTTGCCCAACAATTTCAAATAATCTCAAGAGCATGTTACAGAGTATATCTGATATCACTACACTATCTGGATTTACACTGCTTCACCATTAAGTCTTCTATGTCTATAAATACCATGACCTTTAGAAGCAGCCTGAGTATTTTTTACTTTTTGTGGTAAAGCATTTCCATTTCATGCTCTCCTCCTGGATAGAATATAAAATTTCATGCGTAGCACTGAAAATAATGGGCCCTGTGTACTATTCCTCTCCTGCTACTCACTGTATATAAGTGTCATTCCAAGCAGCATCTGTGAATATTGCCATATGGGAAGAAAGTAAATGCGCTGGTTTAACGAAGGGCTCTAAAAATGTCTTCACTGCTGTCCATGAGGCTATGATTTATCTCTTCTCCGAGGAGGCTGCACTACTGAAACAAAATACTCTCACCATTTTGAGCAAATGCGTAAATGTGTGTGTGAATGTGTGTGTGTACCTGTGTTGCACAAGCATATGCATCTATTTTCTTTTGGATACAGAAACCCTTGAAATGATACTCTGCCTCCTGTGCAAAATGGTAGTAGATTTCACAGGAAACACCAAGCACTTTAGCTTTTGCTCTGTCCTCCCTTGGTCTCCCACATTTACTATGGCATCTCTTTGTGTTAGATATGGGTGTGGCATGATAGATTAGAGACTTTGAAAACTAGCTACCACAGCCATCAGCCCAAACATACCTGCGTCAAACTTTAAACTATCTACTTTTACTTGAAAAGTGGACATTGAAAATTTTTTTAAAGGCTGGTTCTCACACACCTGGGTATGTGGGAGCTCTCCCATCTACTTACTAATGCATTTTTTTTCTTGCTTTGTCCATGTCCCTTCACTTTAACATTGTTTATTTCCACATCACCAACCTACTGCATTATCTGCCCATAGTATTTGGTCCTAAATAGCTTGAATCTAGTAATTTAATCAAGATATTATTCTTTTCTTTGTCTTTATCTTTTCATCTTATGTTCAAGAGCAAACATGGATGTTCCTCAGCTCACCTCTCTTACTCCATGCACACACACTATCATGCACAGACATCACTGACATGCACACATCCCTCTGCACCACACACCAGGAGACAAAAACCTTAACCTCAAACCTCATGCAAGGTGCAGGCAGGACCACACATACTGTCTCACACACAAAATGTTCGGAATGCTATAAACATTTATTTCGAGTTGAAAAGGAAGATTTTGCGTCTGTGTCTGCGTGCAAGCATGCGTGCATGGCTCTGTGTATGTGTGTGCATACACGCTCTGTTTTTGCTGAAAGGCAAGGAAAGTTTAACTATACACATAGGCCACCAGATAGAAAGAGATCAAACATGACCAAATATTTTGGGTGTGTTGTCCATAAAATGGGACAGGTTTATATATAAAAAGAGCTAAACCCATTGCTGAGTCATTGCTTACTGATAAAACTTTTTAAAAGAGGGACGTGATTACTAAAGCATCCCAAATTTGTGCTTTTATGTCTTTTAGGAGTTTGTTATTACAGAAAATGAGTTAGGATAGGGTGTCCAGGTATTTTTTTTTATTTGTAATTGTAATTGTGTTAAAATGGTTATAACATTTTTCAATAACTGTATATATTATGTTGATTTCCCTCAAAAATGTATTGCATTTTAGAGACCTTTTAGAGGTTGAATATTCCATAACTTTTCCAAATTAATTGATAATTCTATTTAAACTAACACAACTCTTCTCCAGGGTAAAATCTGTGTAATATATTATTTACTGCATGCAGGGGGATGTTTTTTTTTTTTCATAAAGAAATGCACTGAGTAGATGCTCTTGATAAGAACCAACAGTGTGTTACATCAAATGATGAAATGTAGTCGATTTTACCTTTATCAGAAATAAAGCATCCCAAGGTAATAAGAAGTAGAACTCACACTGGTAAGACCAAAACCTATTTATATGCTTACAATGTACGGACTCCTTGAGCAGACACCATTGAATTTTAACATGTTGACTTGGTTTAAAGTTAGAGTGAGGGTTGGAGTTAGGCAAGTAGTGGTTTTGGGTAAGATTATGGTAATTTCTTCAAGAAATGAATGTAAGTCAATGTAAAATCCCCATTCTGTAGATGTTTGCACTGTGTGGTTAAAGGACCTCCCAGTCAGTGGACAGTCCGTCAGACATAACCTGGCCACAGAAAGACATACGCAGACACAGAAACACACACATGACACTGACACACACAAAGAGGCACATTGAAGACAGGGATGCTGTTGTTGAAACAGTGTGGTCAAACAAAGCTGGGATTAATTTCTCTTTCTTTTCTTTCATCCTCTCTCTCTTTGCTTTCCTCATTCTTGTATTCTTCCTTAGACACATTCCTAATATTAGTCCATATTTGTTTTTCTCTGCCACCATCTTACACATGTTCTTGAGAAGTCTATACAAGCTTTAATATAGGAGAACCCATTTTAGCACCTATTTCTATGAGGTTAAATAAAGCAAGAAATGAAATAAATAGACAATTATTATCAACTTACCTTCTTTTTGATCTAGGAGGTTGTACTTGTACTTGCCACATTTCAGAAACCATGACTTAATGAAACATAATCGTGGAGCATAGAAATAATGGCAGTGAGACAGACAAGACTGATTATCAATGCACATAAACAAAGGTAAACAAGCAAACAAGCAGGTGAATAGACAAAAACAGTCAGAGGTGGCAGACAGACCCTCAGTCAGAGAGACAAGTAGCTCGTAGAGAAAAGTGCCAGCGCTTTGAGGCAGGGAGTTGCCCAGCTTTTCCAACTCTGACTCTTCAAAACCCAACCCAGATATTTCCTGGTTCTGACACCAGCTTGGCTTGTACATCCCTCCCGCAAGTGGAGAGAAAGAAGAGAAGAATTACTCCAACTGTGTTCAAGAGAAAAAAGAATGTATTTCAAAGGCCTGTGATGCAGCGTGTTGAATTTTAGGAGAAAAATGCATTTATTTGTGAAAGCCCTTGGAAAACATGCTTCATATCACAGTTGTTTGGGTCGTTGACACTTAACGTTTTGCAGCTGCTTTTAAGAAGTGATGGTTAACAAATCTATTTGGTTTTGGGGTTTCACTTTAATAAGACAGTGATGCGTATCTGGAAAAAGTATGGTTTTGAATCTCAGTAAACAACAAATTAAAATACAGTCTCTGTAATTAAAATCATATATAAACTCAGATAACTTTTTAATTAAAAACTCAATGGACATAAGAAAAAGAATGATTTTTTTACAAATGGATATCAGCATTACCGTTGAGCAGCAGTGCAGTAATATATCTTTATCTATGTGCATGTATGTGTATGTGTGTTAATCATTGACCTGTTTTGGTTTCCATGGCAGTGGTGAGGGCCCCACAGTGCACTGGCCCTGGAAATGGTACAAACACAAACCACAGTGCATGTATGTGTCTGCACATGCGTATGGGTGAGACCACATTTGACTGTGTAAGTGCTGCAGTGCTCACCTCCAAGCTCAGAGGGAGGCTTCACATACACATACACACCCACACATGCACGCTCACGCACACTCTTGCCTTGGCGCTGCTGCCTCCCTGGGTGGTCTGTGCTGCAAATGTTTATGATCTAAACAAAGCTAATCCAACTGGCTTGTTTCAGTGAACTGAGAATGATTTACAAGATGCAGCAACAAGGCCAAGGAGGGAGGAGAAAATCAGGGGAAATCTTAGGGCTCCATTTTAAGTCATTCTGTGAAGAGACCTGAACACTTGTCTCTATGCCTGGCCGTTATTCTATTTCCATCTGGTTCTGTCCTAGAGTTGTAGCAGTCTATGTTTGTCTGTGTCATTTGGCCCCCCACTCATGGCTTATGATTGTTTTTATTTGACAAATTAGCCAGGTTTTGACGATATGCAAAATACAAAGGATCAGTGGATTTTCAACTGCCCATGAAGTCACTCACTCTCACTCTCATCTCTTTTTCTGCTCTGCTATTTTCCCACAGAAAAAAAGGGAGAAGGAAAAGTCTTGATAACAATCTGTCCCTGTCTGTCATGCACACACAACAATGAACATAAAGAAGAGGATGCAATGCCATTGTCTTTCCAAGGAAAAAGGATATTTGTATGCCATTGTATGTCATGAGTGTATGTAAAAACCCAATAATAAAAAGCTTCAAGGCAGATGTTGAATTTATCTTCAGTGGTGCTGGAGGAGCTTTGTGAGGTCTGAGTAAATAACTTTTTGGTGTCATCAAGGTTATTTTGGCTTGGAGTTAGTGATTACAAATTTCAATCTTGAGTCATGAACAAGGGCAGTGGAATTTAAAAGACAAAGAAAGTCTAATAAAACTATTATTAAAACTACTAATACCATCTCTTGCATGGGTATGTATGAGCCAATGTTCTTTGTACCTCACATATACTAGGCCTAAAAGTCAGGATACTGCTTCAATTTTGACCAGTCTTGACCAAGGACAGTATTTTGGGATGGGTTAGGGTGATGGTGGGAACCCCCTGTGCTGTAAAATTGCTAAATTATATCTTGATGCTCTTGGAAAATTTGGAATACCCACATCAAAAGAGTTCTGACACTGGATATCACACTCAAAAGCTCAGGTATACACACCCACAGTATGCTGAGTGTGTAAACCTGTATAATATATAGCATTTATTTTAAACCCTAACACACATACTCTTGAGAGCAGCATTAATATGTAATGCTATGAGTCGTATCTCTAAATTGACTCCAATATCTGTCAGTTTTAACCAGCAACTCATGAGTTAATTTTCAAGAAATTGAAAGTGTATCTATACCACTTCAATGGATTCTACTAAGACAGATTTTTTTTTGCTGTAATACATTTGTACTTGGGTGCCATGGAGCACGGTGCAGTGGTTATCACTGTCAAAGCCAGATGGTTCATGGTTCAAACCACCCAGGTGCTTGTGTTCACATGAGTGTCTCCAATTTTGTCCCTTCAGCCCAAAGATATGATCATGTTAGGTTGGTAACTCTAAACTCTCTATAGGTGTAAATGGGAATGTGAATAGTGATCTTTAGCTGTCAACCCTGGTCACTTATGGACCATACATACCACATTTTATATCAGCTCAACAGACCCCCCATAAACATCGAGGATAAGTGGTTATGGCTAATGGATAGATGGAGATTTGTAAATTGCTGCACACACAATAATCTTATGATTGAGAAGCAAGTAAAAGTGTGTATATATCTATCTTATTACAGACATGTTAAACTATAAGTGTCCTCATCTCTGCTTATTTCCCAAGAAAATGTCTATCCAACCTATTTTCACGTACAATCTCTTTCTCCTTTAAAATTTCCACTGGAGTTTTTCATTATACTGACATTCAGGTGGCCGCTGACAGATAAGCTTGTTTGTCTCTTTCTCTCATTTTTCTCTTTCCTCCTTCCCTGCTCTTGCTCACTCTTCTGTTCTCAAGCAAGCAACAACGAGCAGTCAAGCTCATCTCCTGGCCAAAGCAAACAAAACCAAGGCCACATTCCCCAAGCTCAATTTGCTGTTACGTCTCAGCTCTGTGAATTGGGAGTTATCAAGCTTGAAGTCTAGAGGAGCAGCTGGGTGGCTGCTGACTGCTAATCTGCTCACACCACTTTGTCTGTGTGTGGGTGTATACGGACCCTCACAGTTACATCTACTATGTCTAAAAGGAAAAGTGGATGTATATTTAAAGCTTTTTTTTTTGTTTCATAGACATTACTCAGTGGCAGATAGCAGCTGAAAACAAATCCATAAACTTACCTAGATGCCGATCACACATAAGGTTTAGGTTAAAATCTTAACAACAACTTGTGAGACTCTTCTAGAATTTCATGGCAGAGCTAGTCATCACCTTTTCTATCATTATTAGGTGAGATGGTTTTCTTGCCATCAAACTGTTACATGATGTATGTTCAGTAATCTGTAACCTGTCATTAATCTTCCATGTGGTGTGTAATGATGTGAATGATGATCATCATCAGCAGCATAGTTATAGTGAGCAAGTTTAAAATGATTAGATTTATTTATTTATTGTCTGCAAAATTCTTTGATATATACTGTAAGATAATAAATAACACTTTTAGACATGAATAAAATGAACAGATTTTTTTTGTTTTGTTATACTTGATCAATTCTTTTTTTTTCTTCACTTTGCTTATCAATATAAAAATTGCACCAATTAAGTAGGAATGTAAACACAAATCTTTTAGTGTACAGACAATGTAATAGAATTTTAAATTGCTTTACACTGTATTTAATATACAGTTTATATTATTTAATATATTATGTAATATATATATTTTTTTATTTTACAGTATACCTTATATAGTGTATTCATCTCGTCTTCCTAGGAACCATTTTACATAGGAAGTTGTTTTCTACACGGAAGTATTTCATTGAAAGTCCCCAGGTGTCATCATACAATGCTAGCTTTTAGCTTCTTAAATCTAAACCCTGTCGAAAACTTTTGCAGGTAATTTTAACTATTGCCACTCCCACTCTTGTGAATGGGTCTTTTCTTATCAAAGGACGTGTCCGGCTGCTTTGGAGCTGTCTTTGACGCAGCAGTATCATTTGCTGCTCCGTGCTAACCGTTAGCCAAGTGCTAACAACAGTGAAAGCAACTAACTTACATGCGTCTGCCGCCGCTGTCATTTACAGTGGTAGCTCGTCAACAGGGACCAAGGACACCCTGACAGGTACATTTAGATTCATATTTATATATATATATGAGTATTTGATTAATTGACTTTACTGTTAATGTCAGGCTGCCATGTGGATTGCGTTAGCCTTGCCCGGTGTGCTGCTAACCTTGGTCGCGTAACTTAACGTCACTGTGTTGATAAAGAGATGTAACGTTAGAAAGAAGTGATACACGACTCAAATGTGCCTGATAACCTGCGAAACTTTGCTTGTTTGTAAAGTCTGGTGTGAGTCTGTGTGTCTCACCTGCTCAGTTCACTCTTTAACAGTAACTTAGTGTTGGCAGAAACACAGATTGCGGTGAGATCATGTTGTGTTGTGTTTTTAACATTTCAATAAGGAAAGTTTAGAAAACAAAAACATCGAGATAAGCAAATACGAGAGTTCCTTTACTATTGACAAATTTAAAGAGGTACTACATCCAAATCAGGCAGCGCTAACTGTATTCATTCAGTTTCTGTGTTCATCAAAGGAGAGCAAGTGCACATATATTTAGTCATTTAGTATCATTGTTTTTTTGTTTTTTTTAACCTGTCACAATGAAGGTCCTTGAATTTATTAACAGCAGTTGCATCACGTGCTTTTCCCCTGGTGTGTTATGTGCTCTCAGTAGGGCTGAATGTGATCAGCTCCCCACTTATGAAAGCAGCATATTGAAATATCTTGTTTTGTCAGAGGTTTGGCATTGCAGTCTTGCAGGGCCACTTACCAACATTAGCAGTTAATGAGCTAAAGCACAATATGCACACAAATTCACAAAAGTTTCTAATCAGGTGTCTGTGTGAATCTTGTCCACATGTACGCATGTGAACACTTTGATGTGTAATAATCTGAGATGTGGTTTGTTTTCAATGAAACTGTTATAATTTTTTTTTAAATTAATTTAACCCTCTGGCTCCCTTTGTTTTGTTTGCCCCTCTCTCGCAGCTGTCTCCTGCAGATATCATGGAGTTCCAGGCGGTGTTGATGGCGGCTGGTGGTGGTTCTCGTATGACTGATCTGACGTACAACACCCCCAAACCTTTCCTGCCTGTTGGCAACAAGCCCCTCATGTGGTATCCACTTAACCTGTTGGAGAGGGTGGGTTTTGAAGGTGAGAGCTTGATTTATCATTATAAATGTATTTCTAGTCATTTATCACCGCTAATCCTGACACAATTACTCACGACTGCTACCAAAATTCATAACTAATATTATTTAACTTTTCATGATACCAAAGGATGATTTAAAAATTTCACTCTACAAAAAATACTCAGTATGCAGAACAATATGTCCAACAAATCTGAAACATCCTGTCATTCCATTGACCCAATTCTGGCTCAAAGTTGTTGCTCTCGTTCTGTGAAGTGTGGACATTGAATAATTAGGACAAGCAACATGCAAAGGAACAAGACATTAAAAACAAACCCATCAATTCTGATCTGACCACCTGACAAGGATCTGCCCACACCTAAGCTATGACAAATATGAATTGTGGCTTTTTTTGAAAATCTCAGTGTGTAAACTATTGATAATAGGGAAACAGAGGAACATGTCTCTTCAGAGTAAAGGTGTGTTTTTTTTAGTATTATAGATATTAGAGATCTAAGGACAATGCTGCTTTCCAACTAGATGAGAGACAACTCCAATTCAGGGTATTTTAATTGAATTAAGATTATCATAGATTAGATTTAACGTTATTGTTGTTACACATGTACAAGTACAAGGCAATGAAATGCAGTTAGCATCTAACCTGAAGTGCAGTTATCAGCAAGTATGTATGTCATCACAGATATTAAAACATTCTGAAGAAAAAAGGAAATTAAAAAAAAAAAAAAAAGTACTACAATTTTTCTGAAGCTCTTACATTTTAATAAGACCTATTGTAATTCATTACTCCAGCCATGGTTCTAAATTACCCCCAGCAACAATGAGTTGCCCCTTTTCCTGCATAATTCAAATCAGGTTTACAGTTGTGCTGCGTTTCCTAGTTGTACTTTCATCAGCTTGTCAGCAGATCATCAGCCATTTTCAGATCTACATTTCCTGGCTAGATTTACAGTCCAGATTTTTGACTCTTGTGCTGCAGTATGCAGTGGGTCCAGTACCTCTGGGCTTATAAAGGGATTTGTTACAGTATGCTGTTCTTGCCAGCAAACAGGCCTGTTCATTAGAAAAGCCTGAAGGCCCTCACTAGCCTAAATAAAACTAGCTTTCTATGCATAATCATCTTGTGTGGCGAGTAGTTTACTGTGTGTACTCAACTAACCAAAGCTCTGCAATTTGGTTTTACTAGACTGTCACAGCTAGATCAAATAAATGCCCAGTACAAAGCAGTTTAGACAGAAAAGGCTAATTAAACCAGACAGACCGTGCAATGGTTTAAATTCATAAACTAGACTAGTAATGTTATTACAAATTTAATAAAAAAGTGGCGCAGTTGTCTTTGCTTAATTTGATGTTCAGGGCATATAGTAGTCATAGATTTACTGTGTTGACTGGCGGTCATCTTTGCACTTATTACGCTTTGCTTGCATATTCTTACCAGCTTTGTAGAAGGAAGAGCATAGAGACCTAGATTCACCTGGAACAGAAAGTTCTGATGATCTTGTTCAGTCATCAAATCATGAAGGAAAAAGCCTGTTTGATTATTCTTTTTTCATGTGAAAATAGAGATCTATAGTTTTTAAAATGTCAAATCCATCATTACAGCTTTGAATTAGAAGCAGAGTATTGTTGTCAGAAGACTGTAGTGGGCAACATGGTATTTCTTCTCGAAGACATAAGGATTTTAATGCTAAAATGATAATTTTGGTTGCATTCATATATAACTTTATTGACAAGAAGTAGATTGTGTTAACTTTAAAGAACCTGAAAATTGTTTTAGAAAGCAGTTTTTTTTTGTTTTTTTTTAGCATTGTTTTGCAGTTCTGCATGTGGCTTCCTATACCTTCTTACTGTGAACTGTAACTTTCAGAGGTGATAGTGATCACGACCAAAGACGTCCAGAAGATGATGAGCACAGACCCTAAAATGAAGCTGGATGTGAAGATGAAGCTAGATGTAGTTTGTATTCAAGAAGACGGAGACATGGGCACTGCAGATGCTCTCAGACACATCCAGCCAAAGATCAAGGTATATTTTTTCTGTTTTTGAGTGGGGGTTGATTGGTCTTCATAATCAATTCATTAAATAAAAGATGTTGTTTCTTTAAATTGTGATATTTCAGTGTTGTTAATTGATATATATTGATGTATTACAACCTTAATATAAGCAAATTAACCTAGATAATTTGCAGCACTGGAGTATAGCTTTATTATGTGGCTGGGAAAACAACATAATACGCCCAGTACCAGTTACTAGTGTTTTATAAGTCAGTGTTTTGTAATTAAAGAATATGTTTTCCTGAGACTGTCTACTCCATATTAAAACTACTGCAGAAAGGTTGGAGGTAGAGAAGAAAAATCCCAAAGATTGTGATGGAGGTTAAGGCTAATGTGTGTACTGCTGGGTGACCACTGATCTGTGTCTTTTTCCCCCATGCATGGCCAAGGCTGCTGAAGTGCCTCATTTCATTCTTTTTAAATACATGCAAACATGCACAGGCACACACATTTACACATGCTGACTTGGTATTCATGACCCCCAACCCCACTTTCCAGACCCCCTCTGTATTTTCACTGCTGATCCCTCCATCCTGCCCTTCAACCAATTCCTTTTAAACAAATGAGGTCATGGTAAAGACTCAAACTCCTGGTGTTGCCAGTTTACCTACTGCACCATTTATTCTCATCCTACAGTCATGCACATCTGTGCAACATTTGTGTTTGGGCATGTAAGGGTATATGTCGCCCCACTTGTTTATGCCATGGTTCTGACTGGCCTCCTGTGACCATGAAGGCATGTTTTAACAAGACTCTGTAGCTTAGAACTGTTGATATATTTCTGTAGCAATTGGTCTTGTTTATTGTTTGACGTTTAATGATTGCCATGTAGTTGGCTTAGTTTTGCTCATTTCTTCGAGAACCGTAATTTATATGGTGAAGGTAACGTGTCCTCATCTGGGTTCTCAACAATTGTCTGTGAACGGACTCAATTACTGTCTTGTACAATTCTAAAATAATTTTCAATGTATCAGAAATCATAAGCACACACAGCTGTGATGCTAATATGGAAAAATTAACTTGGCAAATCTCAATAATTATAAGTTAATCATCAATCATCTTAATTGAGTCAGGAATTAGTTGTGACTGACATGTCAATTTTGAAGTGTATCATGATTAAAAGACTAAAAATGAATGTCATAGACTTCGGCGTGTACAAAAAGAAATATATTTTTGAAGACATAACTGTCTTGCCATTGCAGCTCATAACCTTCTTCACAGCAAAATCAGTTCGTTTCACAGACACTTCAAATCCCAAATTTGTTGTGACAAGTGAGTTTAATGTTTTTTCCTCTGGCATTTGAATAGGTCTGTACAGCTTGCTATTATTCTCTTTGCTCAAGAGTTTTCTTTTTAATAGAGTACATAGTATATCCACACACACATACAGGACTAGCTCCAGCATGCTCCTATTGAGAGTAGTTGAGTCCCTAATCCTTTGAGCAGCCAGCTAGATTAGAGGCATTGAGTTACACACACACACACATACTGAAGAGTGATGAGTGAAGAACCGTAACCATGGCCTGCCAAATCCCAGCACAGAGATCACTCAAACTGTCAAACTGATGCATGAGTACAGTATACACACACACTCAGTCATCATTTTGCACAAACACCATCCAATGAGGGGATTTGGTGTAACCTATCAAACAAAATACTTACAGGAATCAGTCTACACTATGGGTGAGCAGAGTAGGTCATTTCTTTTGATTAAAGAAAAGAGAGATTACAAACAGCATATTTTATTTTGTTCACTCTTCAAACAGTGATGTTACACAAAAGTGGACGGATATGCCTGGTTATTGCTTAGTTCTTTCACAGTAAGCCAAACTTGTGAAAGGAGGGCTTTATATGCACTTTTTGCTTTGTATGCTCAAAGCCTCTTTGACATTTGTATTATCATTCAGGCTTAATCACATGGCAGAATGGGTGTACACAAGCTAAAAGAACTATATATACATTGGAATTGCTGATTCAAACATTGAGCTCTGGTCTACATATGCTAGTTGACCTGTAAGCCATATAATAAAAGGTGAAGAGGGAGAACAGAGTGAGAGATTGGGCTGAGGCTTTTCAGGAGAAGGGCACAGCAAACATACTTAAAGTAGGCTTTTTTTTTTTTTGTCTTTTAACCACTGTACCTTGTCCAACTTCGTTCCTCCTTCCTATTACAGCCCATGTTAAAACTAGCCCTTAAAGTTTTAAATTCATGGCCAATGTTTGATTGGAGTCTTATAGTCTGTCTGTCTGGTGAACAAACTAGTCAAGGTTTCATAGTCAGTAATCAAGTTCTCATGGCAAATGCAAATATTTGGGTGGAATGAAGTTCTTGCACCCCTCACAATTCTTAGTAACAGGAAGACAACTACCATGTTGATTGAAACAAATAGACATGCAGTCCCTAATCTAATACATTATTTAGAGATAGTAAAAAAGACTAGGGTTTCTCAAAAACAAATAAAGCCACCTTGCGTAGAAAGTTTCCGTATGTCATTAAACTGATTGTGTATGCATTAAATTCTGATTGAAGTCAGTTACCCCTGAGGCAAGTGTGTGTGTCTGTGGTTGTGCCTGTGTGTGTCAGTGTGTGTGGTCCTGACCTGTCCAGAGATCCTTGCTGCTGAAAGGCCAAAGTGTGTCTGTCTCTCCAGCTGACTCCACTCTGCTATCGCCTGAGTGTTTGCCTGTGTGTGGGATTGTGCAGGCGCTTGTTTTTGTGTGTGTATGTGTGTGTGCATGTCTGCACATGCAAACTTGTGTGTGCTGTTTTTGAACATGTGTGCACACTTGCCTGTGTGTGATAGAGGCAGAAGAGAGTTGAAAGGCCTCAGAGTCTCAGTGTCAGTAGATCTCTTGCAGACACTTCCAGCTTTGCTGTGGCAGCTTCCTGTCGCCAGGTCCAGACCAGGTTATGCTTAAAGTTACCTCTAGGTCAACTACACGACCCTTGACCCTAATGATATTGCCACTTCAACACACACTCAAACACACATAGAACTCTGTTCAACACCTCAATGTTGAAACACAGGGGTCATTATTAATACCACATTTTTCCCAAATTTTGCAAAAGCAGTTTAAAGTGTGTTTCAGGTTAACCCCTATTTTCTCCATAATTGTATTGTTATTAAATACAAACTTAGAAAAAAGAGGGGGAAAGGATGTTAGTGCGACACTGGAGTTTCTGGAGGGTTTATTCATATTGTGATATTGTTTATCATTAGTTTATTTTTGAATACTTCCATTTTATTCTGCTTTTTCTTTCTGTTCTGTTGACGATAGTTGTCAAGTCTTTCCCCATGTGTTTTTCTTCCTCCTTTAATGCTGCCCCTCTCCTCTCTCGCTCGCTCCTTGTATTCCTTCTTCCCTCTGCAACAGACAGGGTAAAGATGTCTCTGTCATTAAGGCGGCCAGTGCTAATGGTGGGCTTAGTCCCTATGTTGACAGCCTTCATCACTGGACAGACAGATGGATACCACACACAGATAGAGAGATGTGGGCATACCCACATGTAAACACATGCAGACAAGCTACATTCAGTTGAGACCAGTTAAAGTAACTGATTTGGATTTTGTGCTCCTTGTTATGGGCTGGAGTGGAATTTAAAAGCAATGTATTGATACACAGTTTAAACCAACAGTATTTTACATATTTTTAGACAAAAGTTTAAACTGGCTTAACAGAAGGTAAAATACTGAAAGAATATTACTTCCCTGCCCTTTACAACCAATGGATAGTTTCTTTTTAACAAACATGTATAAGGCACATTTTGGGCATTCACAGCACTTACAAGTAAACACATTAAATATGTCACCTGACAAGAGAATAGAATATGTAACACTTGTCAGTAACACAGTACAGTTCAATAACAGCAAAAATACACCTTATTAAATTATTAGAAACTTGAATCGCTAAACAAGTGAAAAATCAAAATTATTTATTACTTTTGTAAAGACAGAGGATTTAATGCTGTCATATTGGACTGACTTAGTTTTAGTGATATTTATTCATTCAAAGGATAAGGCAACTCTTACTCAACATTTTGAAATAAAGCCCCCTATTAAACAGCCAAACTAGGCCAGCAGAGAAGAAACAGACACATTCTTAAAAAAAAACAAAGATGAAACTAAGAAGCATTTATAATTAACTGTCATCAATGTTTAAGTGACTTAAATACAGGCTTTGCAAGTATGTGTATTGGCTTGGCTTATGTACAGGCATGGGCAAACTTGGAAGAGCTTGGTGTCAAGAGTGTTATTCCTTCATTCTCTCTCTTTCAGTGAGCCAGTTTGTGCTGCAACACAGTCCAAGCACTCTTGAGGTGTCCATGTTGACCACTGACCCCATTGTTATGTATAGTGTACATGCATGCTGTAGACTCCCTCTATAAACATCATTTATAAATGCCAGTAAATGTCTCTTGTATGTATCTGTGTGTCTGTATTTTATGTTTTAAACAGCTTTAAAATCAAAACAGTTTACTCTCTTTCTGTTTTCAACCTCACTCACCAGACGGATGTCCTGGTGGTGAGTTGTGACCTGATAACGGACGTGGCGCTTCACGAAGTGGTTGATCTGTTCAGAGCCCATAATGCAACATTGGCCATGCTAATGAGTAAAGCCCATGAATTCACAGAGACGGTCCCAGGCCAGAAGGGCAAGAAAAAAACAGGTAACAGGAAAAAAAAAATCAGGAGATGAGACCATTTTTATACAAAAAGTGTTACATGGATGGTGTAATTCTGAGACAAGAAGAGATGTGTGATGACACTCATGCAACATGCTTTCTCATAAAGGTGCAAGGAAACTGGTAAAATCCTTACCTGTGTGACTAATTCATCTTTATTTTGTCTTTAGCTGAGCAGAGAGACTTTGTTGGCGTGGATCAGTCAGGGAAAAGACTGTTGTTCATGGCCAATGAAGCAGACCTGGAAGATGGGCTGTCAATAAGGAAGTCCGTCATGAGGAAGTAAGTAATAAAATGAGCAGCTAAATCTCAAAACTTTTGACTACTTTAAATGTAATGATGCCTTTTCAAGCTCAGGTAAATGGATGTGTGTAATGTTTTAGCAACACTACTTTTTATGGTAGAGCTTTATTATGTCTAAACATAAAGCTTGACTTGTTTTTTGCTTGACGGCACATTGGCTGTCGATAATTGTTTATTCTGTAAGTTGATGAACCTGTGCAATTTTCTGTTGCAGGTTCTCAACCCACTGTGTATTTGAGTGTTTTGGGGTTTGACTGATGGTAAATATGTTCTGTGCATCTGTAGATTCTTAGTCTTGCCAGAGCAGATGTTCGGGTATATAATCCGAGTCAATGTGTTTTGGGCTGAAGGTTCTGTGGTGGATATGTGGGATTTTTGTTACAGGAAGAGTACTCTAGGTAGGTTTTTGAGTCCTAAAATGCATGTATGTGTGAGAGCGGGTGTTTTGGGAGCTCGTAAATACTTCATGGAGCCAAAGCCACTGTAAATTCTGCCCAATAAGAGGGGGGCCAGAGCAGCTGCTTGCATGCTTCCCTATACAAGGAGCTCATGAGCCACACATACATACATATATATATGTATATATATCTATATATACATATATATATATAGATATATATATACACACATTCTACCCTTTTCACATGCATAGAAATGCTTAAATGAAGACACACAGAAACACTCAACCTCGAGGCAGACACTGATGGAGAGAAAACACTCTCAAGTTGTCACTGTGTTATGGAAACGCATTGAGCCCACAGCTAAACATTTATGACTACCATTGAAAGACTTATAACCTTTAAATCACATCTGATCATTTATATACACACATCACACAACCACACAAAAACATATTTACAAAATCTCTCAACGTGTGTTATGTATTACCCAAGGTAACAACAGAACTAATTCCAGATTTTTATTTTTTTTTCCTCTCTACAGCATTTGATTGTTTTGCACATCAGTACTATCCAGTCAAATTTCACTGTCACTGCACATACTATACCTTAACAGACAGTACAGGCTCCTTCCTTTGTGTTCTGTATTTTAAATGTGAACACTGACTAGTTGCGTAATACCACAATGGTCACAGCACATGAAAGTATTACGTACTATTTTAATGATATCTCAGTTAAAAGTTTTTCTTTTTCTTCTGGAGAGGTAGTAAATACTTGAAATCCTCACATATGTTTTTGGACACAATTCTTTGAAAAATGAGTCTCTTTTAGCAAAAGTGTTTCTGTTTCATCCTTTTAGCTATTTGTCCTTTATTCTGTACAACCATGCATTTTTTTTTTGTCTTTCCATCCTTGTTTAACCTTAGTCCTTTTATCATCTTTCTCTCTGTGGCTTCTGCATAGTTTAAGTGTGTTATTTCAACACATTGTGCACGTATCAGATTGTCTGACATGGGAATAGCTTGAAACAGTGTGAAAGGATGCCATCAGTACCTGGCCCTGCACAGTACTGTTTGACTTGTCAGAGTCACTTGAACACATGCTAGGAGAAGTGGTTGATTGTGCATAAATAGGCTGATTCAAAATTACAGTTGTTGGATCATGAGCTGGATCATCAACAGAAAAAACAAAGTTTAGTAGTGTCACAAAATGAAATCCATATTTTTCCCTTTTTAGCGGCAAGGATCCTTATTGACATAGAAAAATTGTTGCATACATGGTTTTGAAATCATCAAAAACAGAGCCAGGCAGAGCAGCTGAGCAAGCTTGGATCACATTTGTGTGTAGTATATCTTCACTGTAATGACCTTTAAGCTACTGGACCAGGAACTTCTTTACATCTGTTAGCAATGATGTGATAAAGTAGTAGGACTAAAAGCCAGTGAACACAAATGCCACATGGCATACCTTCCAAAAATTAAATAACAGCTATAGCCAAATTAAAACAGGGAAGTGATACAATAATGTAACACATTTGGGATTTTTTTTTTTTTTTGGGATTACTTATGTCTATGTTTATTGTATAGATAGAGTCCATGAAAAGATACGTTAGCAATCATTATATACAGGACGGAATGACTCTGGCTTGAATGTTAAAAGGTAAGTGCTTGAATATTTGGTAACCTGGCTTTCATTTCTCTCTTTCCTCCTAAGCCTCTATTTTTTTGTTCACAATGTTCGTTGCTGCTTTTCATTTTTGTTAATTGAACTTTTTGTTTGACAAAAATGCTGGTTGGATATGCAGCCTTGGGCTCTAGAAAATTTCTCTGTGCTATTATTCTTTTTTTTTTTTGACATTTTATATTGTAATTTATTATTTCTGGGATTACTGGTAATTCATAATGAAAATAAGTCTAACTCAACATGATCTCACATACAAAATGTGCAGTTTTATGTCAAGTGTAAGAGTAGCATAACTTCATATTATCTATGTGCAGTTTGGCCTAAACACAGGTTAAAATGTGTGAAAGTTCATTTAAAAAAAAAACATCCATTTGACTGGCATTTTAAAGAAATCACACACATTTTATTTTGGCAGCAATCGTCCATTGCCCTAAAAATGCCATAAGCCCTTCAGCCTGGTTAACATTGTAGTGGAAACCTGAATAATAAGCGTATTAACAGTCATTTTGCTGGATCTGAGTCATTGTCTGCCATGGGGTTTTAGTACTAACTAACTAAGACTATGCCATGTGTGTTTGTGTGTGTTTGAGAGGGAGGTGTGCCTCCCCTCTCCCACTGAGGACTTTAGTGGTACTTTAGTAGTCACCCATTAATCCATGGGTTGAGTCATACTTGCCTACAGAGGCACTAAATTCCTGTTCCCTTTGACACTGAGCTCTACAACACCAGAAATCACATGATGCCACTGTTGGGAAAGCCAAGATGTTTACTCTTGCTTGAGAAATGTGTAAGAAAGATGTTTCCTAGTTGGAATCTGCAAAAAAACTGTAACCTAATAAAATAGTATGTGCTCATTTTAAATCAGAAGGGCTAGAAACTTGAAAAGAACATTTTAGGTTTCAAAAAGTCAGTATGAATACCTCCCTATTTTAAAAATAAAGACATTGGATCATTGTTTGTTTGGCACAGTTATTTTAGGGGTGAAGATGAAGATGGCCTGGATATTTGGCTTTATAAGAATAACAAAATTTTATAACCTGGACAATAGTGTTCTTGAATAGTGTGGTACATTTTAACACATGTATTTTAAGTTTTCTCCCATTTTATTTTTTTTATTTTGTTTTTTAATGTGGCTTATTTATTGTTGTATTGTTTTGAACCTGAGAACAAAAATTTAATAAGAATTTCAGTGAAAGTTTTGAAGACGTTTTAGCAAATTGTAATAGGCACCTGTTGCGTGTTTTCAAACATTTTGTTGACCAAATGATTATTCAATTTTTTTTTTCCCCTCTCTCATTCATTCACTCACTCACACCACACACCTTGCTGCAACCTAGAAATCTCTGGTTTTCTCTCCTGCCCACCCCAATGTGCCAAACATTTATGTCACCTGCTGGGTGTTCCCATAAATTCCACTTTAGGCCCATGATACACACACACACAGCCTCACACCTGGGAAATGTTGCTTAAATAAATACATGTGACAAACACCCACAGAGCATATGTGTGTACACACAAACATGTTTTATGTTTTTGAATTAAATACCTTAACCCAAACACACACACACACAATTAGATTTATGGCTTTCAGCATCTGGTTGTAAAATATGTTTGACGAAGCAACCCTCCTGAGTCCCTCTAGTTATACTGCAGTCCAGCGAAGAAAGGGAGAGGGCTGAAGGGAGGGGAGAGGAAATGCTGGAAAATTGTAAAAATCAGTTTTTGATGAAAGACAGAAGAAACAAATGAGTAGAGGAGAGTTAGAGAAAGCTGAATGTTGATTTTTATCAAATGCTGTGCACTGCCTGTCATCATTCACTTTTCATTCAGTCCCATGCCACTTACAATATCCCAGTTGTACGTCCATGTTAATGTACTCCCAGTGATCTTTCCAGTGTGTACCCCACCTCTTGTCTAATGTTAGCTGGCTTTGGCTGCAGCCCCCCATGACCCTGAATAGCATATATTTTTTTCATTTACATTGTTAATTTCTGGTTGGCAACAGTAACTGCCAACCAGAAGTGGTGACTCCCACTTTTAGCATTGGTCCCTAGTGGTGAGGAAGAAATGTTTTGTAAATTTTAATTTTTGCTACAGTTCAGATTGACTGTACATAATATGGAATTTGAAATTTTGTTTTCCAGGCACCAGTGAGTTTCTCGTTTTTTTTTTTTTTTTTGACTGATTATTATTTTGTGGAATAATAAGCCAGTCAACATCATGTCTGCTTTTAATTTTGTCAGAGTTGTGGTAATGAGACACAGACTTTAAATGCATCTCATTTTACAACTTTAATAATCAGAAGCACAGCAGCATGCTTTGAAAAATGATCAGCAGTAACAAAGTATATGTTTATTGTAGTAATCTGGGTAAAACGTAGAAGCACTGGTATGTTTTATAAACAATGCTGCCCACGGTTTTTATTATTTAATTATTGAAAGGAAAGAAGAGGGGGAGGACAGGTAGTCAGAGAGGATTAAGTGGTGAAGGTAGGTTTGTTGACTGAAACCTCAAGGATGAAATGGTTTTCTTTGGCTCTCGCTTCATAAATGTCACATCTGGAAACTCAGACCACTGTGTGTCTGTGTGTGAACGAGTGAATGCATGAGTGGCTGACTGTGTGTCTGTGTGCTTGTGGCCCTCCAGTCCACATAAACCTGTCTCACTGTCGCCTGCCTCATTGCAGCGGCTCTGTAGGGCCACATCTACAGTAGCTGACAGAGGACAATAGACAGATGTCACTATTCTTTGACTTTTACGTAAGTCTGTGTCTGGTTTTTATCAAATGTTCCTGTCTAGTGTACAAAGATGAGGTAGATTAGCAGTTTCAGTAAATGAGAAACAAGCAAAAAGCATAAAAACAGCAGGTGATGAGAAGAATCAAAGCAGATTGTCCTCCAAGTAGCAACCAGGGTTAAGCTGTTTGTCATAAAATTGTGCATGTGGTGGGACCCGCAGATGCATAATCTCACGAAATGTTTTTTAAGTGCATCAGACATTTTGATATGTGTCACATAGAATGTACTGAGAAATCTTTTATTAACGTTGTGTGAGTATTTTCAAAATAGGATGACTTAACTCTCTCTTTCCGTCTCCTGTTTTGACCTCTCACCTGCAGACATCCCAGAATGCACATTAAAACAGGTCTAGTGGATGCTCACCTCTACTGTCTGAAAAAAGCTGCAGTGGACTTCCTTACAGAAAACAAGTGAGTTCTTTGTATTTTTCTTACTATTAACTAATGAATCAACATGTAAATAAAGAGATCAGTTACCCCAACTCTGAATTTTAGCTCTGAATTTACTAATAAATTGCCATTATAAAGCAAATGTGTGTGCAGTAGTAACTAACAGACTTTCATGACTTGCATGTGGTGTTAAAGTGCATGCATACACCTCAGCAGTCACATCGACATGGAGTCACAGTCACTGCTTAATCTGTAGCAAATGTCTACATGGCTACATGGTGTGCAAGGTTCTGAAAGGTCCTGTTAGCACGGTATTTGAGCGAGGTGTTAATTTGTTTTACTATATGCCACTGAGACAGGCTGTAAGGCCTTTAGCCTCTAAAGAAAGCGGTGTCACAGGGAGCCTGTGGGCGCCTGGACCAGGTAGAATCCAAAAATAAAAGAAAGAATCTGTGTGATATCAACGTGTACCTAAGATGCGAAAGACTGTAACCTGGTATTAGTGATGGCATTATGATACTCAATGTAATCATAGTCACTTTATTGTTTGATTCATACTATAGACCTCATGATTTGTTACTCTCACATAAAAAGTACTACTGAAAACTGGTGACATAAGGAAAAGTTTTTGTTATTATTTGTTAACAATAAAATATGCAAAAAAGTGTCAGTTTGAGTGTTTTTAGTCTCTTAGTCTTTGTGGAAAATAGACCTGCTCACCTTATTTTACAAGCAGAACCTTTCCTCTATAAAATTAGACTGGAGAATAAAAAATGTCCTCATAAATATAAAGAACACACTTCTGAATTTGGTTTGGCTAGCATGGTTCAAACAAGTGAGTCATTTCCAAAGAAAATGTGGTCAGTGCCGCCGTTCAGTTACGTTTTACTATTCAGGGTAACATTTTGACACTACATACTTGCCAGGAAAATAAGAAAAACTGACTTATTGCTAAGTTTTGGGAATTAATTAAAACATTAGTGAAGATTTTTGTGTACTGCATACTTGGCCAAAGATGCATTGAAAAAAATCACTCTAGTCATTTGCTTTGTATTTACATGCTGCTTGCTCATTATCTTGCACAAAGAGAGAATACCAATGTGGTAGCTTTGGAAAAAGCTGAATGGTGTTTTATTCAGAGAGACACCTAATATTGGCTATGTGGCAGTGCAAGTGGTGCAATTAAAAATGTTAGATATTTTTTAAAGAAAAATGTTGTGTTTTAATCATGTACAGCTGAAATTATCTGAAAATATTTTTAAAAGACCTATTTCTGACACCTAGATGACATTTGGCAGAAGCCATATCAGCTCACCTTTCCTTACAAAATTATGCACTGTGCACGCTTGAAGACGTAATACAGGAAAGCACATTAACTGTTTCCTGACAATAATCTCAACCATGTTTGATAACTGTGGGACAGGATGCATTCCAGGGTTTGATCTTAGGAACAACGTTTTGGCAGAATAGTTATGAGTTGAAAGTTGGGTGCCAGGCTAAAAGGTAGATTGTGAAAATGTGTTATTACACTTTGCTAAATGTAACTATTTAAAATGGAGTTTATTCTCACTATAATAGTTTTAGCCCATACCTAAAACAATCTACAAAACACAAATCTTCCAACTATATTTCATGTTTCATGTCACCCCTGCTGAATATTTTTGGTTCAGGCAAGTGGTACTTGAACATAGAAATTTGTCATAGAGGTGCAGATATAAATCTTACATCATTATGTCACTAATGCACCCTCTGCCACCACCATAATTCATCTCCCTCATTACATGACTCATTTTTCTCCTCAGCTGTTGACTGACTTTCTTTCACAGCTCCTGTCAGTTTCTCCTTCGTTTCTTGCTCATGTGGAGAAATGGACAGAGTAACTGTTGTTTTTCTCCTTTCATTCAGATGGAAATTCTAATCTCCCTTTAAAAGAAAGTAAGATGGGGCAAGTGAAGGGAGATGTGGGGTGTGGAAGTGGAACACTGAGCACTGCACAATTAAAGGAAGAGGGAATTAAATTAAGACGGTACAATACCTCCAGGGTTAAATAAACTTGAAAGCATGGTTCAGCTTTATCTGTTTATGTTTTAACTGTCCTCAGCAGGATCTGACATTTTAATTGTCCACACCTACACAGAAAACACATAAATCATCTGAGCGATCTTTTTCCCCCCAGTGAATACTCAAAGTAGCTGACTTGCAAAGTTGTCAATTTATTTACAACCTAATTTTCTTGCTTGTTCATTTACTATTTACCTCTTCTCCACCTAGTAGTTATTAAGGAGGGTATCAGTGTAAAAGCACATTAAACTAGAATCAGTGTCTACCTACCTCTCTGTGATACTGGTGACTTGAAGAGTCATATTTGTGGCATGTTTAGGTCTTGTCATTTCTATTATTTTCTTTAATCACAGATCCATCTCATCAATCCGTGGCGAGTTGGTACCGTATTTGGTGCGGAAGCAGTTTTCCAAAACAACCAGCAATCAGAAAATCAAAGACGATGCAGATGATCAGAACCAGAAAAAAAATGACGGCTCTACAGATCACGGTCAGTGTTTGCACTGATAATTTCAAGATAATTTCAAAGCCATAGTGCTGTAACCACACCTCTAGATGTCATTCATCACAGAAGGCTTGGTTTCTGCTCTTAGTGACCCAACGTGGTTTTTGTAATGAGGTGACAAAAAAATAATAATTCTGCCCATCCCCAGGCATCCAGCATCTCCCAAATCAGTGTGTATGTATCATTTTAACTTCTTATGCTACTGAAACTTTCCTGTGTTTGTTGTCTAGAGCTCCTCATCTCATCACGGGATGAACCTCTTCTTCAGCTGGCCCAAGAACGCTCTTGTTGGAACGACCATCGTGGTGACATGAGTGAGGCTTATCATGGAGGAAAGCTGCGCTGTTATGTTCACATCATGGACCAGGGCCTGTGCTACCGTGTTAGCACTCTAGCTGCCTACATAGAGGCAAACCGACTGGTGAGTTGGATAAGAGCTTTTATAAAATTCCTATTCTGTACGTATTATGTACGTGTCGTTGAATATTTATGGTAGAAATTAGTTTTTTGCATGGCAACATGCCAGATTATGTACATTTATTTCTTATATTTCATTTCCTCTATGTTTACGTTTTTCCTAAATTTGTACCCATTGCTGCTTCTATTTGTAAGTATAACCCATAATTTTGGTATTGTATGTTTGGCTCATTGGCCCAAATGAATCATAGTTATTTAATAATTATTTCCTGGACTTTTACTCTCATATCTGCCTTTCTTTTGTCTTCTCCATACTAGGCCCCAAAGCTGCTTGAAGAGCCAGCAGTCCACCCATCTGCTGTCATTTCGGAACGATGTCAGGTTGGTATAATATGTGGGCAATATAGTCCGTCCACAAGTCAGATTCTTTTTTCTTTAGATTTAAGTTACCTTGCATATCCCTCATCATGTGAGTTTCTGTTTGTGTTTCTGCCTTTAGATGGGATCAGACAGTATGATCGGAGCTCAGTGCCAGGTAGCAGATAAGACTTCCATAAAGAGGTCTACTATTGGAAACTCCACCATTATAAAAGAGAAGGTCAAAGTCACCAACTCTATCATCATGCCTGGGGTTACTATCGAGGAGGGGTGAGAACACACACCTCTGCAAACCCACACATGCCGACACTCCTCGATGACATGTCCTTTGAAGTGATTTTGCAAACACATTAACCTAGCCCAAAAAAGAATTTCATCTGCGAGGCATGTTTATGAATTAACGTTTTGATCTTCTTTTAAAGTGTTAAGTTAGTACATGCATTCAGTATGGAACAATACAGTGATTAGTAAGCAATGACTCATATTGCCAGGAAATACTTGCAATGATTTCAGTTCAAATTTGGATAGTTTTAGTCATTATCTCCAAAAACTACACACCTTTTTCACCCTGTATCAAACTGATTTATCATTGTAAGCAGTGGTGTACCTGTTCTTTATTCAGAGCATATATTTTTGTTGAATTTTGTAGGTGCTCCTGCATTCAAATAGAAATTGTGTGTTTGTGTTTGGGCATTAGGCAACTTGTGAAAGTGTGTGTCTGTCGATAGGAGGTGTAACAGTTTGTGTTTTCTGTGCTCCATGGGGTCAAACAGGGAGGAATGACTTAACAATGCATCTATTGGTGTGCGACCAGCCAGATACCAGTTCCAAACAGAGAGCTGGTACAGTGAAACACACATCGATATGTTTTATTTAGCCACTACATCCAGGATCCCACTAGTTATAGAAATTCTTATCACTGGGCTTTGATATCAGTGCTCCCTACAGCCAAATGATTTTCAATGAAATCTTTTAGAAAGTTAAGTAGCACTGAAACAATTCATTGACTGATTTTCTCAGTACCAGATAATCAGATGCCCGCAATTAGTCTGTTTTCATTTTAAGGATCTATTTACATGTTGAACATTTTGAACTTCTTCTCTGTTCTCATTTTCTCGTTTTCATTAGCTTTAATGTTGGAAGAACATATAATTCCCTACAGTTTTTATCACTCTACTTTAACTTTTATTGTGGCTGATAATTATATTTACAACACAATTTTCAAAAGGAAGACTTTTTTTGTATTGGCTGCATCATTCCTCGAAAAGTAAATATTGCAGAGGCCTTGGACAGAATTTTGTACACATCTCTCCAAAATTGAGCATGACATATTTGGTGTCTTTGAAAACTTTGATGACTACTAGAAAATGAAGTTATGTTTAAAGGATTTTTGGTTTGGCTGTACAGCATGAGTTTGTAATGACTGGCTCACCAGTGGTTGAGGGTGAGGTTTAAGGGCATACCAAACATTATGTGGTTACATCTTCACGAATTTGAAGATTTATTTGCCCACTCAATTTTGTTATAATGTGAATTAATTTTTTGCTTGTGTTGTTTGACATAATTTACAACAGAAAACAAAGGCTGTGTTTAAAATTCTTAAAAATCAACCCACTTGACCAGGAAGGAATAACAATTTGCAGCTTTGTAGAACAAACTCAGAGGTTCGATGCAGCACATGGCAACATGGCTTTAATTGCCACATTATGATATTACCTGGGATGGGGAAAAAAACATTCCAAATAGTGATGTATCATGAATAACACAGTGTTTTCTTCACATCACGATCGGCTGTAGCAAACAGTTAAAGTTGTCGAAGTTGACTCTTTTGTTACAATAAAAGAGAACTTGTACAGAATGCCAGTAGCTACTGTTGAATTAACATGTAGATGGATCTGCTCAGTGTCTTAGCCAGAATCTTCCGTGGAAAGAGACTCATCTTGGCCTGAAATCCAGATTTTAATGCACTCATTCACAGGCTCCCTTTCTTCTATCTCAATTTCTTGCTCCTCCCTCTCTTTTCTTTCCATCAAGGCCTTAACACCATCTCTCTCATCTCCCTTCTTCCTCTCTCTCTTTCTGTCCTCTCCATCTCTTCTTAAGCCTTTCAGGGACCCCAGCCAGCCGGCATGGGGACCCTCATCATGTCCATGTAGGTGCACGCACAAAGGCATGAAAGAATGAGAGACAGGAGAAGAGAAGAAAGAAGCGAGGGGAAAGCAAGCTTGCACGCAATAAAGAAATTGCAATTCTTTCTTTTCTTTCTTTGAGGACATAAGAAGGAAGGAGAAAGAAGGAAAGAAAGAGCCAGTATGAGGGGATTAGCAGACCCCGGCCATGTCACAGAAACCCCTCACATTTCTGGTTTCTTTGTTTAGAGCTGACCAGAGCTTGTTGACAAAGCGCTGCGTGTTTGGGAAGGGGGATAGTAGGGGTCAGCTTTACAGCGGGGTTGGCACAGGAGGTGGGGGTTGTCGTGTTTGTGTGTGTGTGCGTGCGTGTGTTTGTGAGTGTGTGTGTGTGTGTGTGTGTGTGTGTGTGTGTGTGAGAAAGAGAGAGAGGATGGGGAGGTGGGGGGTCATGGCAAGGAGGAGTCCTGGTGTTAGTAATTAGTGGTGTTTCAGCTCCGAAGCTTCTTTGGTGGTCTCTCTCTCGCTCCCTCTCTCGAATGTTACAAAACTCTGAATCTTGTAATCTCACATCGCCAACTACCACCACCATCACCTCCTGGGTAGTCGCTTACACACACACTCACATTATATTTACTGACACACACTCCTTCCCCCCTCCAGGCCTAACCACCTGAATAGAATGGGCCAATACAAACCTGTCTGTGTGTGAGGTGCGCAGGGCCAAGTGTGCGTGCGTCACTGCCTGGGCAAGACCAACATGTGTTCTCCACCGGGCTCCCCAAGCTACTGAAACACACACGCTTACACATACGTGCCTTCCACGGTTAGTCGACACAGGACACACAAGACTGTCTGTGTCTCCTCTCCAAGAGTTTATGGTGACGGTTTGGCTCAGGTGGAACTTGAGCACAGGGCCAACAATGTCTTGAACACATGCACATACACACATTGCAGACTGCTGCTGTTCTTGAATATGTATGCTAATGAGGTATCATTCAGTTCATTTGATTGGAAAGGTTTGATTCCTCAAAGCAGGTGGGACGATTCTGGATGGGGAAATGAGCTGAATGTCTCTACTGTCGGTTTTTGAAGGTTAGCATCCAGCAGTGGAAGGCTGTGGTTGTACTGGGCAGCTCCCAGTATGAATGTTCTTAGCTGTGAGTGTCTGTGTGTACATAAGCTCCAAAGGAGAAAACAAAATGCTAATGTGTTTGAATCTGCAATGTGCTCTGAAAAACAAAAAGCATCCCTACCAAACTGATCGTGGCAATATATTAATCTTTAATTACTCAAGAGTTCATAAACTATTTGCTGGTAACAGAAAGTAGCCTCTGTCTTATGCACTGCAGATTAGTAACCTACAGTTTAGGGGTCATTGAATGGGATACTATTGGGTGGTTGGGAGCATTGTAGTTCATTACAGTTACAACTAACAACTGTTGGTCTTTTAATTTGTTGATTATTTTAATTGCCATAAAAATTTTAACCAGTGAATGTTTTTTGTCTGTATGAGGTGAAAGTGTTTTGGGACTCCTCACATTAGTCTTGGCACTGAGGTTGGGAATTACGAACAGTAAAACAAGAATGATTAATGTAATTTGTGTATGTGGGGTGTGTTTTTCAGGTGTAATATTCAAGGCAGTGTGATCTGTAGTAATGCTGTCATCGGCCGAGGAGCAGACCTTAAATACTGTCTTGTGGGAAACGGACAACGGATCGAACCAGCAGGTAAGTGTAACATAAACACATGCAAACTTCAAAGTAACCCCCAAAATACTGTAATTGAACATGTTTGCTTACTTTAAGATATTGGTCTTGTTTGGTATTTCACCAACCATAATGCCAGGTGTTTGAGTCATCTATGAAAGTTTCTTAATTCTGATGTCTGTATGATAGAGAGATTTGTCAGAGACCTTTTTTTTTTTTTCCTAATTTTTTTTTTCTTTAATCCTCTCGTCCCCAAAGCTTGCTGCATGTGTGTTTGAGTGTGCATATGTGCGTGTGTTTGTGTGTGTTTGTCACATTGATGGAGAGGTTAGAGAGCAGGGCCAGAACAGGACCACCCGGAATTCAACAGCAGCAGCCTCCAGCCACATCCAGCGACACAGACACACACACACACACACACACACACACTCTCTCTCTCATGCACACATAGAGAAAGAGCTCAGCTACCAAACTGAGCAGCCTAATTGAGTGAACAACAGGGTGCTCTAAGTAACAACAGTGGGAATTTGAGCTAAATTCACCTAAAAATGTTTGAAAACAGTTGGGACTTTTTTGGAGCATCTAGTGAGTGAAAACTGCAATAGAGCTGATCTACCTTCAGCCTTTCTTGGCCAAGTTTTCCTATTAGACAGGATTGAGCTGCTAACATTGTTACCCAACACTGTAAACTTGGACCCCTGGGTACATACAGTGTGTAGCCAAAGTTCAGTCACACAAAGTTCCAGCCTTTGTTTCTCTGGAGTTTAAATCTCTCAGTTGTTCCCCTCTTTGCTTGTCTTGCGTCTTATACATCACGCACAGATACACTTTTTATAGTATGTTTTTCTGCCATTGGTTTTTGCTCTGTGGCAGTCCTTATTTTGTCTTCAATAGATGTTTTAAATGGGTTCCATTGTATATAGTGAAATTCAGTTTATTAAAAAAAATGGGCAAATAATGGGGTATTAAAACCAAAAAAACATCTTCAATATATTCTAGCATTGTAATATTTTAATGTATTTATCAGCGATTGAGAGCAATGAAGAATACTAAGTCTTCTTTAGTTGTGTAACCTTTAATTATTGGCATTGCTAAAAATCATAATTCTGACTCGGGTTTTGTTAGATTCAGTTTTTCACAGTTGATCAGTTTTTTTTCGATAGTCAGATTATTTCATGTAGTCCACTGTACTCGTGTTAAGCCCTCTGTCCCTTTTACATTATGTCGTACTGTAAGAAAAAGTACCGCATTGTCTCTCGCTGCCAGTCTAGCTGGCTGCTGAAGACATTACACACCCACTCTACTGCTGAGGCTGTTCACAGCTTAGGACCACCCTGACAGTTAGCCACACACACACACATACCCACATACACACACACACACACACACACACACACACACACACAAAAACATATATATATACATACAGTACACACATGCCGGTCTGTCAGGTGTTGATATTCGAAAGATATTGATAAAGAGGCACACAGACAAATACACACTATCCACCAACCTTCAATAGAGATGATACCATCTGTTGAACTGGTGCATAAGCATTTGTGACTATTTTATGCCATTAATTTGTTCTTTCCAAACAGCACCAGGACTGGGACTTGTACCTTGTAGAGTCTATTATCACTGGCCCAGCTAGAGAAATATATAATTACACATGGTCTTAAGTCATAAGAAGTCTCTTATTACTGACAAATCACATGGCCCAAATTGAGAAACCTTTCCTCCCTTTCTCTCCAGTCTCTCCCTCTCCTTCCCTTTCCTGCTGTCCCATGCTCCATTTGTCCTCCTCTTCACGCACAGAGCAGAGGATAAACCCATTCTGTGCAACAGATTCCTTCACACTAAAACCTGCTTGTGTGAATGGAACATTACTCCCTGCCACCGTTTGCTTTGGATCAGTACCGATGCTCTGGGATGGAGGGGTGAATGGAGGAGTCATGGCTGCTCTCCTCATGCTGAACAGGGTTAGGGTTAAGGAAGATAGCAAGAAAATGCTGGCAGACTTAGTTACAAGCATCATCTATTTATTTTTGAGAAGTTCAGTCAGCGGTCATGGCGACCCAAGTTTTACCACACTGAAGATTCTGGGACTGATCTCAAATAAATTAAAGGACCATGCAGTGGATATGCATGCTGTAGCCCATTAACTACAAATTGCTTATACGTTGATTGCCTAGCTCCGAGGCAACCTTTGTTTTCCATTCATTTCAATATGGTATCAAATTGTATATGGAAATAAGATGTATTCCATTGCTGCCTTTACATTTTCAGCAAACGCTACATGGCTTGTAAAGTTTTGTTTTTTTTGTTTTTTTTTTTTCATAGCTAAACCCAAGAAGCAGTGCTGTTTGGCAGCCAGCTCTCAAAACATGCACACAGTACATGAAAATATGTGTGGAACATAAAAATATACATACAGTTTATAATCAGAGGTGTTCTGTGCAGTTTCCTTGTGAACATATGCAGTGTTTCTTAACAAAATACATTGTGTGTTTTAAGATTTTGTTGTTTATTTATGTCTATGGAGATTCAAGTCATCCAGGTCATGGTTTTTCCAACGGCCCGGTAGGGATTTTGTTAGACCTTAAAAAGCCTTTCAGATGAGAGGCAAAACATATTGAGGCTTTTCAATCAAGCCCAGATGCCATCCAGTAACATTGGAAATAATGTTAATTTGTGCATCAAAAACATGATGTTACCTTTTAATGGGATAGAATGTGCAGTCACTGATATGGTCCTTTATGTCTGAAGCATAAACCAGGCGAGCTCACAGCCGATTGGTTACAGGGACGCAACCATATACATGAGCACGGTGCATGAGTGACAGTTCGAGTCCAATTGCAGACATTTGTCACAGGTCTTCCCACTTTCTGTCTCACGTGTTTTCTGTCCACCTCTCTGTGACCCACTTATAAAGGCAGAAATCCCCAAAAGAATTACTTATTGCACATATTATTACTTGTTGCACAGCTGACTATAGTCAGCTGACTTATGTTTATGATTTTTTTTTAACGGTGTGTTTGTTGCTATCATCAAATATGCAAACATCTTCTGATCCTGATTGCACAGTAAAGTGCACGGTCATAGCTGATGTACCTTCAAGATGTGCTTAGTGAGTGCTGTTTATTATTTGTGATTGACACATTGACATTTATGTCAAAGAACATGGTTTCTTCTAAAGACTGAACCTTTTCACTCTTTCTGATTTTATTCATAGCATGGTACACACACGTTTAAAACAGGGTTATGTATACTACTTGAAATCATAAAATACAGTGTTGTCCACAATATGCTTATCAAGCTTGTTGTATCAGTCACTTGACTACAATGCAGTTTAGACTTTCTCTGAACCATTCAAACTTTGGTTTCAAATCAAAGCACAAACCACCATAATAATTTTTTAAAATTTTGTATATCTGACTTTGCAATAATCATTTCTTTCTGTATTAATTTTTACAATTCTTTCTCTTCTCCAGCTGAGAGAACTAATGAGGTAATTGTTGGAACAGACCAGCTGATGGAGATCTAGTGAAGTCACCTTATTAACCCATCACAGAGCAGCAAAACACAGAGGACAACTAATTTACCTGGCTGACCGGCCAATCAGAAGCCTAGATGCTGCTTGATGATCTCAACTCTCTTCCATTAGGCTTTTTTTGTACATTGTGTCCAAATAAAGACAGGTCTGCTTAAGTCCATCTATCAGTATGTTGGTGTTTGTTTCTTCCTTTGCGTTTTTCAGATCTTTGTAAGTGTTTTGCCATGGTTATTATCAAATCATTACTGTCTCCTAATAGCACTACTCAATAGCTCAGTTTACCTTGGGAGAGCGGGAGAAGCATGGGCTCATACATGTTTGGGTGTTTATATATGCGCACTATAAAGACCAGAGATGTAGAGAAAAAGCAATGGGAAGGGTGACCACAATGGCGTGGGGGTTAAGTTTATTTGTATACAAAAATGGTGTATGTGTGTGTGTGTGTGTAGGCCCCGGACCACCCAGCTTGATCCTGTATCAGTTAACACAGACACCCCACCCTCACACACGAACACAGCGGAGGAGGAAACTGACTCATGGCCGATGCCTTTCTTTCTTTTTTCTCCTCTTCTTTCCCTTTTTGCTTCCTTTGCTGTTACAAGATTTATTGCATTCTCTGGCAGAGCATTTCTTAAATTACAGGTTTGAAGTTTCTTAGTCACGAAGGCAGAAGATGAGGACATGCATGTCTGTGGGGGGTGCTTTGCGTGTGTGTGTCTGTGTGAGATTTACTGTCCTGTTTCCCATTGTGTCTGTGGCCTTACAGAAGTCATTTAGACTGTCTCTTGTGGACTGATTATGTGATATTGCCCTGTGTTTGTGGGAGAGGGAGATTATAATGTTGAGTTGTCTTTCATCTCTATGGTCGTTTAGATGTGTTTGTTAGTCTGTCATATGGACATGTTTAATAGCCAACAGAAGAGTATGCTGTGAAACATTCATGGTTATTTCCTTAGAAAAGGAAAAAAATATCAGTGTAGCTTTCCTCTATAATTCATGTTAACTAATTTCCTGGCATTAGGCCTGTAATATTGTCAGGTGTAGTATGACTTATTCACATCAGTATTTTACATATAGCCCTAATTATGGATGTTGTCATGATGATCTCTGCTTGGATTGAAAAAAAAACAAACAAACATACCAAGCAGTACTAATACCAAGTCTGACAGCAAATTAAGTTGCATTATGGGAGTTGTTTGAGCCAGAGCTTTAGATTTTATTTAATTTGTCTCTCACAAATCACCAACATTATTGAAGCACAATGTTAAATTGTTGCAATAACAGGATCATTTCCTGTTGGTATTATTTGGGTAAGTATGTTGATATTTCATTTTTGTTTACTAACTAATAAAACAGTATATAAGGATACTGTGATCAGTTTGTGGTATTGAGTTGGAACAGTTTGTATTCACAGCATATAGTTTGTATCCAGATTTGTAGCAAATTGAAGAAGCACTGATTACTGATAACTTGAGTACAAGTACAAGGGCAGATGAAACTCAGCACAACATTGTCATTTTAGCAAATATCACATTAGGCAGGATGGCACAATTCAAACAGAGGCAATTCAAAGTGCTTTACATACTCAAAGAAGAGCATTCAAAATCTTAATCATGACAAAGCCTAACTACGCACTAACCCACAGCGTTTTTACGCCATAGAATTGTCTTCACACTGTGTTTACTCTAGATGTGGCTTGAGCACATAGAAAACACTTTGTAGTTCTATACTTTTCCATTCTCCCTTCATATCTATGACTACTGTGATAAGCTTGTCACATTTCAGTGGCAAATTGAATTGAAATTTTAATTTGAAAAAAAAAAAATGTTTTAAAGACCCCGCTCTACAGTAGCACACCTCTAGCTGTTTCCCATTGTATCCTTTATGTGCAGGTAGCTCATTTCTCATCTTTTTTATCATGGTAATCTCCATCTGTTAGGTAGTCAAAATTTCAGATAGTGAGCCAGTTGTTAGTGATTTGCTCCTTGTTCAGCTCTGAGATGCAACCTGCTGTGTCCATTTCCTTTCCAGACAAGAGTGACAGGATAGGAAGGTGAAAGACTGGACTCGTCACCTGAGCTTTGAGCTAAAAGCATGTAAACCAGAGTTACAGTTCACTTTGTTCACGTATTTTGTCTTGGCTATGGTAACCTTTGTAGCCGTCTTGCACTCTGACCTCTCTCTTCAACCACATGATGAGATCTGGCAGCTGGGTGTGTTTGGGTAGAGATTTGTATATTTATATTAAGCCCCCCGGAGTCCCCTCTGTTACCACCACCATGGCTGAGCCCACCTTCCAGCAGAAGGAACTTGCACAAACTAATCAATGCTAACACTGAGCGAGTACATGCACGTGTGTGCACACATGCATACACAAATGTGCGTGTATGCGGTGCAGACCTGGAAATCAGATGTCCCACAGATCATATAAAGGGTTTTCTGTTGTTTTTTTTGTTTGTTTTGTCACCTAGAGGATTTTTCTGACCTCTCTAGAGACAATTTTCATCGAATTTATACATCCCAAACAGATTTATATAGCACCCAAAAGAAATGATCTGTACAAATGATCAGTTACCCATTCTGCTGACAGGACATTTACACACAAGATTTGTTTAAACAACGGTGAAATCTATCCTATTAATAACTGCACATCTACAAGGACATTTTAAATCTGTCTTATTTTTATTTTATGTCAAAATGTGAATTTAAGAGCTATACGGTCTGTTTCTGTTGCACACACCCAATGCCCGAGTGTATTTCTGGGCATGTCTCTGTGCCTTGTTCTTTGAAATGAAATGTGTAGTTTTTTTTAAATTTGTGTGCAAAAGTCTGGACATCTCTCTCTCTTTTATTTTTTTTTAGAATATTAATGTCATAGAAGTTGATTGAAGTCTGAAGACTGGGAGGTTTGTGCACATGTGTCTGGGATGGAACCCAGAGCTGGTTCGGGAAAATTGAAACGCTTGTCAACATTTTATGCTATGAGTCGAGATAACTGTATTATGTGACATGTCTTGACATATCATCTTGACATTGTCTCAGTTCCCACGTGTGCCTCCAAAACAAAGCATAAGAAATAAAACCAGCTGCTTTATTATTATTTAAAATTTTTTTTTTCCCTCACAAATCACAACAGGCATGTTTTTCTATTATGTTATATCTGGCAAATGAAACTTTTGCTTCGGGTGTAGAAAGCATTATAAAATTACATTCAACATTTTAGCAGCAATGTGTTTATGAAACAATGTTCCTGTTACAACGGATAATCCTAAAATCCAAATGTCTGCCTGGAAATAGTTTTTATTGGAACTTCTTTGTACTGAAGACGGCATTGCAATGTGAACTCTCCAAAGTAAAGTCTGTGGATTAACGAAGAGAAAGATAAGGTTGGGCAGGAAGTGGTTAACCTTCCTCACCTTTGATTTATAAAGTGAGATGTTGATTAAGGGGGTAGAACCAATACAGTTTAAGAACACAAAATGTGCAATCAAATAGTTTGGCCAGTGTTTCTTTAGCTCTTTTCTCACAGATAAAACATGCAACATTAATTGTTACCATATTCATTTCTGAGATTTTTTCTGCAAGTTGGTGATGACTTACTGAGCCCAGTGAGGAGAAACTAGATAATTAAGAGCTATAAAGTGAGATGAGTTAGATGGATGGTGGAGACAAATGTGTAGTACATAGACATGCACAGATGCACAGAGAGGTAGGGTGGGGTCTGGGCTCTGGGTTGGGGGGTTGGCCGAGAAGCTGGGTGGCTTCATGGCTTGAGGGCTTGATCGTGGGTGAGCAAGAGAGAGACAGACAGAGAGAGCGAGTGAGCAGGCCACCCAAGTGGCAGTCAGTCAGAAACCTGTGTGTGTTTGCTGCTGACCCCTACACATTAGCACAACACTTCCTCAATTTGTCTTCTGTGTTCTCTGGCCACAAATGAATTTCCTCCCTCCCTTTTTTTCCACACACTACCTTTTAAGATGCTATACCCCCCGCCCCCGGAAAACTCACATACATACACGCAAACACCACCCAATCACTAACTTAAACATCTGAATACATACACCCACAAACACCCTTTTTACAAGCCTTAGAGATACAAAAGTTGTTTATGTTGCTTAGCCAAGAAAGAGTGTGATCCCATTTATGGGATACCAACCTGAGCGACATGCATTACACACACACACACACACACACACACACACGAGTAAGCCAGATACCCCTGTCTGTCACTGTGGAGGCCTAACAAAAATTGATTGGGTGGGAATCACTTCTAGATCACTTGTAGAATCACTTTTGCAGTAAAAGTACAGGAAGAAGCAGATGTTTGACTTGTTTCACACCCTCAGGTGATCTTTTCTTTCTAACTGTATTAATTATAATATTTATAACATCTGGACCTATAATTGTAAACAGGATGGCCCTTTCTAAATCATCAAAAGCAAACTTCTTTTGTTTTTTCTTTCTTTCTGTCTCAAATGTTATTTTCACACTCACTCACACTTAAAATCAGACCATGGCTACTGGTAATGAAATTAAATGAATACAGAAAGTCGCTAAAATGTAGTGATCACTGTAAGCAGTTAGAATAATTAAAACATTTAAATGATCAATCTATATATCTCTGTGCATCTAAATTTATGTTATATTAGAAAACAGCTCTGTGGTTTCACATTTAGATGGGGACTTTTCTGATAGGCTTGTTCATCACTTGTAACAGATCACTATTGAACATGGCACTATTGTCCACTGCCTTTTTTGAAAAGCTATACCATTTCAGCTACATTTGCTCACATACACACTCCCACACTGTGCTTCCTTTTAAACCTCCAGGTCTAAGTTTGCATTACCACCTGCTAGTTTGCATCTGACAATACCTCTGTTACAACCACACAAACAAAGACTTAAAGAAAAGTGTGTTTCTCTGTCTCTCCCTGTGTTTTGTGTGTTTTTCCCCCAGAAAGGCAACTATTCATTATGATGACAAAAGGGTAAAGAAATGCATTATCATAATTAATCTTGTGTGAGACTGTGGGTGGCAGCTTCAGCTCTCTTTCGAGACCGACAGAGGTGCTCAATGCAGAAAGTGTCTCTTTGCTACTGGGAAACTTTTCTACTGATATCTGGGAAATTATAATTATAGACTTGTAATGTTGAAAACATCTGTTTTTTTATTCCCCCAACTACGTAACCCTTATGAACAGTTTTATTTTTCCAGTCAATAAGCCTAAAACCAAATATTCTGTCTGATTATCATGAATATTATTTGTTACTTTGAATATATTGGAATATGAGTTGACACTAAATGTTTTTTAAATATTTTTTTTTTGTTTGTTTTTTTTTTACCCGGGAATTGTTTTGTTGTGTCTCAGTCTGTTTTAAGAGCTAGATGTCATACTTTGTTTTTTATGCTCTAAAGTGGTTTGCATAATGGGTTTGTTGACCTCACACATAGATAAGTATTCTCAGGGTGTAATGAGCGGGTAAAAAACTTATTATCATCATACCACCTCAATCGCTAAGAATGCTTAGTGGTAGTGTTATAGGCTCTATATTTTTTTATTACAGACCTACTTTAGAAATCTGTTATTTCTACTTTTTTTTAGAATCTGTTTTTCGGGCTAGACTTGTTTTTTAAATATTGAGAAATGAGGTTTAGTTTAGTATTTTATTTTAGGGTAGAGTGCTATAGCTCTCATCCATCCTGTGTGATTATCTTTTATGTTGACTCAAATGTTCTAGGTTTCAAATGTTTTTACCAAAGCTAGGTTGGCTTTTGCAAATAAATGTCCTGGATGATCATCTTTATACCAAATGCTTGTGTTTTTGTTGGCTAAAGGCAAGTGCTTTCTTTAGATATCAGTCTCTCCTTTATATAGCCTCCTCAGTGTTCCTCGGGTACATAACACAACAGCTGTGTGGAATGGCATATCTAATAATGTCTTTTAGGGCTGGATTACAATTTTGCCTAACTTTTACTGCGTGTCCTGAATGATGACTACCATCCATGTTGCTCTTGTAAACAATATATCTGTCTTTTACTAGGATTTAACTGCTTGTACTTCTACTTCTTATGTGAGAAAATTAAGAAATGCAGTGGTGAGCAGCTCCACAGAGTCTCTCTAATAAATAAACACTTTCTAGGCCTGAACCCCGGGCGAATCGCGTGTTGTGAAACGGCTCAGTTCCAGAGCGGTTCTGTAGCTCTGCCTATAGCACATACAGAACCCCGGACGGACAACCAGCCATGCATGGATGGATGGATGGAGTCACTGGGGAGAGATGAACTGGAGGAATGGAGATAGGGGTGATGGAAAAGGTAAAACGAAGAGCAGGAGTGGAGCAGCAGATGAAATAGAGGGCAAAATGAAGTTGTTAGGGAGAAAATCAGCAATGATGGAACAAGGGAGAAGATAAATAGAGGAAGGGATGAGTGGAGGGAGAGGGACCATGTGGGACACAGGACATGGAGAGGGGAAGGAGGGAGAGAGGGCTTGCACGCTTTGTATTTGGAGGCCCGGATGGTGTGATGGCAGATATCTGCACAGCGCATGGTCATCTCAGATGGTTTATTTATCCAAGGCTTCCAGACCAGGCCTTGGACCTCCCTGAGTTTGTTAGGCTTGAAGGGGCCCCTTACCACACAATCCAATTCCTCACATTCCACATTAGCTCCCATTTCCAGCTGCCTGTTTTCCTCTACCACTCAACCCAACCCGGTCCAGGCAAATCATACCCAGTTCCAGCAAAGTGGAAACACAGGGCGGCTAGTGCCACTCATATCCATTTAGGCAGATGGATAAGGTGGTATATATGGAGGTGTATCAATGAAATTCCCCATAGGGCGGTGGCAAAAGAGATGCCAGCAACCATATCCTGTGATCCTAAGTTTCAAGTCAATTGAGATCCTAATACAAACAGTAAATATAAACTCTTTTATTAAGAAATATAAAGAGAATCCTCTTAACCAGCCGAACTCCTTGACTGCAAAACTGACAAAAACTCTAAAACTTCATCTTTTTAGCTTTTTGTGATGCTGTTTATTTATTTGGTGTATTGTTGTTACTGGAAATCATATGTCAAAAGTCAACCATAAGGCGGCTCATGTTAGAAAGTGATGTATATTGATGCCAATCAAGACTGTACAACATGGGCTCTGTTATTTATTTTTATTTTTTTTTTTTGAACACCCACTTTCAAATACGTAAATGACAGAAAGATTATCCTGGTAATCGAATAATCCATTTCTTTTTTTAAAACCAGCACATGAAACATTTAATAATAATATTAAAATATTTACGACTATAAATATATTATGTGCCTACTTCTTTATTAGTTATTAATACATTTCTGTTACTCATTCATCTAGTTTTTAACACTATAGTTACAACAGTTACAAATAAATTTTCCCATTTTTTCTGTCCCTATGATTCAAAGCAGCACATACGTGCAGATCTTATACCGGCCTAATTAGCCTGTTGTTCTTTGTGCTCGTTCTTTCTTCGTGTCACGTAAACAGTGATGACGATTGTAACAGCTCTGCAGCAGGAAACTTGCTCCTGGTGTAGCCATCACAACCGGACTGAGCCTATGGCGCTAACACCTAGATTCAAATTGCTTTACTGGCACCCAGGGGGCCTCAAATTAGCACCATCCACCTGACAAATGCTGCGCAGGTTGATGTTTAGACAGGGAATGACTGTGTCATCTTGTGTGTTTGTTCTTCACCCCCATACTGTCATGAGTGGGGCCAATGGGGGCTTACATGAAGAAACTACCAAGACACTCCTTGAGTTATAGAAACCAAACTGGTCTGGACTTTCTGTCTTTATCTCACTGGCATTGTTCTCAGGTGAGCTGCTTTCTGAACTCATGAAATCATGCATGACATGGAATCTTTCCAAAAGTCTTCAAAGAGATAAGGGTGTCACACTCAACCAGGCAGCTCCAAGGTGTTGATGAAAAAGATGCATATGTAGATTCATTCCTATGATTCTTTAATGACAAGGGGTCAGATTGTAACCTACTTTTTGAAACTTTTGGGGCCATGAGAAGTGAGATTACAGCTACTGGTGCTAGAAACCTACAGCCCACACTCTTCCTTCTCACAGCTGCCTTTAACAAAGTGCACAGCAAAGGCTTGAAAGTGTAACAGTATTTTTGGATAACAAATGTGAAGACTCCAAAACCTCACCAAACCCTGGAGTGATATAAAAAGTGTTGAAAGATCTTCTAATTCTCCCATACAAAAAAAAAAAATGCCATCATGTTTACATTCTTGTCTGAAGAGCTGAATTAACTTTTCTTCTTCTTTTTTTCGCTGATGAATCAGAAAAGCTGAAAACTGTGCGTGAGTGCGTGTCAGTCGCTGTCGTATCAATAGATGGCATGTGCGATTGCTTTTTACGCACTGGAGGGTTAGGCCGCTGGGAATAATGTTCAGAGAGCAAGTGAGGCGGGCGGGCAGCAAAGCTGTGCGCGTGAGCGTGCGAGCGTGGGGGTGTGTGCGTGCGTGCGCGGCTCTGCAGAGTTTATTGAAAGAGTTCCTCTCTCCCTCCCTCCCTCCCGCCACCTCCTCCTCCCCGTCCTCCCCCTCCCTCCAGCCCAGGCAGCAGCAGCCTGGGTGGTCCCCCTCTCTCTCCACTTTGGTGAGCTGTTGCTTAGCAGCTAATAATAGGCGACGTTTGCAAAGTAATTTGCCTCTTCCTTGGCCAATGGGAGCCGGAGCACTTTTCCATCAAACCTCCCTTTTCAGGATTTGCCGAGAGGCGAACTTCTCCAAATGTTACCGCTACAGGATCGGAGTTAGACTTGACACGAACAGCTCAGACATATGCTACTACTACTACTACTACTACTACTACTACTACTACTACTACTACTACTCTCTGAGACGTCGTTTCATGAACTATCGGGACGAATGAAGACTGAAGGATCTATAAGGATTTTGGCGCATAATGTTGGGATGGAGTTTCGAGACTTGTTTGGCTCCAGGGACGAGTAGAAAACGCTTTTCTAAGTTGTCGCCGGTGCCGCTGGATGCGACCCTGTTCTATGTTGGATTATTGTCGCCTTTTCTGAAATCGCACCGATTCTCTGTCGCTTCGCTCTGCGCCCCGTTCACCCTCTTTGGACTATGGCCTCGGATTGCGGGGTCCCAGCGGCCAGCGTCTTTGGAGATTTACCCCCGAGTTATACGCGCTCCCAGCCGCCCCCGAACCCAGACCTACTCCGGAGACCCAGCTACTGCCACGCTGCTTTCGCACTTAAACAGATCTCAAAGGTGATACAATGCTCGCAGTCTAGTGTGGATTTACTGTGGAGGCAGCTTTCATTCAGTCAGCAAAACGTGAATGAAAAGTCTTCAAAGGCAGCTTTGATTTATCCGTTATCTGATCGTGAGTTGAGGGCGCATGTGGGAATGTAGACTACGCTGAAGAAACAGCTCCAAAAACCGGCGTTCGGGGACCACCAGAGCTCCCCCAGAGACCAGAGCAGTTAGACCCTTAATGTCTTCACGGAAAACAAGTACAGAAATTGTTGTGGGGGGTGATAGAGACAAAAGAATCAGTACTTTGTAAGATCAGACCCGTGTTGAAGCCTGAGCTTGTATGACATGAAACGCGTTTGGGAACCTATTGGAATAAAACCATAATTTAGTGCGTTTTCACATTTGGCAACGATTTAATGTTGCTATTTATTTGAACGGACACTAAACTCATTCATCTTTGCTGTTGTTTTTAAAGCCTCCGTGAGGGAGCGAGGGCTTGTTCTCATATCCCCAGTCGTGTTGTGCGTGTTTTTGGCTCTGCGCAAGCAGCCGGAGAGCGCACTGGCCCGGGGTCTGTTTAGAAATGTGGTGGGTCCTGTAAAGGAATTCACTGATTGAGTTTGATCTGACAAAGCATCTTTGGACCGCCCGGATGCTTGGACGTGTTTCAGCACTGCTGAGAGAAGCCACAACAGCAGTGCGATGTCTTCTGCGGCAGTGACATTTGTAGCACAGGGACAGAATGGCTCACACAAACAGACCCTCTGACAGCTCTATTAAATATTAGAGGAAGAAAAATGATGTAGATTACTACAGGGAAACAATGTCAGCTGAGAGGCCATTTGTAATTTATTCTCTCAGTGTGTGGACTATTACTTTATATTGATGCAGAGGTGAATGAACGGGGCTTCTGCTGACCCCATAAGTTACGACAGCAGTTAAAAACCAATATTTTCTTGCTGCAGCAGTACACATATGGTGATAACTTTGTACTGCATACTTAGCAAAGACTTGATTAATGTAAGGTATAGGCCTAAAATGTAACTACAGGCCTATAAACCTATGAGCAATGCAGCACTCTCACTGCAGCACTCTCCTTATTCTGAGATGTTAGAAATGTTTTTATTTATACCTTTTAAGTCATGGGTTTGTCCTCTTTATTGGACTCATCTTTGAGGGCTCTGACGCCTTTTTGTGTTTTTGAAGCTCATGTTTAGTCTGGAATCTCGGATCTCCAGGAGCTGCTGTCTGAACTACATTGAGGTGACAGACGTGAGGTTTTAGCAGGAGTCCGACAGCAACACTCAGGGCAGGGCAGCGCCGGCAGTCAAATGCAGGTTAACTGTTTAGCACCTTAACTTGTTAGACCAAGCTGCAGCTTGATTTCCACAGAAAGACACCTGAATGCAGATGCATGTGTTACCCAGTGCTTGGAGGTTAGTTGTCACTGTGGCCTCAATCTGCACACTAGTGAGACAGATAGAGATACAAGCTATGAAACCTGCCTTGTTCTGCGTTGATGCATTATGTCTGTATGGTAACAGTAGTAATAGTAATAACAATAATGTCATTTTCTCGCCCTCCCTCCATGTTTAAATCCAGGGGAAGGCTGTAGGTCAGAAAGCTCCTCTGTGGATCCGGGCGAGGTTCCAGGCCCTCCTGTTCTCTCTGGGCTGCCACATCCAGAGGCACTGTGGCAAGGTCCTCTTTATTGGACTCTTAGTATTTGGGGCTCTATCTGTGGGACTCCGAGTTGCGGCTATCGAAACGGACATCGAACAGCTATGGGTGGAAGGTGAGTGTAAGCTATCTCTCATTTGATCCATCAGCAATCAACCCTTTATCATGTGCTGTTAATTTCACACCAGAGTCTGGTGGTATTATTGTTACAGTCTCACAAAAAAATAAAACAGGTAAACAGGTATGTTTTGCATGTGAACCACCATTCGTAGGTCCAGGGATTGATTTACTGATTTTAATGTTTGGAACGCTCCACTTGCAGCATTTAGTGCATTTAGATTGTTTGTTTTCCTCTGGGTTTTACTGGAGTTTGATTGACAATGGTGGCTGGTAGAAAGATGCAGGGTGGCCACGTTAGTGTCATCTCAGTGCCATAGGAGGGCACTAGGTGTTCAGTGACTGACAGATTGACTGCTTGTCTGGTTAGAGCAGGTTGAGGCTGATTTGGGTTGTTTGTTTGGCCAAAGGGAAAATTGCCACACCACACATTTCTGTAAACTTCTCATATAATCACCACTACACAACAGGAATATAAATTATAGATACATTGTAAGCACAGTTTTAACTTTGTCTTCAGTACCTACTGTAGTTCGTGTCTCTAGTTTCCCTGAGAAACCCAAACTGCAATACAGTGTCACGCAGACACACTTTTGCTTGCTTTATAAGGATGTGAGTGTTTTTGATTCTATGCTGATTCACAAACCTTCTCTTTTGACACTGCTCTCCTTTACTTTCTTTCTGTGCATTTTAGCTTTAGGTTATCTGTGCATTTTCAGGCGCAGAGGCAGTTTTATTTGGTTTTTCACACTGGCCAAATTCCTTTTAAACCCCCAGGCTTTCAGTGCTAGGGCTGATCCCCGCAGCAGATGGACTGTGTGAATGGTTAGCCATCTTTGAGGGCTCTGACCCCTCCCCCCCTCGGCTCCCTGTGTGGTCCCTAACTATTCTTGGATTCCATTCAACAAGAGGCAAGCAGGCAGGCAGGCAAGCAGGCACCACCTCCCTAAACCCCCTCCTCCTCCTCCTCCTCCTCACAAGAAGAAAAAAAATATAAGTGAATGCAGCTGAAGTTTACCCACCTGTTTTGCACGCTCTAAAAGCGCCACAGCAGTTGGTGAATATAAACAGACTCTATAGGGTTTTTAAGCCCACCATGTCACTGGAGGACCGGGACAGGCTGCTTCCACGGGAGCTGCATGGAGGTGTTGGAGGAATCGTACATTGCAGGTGTCAGGAGAAACGTGGAGATTATGTGCTTCACTTACACAGAAACTTATGTAAATTCCTCCATTAGGTAGAATTTTTTTAAAATGTACCTGTTGTCAGTGTGTATTATCCTGAAATTGGAAGGAACAGCCCGAGTCTTCTGCAAAAACAAAGGACAAAAGGTTGAATATCTACAGTCTCCACTTTCTTTAGTTTCATTCTGGTTAGTGTAAAGCTTCAGGATTACTTCTTGAGCTAATTGGCAGAGCCGTCTCTTAAAGGAGATGTTTAGATGTTTGTGTGCCAGTTGTTTTGCTGTGGGATTGAGAGAGTTGAACCAAGGGGCTGAAAAGGAATGCTGTGCCTTTAAGAGGCTGTGGCCATGTTTCTAAAGTTTCTGCCTGCCTTGTTTCCACCAATAGCCCATTGACAAAGCTGCTAGGGCCTCAATGGAGAGTAAAGTGGTTTGGTAACAAGGAGAGGTTAGTTCCCCCCTCTGTCTCTCTCACTCTCTCTCTCTCACACACACACACACACACACACACACACACACACAAACACAGAAAAACACACACACATGCATCACTGCACATAAGCCAGAACACAAGAGGGAGGAATGATACACTCGCTAGTAAGACAGCTGATTTCATGTTAAGAGAATCTAAATATTGTTCCTACATGAAAAATGAAGTTGTACTGGACTGTTTCTGTGGTGATATCTCGAGTTAAAATGTTTAACGTAAACCTGTAAACGATTTGTAAAGTAATTACCCAGAAGAACTCCTCCTGATTGCGGCATAAAAAAAAAAGATTCGAATTGATCTACTAACAGTGAATAGACAACTTCTGCGTTATCGCTCTGCAAGCATGATGCAGGCTGTATGTGAATGTGTTAGGAGCATATGCTTCCCATCATATAGTCATACCAGCAGCTTCCCCCCACAGTAATCACACATACACTTGTCATCTTTGCCACCTTTGGTGTGTACAGCCTGTCTGGGCCGACTGTCTGCCCGCCTGAATTTCCTGACTGTGCGCCTGTCTCTCTGCCTGTAGCTTTGTGTGTGTCTGTTTATATTTCTACCTGTCTTTCTGCCTGCTCTGTGAAGTCAGGCCACCAGGGTTTTTTTTTTTAATTGCTTCCTCCTTCCTAGAGGACCAAAACACTGTGAAGCAGATCACAGCAGTGTTGTTCATGTCTAGAAAGAGTAGACAGAGAGAGAGAGAGAGACAGAATGGGAGGTTGTAAAAGTCAGAATACACACCTGCAGTCCCAAGGAAACAGTCGTACAGATGTAAAATACTTGAAATGTTTGTAGCATTTTGTTTGCTCTGTGGTTATTTTCTTATAAAACCTTCTATTGGTGAGGAGGACATGCACTGACTAAGTGAAAGGATTAATGATGCCTTTAGTCCTCACACCTGTGTAGCTGAGAATAAAAGCCACAGTATCGGGGTGTTTAGTCTGACTAAGGGATTAAGGACTATTTCTGGCTTACTGAGCAGAATCTGAGACAGACATCAGACACAGGGCTTGTTTTGCAAGTTGTTTTTTAAATGTTGTATGTTACAGAGTAATTTAGGCAAACTGAAGAAAATATTGGCAACCAATGGAGAGAAGATGATATTTAATATACAGCATGTCTTTGGAACATGCCTGAAAATGATGTAATTCCTAAATTATAACCTAAATTAAGTTTTTAAACTTTAATCATGTTTTCTGTATTGATTATGCTTATACATCCTGTCCACCTTTGAGAGTGTGAAATTTGGAGTGAGCTGGGCAACGTGTGATCTAGTTTGTATTGTCCAGAGGCAGAAAAGAGAGATCGTAAAAAGAGGTGCAGGAAGAAGAGAAGAATGAGAGAAGACATGGGAGGGTGGGGGGTTTGGGACAGAAACTGTGAGGAAGGTTTACGGCTGGATGACACTTTTTTGCTTGTGTTTTTGCCTCACTTGCACAAACATTAAGTGTGAGACTGTCTTTTGTTTTCTGTTTAAAAGGCTGTCAAAAGGGAGCAGCGGCATTAAAGACAAGCTGCTTGATTAAGCCTGAAATTCTCAACTAAAATCTGTAAAACTAGAGTTTTATTTTTGCAGTTTCTAATTCTTTTAAATTATATATTACATGGCGGGACAGCTCCTATTATTCCCCGCACCCAAAGGCCCACTTGTAAAGCTTGTTTGAGCATGAGAGGAAAGAAAAGTCCTCCATGTAAAAGTGGTGGTGTTTACTCTTACATTAACTAAACTCATCCTTCTTGGCAAAGTTTGGGTGAGGCATGACAGACGTGTACACAGACTCAAGCTGTCCAAATATGAGCACAGTGAGACAGGACCTATCTGGATAGCAGGCTCACCGCATGTCCCATAAAGAGGCCATGTAAGAAGAGGACAGGAAAAGTCCACATCATGTGAATGCATAGACTGAAGTTCTATCTTAGACAGCTAGCAATTAAATTAGACAGGGTCTTCTGCAAATATGAGGAGATCCAGAAACAGACTGATTAAAAGACAGTCAAAGTGTCTGAATGAGAGAAAACACCCCTGAGTTTGCACAAATCAGCGAATGCACACGTGGGCATTTCGGTGTTTGGAGCGGTTTCTCTAAACAAACCTCAGAGGGGCACAGCAGGTAAATGCTATAATTCATCGGAGCACACACAGCGCCCCAGTTCAGACAGAGAAAGGGAGCTCTATGAGGCATTATTGGAGGTGAATAGTGCGCGGTGGTGCCCCAGCTAGATAAATAAACTCCCAGCGCTCAGGGCCCAGGACCTCACTGGTAGAGAGAACAAACAAGACCAGAGTCAACCTGGGTCACTTCTAAATGTTTATTTCACCCCCCTTTCCTCCATCCTTCAGTCCAAGTCTCCCTCACTCCATCCCTTTTCTCAGCATCCCCCCAGTATACACAAGCTCTTCAACAGTCAGACCAGGACCACCCCCCAGCTCATACATACACTGAGCTGCTATAGATACACTTGCATATGACAGGTACATTACATTGCTTCCATTGCTTCCACAATACAGGAAATGCCCAGACTGCTCTCTACTTTAAGTAGCAGTTTTACAGTGACATGGATTTTGAAGTTGCGGTCACATTTACAGTGACAACATAAAACACTTTTACTCTGGTAATATGGGTTCAGCGCGTTTTTAAAAAGGGCACTGGACAACCAGAAACATTGCAACTTTTAGTGTAATATCCTGAAAGGCTGCAGTGCAGCTGAAAACAGGATAATGAAATCCCAATCAATATAGTGTGGCACCCTTTCTTTCCTAGCTGAAGAGCAACCTTTGTACTTGGACTGCACGAAATAAAGTGACACCAGTCACCTTAGAGTTTGCACCATTTGCCTCTGTCTTCACACTATGAAAGTATAAAAAGTAAAGGGCGAGGGAGATGGAGAGAGACTGAACATTTTCTTGGTACTTGGGAAGGAAAAAAGAAATGGTTCTTGGGCTCAATAAATTCATTTCTTGTCTGAATGAGACCAGCAACGTGGAAAAATTTTGCCTTTCAGGCAGGGATGAATGTATGTTTCAACCACACATTAAGCAGTATTAGCGGTCAGTGGAGTGTCTAATGTGACTATTTTTCACAGTGGCCAACACTGCCCATGATTAGCATAATTAGCAGAGGCAAGCCTATACATATGGAAATAGAAAGTGCCTAAATGCCAACCCTGGTGAAAATTTATGTGTGGTAGCTAACACCACTGGCACATCTGAATAGAATGTAAGTGAAACAGATTTTTTTATGTAGTTTTTTTTTCCAGTTTTAGACAGTTTTTAATGTGTTATCTCAGGGTGGTTGTTTGTTTCGTCTTGATGGGGGATTTAAACACGATGAAACTGATAGTTGTGTTTTGTTGTGTTCGGGATAGGATAGGATTTTCTCCTCTTAAAATAATGCAACTGTCTGTGAGGATTGATGAACAGATACAACATAAAGACAAACACACACACACACACACACACAGTATTTCTATAGGTAAGATAGCAAAGTGCCAGCTTCTCTTTCTTGCCCCCAACCTCACCCTCCCACAGCCGACTCTGGCATTGTTTTACAGGCTGGGAAAGTTTTGGTTCATTTGCCTTTGTTGAAAAAAAAAAAAAAAAAAAACGTTCCCTCTTTATTTTTTTCTGCTGTTTGTTGGGAAACATCTGAAAGAAATTGAAGGGTTGAATGACAAAAGGGTCTGCATTCAGTCTGGAGCTGCTGTACTGAAGGATTGTATGGAGGAAAGGCCCATCTGCTGGGGGCAGCCTGTTTAGGCTGTGCCCCGGCTGGGGAATGCCATAGGGCAGGGCCAAGCTGAGGACCCAGAGGGGCACAGTCCTGATTCTGGTGGGTCCACATATGACAAAAGGTCCAAAAGGTTTTTTTGTGATGCTGGATGCCAAGCCAAGAGAATGCATTTCTCATTTGGCTCTGAAAATCAAAAGAAATAAAGGATCACTATTGCAGGACACTGGAAAAAGGGATGAGAGAAAAAGCAAATGATAGATGGAAGATGGCAGCCAAGGGATATCTTTCTGTCCTTTTTTTTCCTCTCTCTTTGGTGGTTGGAACTCCTTTCTGTTTAAATTAATGCTTTATAATGAGAGGTTTTGTGTAGAAATCAGCTGTACATTTCTTCTCATGTTGTCCTGCTGTGTTAATTAGGAAGAGGTGACTTTCCATGACATGACGTAGCATACAAGTCACTTTCAGCCCTCTTCGTCTTGGGTCGTCCTCCATAGCAGCATGGGGCCTTTCAAAAACCCCCCCCCCCCTAATCCAGCTAATCTACCACACTGAATTTGGGAGGTGGCCTGGTCTGACCTAGCATGGTTTAGAACTGGAACTAGGCCTGTAAGCCACAAAGATAGAATAGAACAGAATAAATTTGAAATCCAACACTTTAACACACATTACCTCCAACACACTTGGCTCTGTCCTAGAAGCCAGATGTGAGAACCCACACTTATTTCACGAAGTTAGGGAATTCTGGGTATTCAGCTTTTAGGAATGGAAGTGTCAGGTGGGGAGGAAATGACTGAGGTTGGTGAAGACAAATTCCAGTATTTACACTAGTACACACACACACACACACACACACACACATTAATCCAAAGGCTCATGCATGCACACATTAATCCAAACATTATATTTGTATACCCACAGCCATGAAACCATGTCAAGGCTTGTTATGGCTTTTTTTTTTGCTTGCTTTTCACTTTCCCAATATTGTAACTGTTGTGAAAGTGCATTTAGTGGTGACGCTAGTAAATGAATTCATATGTTGTACCCAATAGAGTTATTTGCTAAAATTTGTAAGATGGTGGTCGAGTTTCTCAAAAACAGCCAATGAAAGAGATGTGGATGTGATTTAGACAGAGTTGTGATCATTTGTGATCTTTTTTTTTTTCATTTTTGGATCATGCTGCCAAACACAGACTAATATTTCATGTTACAAAATTGCTCATGTAATAAAATTACCAGCCACTGGGGTGTTAAAACCCCGGTTTCCATACTCAAAGGCGCTTTCTTCCCAGGGTGGGAAAAATTCCGGGAACTGTCTCTTTAAGGTTGTGTGGAGAAGTGCAGGAAGAGAGTAGGGAGGATTGAAAGAGAGTAGGAAAGACAAAGATGTAGATTATTATAAAAAAAAGAGGAAAAGGAAAATTAAATCCAGGAGATAAAAGTAAAGGTAGATCAGAAAAGAACAGACAAGGTTTCTTCTAGAGCCAGTGGTGAACCGAGCAGAGCTGAAGTGAGCAGAGTCATTGCGAAGCTCAGAGTTGGGTGATTGGGGCCGGACCAGGGGTTGTGGAGAGAAGGCGAGAAAGAGAGAGAGAGAGAGAGAGAAGAGAGAAGACTGGCTGCCTGGGTGGTCCAGATGGGAGGAACGAGACACAAATAGCTATAATTTACTTCAGGAGGCCTGTAATTACAGAGCCAGAGTCTCTCCGAGCCACCCAGTTCCTGTTGGGATCAAAACCCCATGCTGCAGAGGTTAACATACGAAATGTCAAAAAAGGTTTAACAGATGTCAAAGAGGTCCGCAAACGGAAAGGGTTCCATTTTGTAGTAGGCTTATTTGATTGGAAATCTCTGTGCCAAGGAAACTGAGTGAAGTCTTGAGGAACTATATGTCCAAGCACTGTTTTTACAAAACTAGCATAACCTAATACATGTACTTGACAGTGTGGAAGTGGTTTAATAATCTCAAAGAACCAGTACTCAACCCACGAGAGTCCAAAAGTCTTTAGGAAATGACTTATTCTACATTCTTTTGTTGTGGCTCCCTTGGAATTAAAGCTTTATAAATACACGTTGGCTTTAAAGCATTTGTAGGACCATCTGTCCAAAAAAGTATATAAGACCATGTCCAATACTCTCTTTATTTATTAATTTAATTTTTTGAGGGGATGTGTTGAGCCAGATGCTTAAAGAAGATACTCACGACTGCAAATAAACATGATATTCTCAAGACCCTGTGTCAGTAATTAAAGACTTGAAAGCGAAGCCTAGAAATATTGGAGTGTGTCTCCAAGGCCCACAGTTTTAACCTGATCTCACACATTCAGCAGAGGCTGAATAGTTTGTTTTTTCTTTGCTCCCCATCAATTATAGGAGCCTGCTCCAGGATGGGGGAGGTGCAGAGAACTTGAGGGAACGAGAGACAGAAAGAGAGAGAGAGAGACAGACGGAGAGAACGACAGAGGCAGGAACTAGAGAGGGTATTAAGAGGAGTTGAGAAATAGATGCTAATAGAGGTGAAGTCAGGATTGATTGCATCGCGGTGAAAGTGAGTAAAAGACTGACGAGAGTTAGAATTAAGAAGGAGGTAGCCCTTGTTTCCAAACTTCAACCACCTCCCCCCTCTCTCCCCTACCCTCCCTCTCTTTCTTTCTCTGGGGTTGTCATGTAGTGGGACAGCGAGAGGGGCAGACGGGCCCTCTGTGATCCAGCGCGGCATGTTTCATGTCCACTTGGCACAGGCACAGATCCCCCCGGCTGGCAAACTCTTTTCAGGGCAACCTCCTGTAATTAGGGGGCTGGAGTCTACCACACAGCACAACATAGCTCCCTCCCTTTCTCTCTCTCTCTGGTTGTTTTGTTTTTTTCATTCTTTCTGTCTGTTCAGTTCAGCTCCACCACTGACATTCATAGTTTATTCTCTAAGAAACCATGCCTTACTTTGTATCCTCGCCTCTCCATAAGTTGACATAAAATTTGAAGATAAAAAGAGTTCATCAGTTGCTCATTATGATCCTTTCTAAAGTGCCTTTGGCCATTTCTGCTGCCCTAAGCAGAGTGGTACAGGGTTTTGGGGGCATCAGAAGGCTGGTTTTCCTAACTAACAGGGCACATCTGTTTCGCAGAAGGAGCCAATGAGAAGCTGTATTACTCATTTCTCTTGGCCAGACGCTGGCTTGTGTGAAGTGCCTTCAAAACCAACACTGGTGAAGGCCAAGGGCGTTGGTCGATATATGTGTGCGTGTTCTTGTTTAAGAGTGTGTGCATATGTACACACGCAAATGTGTGTGCATGTGCCTTTGTAAGTGTGTTAAGGAAATTGTGTGCTAATGTATGCATAAGGTTCTTTATTTATCTATCTATCTATCTATCTATCTATCTATCTATCTATCTATCTATCTATCTATCTATCTATCTATCTATCTATCTATCTATCTGTCTGTCTGTCTGTCTGTCTGTCTGTCTGTCTGTCTGTCTATCTATGTCTATCTGTCTATCTATCTATCTATCTATCTGTCTATCTGTCTATCTATCTATCTATCTATCTATCTATCTATCTATCTATCTATCTAAATCAAGAATTCAGTATCAATTAATTTTCTATTCTATTTTTCTAGCTGGCAGTCGTGTGAGCACAGAGCTTCGATACACCAGGGAGAAGCAGGGAGAGGAGACAGTATTTACTTCACAGATGCTTATCCAGACCCCCAAAGAAGAAGGCACCAATATTCTTACCCAGGAGGCATTGCTGGTTCACATGGAGGCAGCCCTGTCTGCCAGCAAGGTCCAGGTGTCGCTTTTTGGAAAGTAAGTGGATGCATACATGTTATGTGAATAATCTATCTGTGTTAATGCTTGTCAGTTGTTAATTCAACATGATTTTCTTTCTTGTAGATCGTGGGACCTTAACAAAATATGCTATAAATCAGGAGTTCCAATTATAGAAAATGTCATGATTGAAAGGGTAAGTTGCCAAAGAAATCAGTTGATTTTTTTTTTTGTTCTCATATGTACAAATTTTAATATTGCTTTCTGATGTTCAACCATGCTTCCCTTCTCTTTCCTCATCCCAGATGATTGACAAGCTATTCCCCTGTATGATAATCACCCCATTGGACTGTTTTTGGGAAGGGGCCAAACTTCAGGGAGGCTCCGCCTATTTACCGTAAGTCTTGGAAAATGTGACACAACTTACATTTGTTTGCATATTAAAACATTTCATAGAACGTCTTGGCTCTCCCTTTGCTGTCATTGCTTCCATCTGACTTGTGTGCACAGACTAGAGCTTTTGGAGGAGTCTGTAACTTTTAACACATGCAGGATGGAGACATACAGTTGGGCTTTCAGTAGTCTGTCAGTGAGTGCTGTGACTGACAGTGGTGGTCAGTAATAGAGTTCTTTTAGAGCCCAGACAGGGACTGGAGGGGGGTATCCTGACAGAAATTCAAAGAGGGAAAGTGAGGGAGAAACAGTGAGCGAGGGAAAGATGGAGAGAGAGAGGAGATGGCTGTAGAAGCAACTGGGTGGTGGGATGGTAGAACGAAGGGCGGGGAGGTGGCGGTGGTGGTGGCAGGGGAGCCCTTTGGGTCAGACAATGGTAAGCATTCTTTCGTTTACGAGTGAGTGTCCATCAGTGCAGGGGCCCCGGAGGAGGGAGGGGGCCGGCTTTGTCAGCTCACGGCTAACACTCGGCATTCTCATGGTAATGCCCTAGGCTCCCAGCTCCCAAGTTGTCCAACAAATAAAATGGGCAGTATTCAGGCCTCAAGTCCCCCGAGAAAGACACAGAGAGGCTACAAGATGGTTAACAGTGGAGTCTGGGCGTTTGCAGATTCAAGTTGTTTTTTTTTTTTATTCTTTCTTTGGGGACAAAGTTCTCTTGAGAAATTGAGTTATTGAAAGAGAGCTTTGTTTTCATCGTCAGAAGTGATATTTCAATCGGGTGCCTGGTTTATAGATGATAGTTTAGATCAAAGCAGATTTTTCTCTGCAAACAAATTTGTTTATATTTCTGTCTGGAGCTCACAGCAGTTACATGACATGCCAGCACATACAGAAACAAACACAGTTTCCCATCCTTAGCATCTCCCAGTTGGCTGGTGTGAAAGCTGAACGACTTCGAGGGAGGAAGGGGTTGTTTGATGATGTCTTTTAGCATCATGCACTGTTCAACATCTCTTGTTATTTATTATTTTTTCTCTGTTTAACTTGTTTTTAATGTGGAAATGAAAGGAACTAGAGGTGGTCACTGAGGCCAATGTCCCCAGAGTCAGTTTCACTTCACTTCAGCAGCCCTGGTTTTAAATGTTAAAAAAAATAATAATAAAAAGTGAGGTACAGAGAGAGGCAGAATTGGGAAAGAGGGTGACTGACAAAGAGAGGGAGAAAAATAACTTGAGAAAACAAAGAGCAGCAATCTATGAAAAAACAAAAGAGTCCAGGCGCAGTTCACTCAAGCAAAAACTAATGATAAAAGAGTGTGTCTTTGCGAGCAGCAGCAAAAGGAACACTGGTATCTGAGAATAGGAGAGCAGCTCTCTTCATGAGCCATTAGAGGGAGATTGAGGCCAGAGTTGAGATACTTTGGGATTTCATATCCTTCTTTCTGTCCATTTTCTTCTTAGTCTTTGTCTCACTGCAGCAAATATCAACCTGAAATCATTTTCTTAACACTGAATCTCAAAATATTGCCACTGATGACGCATATGTTTTTTCATTTTGCTTTTTTGCTCAATTTGAGACAGTATGGATGGAAAAAATGTCATTTCTAAGATGTTACTCATATTCTATGGATATATAGACAATTCATTCCCATTGACTTAAACCAGAAAAACAGACTAAGTAACCAGAAACATATTTACAGTAATAGAAACGTTTTTTCAAAATACAGAAAGCTAGTAGAGAAGGCCCAAGTAGAATATCTAGCTATAAACTAATATTAACCCATTGGTCAAGTTGTCTCCAACACTCCAGATTTTCAGATTTCCCCTCAGCACAAAGACTTTAAACTCCAGAAGCACAAGGAAACAATTTGTTTGGATATTTTAGGGTAATATTTAAGACTTTATTATGGATGAAATTATATATTTGCTCCTGAAAAAAGTGGAGGTGGGGAAGGTGAGACTGAGAAATAGGTTCTCTGAGAACATCACATAAGATAATAGTGTGCAGGGTCCCCCATTCCTTCTCCTTTCATTCCTCACCTGTACTTCCCTCCTTGCAGCCTCCCTCCTTATCAAGATGTTTGGGAGGCAGAGGTAATCGTTATGACTCAGTGCAGGACACTGAGGAATGGAAGTGAGCAAGCAGCCACCATGACTTTTCCCTGTTCATTGTGGTAGTGTGAAACAGGATAATAAACGCTATTTTATCCTGTATCTGTAGCTAGCCTCCTGCTTAGCCCAGCATGACAAGAGAGTGAGAATTCAAATGAACTGAACGTTTGCCTGCTCAAAGGAAAGGATAGAAGGAATGCAACGCCATGTTGCCTCGCAGGCACAAAGTGATACGAATTCTTTTGCTGTTTCTTCTTCAAGTTGTGAAGTTTTTAGCAAATATTTTTGGTTCATGATCATCAGAAGTATCTGTTTGCTCTCTAGGGGTATGCCAGATATCCAGTGGATGAATTTAGATCCAGTCAAGCTGATGGAGGAACTGAGTCAGTTCACTTCACTTGAAGGATTTAAGGAGATGTTGGATAAAGCCCAGGTGGGTCACTGACAGATTTTCTGAATGAATGTTGTTACTCAAGTGTTTAAAAATCTTTTTCCCTATGCTGAATTGTTGTAATTCTTCTCATTCATTCAATAGGTGGGCCATGCCTACATGAACAGGCCTTGTCTAGACCCCACAGACCCGGACTGCCCTCTTAGTGCACCCAATAAAGAGCAAGGAGAGGTAAATTCACATAATCCAAGCATGCAACTGCAGTTATTTTATATTTTTATATACACTGCAGCTGTAAAGAGATAAAGGATGAAACAGTGAGAACTGCAGATACACCTAACATATTTCTCTGGGTTTTTCCATCTGTTCTTCTGCTCTCCTTCCATTCAGAGTCCTGACATTGCTGGACATCTCCAGGGTGGTTGCCATGGTTTCAGCCGGAAGTTCATGCACTGGCAGGAGGAGCTGATCCTGGGAGGGCGGGTTAAGAACAGCCAGGACACTCTGCTTAGGTATGTGTTTATTAAGACATGTAAAAAGGGGGACTTTATATAGTATGACATACATGTGTGCTTGTCTTATTAGAAGATGTAATAGTAACTGAGGTTACATGATCACTGGCAGGCTGCCAGTCCGCCCGTCAGCTTATGAGCCACCATGACGGTGGAGTCTATGTAAGTGCCAATAACTCAACAGACACCAGGCAAAGAATGCCTCATACTGAGAGGAATCAGTTTCTTGCATGACCCCGATCCAGGATAGGCCAATTAAAGATGACAGCTACATAAAGCTCCCAACACCACCTTCCTACATATTTGTTGGGACCACAAAAGAAGGAAGAAATAGAAGAACGGAAAAATGCTCAAATACACATTGTTTTGAATGTGATAAAAATGTCTTTTTTTTTTTTTTACTATTGACGTCAACTGGGTTTAAAATCTTATACAAATGGAGTGACAGCACTGGGTCAGAGCCCAGAGACTATTACCCAAACAGCCCCAATATTACCTTGAATGAAAGAGGATTCCAGTCCCATCTGCAAGAGCCACACTTGCTCTTGGATGTGATTTATGATCATGTCTTTCACATTTTGAGCAGCACTGCTACTCACTGTGCCTGTGCCAAGAAAACCTGAGGACATCTGGGATCACAGTCTAAAGACCAGCAGACCGTCAGACTAGATAACACCTGCTTTTGGCTGTTTACATTGGCAGGCAGACAGGCAGATGGAAAATTCCTAGAAGAAACGGCACCTGCCTGCGCACTCCAGTAAGGTTTAGGGATACCAGGAACATTCAAACAGTCAGACTAGATGATTTCTAGTATGCCAGTTGTGAGACCGGTGATGCAACTGAGGTTGCAGCTCAGCTCAACACATGCGTGACACATAATAAACCATGTTAGCAGGACAAATCTGACATCTCCCATTTAAATTTGTCTTTTTCAGTGCGGAGGCTCTCCAAACCATGTTCCTGTTGATGAGCCCGAAGCAGCTGTATGAGCACTTTAAAGATGACTATGAGATCCATGATATCAACTGGAATGAAGAAAAGGCCACCGCTATCCTTGAGTCCTGGCAAAGGAAGTTTGTGGAGGTGTGAACATAAGCATACATTTAATGTATATTGAAATACACAGCCTTTAAAGAAAAGTGCACAAGTGAGATATTTTGTGTAAGAAGAAGACAAGAGATCTGAGGTGGCACTTCTGTGTTCCTATGAAGACCTTTTTTTGCTCTTATACACACACATGCAAACTGCATGGGCCTCTGCAATGTCTGAATTCCATCAGTCTTCAGCTTCCTTGTAAAGTGAATTGTAGGGCAGAACAGGGCAGTAGTTGTGTATCTATGTGTGTGTGTGCATATGTGTGTGGTAGGCCAATCATCTCTCTCTGTCAGAGCCCTAGTTATAGGAACAAGCTGTTGCTATGATAGATGACACCCACCATGGTGAGAGTAAGGAGAGAGGGAGGGAGGGAAGTTAGGGACATGTGAAAGGAGGGGAGGAGGGGAAACAGAACCAAACAGACACATACCTCTTCCTGACACATTAAAGAACAAGAACAGATCTATTTGAGATAGCGAATGATGATGAAAAGCAAACAGGTAAATAGCTTTCGTGAGCTTTGGTTCATTCATGGAACCACGTGGGGAGAACAGCCTCCTGAGCCATGCAATCCCATCCCATTCACCTTTGACCTCACAACCTCTGGCATCTGTGCTCATTACTCCTCAGTTGTCATGCACACACACGCACATGCTAGCACATGAAAAGCACACATACACACTCATACTCACTTTCAAGCACCTTTCAAAGCAGCAGGGGGGCCCTTTCTGTTTCATGGGGTTGTAGGAGAGGGTTGGGTGCCATTGGTGGTGCTGTGTAGTTTATAATCTGTTTTCATGTGGAAGAATAAAAGCAAATACAGAGTTGCTTGTCTTACACAGCAGTTCAACCCCTCCAAGGTATCTTCTTCTTGACAATAAATCGTGAATTCTAAAAGTAATATAGAGCAAAAGACATATTTTGTATATTTCTCATCTTCTAAGAATGGGAGTTTACATTGAAACTACTTTTGGAGACTGAAGCTTTTTACACAACTTCATGACTGATTAATTTGTATCCTGCAGATGGTCCATCAGAGTATCCCAGATAACTCCAGCCAGTCCATTCACGCTTTCTCCACCACCACCCTAAATGACATCATGAAATCTTTTTCTGATGTCAGCGTCATCAGGGTGGCTGGAGGTTACCTGCTCATGGTAAGTGTATTAGCTGATTAAAACTGCTAGGTTGATAAAAAAAATATTGCCGTAATAAAACCAACATTTAATATGGACGTCTTCTCTCTAGCTGGCCTATGCCTGTGTGACCATGCTAAGGTGGGACTGTGCTAAGTCCCAGGGGGCTGTGGGGCTTGCCGGGGTGCTGTTGGTGGCCCTGTCTGTTGCCGCAGGGCTGGGTCTCTGCTCACTACTCGGCCTCTCTTTCAACGCTGCCACCACACAGGTATAACACAAAGGAAACTGCATACATTTGCTAGAAGGCATGTTTTGATTTAAAGCCCAGATACTGGTGTCACACCCTTCAAATATTCATTCTGGCCTTCTCGTTCTCTATTGATGTGTTTCCCATCCCAGGTGCTTCCTTTCCTGGCACTAGGGATTGGTGTGGATGACATGTTTCTCTTGGCTCATTCCTTCACAGAAACTGGAAGTAACATCCCCTTTAAGGTACCTTTAAGATTCTCCACTCCTCTTGTCTCGTTTTGTTTCCTCCTTACTCTTCTCCTCTTTCTGACTTGTTCCTGGTTCTGTTTTAAAGGAGCGGACAGGAGACTGTTTGCGTCGCACCGGCACCAGTGTTGCTCTGACTTCCATCAACAACATGATTGCGTTCTTCATGGCCGCTCTCGTACCCATCCCTGCCTTGCGAGCTTTCTCTTTGCAGGTATGTTTTGCAGAAATTCACACCCTCACGCATGCGTAAACAGGACATAAACACGTGTACAGAATCGCACACCAAGAGGCCTGAGGCTCCTTTGAAAATCAAAGAGATAACTTAAGAGAGGTGACATTTACTCAGAGCAAGGAAACCCTTTGTTCCCAGTTTAATTGCGGCTGCACCTACAGGGCCAACATTTTTGTGTGTGCATGTCCCTGCGTGTGTATATGTGCATAATTGTGTGTGTATGCATGTGTGTAATGTGGAATAATCAGAACAAAGAGAGTGATGAACAGTCAGAGAGAAGCAGACAGAGAGAGAACAAGTGGGAGGGAGGGGTGGATCGGTATATCACTGGCCCGTCAAGGCGGTTTGCTCTGATCTGTGACTAACTGTGGGTGGTCCAAAACACGCAAGCACTCACACAAATATACACACATATATGTACACACACACACACTGGAAACCACATCCATGTCAGCTTCAGGGGCAAGGGCAAGCAGGGAGGCAGCAGCAGTGCCGGTGAATGGTGATGGTTTCACTCAGACTCGTGACATATATATTCCTCCCACCCTACTTATTTCTCTCATTCCTTCTGGAAGTTCTTTCTTTCTGGCAGTCTTCTCTTTCTTTTCTCTCTGTCTCTCTCCCTCTCCCCTCCTGGCTTGCTTAGTATTCCTGGATGGTGATTTAGAGTAAGGCTTTACTTTCTGGGCTGTGGTCTGAGACACTTAAAAAAAGCCTTGACTCTCCCCAGCTGGGGTAGAGTGTCTGTAATTTCACATACTGTTCTCTGTCTCTTCTCAGTTTGTTTATCTCTTTTTTTCTATCTGTATTTCTTTCCTTAGGCGGCCATTGTGGTCGTGTTTAACTTCGCCATGGTGCTGCTCATCTTCCCCGCCATCCTCAGTTTGGACCTCCACCGACGAGAGGACAAGCGTTTGGACATCCTCTGTTGTCTGTACAGCCCCTGCTCTGACCGTGTCATCCACCTCTCTCCAAGCGAGCTGTCAGAATCCGGAGAGCAACCACACACGCCTACAACAGCAACGGCACACACACACCAGTACGCTGCTGGATCCACTATCACCACCAGCACCCAAATCACCACCACAGTGCAGGCATTCACGCAGTGTGATGCAGCAGGGCAGCACATTGTTACGATCCTACCACCTACCTCACAGATCTCCACTAGCCCACCTTCTGTCATCCTCTGCCCCACTTCTCAGGCTCAAGGTAAATGAAGTTATTGAGCTTCACAGAATTATATTTTTTGTCCAAATTGGTCTTCATAGTCAGTGTCTTAAATAAGTCACAATGGCAAAACACTAATTTGGTGCTTGTATGTTTTTTCCTTCAGCCATTACACCTTCCCCCACCACCGCAACAATGCAGGACCCCTACGGCTCGCAGCTCTTCACCCCTACCTCCAGCTCCACACGCGACCTTCTAGCCCAAGTAGAGGATTCCAGATCAGGAAAGAAATGTGTCCCACTCCCTTTTCTGCACTGGAACCTGTCCAGCTTTGCCAGGGAGAAATACGCCCCCATGCTCCTCAAGCCTAAAAGCAAAGCCATTGTGGTGGTTCTCTTTCTAGGTCTCCTGGGTCTCAGCCTGTATGGGACCACCATGGTGCACGACGGCCTTTACTTGACCGACATTGTGCCACGTGACACCAAGGAGTATGATTTTATTGATGCCCAGTTCAAGTATTTCTCCTTCTACAACATGTACCTGGTGACCATGGATGGATTTGATTATGCTCGGTCACAGAGGCTGCTTATCCAGTTACATAATGCCTTCAATTCCGTTAGATATGTGGTCAGAGACAGTGAAAACAAACTTCCCCAAATGTGGCTACACTACTTCCAGGACTGGCTCAGAGGTAAGAATTCAGGCTCATTAATGTTTTTTTGTTTTGTTTTTTTTTTTGAATGAGTCAGGTAATAACTTACTCACTTTCCCCTTGAGGGTTTTTGATAGTGATGTCAGATGGAGCAACAGGTTTTTGTGCTGTTTTACTAAGGATGGGAGTCAATGGATGTGTGCAGGGGTGAGAATGTGTGAAGGGTGAGTGTAAGTTCAGTCACGCTGTTTACCCCCATCCACCTGGACTCAGAGGTGGTGCAGTAGATGGACTGGGGTCATAGATTATCTTTGCATGTGTGTGTGTTGGTGTGTGTATGTGTGTGTCCTCAGGCTAGGACGTGTCAGAGGCCCACTCAGGAGGAAGTAATAGCTAACAGGTCAATTAGAGCCAGCTGGGGGGAAAAGGAGAGAAGGAAAAAGAAACCTGATATTTCACATTTTCAACATCACTGCCCACATTGACAGACATGCAGGAAAATGCTGATCATTTTATGATAATAGGAGTCATAACATTTATACATGACAACCACAATAATCCTGTGTGTTTTACCTCACACGCAGGTCTTCAGGCTGCTTTTGATGCTGACTGGCAGGCAGGCAGGATTAACGCTGACAGCTATCGTAATGGCACAGAGGACGGAGCTCTGGCATACAAGCTCCTTATCCAGACTGGCTCCAAGAAAGAGCCCTTTAACTACAGCCAGGTATGTAGAACTGTAAGGGAAAAAAGCAACTATAAAACAGAATCCACGTCCTTTCCAAAGCAAGTTGTGTGGCATTGTCAATGAAAACTGAATGATTGTCCTTCATTTTTTTCTAGTTGACGTCTCGCCGGCTGGTGGATGCAGAGGGTCTGATCCCCCCTGAGGTGTTTTACATTTATTTGACAGTTTGGGTCAGTAATGATCCTCTGGGTTATGCTGCCTCCCAGGCAAACTTTTATCCTCATCCCAGAGAGTGGATCCACGACAAGTATGACACCACTGGAGAGAATCTGCGCAGTAAGTAACATACCTTATATGCTTTATTTTGGAAAATGTGGATACACCTGAAAATGGCTTGTAGTATAAACACCATACAATCTGATCTCAAATCTCATTCTGTCTTGCAGTTCCAGCTGCAGAACCCCTGGAGTTTGCTCAGTTCCCCTTCTACCTGAATGGCCTTCGCCAGGCCAGCGACTTTGTAGAGGCCATTGAGAGTGTGCGGGCCATCTGCGACGAGTTCAGCCGCAAAGGCTTGTTCAACTATCCTAATGGATACCCCTTCCTGTTCTGGGAGCAGTACATTGGCCTAAGACACTGGTTCTTGCTGTCAATCAGTGTGGTTCTGGCATGCACCTTCCTGGTCTGTGCAATTCTTCTTCTCAATCCCTGGACCGCCGGCATCATTGTAAGTCAGCAGTCAGTTACTCTTCATCGTACCCTCCTCTTTCTCTACTTTTCCATCTTTGCCTATTTCTATCTCACATTTTCCACCTCATCTTAGCTCAACAACATCATTAGCCCCTTCCTCCCTCTCTTCTTTCTCTCACTTCATTCTCACCCTTCTCAGCACAGCTCAATAACGCTGTCTAGGGGGCCCCTTTTTCTCTGTGGAGGGCCAGTACGCACACACACACACACACACGGGGACCTTTGTCATTCTAATGTATGCTGGGCCGGTCTTAGAAAAGGAAATGCAAAGGAGCAAGAAAGGCTTTGCCCTTCTGAAGCCTCTTACCTCCAACTCCCTCACTGCTTTTGTCAGAGAGAGAGGCAGAGACTTAGGGACAGGACAGATCTGCCCAGTTGCGACCTTGGCCTGTTCAACCCATCCATCAGGGATATCTGTGTGTGTACATGAGTGTGTGTGTGTGAGCAAAAGGGACATTTGATTTGCTGAGTGTTCAGCAGTTGGAAAACATTTCACACACAAGCTGGTGGGACCAGTGGTCCCTAAGACCCCCCCGCCCCCAAACTCAAACACATACACAAATCCACATATCCCAGACCATTAGGGGGTAGCTGAAGTGTAGCACAACAACAGTGCTGGTTTCAATTGGAATGTGTTTAATTTAAGTAGCAGTCCCTAGCAGCACTGATTGAGACAGCAACACAATGTCCTCAGATGCAGAGAGAACTACATGCATGTATGGTTTCCAAGCATCAGCCTGCCTCTGAAGATTTTACCCGGCCTGTATGTGGTCGAGCAGTAAAACAGCTTTTATCATTTCCAATTTAACCGTGCCCCAACTCGAAGCTCCCGCTGGGATCAAAAGCTCCCATTGGCCGGGAACCATTTTCTCCTTCTTCTTTTCTAAGACTTGTTGTTGCTGTTTGTATTGCGGTTTACAGTAACATCACACATTTACCCTTAAGACATTAGTAAACCGAAACAGCGTTAGTAGGATGTTGCATTAAAATGTCAGAAACAATAAAAAAGTGATACAGGCTGCTCTCATGAAAAAAAAAAGAATTTGTTTTCCTAAAACAGGCAGATGTACATGAATGTGGGGTTATGATGAGTGACACAATGCCCACTCTATGTTGTCTCAGGCACTGTCAATCATTTCAACTACTTCTGGGAAGGAAGAAGAGAAAGAGAAGGAAAAGGGGCGGGGGGGTGGGTATTAGCCTGAGGGTGGGTAATTCAATGCCATTTGGTTCAAATCCTCAGCAGCGGGTCAAAGATTGTGTGGGATGAAGAAGCAAAAGGACTGAACATAGTCACTAAGTAAAGACATACACCTTTTTTTGTTTGTGTGTTTTTTATTTCTGTTTTATGATTTACTTGCCTTTTCCTTCTACTGTTTCTCAAGTATTTGCAGTTGAAAACATTTTTTTTTCTGTAACTCGTCAGGTGTTTATCTTGGCCATGATGACAGTGGAATTGTTTGGTATCATGGGCCTGATTGGCATCAAGCTGAGCGCCATCCCTGTGGTTATCCTCATTGCCTCTGTGGGCATCGGAGTGGAGTTCACTGTTCACATTGCACTGGTAAGTCATCACACTCAAAGCAAGAGCAAACACGATGGTTAACTGTTAGGGGCACTGAGCACCTGCAGTCCAACACACACTTTAGTTGAAACCCGACGCTCTGGGTCAGACTGTTATATACGTACTTTACACTAACGTGACCACATGAGACTTAACATGACTGAAAATCTCATGTGTGCTACTATCTTAATGTGTACCTTATGGATTAAATTATGGATTACATTTATTTTGTTTTACTACCAGGATCCCTAATAGACATTTTATAAAAGCAATAGGCTGCAAGTACAAGTGAATAGCACAGAGTGCTGTGGCCTGAAATGGAAAATGATTAAGGTAAAATGTGATTTAAAGATTTACTGGGAAACATTCGGGCTCCTGGTTCATGTTTGCAGTTTCAAACACGCACAGTGTACCGTCATGTAGTGTAGTTAAGTAATCTCCGGCAAAACCAAATGCAGGAATTGCGAAGTGTTCCAAGTCCTCACCACAAGCACAGGTTTTGTGTGATCGGCATTTCCATCTCATTTCTCTTTCCCGCCTCCCCCTCTGCCGCAGGGCTTCCTGACAGCGATTGGCAACAGAAACAAGCGCTCGGCAGTGGCTCTGGAGCACATGTTTGCCCCGGTGGTTGACGGAGCAATCTCCACGCTGCTGGGTGTTCTCATGCTGGCAGGGTCAGAGTTTGACTTCATCATGAGGTGAGATGCTGTGTGTTTATCTGTATATGTGTGTACCTATGTACTGGACAAGTCCTGTTAACTTTGAATTGATATGTGAGAGAGTTTCAACGCTCACTTTGGCAACATTGGCATCTACACCCTTCACAGTCCATATGTTCCCTTCAGAAGAAGCAGTGTTTTGGTTTTACACTGTTTGTGTGTATACGTGCGGAGCCAGTTGTCTATCCCCACTCAAGGAGGAAGGGAGGAAGCCTCGTGGGGGGTCAGGGGTGCATGCAGGTGGAAATGTTCCCTATTTACACACACACACACACACACACACACACACACACACACACACACACACACACACAGTGACAAATATGCACCTGGTTCTGTCACTCCAGGAACACACACATATCCATCTCCCCAACCTCAGAGCACAACAAATGGGGAAAACATCAAGGGTGTGTAGCAGCTGCTCGTAAACATGGAAGTGTTCTGCTACCCACTGGGTGGTGTCTGTCTCTCATTCAGTCTCTTTCACACACACAAACACACACGAGGGAATCTGTAAAAATTCCTATCATCCGTTTGGCATTCTCTCCCTCCACACTGGATGCAGTAATAAAAAAGTGGAGCTAAATCTGTACTGATCAGCCAGTCAGATAGTCTGAAGCCCACCAACAAACTCCATCATTCCCTTGAATGTGTGCATGTGCGCACGTGTAAAATGTGTATACTGTATGTGTGATCCTTTGTGTATATGTGTGTGTTTTCTACCACTGTTTCATGGTCAGAGTGGAAAAAAAGGCGAATAGCTCGATGTTTTTCAGCCGAATGTGGTCTCAGCCCAAACCCGAAAACCACAACCTTGAGCTCATAGACTGCAGCAGGCCTCCATGACATAAAAAGCACAGTTTTTCTGCAGAAACAGAGAAAGACACAGAGAGCAGAGAAGAATTACTCTGACGGTGGCTTTCTTGCAGAGATTTGTGGCCCTGGTGGGTGGGTAGATGGATGTTAAATGAATGGATCCTCCACAATGATAAAGAAAGATAAAGAGGTGTAAATATGTAGGCATGGAGAACTAATTGGTAGTTGGATTAGAATTAAGACTGTCAGAGAGAAAATTTTCAGCATCTCATTTTTCTTCTTGCCTCTTCTTTTCTTCTTGTGTAAGTGATGATTTTTTCAGAGGACAGGGTGACAAAGAGTGACAGAGGGGTCTACTATCTCTGTTGGAGGTCTTGTTTAGCTGTAGCTGTCACTGTGGTCAGGTGAATGGGGCAAGCCAGAGCTGGCTAGCTGGGGAGTAGCATAAATATACTGCTGTAAACATCTTCTGGCCTTGTAATGCACTGAATAAACAGCAAGCCTAATTCAGCTTTGCTCAGAGTCCTCTCTTTCACACACACATGTGTAGCATGGGTGCACTCACATGTGGGCCACATATGCATGCACACACACACACACACACACACACACACAAAGGAGAAAAGCACATATGTGCAGGCATGTAAACACTTACTCTCATTCTCTCACACACACATACACACACACACATATGCACACAGACATACATACACACGACTCTCCCAGGCCCTGACAACGAATGGAAAAGATTACAGTTTATATAAACAGAATTCCTAACAGTAAGACGCTGTTGGAGGTCCCACCAAAGTCTCACTCTTTTGCTGTCTCGTTCTCCTCTTGTTTTCTTTTTAACCATGTAAAGAAGTGGCAGTTTGGTCTTGGAGTCAAATAAGCAAGTGAGTTCAAAAGTTGAAGAAAATGTTATGCCATGAAAACAATAAGGACCTATGTGAGATTTCAGCAGCTGCATGTGAATGTGCGTTAATTCAATAAAGCATGGCAGTTAAATAGCTGTGTGTGGTTTAAAGACAGTCGTGGTTTGTGCAGACAGCAAGAAATTGAAAATATATCCCCGAAGAGTTTTGTCAAAACTGGTTACGTTGACATTTGTTATGCTTCTGACAAAGGAAGAAAACAAGATCAGCAGTTGAAGATGAAAGTGGAAAATATCTTAGCTAGTGAGACTGAAATGGGTGAACTTATGGGTTGTGAAATCACACCCAACATGCAAACATAAACTTTTTCATGATGAGTGGCCTCTGTCAAGTGCAGTAGTAGTAATAATTGTAACAGAAGGCTATTCAGGGGGGAGAAGCCTGTTTCCAGAGCACTCAACAGCTATTATCTCTGTCTTTGTTGGCTTTTTTCTCCATTCCAACAATCTAATTTTTTCTCTCTCTTTCTTTTACCTCTTTAAGTCTGGCTGGTGGTTAGCATCTCACTGTCTCTCTTTCTGCTTTCTGTTAGTGTTTAAGTGGAGTCCTCTCTAATTTTCTTGGGGAGCTCTTTCTTGTGGCCTGCCTCCACCCCTGGCCTCCTCAGAGCTCCACTGAGATGCACGCACATAGTGTGAGTGAAAAACAGAGCGGGAGAAAGTCTTGTAGCAGCAGTAGTGGAGGCATCAAAGCATGTTTTAGTTGGATTGAGTGTGTGTTTGGAGCTGGGTATGTGTTTTTGTCCATATAAAACGTCAGGACACTGTGGTCCTGCCCCTTTTTTGTCCCACTATAAGAAAACCTAAAGAGAGAAAATGCATAAAATTAAGATGTCTGTCAAGCAGCAGATGCACTTTCTAATGCATGTGCAATGTAGCGGATACAGGCAATAGGCCGGAAGATGAGGGTTGGCAGAGTTGTTCAGTATAAACACAGGAGTGCCTGGACAGCTACTAAATTCCAGCTGAGTTAACAATTAGCAGCTGCTGCTAACTAACAAGAAAGGTGAAGTCACTGTTGTTGCTCTCTCTGATCATATTTCACCTTGACTTCTTGTGTCAGCGATGTAAACAGAGATTACAAGATGCTACCACAGCCTTGTTTACCTTATTTGTGTAATTATTGTATCATTTTTAGGGTTAGGTTTAAACTAATGTACCTTATCTGTCTCCTCTTCAGGTATTTCTTTGCCGTTTTGGCCATCCTGACTGTGCTGGGAATGCTGAATGGCTTGGTTCTCCTGCCAGTCCTCCTTTCCATGACGGGCCCTCCAGCTGAGGTCACCCCAGTCGACAATGCCAGCCGCCTGCCCACTCCTTCTCCCGAACCACCGCTGCCCCCACCCATGACCCACCATGGTTACTACACAGGACACCACAATCCACGGGGATCCCGCCAGCAAGCATTTTCAGAGTCATCGGACTCTGAGTATTACTCTGAGATGACCACCACATCAGGGATCGGGGAAGAGGATTATAAGTACCAAGACCGGAATGCATACATAGCATCACACGCCAATGTTCCCCCCACTACATCTCACATACTGCTGGAAGCCAGCAAGAGCCCCAGCTTCCCCAAGCTCACGGTATGCTGTATGACTATACAGATAAGCTAGAAAGCCCTCCTGTGTGTTAAAGTGACCTTTCCATTTAAGAGATTTTCTGAAAGTAAATTTTGAAAATGTGTTTGTTGCAGGTGGTGAAACCACTCAGAGAAGATGCGACAGGCACTGGTAGGGGGACAGATCTGTTAAATGAGACCTCGCACAATGCACAGTCCCCTCTCAGCTCCCAGGTTACATGCTGGGATGGAACCAAGAGGGAGCCGCAGCAGGGCCTCCGGAGGTTCCAGGGTCAGCCCAGCCAACACTTGCCCAGTGACAGAGCTCACTTCCCTGGGAGGACTTGTCAAAGCGGCCCCAGGCTTCAGAACAGCAGAGGGCCTCAGCCAAACAGAACTAAAGGGCCAAACTATAGCAACGGCAACTCTGCCTTGCCGACACAAGGCTCCACTGGGGGACCTGTTACCATGGTCACAGCCACAGCCTCCGTGACAGTTGCTGTGCATCCAGCCTTGCCAGGAGCGACGTATCAAGGTTACATGCATGAAGGTTTTGACACGGACAGTGACTTGGAATGTTTTGACCCTACTAAGAGGACTTGTGGTGACAAAACAAACTTTTCTTCATGTAAAGGAGACTCTCTAGAGCTCCAGGACTTGGAAGCAACACAGGGCCAGACAGAGCATAAGCTTGGCAAGATACAAGGTGAGTCAACAACTAACAGATCTGAAATTAACCTGACTTGTAATCTTTTTTAACATATTAAAAAGTTGCATTTAACCTAACAGAAAATCAATGAATACATGTAGTTTTTCATGTCTAGTTTTGTAGCCTTATATTTTGTTTAAATTGCAGTTTAGCAATGTCTCATTCTTTTCTCTGTTTGTCTGCTGCAGGTGGGTTGAGGATGCATGCAACCAAAGATTGCTGACTCTCTCTCACACCATATGCCTTCCCCCTTCGAGTCTCTGGCTGCTTCCCAGAGTTCCTTGATGCCCACTTGGCCTCACATCATGTCTTGAACTCTCAGCTGTACATAAAACGTCACACAAAAACGGAAAAGGATTTATTTCAAGGACATATTAAGAAAACATTGACTTGTTTTAAGAATTATATAAATCTATGAGTATATATTTTAATACTAAAAAAAGAGGGAAGCTATTTAAAAGAGTACTGTATAACTTGGGTATACTCTTGTGTAAAAGTTCAGATGTAAAAGTTTATTTTTGGGGGTATGGTTGAGTTTTCTTCCCCTCATAATGTATAGAATAAGAATTGTGTTATATGTAAAAAGTGTCCACAAGAATTGAGATGTTATTAAGATATTAGGTTATTGAACATACATGGTCAGTGTTTTATTTCTATTTGTATTATGTTCTCTTTTTTTTTTTTTTTTTTTTTTTGCTGCTACACTTCAAAATAATTTTAAGTGATTTGCCTTAAAAATGCAGTTTTCCCCTCTTTCCCCTTTTTAGGTTATTATACTTAATAACTTTGCACACAGTATTTTACTGTGAGATATTCACATCTGACACACTCTTGTATTTTACAAATAGCTGTTCTCTGTCAGTGTGCACTGTAAAAAAAAAAAGAGCAGAGAATGACACAACAGACTGTTTTCCGTAGTAGTAGTAACCGTTGTGCCTTCAGTATGTCCCTCTGTTGTCATTGTCACAGAGCTCAGCATCATGTTCCTGCTTTAGTGTAAACATGTTCCATCTCACAGAAGGTTTGTCAAGAAGCAGTAGTAGATTGATGTTTGTCAGGTATTACCATCCTTTATCTATCTATGGAAATGTAAAACAAAATGATCAGCCTGTCAACACGGTGGCAGGGTCACACTTAATTCATATTTAATATCATATCTTTGTCTGGGTGTCCCTTTGTTCTCTGCAGTTTTAAATTACTTGAAGGAGCTGTGATATATATATTTTTTTTCTTCTGCAGTTTTTGTAAGCTATACAATGAGTGAAGTTCACGTTTGTCATTTGTGTTTGACAAAAGAGTTGTTCACCTTCTTGTATTATTTTGAAAGGGAATTACAAATGCAAAGGGAGTGATTTTATTTTACGTTATTATCTTATCCATTTTTCTTTGCTTGCTGCTTTAGGGTCATAACACGTTCATGTTGCTGTGATCCTGTGCAATTATTACATTGTGTAAACTGGTTTACGCGTCTCAATGCCGCAGTGCTTTCAATGCTCTGACTCACATTCTAATTTCTCACTGGTCATGTTAATACAAACCCCATACATGCCATCAACATGTATTTCACTCATAGGATTATCAATTCATCTGCTTTACAAAGTTTCTGTTATTCTTCAGCTTTTGGTCGCATCACTGCCAACTTAAATTGCAGAGAAAAATTTGCCTTCTTTTTCATGTCATTCTTTTAAGTGGCAGCTCTGATTTCTTTTGTAAATATAAAAGAAGAGTTAAGTAGCTACTGTGCAGTTGTGAATAATTAAGCAAAAACCAACAAAGCACCATTTACAGTTTGATCAGATCACATATAGCTAGGGGGTGTTGTCAGACAGTGGTGAGGAGTTTATAGAGAAGGAGGTTCAAGGGGGGAGCTCCTGCATTCTTTTGTAGTTTATTTCAAAAAAAAATTGTTAATGTCATGCCATATAAATTATTTATATTAAAATTTTATTTTTGTAGTTTGTACAGATGTTAGTATTAGACTGAAGTTCTATTTTTAAAGAGTAAATATATATTATATATAATTATATCTATTTGTTGCAGAGTTGTTTTGTTTTGCTTGCATTTTTCAGTGGGGGGTGGTTTATGGGAGGGAGGGGTTGACAACACTTTAGTGCAGAGACCTTTTTTTTTTTTTTTTTTTTTTTTGGAGCAAAGGGACAGTTGTAGGACCATGAAGGAGAAGGTGTGTAGGGATGTGTCACTGTTACACCTTGCTTTTACATTTCCTCTTGGCCCTTTCCTCTTCATTGTCATTTTGAAAAAAAAAATGTCTTTGTCCATGTCTAAAACACTGTGACTTCTGAAAACTATGCTCAAGAAAACCCTTGCGTGACTGTTCCCTCACCTGCTATAGAAATTTAACTAACAGAATAAATTGAATTAAAAAAATTTTTGTGGTCTTTGAAAGTCTTTTGTAGAGGGTGCGTTTGTGTTTGCTTGTGACCCTGTGAAAAGATAAAGGGTCTATGCTGTTATCACAAATGCAGATGAGCTAACAGTGTTTGCTGGATAAGTATATATTCTCTATAAACTGGCCTACTCTTAACTACCTGTAAAGATACAAGCTTTGTCACTTATGTCTAGTACTCTCATGTTGTGGGTTATGATGGGCACTGCGACATCAAAGTGCTGTCAGGATACCCTATAGATAAGTTATCCAGGATAACATCACACAAAGTCAGGATCATTGCAATATCACAAAACAGCATTTACTGACTTATTTGTTTAAATGAAACATGAGTTTTATTGACTTGACTTGTTTTTTTCATCATAGAATTTCTTCTGTATTGTGTTTTCTCCTGTGCCGGAGGTGAGCAACACATTACACTTCCTGCCAGTCACCTGACACCAGGTGAATAAGCCTTGGTTAGAAAATACTGTGTGCTTTGTAAACTTTACAGTGACATCCCAGCCTATTCATGTGTTTCTATATGATTTCTTTTCATTACATTGGGCTGTATAGGTGGGTTTTTTTAAAAAACATACCCACTTTATGAAAAATGACGTGAGGTTAACAACCACTGAACTGGAGCACTGAACCACCTGGAAAGTGTCTAGGATCACTGACTTCCTGGATCATTGTTGTGACTCGTCTGTCTAAATCTCCACCTTTGTGCAGGCAGATGCACACACTCAAGCATGTACATACACACACTCAATGTCACTGCTTTGCTCATGTGCTCTACACCTTCTTAAAAAACCCAAACACAAAACTAACAGCATACTGACACACATACAGAATATGGCCCAATGCACAAATACACAACACACACACACACAGGCCCACCTGTGTAGATGAAAAGTAGATGCTGTAAATTCCTTTGCTTCCCGCACAACAGCTCCTCGTTTGTCAGCTCAAGCAGAGCAGCCCATGTCTGAATCTGATACCTCAGTCTTTTGAAGTTACTGTCATGCACGTCCACCTCTAAACTACACTTTTTCCACACACACAGACCCATGTAGATGGAGAGAGAACAACACAATGTTCATGTCTGGCTATGTAAACTTAAATTCATGTATTTAGCGTGTAATATAACACACACTCCTAAGCAGTGCACAGCACTGGCCAGACTGATTTAGTTTTAAAGTTGTAAGGCCAATGAAAACAAATATGCTCCTTAAGTGATGTCATCCTGGGAGTGCTTTTTGCATTTAATGTCACAGCTCAGTGACAAGGAAATGAAAACATACTGTCTAGTTATGGGTCACAGCAAGACTGGAGCCTATCCCAGGATGCTTTTGTTCAAATCAGGTAAACAACTTCTCAGACTTATATTCACAAATAGGAAGAAACTAGTATTCTAAAAGTAGCTGAGAAGCATGTGTTTGCCAGGAGAAAAGTCAATTCAAAAAGGCAACTTTAATTTACTAGGTGTGGCTTGCTAATCACTTAGCCACTGTACCACATCTTTATGGGAAAAAATTCTCTTTTTTTTTTTATGGGGTTGTTTTAATTTAAGAGCAAGCTTAGGCAAGACATAAAAATTATCAAGCACCCATTCATTTTTCTTTAGATTTCCCAGAAGAATTTAATAAAAAATGTTTTAAAAAGTGATGATACAGGCTGGTTTTCAATAGATTTTAGACACACACACACACACACACACCCACACACACACACACACACACACACACATAACTTTGGGATCAAGTATAAGGTATGCTGTTCAGAGGTATATTAGATAAAGATAACTTACAATTTTATGGCATTGACCTGAACTGATATAGACATGGAACAAATGGATGATTTTGTGGCATTGCATTTGCATTGTGTAATTCCAAGTGCATAAAATTAAATTTTATATGATTCCAGAAATGGAACGCAAACCCACACATGTTCATTACAAGTCTATGTATATAATAGCTACAGATATATAACAGTAACACAACTGGCGTAGTAGACACTGTCTTCTGCATTTAGTTAATCAACCTTCTGTCCAAAAAAGATTCAGCATTCATCTCATCCAAGAGGGGCATCTGATCATGGGTTGACGCTTTTCCACATCCATGAGAAAAAGAATTCCTCTGTGGGGTTGACAAAGGGAGAGTAAAGTGTAATGTGTGATACCGTCCTTGGATAGGCTGCAAACGACACTGTGACTGGAAAGAGAACAGTAAAACACCACATTGTCATCCAATTACAAAACTATCATTCTGTATTTAGCCTCATCTGAAAAAAATGATACCTCCTATACGTGCAAAGACTGTGAATGGCTAAAGCTGCTACCTCCCTCCTTCCTGTGTGTGACTGCAGTGTGTGGGCCCTGATAGCAGCTGATGGTCCAGATAACACGATCTCTCAGTGCCAACTCCTGACCTATGTGTGAAGGTGAGATCAATGGAAGAAAAGAAAACACAATGGAGGAACAAAAGACTGAACTCATGATCTGGTGATGCTGGTGTTAGTGTGTATGCATGTGTGTGAGTGTGTGCACTGCTTGGGTGGCCTTAGGATGAGCGCCCATTGTTGCTGGAATTCAATAGGGCTGATTAGTAAAGAAAAGTGTGTTTGTGTGTATATGTGTGTGTGTGAGGGTGTGTGTGTGTGTGTGTGTGTGTGTGTGTGTGTGTGTGTGCATGAACATGCACGAGCGTGCATGTCTGTGTGAAGCAGGGGGTAGGGTATGTGTTTGTGCTTTGCACTAAGCACAGCAGAGAAGAATGGGGGAATTATCTGTTAAGCCAGTGATACAGCAGACTTCAGTTTTGACATACCACCCCATTTTTCATCACATCCACAACAATGCTTTGTTGTAATAAAACTGAATCTATCATGAGGATACAGTATTTGACATTAAAGTTCATGAATGTGTTTTGAGAAGCCACAGTGCTAATGAACTGCGATGAATGTGAAAGTTTCTTTAACACAGTACATTTAATTGCATGTAAACAGTATGTGGTATACATTAAAATGCTTGTACAAAAGTGGAAAAACCACATCTTCCCCTCAGATGGGAGGTTATGATATGTTGCATTCATAAGTAGGAGAATAAAGTTTTTGTCATCCATGTTTTTGGTTGTGCCAGTGGATCTAGGTGTAAACTCTCATACAAGCCATCATGACTTTTCCAGACTTCTGTAAATAACAAAGCATCCATCCATTATGTAACAAATGATGCCATCAAACGTGAAAACAGAGTCTGTCAATATCTGTTCAAATATTTTCAAAAACATATAAGAAATGGAAGAAACTGATGTTACTGAGCATGGCCTTCTACACGACTGTACAAGCACTGGCTTGATGTACCTAATCTCAGCCCATCTTATGAATGGCCTGTCATTAAAAAAGAATAGACATTTTGCTTTTTGCTGTCTCTTTGGGACATGAGAAATCTCTGCACCTGGTCAAGACACAGGTCCAAATTGTAACGCTTCTTCATAAAAGCAAAACTTGTCACATTCACATTTTTATTTGTTTGTACATTAAACAAACAAGCTATTCTGTGTTAATTAGTGAGCTTTTAGAGGAGTAAGCTGTTTTCAGTCTTTATGCTAAGCTAAACTAATCACCTCCTGCCCTTTCAGCCCCATACTGAACACACATACATCAGAGTGATATCTCATCTACCACTCAACAAGAAAGCAAGTTTTAATTTATAACTAATAATCCCAATAATTACTATTCCTTAATTAACTTGTGGTTGAAATGATGGCTTTATAATAAAACACTTTATTTTCAGTTATTTTAAACGAGGCCATTGCATTCATGCATTTTGTCTAAAAGAACAACCTTAATGATGTTAGATTTAATAAGATTACTTTTACTAACTTCATGGAAATGTTTCCAAGCAATTTCAGTTCAATCTTCTTTTAACATATCCATGAACATGTTTGTTTACTCATTCACTCATTTAATCTTACAATGATTTGGCTCGCTCACAATTCTGAGCCTGTTCCCTGAATTGAAAGCTCCTTTGAGAGTTGAGTTTCTCTTCTGCTGCATGTATTTATATGAGTTTCTGCTCTGTGATTGCACACTGCGCTAGATTGTTGCTCTGACTGAGTTCTTCTAATCATCTCTCACAGAAACAGAGGAAGAACGAGATCAATATTTACTGAAAACACTCTTCAGCGTAACAAATGTGTTCATAATCCATACCCTGTGTGTGTGTGTGTGTGTGTGTGTGTGTGTGTGTGTGTGTGTGTGTGTGTGTGTGCGTATGTGTCTGTGTGTGTGCGTATGTGTGTTTTTCTATACCTTGGCCATGACCGGGTCCACTGAGGGGTGGCAGGAGGGGGAGGAGGAATATGAAGTTCCAGGCAATCATGCAGACAGGCGGGAGGGCCCATATAGTGTAAACATGTTTTAAATAAACAGGAACCAGCGTAATGCCCTTTTAATTGATTCATTCTGTGCTTTGCTGTTTACAGAAGGGCCTAAATATGAGCCTCGTAAGGCAGAGGCCTTGTGTTTATAAGTGGTTTGTTTAGTTCAAACAATAACAGTTTGAACACCAGAGTCAGTTGTGATACGTTGTGCTGTAATGCTCTGTGGTATTGCTTTGTTTTTTTATCTTTTTTTTTTTTTTTTTTTGGTGTGTTTCATGTTTTCTCTTTCTATGTGTGTGTTTCCATTTGAGAATTCTGTTTTAGCAGAGAATAAATGAGCTAAAGCAGCTCTCTACTCAACCCCACCGTCTCCTCTTTACAATTTGCAGGCCAGCCAGGGGAAATTGTGTGTGGTGTGTGTGTGTGTGTGTGTGTGTGTGTGTGTGTGTGTGTGTGTGTGGTGTGTGTGTGTGTGTGTGTGTGTGTGTGTGTGTGAGGGTGTGTGTGTGTGTGTGTGTGTGACTGAAGTTTAAATTGCAGCCACAGTGTAATGATATGGTGAAATGGCATTGAGGGGTACTCCACAGCAAGGGTGGGGGTGGTAATTAAATATACGCAGACACAGACACATACAGAGGGTCAGACACACACAGTCAGACACACGGAGAGTGAGAGAAAGAGAGCGAAGCTAAACACATCCAAGTGGGGTAGTAAAAGCTAATGAAGGCTCAGCACTAGGCTGGCACAGACAGCTATTTCATGTGGTGAAGAGGAGAGGCGGAGGAGGGCTGGGGCAAGCTGGGGAGCAATGAGACAGAGTCTTACTCTACAGCACTTAGGCAAACCAGAGAATAAACTATAATTGACACCATGCATGAGCATGGTTTTTAAATATCGTTTGTCTCTGGGTTTGCCGAATAATTATCTATGCTATGGAAAGGCCGAATAAATTGCATTAAAGATGTTTGAGGAGCACTAACAATAAAAGAAACACTGCAGTGTAGGTAGCTCATTAGTGTAAGAGTTCATTACATTATCTGACCAGAACAGATTCACTTAACATAATCAAGCACCTGGTGATTATGACCAACAAGAGTAATTGACAAGGGCGGTATCAGTGTTTGGATACACTGTCAATATTCAATAAAGTGTTCAATCTCAATAAAAACAATAGAAATACATATTAATGTAAGTATGCGGCCTTACACTAAAATTGTAACTGTAAGGCTAAAGTGGAAATGTGGAAGATTACTACTTCCAGGCTTTTGTTTTTAATGGTGGTGACATCTTTGATGATAGACCAAAGTTTGCTGTGGTGTTTCTTAACCACAGTTCAGAGCTTATAGTGTGGTCAGAGCTGTGGTTTCTTTATTTCTGCATTACTATTAGTGTTTTTTTAATAAAAAATCTACTGATCTTCTTTTTGTCTGAAACTGAGGACTGCTGTTACTTTTCTTAGCACACAAGGCATTACGTATAACAACCCAAAGCAATTTTGTAAGAAAACACGCGACTGAAACTGTTTAGTTTTATGAATCATCAGCGAGGGAAAAATTGATCCATGTCAAGTGAATCAGAGGTTCACAACCTTTTATGGAGCGGTGACTCCATGCTTATATTTGTGTACAAAAAAATATTATCCTCATATCCTAGCAGTGGAAACATGGTCTTCATAGGTGATCTTGTTTTATGATTTTTGCAGAAATTAGTGTCGGTATATTGAAGAAGACAGAATAAGCCTCTGAACAAGAGTGAAGAAAAATAACTGTAGAAATGTCCTTGAGACAAGTTCATTTGTAATGGTATTATCTCACTACACTGGCAGTTTTTGCTCTCTTAATATAAGAAAATAAGACTTTTGGGACTTACTAATACACATAAGTGGACATTGTTGCAGTGCATCCAAAAAAAAAAGTGTGTCATTTTTCTTTGAGACTTTTGGCTTCCACATGTTGTACCCTGCAAGCAAACATATGACTTCTCTGGTGTGTCCCATAAAAAAGAAAAAAAGAAAACTGGTGGGTTTTAAGAATTAATTTCAAAAGCACACTTACACATTTCTGCGCTATCCTTGGTTTGTGGTTTTGATTGGTGTTCCTATAAAAAGAGGTTGTGTGCAAGCCTGCTATATCTCAATCCACATGCTCCATACAAAGAAACTGACTGAATTCATGAACAGAGGTTTCAGGGTTAATTTCACACTTATGGATTATACTTTGTTTCAGAAACATTTAATATTGTTAAACTCACTTACACTCACTTGAACTAATGTTCAAGCTGAAAGCCTGATTTTGTTTCTTAATTTTTGTGCTCTGTGCTCTACAGTACAGTATGAAATGGAAAACCAATGAAGACCAACAGGAAAAGCGACAAAGTGGCCCCATGGACCAGTTACTGACCAAATGGGGAAACGAAGAAACCCAGAGCTGTACTCTGTCCCAGACCATGTGTGTGAGGTTGTGTGTGTGTGAAGCAGTAACACTAATGGTATTCCAATACTGTATCCCATGAGAGCTGAATGCCCTAAAATGCCATAAAAGTGTTATGAAAAGTGCCTGAAAGTGTTACATATGTCCAGCTATATACCAAACAGATCAGATTACTTTATTTTAAGTGTTAATATTTGTGTTGCCAATTTTGTAAATGGTTATAAAAGGTCTTTTTACTTTTTTCTTACTACATGCAAGTGATGTAGTGAGTATACACACTTCATGCTCTGGTAGGTTTAGAAAATGTTGCTCTATTTAGATAAGAAATTATACTACATGTGCTAAAAAGGGTAATATAAAGGTACTATAAATATATTTTATAGTGATGCTATACACTGGCACTAGCATTGGACATATTGCTGAATGTATGTATTATTTTGTCTCTTGTGTCCTCAAACATCTGTAAAATAGTGTGAACAAGAGGGGGCATGAAACAAAACAAATGTTAGAAGTGATTAATGGACTTTAGAAAAGAACATGTTAATCTACAAATAGATGATCTATTCATTAAAACTGACGATCAATCAAAAATGTGATTTATGAAGTGTACATGAAAATTACTGGAGGTGAGAGATGTAGTAGATTCTTGGCATGTTTTGAAATGGGCCATAGTTTCACCAGCCCTGATTTATTCAACCAAAGTCAGCAACAGGAACTGATGATTAGGTTTGAGGCCAAGTCACCACTATAGTGTTAACTGGCTGACCTGGCTGACCTGGCTGAGTGTGATCTCCCATACATGAAGTACACTGATATTATTATTTTATTCTAACTGCTGGTATCAAAGGCCTACAGGTTTAATACATCATTGAACTACTGGTGTAAGACATTTTCAGCTGATTAGTATCAGTGCAGTGAAGTGGTACTGTAGATGTATTCAATCTGTAGATGGAAATGGCATTCCCATAGTGTAACTGCAGCTGTGTGGACTACTCTGACCACTCTTAACTGCACAAACCAAATAAATAAACAAAATTATAGCTGAAGAAACAAATACAAATTTGTTGGCTGGGCCAACCTATTTGGCTGTTGGCACATGCTGTGCCAGTGTGACAGAGCTCAAGGGTGAATAAACTCGACTATTTTATGGCCTAAAATTACGAGGTTGAAAACTAAGCTTAGTCAACATGGCGTTTTTTTTTTTTTGTTTTTTTTTTAATGATGGGCTGGGAACCAAAATGGGTCACTGGTTTCAGAGGACCCCCACATGCCAAGAATACTAATATGCTTTAATGAGTGAATGTTCCAGAATCACTCAGTATTTACTCAGTTTGGCTCCTTGGCTGGAGAAGTCTTGAATCTCTACTCTAGTTATGCTGGATGAACGTTGAGTTCGGTTATGAAACTATAAATCCAGCCAGATGGTCTATTGGTTGAAACTATACAAAAGCACACTTAAAAAAAATAAAAGTGAGATTCTAATACTGACACATGTGTCAATAATCTTGTCAGTGCTCTTATTATCAGGTCTAATGTTTGCTGTAACTGGCTGTAGATTGCTTATTATTATTGATAGCTTATATTGCTCTCTGCTGGCTGAGTTGTATAATGCAGTATGGGTTAGGGTGAGACTAGAATCACAAGAATGATAGATGTTTTTTTTTTTTTTTTTAAATGAGATGAAAATTAACTCACTCATAAAAATGAACTTTAAATAAAATTACGATACTTTCAAACTTGATAAGATATGTGTTTTTCTGGCAAGATCCAAGTAGCATTAGCAGCACTGTGAGTAGTGGCCGGTAAAACCCTATTGCTTCACGGGCAAAACTGACCAATACCCAAAACTAACATACTGCCTCTGATCCTTTTTTAAGAAGTCATGTATAATTTCAGAGAAAAAGCATGAATTGTGAGTGTTATATTTGTCAATGAACGGATTTTCAGGAGAGTAGTTTAATATTCGTTTTCAATCTTAAATTTTTCTGCTTCTTTGTTCCCCTCTCTGCTATTCCCCATGTCTGTCAACCTTACCAGGGGGTTTGTCAGAGTGCTCAGTTCACGTACCGTATGCATGAGTGTTTATTTAGTCTGCATAGGGGAACAGAGCTGTGGCCACTGCCAATTTTCTTTACACTGAGAAAATATGCTTTTGGACAGATGGAAAAAGGGGATCAGTTAAATGGAGTTGGGGCCAACAGATACATAACCCCTCCTTCGTCAACACTAGTGCTAATTCTCATATCAAAATACTGCCGTTTCTTTTCCTGCTGCATTATAGTTAATATTATATTCTTAGCTACATTTAAAGATGCACGGTCATCCATGAAAGAGCTTCATCTCTCCCTTTTATGGTGAATAATGTAAAAGGGAAATTTAAAGATGAAAGAAAATCATGTTAAAAACTCAGGTATATAAGTTACCTTGATGTTACCTGAAAAAACATTTATTTTCACATGTTGTTTGTAATGATCAAATGTTCTGTGAATGCAATCAGGCAAAAGTTCCTTCTTCATAGCATTATTTATGCATTTGATGTGAGTGATGACATTAAGCCCAAGTGCCAATGTGAACAATATAGTGACAGCTGATATCACATAACAGATGCACATATGCATAAAAAAACTCAGTCAGCCCCATGTAGAGATATCATTTCATAAATGCTGACAGACATTTAATAACTTGCTTTGACTGCTCCATCTTTTCAAGGCCACTAGAGAAGGACTGAGGGTGTGAGAATAGATGCACTGACTTACTGAAGGAAAGGAGAAGGAGGAGGAGTTCTTGGAGTAGACAGCACTGAAGGGGAGTGGAAGCTTTGAGGGAGAGAGGAGAGTGTAGGAGTTTGGGAGATGAGAGGAAAAAAAAGGAGGAGGGGACTACCACCCACTAAGCCAGTCATGGAGAGGTTCTCGGGGTTGGGCTGCTCACAGGAAACAGTTGTGGCTCCATCCCAGGCCTCACACCGAGCAGCCCTGGGCCACCCAGTCATCGGCAGACAGACCTACCAAATGGCCTGGCTGGGCCAACCGACAGGGATTTGTTTATTTTTCATCCTCTGGCAGTGGGGGGAAAATTGTTCAGCACAAGCTGTTTATCAGACGTTTGATTTGTCATGTGTCAGCATTTGCTTGTGGGGAATGTGTATACATTAAGTCCAGCTTGTGTATAGTTACTAGGTTTGGAGGCTGAGAGGGCGTGGGCAGGGAGGGCTGGAGAGGCTGGGGGGCTAAAAGAAAAAAAGAAAAAAATGGGAAGCCTCCCACACTGAAGTCAAGGCTGAACTGCATAATGGGTCATTCTCCAGCTGTCCCTGATTGTTGACGTCATGGAGTGCTGAACTGCTGTGCCCGGTTTGCAGTGAATGTTTGTAGAGAGCGAGGATTTAGACAAACAAAGGATTTTTGCAGTCATATGAATGAAATGCAGTAGGCTAAATAGATCAGTGTTTTATCAGAATTCAGGTACAACGGTACACTGATCACAAAATAGCACTCCCTCTGTGTTAGCTCATGGACTCTTGTATCTAAATGCAGGGGTGTGTAATGTGAATATAACACTACATGTAATCAGATATAATGATACTGAGATCTCTCTGATATCCATCCATCCATTTTCTATACTGGGATCTGCTGGAGCCTATCCCAGCTCTCTTTGGGTGAAAGGCAGGGGTCCACCCTGGACAGGTCACCAGTCCATCACAGGGCCACATAGAGACAAACAACCTCACACACTCACACTCACTCCTATGGGCAATTTAGAGTCACCAATCAACCTGACATGCATGTTTTTGGACTGTGGGAGGAAACCGGAGCACTCAGAGTAAACCCACGCAAGGACAGGGAGAACATGCAAACTACACACAGAAAGACCAGGTTGCGAACCCAGGACCTTCTTGCTGTGAGGCAACAGCACTAACCACTCTTCCACCATGCTGCCCTCTCTCTGATATGTTATTTTTAAATATTGTCATTTCCTCTGAGTTGATTTGGAAGAAATTCTTGCCAATCCAATAGTGCATTGTGTCACATATAACAAACTATATATGAACAGAGGTCTCTGGTTGGCCCCAAAGGTGTGATATTGTGAGATAATCTAATTAGTCCATATGATGAGGATGGCTGGAGAAGCTGGGGGGCAGATGGTGACTAGTAGGCTTCTTATTATTAACAGTGCATAAACTAGAATGAGCTCAAAATATCGCAGCGTTTTAAATTAGATAACACTTTAATGATCTTTTGATCATTCCTTTGATCATGATCCTAACTTTAATGATTTAAAACTGAGTATAACAATCACTTTTCATTATAGAGATAATTCCCAATGTATCCAGACAGTGGCGGTATAACGCCAAGTTGCATTTTTTTCTTAAAAACCCATAGAAGAAGAAAGCTGTTGACGTAAACTTCATGACGACCAATCAGATGCTTTAAATACCGGAAATAACGCTCGTTTGAATCTTGGGCGGCAGAAAGGTAAGAGTGAGTTTGTCAACTGGCAGTAGTCAAACCAAATCAGAAGAGAGCGGTCACATATTTACCGATAAAACTACTTTAATAGCAATTATGACACATTAGCTGGAGCGGAAGATCGTAAACGACACGCTAATCTAACCTCAACTTTAAATTCTCCGTTACGACCGTTAAGAAGAACTAAAATGGAGCCGGACCTGAGCAGACTTATCGGACTATCTGTGCAGATCAGTCGCAGCGATGGTGAGTATATATTTTGTGTTAGCCCGTGCAGGCTAACTAACTAACACCGCTGTGTTGTTAACGGGAGGTTATTTGTGTGTGTGTGTGAACCAGGACGTGTGCATTCGGCCACGGTGAAGTCTGTTAACACCGTGGAAGCCACAGCGATGGTGGAGTGGCAGGAGAAGAACACCTGCCGAGGGAAAGAGGTCAGCAAGTCCACACATATACGAGACGTGTGTTTTTTTGGAGCTAGTTAGTTGACATCTGGGTCACCATGCCTTTCTTCTGTCGCCTGTGTTGGCTTGTGATTTAGATTGAAGTGAGTGAATTGTGTGCACTCAATCCAGAGCTGCAAAACCATCTGAAAGCTTCCTCCGCCGCTGACCCTCCACTTCCTGTTCCGGACAAGGTACTTTACCTTTCCACATAATATTTAGTAACGTTCTAACTTTGGACTTCAAGGTTTTAACCTCAAATGGCTATGATAACGTGTTGCACTGAGCAACCTTTATTTCTGTCTTCCACAGAGGTATCAGGGTCGAACGCGTTTGTCCAGGATCCCTGCCCCTTCCACCTGTATGTACCTGCACTGAACTGTGTTGTCTGTCAGACTGCCACATTCTTCAGTGTTCTGTCACTTAACAGCTTGTTTCTTTTCAAAACTATCTGCTCCAGCTGTAACCCAAACCGAAGAGTCAGGTTGGCAACACATGCATGATTTTCTAATCACTTCTTTAGTTAATGGGATCACGGTGCATGTGCAAAAATCTCATACTTCTGGTGGAGCTTGCTCAGACCTTGTCATTGGTTACACATAAGTAATTATGTGCTTTATGGATTTTTTTTTTTTGGGGGGGGGGGTTAAGTAATGGGGTTTTTTTAATCAGCACCTGTTCTTGTGATTCCACTTCTCTGTATCTGCTACCCAAACTTTTGCCACTCAGGGTTGTTGTCTTTTTTTTTTTTTTTTGTTCTCCCCAAATCATAACATAGTGTTGCATAACATAAGTTGCTGTGTTGCATTGTGTATTCTACAAAAGCAATGTGTTTTTCCATTGTGCAGGGCCTTGAATTTCCATTAACCCCATAAAAGCAATGCTAGCAATACTTGGTGATAATTACTTTAAGGCACTGACATTCATCTGACTTGGATGTATTTCGCTTTCAGTTGCCACTCGATCCCAGAGCAGGCAGATTAGTTTGCTCAAGGCTCCAAGCCCTAGTAGGCCACTGGCCCCAACCTCAATGTCTTCTCAGAGTCAGGAGACTCCTGCCGTCAACTCACCAGTCCTCACAAATTCTGGTTTGTAGTAAATGTCTGGGGGGGGGGGGGGGGATCAGAATCAAAACAGTTTTCTACATATTTCTTTTAATGGGTTTTTTGAGACAGGTAACCTTGAGCCTTCTCTATGACTTAAAATATATTTTGTTTGCATGTCCACATTGTACTGTTGCATCACCCATTGCTAACAGTCTTACAAAATGTGACCAGTTGCTGCACATATTGGAGACAGCTTAATATTTGATGCTTTCTTTGTTTACTTGAATTACCTTCTTTTCCCTTATCCAGTGATTGCTAATCAGCATCATAGAAGGACTGAGGCCAAACCACTGGCCTTGCTACTTGAGGCCAAAAAGGAAAATGAGCCTGAGAGAATGCGTCCTCCAGTTGCGGTCAGGTCAGGTCAGTAACAAACTCTGTAACATATCAGACATGTTGGATTGTACAAAAGAAAATGAAAGTTGTTGTTGCTTTGCGACTGCAATCCCAAGCTAGCAATAGAGGTCATAAGAAGTAAGAATAGGGAGCACAAGTAACATGCCCTGAGGAACACACTTTCTACAGTTAAAATTATTGTTTTTACAGTAGTATTAAAACACCACAAAAATTGGTAATCATCTTTATGCATTTTAGGCAGAAAATCTGTGGCCCCCCAAGAGAAAAACAAAAACAAACGGCTGTCTTGTGTTATAAAACCCCCCGAAATGCAACCCAAGAAGGGAAAGGTGAGATCTTTTTCCTGAGGCTTCTATTTATTTTATTTATTCTGAATTGTAAAAGTGGCTGCTGAAACATTTTTAGACATTTTACATTCCCTTTCTTTACTTTTCATTTTAGTTTGCAGAAACCTATCGTCCAAACCAAAAAATCTATGATATGATTCAAGAATTTCGAGAAAGCTTGGAAATCACCCCTGTATCTTCCACTGATCAGGTTAGCTTGTGTTCTCAAACCATCCTCAGTGTATGTATAATGTTGTATGTGGTTTTCAGTATAACATTTTTCCTTCTGGTGGATCTTCTTTTTTTACAGATTGAACCTCATAAGATTTGTGTGTGTGTTCGCAAGCGGCCTCTTAACAAGCAAGGTATAGGGGGAGTGGCATCTAACATCCTGTGTACAGTATCTATAATAAATGTCAAGATTTTCTAAAAATACTACCTTTTTTATTATATATATATATATATATATATATAATGGTGACTGATGGTCCGGACTCCTTGTGTATTCCAGAGATCATTAGAAAGGAGATAGATGTTGTGACTATACCTGGAAATGGTGCACTGTTGGTCCATGAGCCAAAACAGAAGGTTGACCTCACCAAGTACTTGGACAACCAAATTTTCCACTTTGACTACTCCTTTGATGAAACTGCTACCAATGGCCTGGTCTACAAGTAAGGATATTGTTTGGCTTTTTAAATTTGGGCTTTGAAATGATTAGGATCTGATTGCAGGCTGACTCAATCAGATACATAGTGTTTTGACTGGCCAGTTTAATTACTAATAGTTTATTCCTGGAGGACATGATGTAGCCTCCCAATAGAAAGTAGAAAGTGTACAGTATACTTTTTGTAAAAAAAAAAAGTTTTTTTTTTATTTTTGATTTGGCAAGACTTCTGAAAAATAACAATTTCTACTTTAGTTTCACAGCCAAGCCTTTGGTGCAGTCCATTTTCGAGGGTTGCATGGCAACATGTTTTGCGTATGGCCAAACAGGAAGTGGAAAAACTCATGTAAGTTGCTGCTCCTTGCTGCGTGCGGTTGAATCTATAACTTCACTTTGTATAAATGCAATAAGTAAATATGTCAATGCATGGTTTCTTCAAGAAATGCTCGCTTTTGAATGGAGGTTTCTACTATGGGAAGGACCTCTAGGCTTTCCCCTGAATTCTAATCTCTGCATAGCACACTATGCACATTCATTTTTATTTATTTATTTATTTTTTTTCCCCCTCTTTCCTGACTTTATATCTCCCAACTAGACAATGGGGGGTGATTTCACAGGTAAACAGCAGAACAGTGCTAAAGGAATCTACGCCTTGGCAGGTAGGAAATTACTCCCAGATTTCCATAGATGAGTTGTGACATTAGTTTGGTTAGGGAATCTGATCAGGATTCGTTTTCCCCACACAGTAGTTACAATGGGATAAAAAGATAATGTATCCACTGTAATTGTGTTTTCACATTTGGAATTCTTTAGAGAAATAGATTTCTAACTTGTTTTGTTTGTATTATTTGTCTAGTTTATTTAGCATTGAAATCCCATTGCATCACCCTTACTTACTTATGCAAGTAGTAAGTAAGTTCAGGTTTATCTTAAAGTGCCCCTAACATCAGAACCTAAATTTGAATTATGCTTGACTCTCTTCCTTTTAGCCCAGGATGTTTTCACCCATCTCAATCACAGGAAGTATGCTAAGCTGGATGTCTCTGCTTATGTCAGCTTCTTTGAGATTTACAATGGCAAAGTAAGAAAAATGTATTTCCTTGCCTACATGGACATAATTTAATTGGAATGTTTCTAAAGGATCAGTCTGTTCATTTGTTCTGTGGGTGAAAAATGTAACTTTTGATTTAGGTTTTTGACCTGCTGAACAACAAGGCCAAGCTGCGTGTTCTAGAGGATGACCGACAACAGGTTCAGGTGGTAGGTCTGGAAGAGGTCTGTGTTACCACAACAGAAGAGGTCATCAGGATGATACAGACAGGCAGTGCTTGCAGGTATGTGTTAAGAATGTGTGTACTTTTCCCAAAGATTTTTATTGCTTCCTCTAAACAAACATGTTTTGAAAGAGCATTAATTATGAAGTTTATCTTAACAGCAACACAAATAGAATGTCTAAAATACTTTTATGCTTTTATCAGTCTTAAGTATTCTGGTTAAACAAAAGTAATAGAGTTAAAAAGACACATTTTAATAGCACACTGATTAATTAGTGACATCGCTGTTTTTCTTTTTCCTTCTGTCGTTCCAGAACATCTGGCCAGACCTCGGCCAATGCCAACTCATCCCGCTCTCATGCAGTCCTCCAGATTGTGCTACGACGCAATGACCGTGCTACCACATTGCATGGCAAATTTTCATTGGTTGATTTGGCTGGCAATGAGCGTGGCACAGATGTCTGCAGCAACGACCGCAGCACTTTGGTTGAGACTGCAGAGATCAACCGCAGCCTGCTGGCTCTAAAGGTGGAGTATATATATGTGGGGGATGCCTACACCACATAAATAAGTCGTTGACTGCAAATTGAGAGCTGTCTCTTGCACCTCCATTTGAGAGTGTGAGGGTTACTATATCTGCACACGAATTAAGAAGAATAAAATGCTCATTTGTTTTGATATTCACAGAACTCAGTCCAGATAAATGAGCATCCACAACACCTGAAAGCATGTTGAAAATTACTCCTAACATGTCTGTGTATCCACTCTTGTGCCCCGTAGGAATGCATTCGTTCATTAGGAAAAAACAGCGAACACATTCCATTCCGCATGAGCACTTTGACCAAGGTCCTGAGGGATTCTTTTATTGGAGAGAAGTCTAGGACCTGCATGGTATGTTTAAAAACATAATATGCAGCATGTATTTAATATGCCTATTTACACTTTGGTATGTAGGGTATTATGGTCTGTTTTACATTATAGTGGATGATAGAAATGCACACCAAACAACCAGAAACTGACATGAGTATTTGTGTACAGGACTTGTATACATGTTTTTCTTCTTTTGTCCCATAGATTGCAATGGTGTCTCCAGGCATGGCTTCCTGCGAGTATACAATGAACACACTACGTTATGCTGACAGGTGCATACTTTGCTTATGAAATTCCAATAGTTTTTAAGCTTTTTATGCTTCAGACACATTATCCTAAACTACATATATTTCAGTAATTGGAAACTTTTGACCAGCAGTGTAAAACCTTAATCATTTTTCATTCTTGTGCAGAGTGAAAGAGCTCAATGGCACTTCCAAAGCAACTGGATCAAAAAAGGCAAAAAATCTTACCAGTGATGCTTCAGATGAGGTCAGTTGTACAAGATTAGCCCAAAATGATATAAATGTTATAACTATTATCAGAACATACTATATGTTATGATTACTATATTCTGTGTATAATTTGCTAACATTTTGCTGCTATTTACTTTTGCGTGTTATAGGAATCTGTTGAAGATACAAGTGTATATGATGCCATATCGCAGGTGGCAGAGCTAGAGGAAAAAACATATGCAGAGCTCCAGGTAAAGTTTTAAATCGGCTCTTGTTAACAGCATAATGTCAAATTAAAATTTAAAAAAAAAAAAAAAAAAGCTTTTCACGTCCTCACACCATTTTCACTTTCTCAGAGGGCAGAGGAGTTTGTCACAGCAATGGAGAAAACCTCATACAACCTTGAGGCAGGACTTCCTCACCTGCTGGAATATTCACAGAACTTACTGGGTTTGTACCGCAGCTTGATATTGGACTTTGTTTATGCATTTGAATTTAGCCTGTTATTTGTATTCATAAGTCTCATTCATTCCACAGACATGGTTTTAGCTTTGAAGTCTGCAGTGGATCAAGAGCGACAGATAAGGCTGAAACACTGAGAAGAGCCCAGGAATCCATCTGTTGCAGATGCTGGTTTAAAATGAATCTTTTGAAGTTTTTTTTTTTTTTGATTTTTTTTTTTTATTATTATTATTTTGAATAAAATTGTTTCTGAAAACACTAATTCATTAAACTTTTAACAAGCCCCTTTAGAAGTTGCTGATGTATACCACTAGATCTACCTTTTGTTTTTTTGCTTGTGGTGGGCAGATGCTTATTCCCATGCCCAAAACTGACCAAAGTTTGATGCTAATGTCAGATTGCAGCACAATAGTGAAGTTAAAAAATAATTATACATTTATATAAACTAAAAACAGCATTCATGCTTGAGATGCATTATGGTGAAAACGGTTATTAAACTATGGATTTATTCAAATACAAGATATGCCTGCCTGCCCCTCTCAAAACATAAATGGTCTAATTGAATTAAAAATCTGTCAATGATGAGAAATGGATATCTGCCTCCTTTAAAATTACGAACTTTAATTATATCTTTGATAAGGAAATCAGGTCAATAGCAGGCCTATAATACGTTGTCAGACCTAATACAGGAAAATGTCTTGACTAGAATATATAGATTATCTTCAACTCTAAATTGGCAGAGCAGTAGGTGATGCTAAAGACAAGTTATTTTGAAACAAATTTAGAATAGCAGGGATGCAATAATGAGTAAAATTATTTATTGTATTGTAGAAGTACAGGGTGACAGGTATATGGAATCTAGAAGCAAGTGGGCACCATGAGACCAATACAGTGAAACACCAGGTAGGAAAAGAAAAAGGATAATTGGGTGACAGTGTTCAATAAACATCTAATAGGCAAGCATCCATCTGGTCTGAATCAATGTACTTTGTCAAAAGTATATCTCAGAAAGAAAAAGGCCCTAAAACAGAAGCTCAGTAATTGGAGAGTTCTGTTTAAACACATACTTCGTATTAACATTAAACATTAAAAGTTGTAACAGTTTGGTTCATTTAAAGTAAAGTGAGTAATTGATAGATTGTGTTTTTTTTTAGGAGAATTAAACTGTGGTTCACACTCCAGGACAGTAGGTGGCGATAATGCATCTTCACGTTGGTTGCCACCCGTCAAAAACCAACAGCAGCAGAAGAGGCCGGACCAAGGAAATGTAGAGATTAAAGCAGCTACGACAGAGCGTGGAAATAAACCCCGGAACGGATGGCGATGAAGTGGTTACGTTTTTCGTTCCTCGTCTTGGGGCTTTTCTCGCTGTGCTGCACCACATCTGGTGACAGCAGCGGAGTGAAGAAGATGAAGATGCAGTTTGCCACGGGACCCCTTCTTAAGTTTCAAATTTGGTAAGCAAGTTGAGCGAAAATCTGGCGAGTCATGACAAGCTAGCTAAGGTTAGCTAACTAGCTCCCGGCAACTAACTAGGCCAAAAGCGGAGAGCTAAGTAGCTAACAGGAACTGGGCGTGTGTTAATACATTAGAAGAGACGGCACTGTTTTTTACTCTACAACTGTTAAAACACACAGGGAGGGGGGTACGTTTTATAGATGTGTCCAGTTGTGCTTCAGTTTCCGCTGTCAAACATGCTGCAAATCAGATTAGAGGAAATTTCCAACGTAAGGGCAAAGAGCTTTCCAAATCTCCAAACACGTAGTTTTTGTGTTTCTGCGTGGTGCTGAAAACATAAAGCCAAGTAAAGTCACGCTAAGTCACATGTAATTAATCCCTTTAATGAAACAGTTTATCCATATGTGGAACAAACTGAACTCAGATTTATGAAAGCAAGTACAAACATTAAGGTGATTAATAATACAAATTATGTTAATAAAGATGTCACGTGATTTGAAAAGATTAAGGTTCGTGGATGTATGTCAGAAGAACAGGAAACAGGAAAGGAACAGGAAAGTATTTGCATTGCAAATTGCTGCTCTTCTGCAAAGCGTTGGAGTACAGAGTGTTGAATTTGGAGAAAGCTAATATGCTGCTAACTGGAATTGTGGTGTGACTGTCTTATACTATAACTGCTGTATATGGTTTTCTAAGAGTGTGTTTATTTACTCACAGCATTTCCTGAGGGTACAAGCGGGTGTTTGAGGAGTACACGCAGGCCTTGTACCAGCGGTACCCAGACATCCGCATTGAAGGAGAAAACTATCTTCCCATACCCATCTATCGGTAAGACCGAGATCGTCTTCCATGTTATAAATGAATTACAGCCAGCTGTATTAAATCAGGCTAAAAGCCGTGTGGGATTAGCTGTGATTTGACTGAGGGGATGTAATGTTCATGGAGACCAGGACTTCTGGCTTGGAGGGACCGAGCTGAAAATGGTTTTCTCTCATCATCTAACCAGACAGAGAGGCAGGCAGAAAGCAATCTAGTTAAGTAATCTGGTGGAAAAGCTGTATGTCATAGACACAGCAATGCTAGGAGCAGATGGTAGAACCTAGGGATCTGGTATAGATGGAAAAGAGAATAGACCCAAGTACAGAGAATTGTGGCACACGTGTGGAGAAGCAGTCAGAGCTGGATACTTGCAGGTCCCTACTTGCAAGAGACCTGCAAGGTTTGTCCAGATAGGTAGAACCTAAGTCAGCCAATAGCTGTAGCAGACATGTCGAATTCAGAGAGTGTAAAATGTGGATTTGGTGATTACCTGTCAAAAGCTGAAAACAGATTGAGATCGATATGGAACGAGAACTGAGCTGCATCTTTAGTAGTCCTAAGGGACTCTACCACTGTCAGAAGGACCATTTCTGTAGTAACACCACTCCTGGAACCAGACTGGTTGACACAAAGGAGATTGTTCAGAGTTAGGAATTTTAAGATCCAGTTGAAGGCTGTAATTCTTTACAAGGGATGGGTCAAAGGTGGGTTTCTTAAGCAGTGGGAAAACTAGGGCCTCTTGCCAGTTGCATGAATCTGTTAATGATTTGTGTTACTGTGAGTGCAGTTGCTTGCAGGAGAGTGAAGGGCATAGGATGTAGGCAACAGGTGGTATGATGTTGTTATCTGTTAAAGGGGAGAAGGAGGAGAGTGATACAATGCGTGATGGAGGTAGAAGAGTATAGTATCTTCATCTGGTAGAGAGAACTTGTCCTGGTCGTATTCAGTTTTATCCTCTGTGATGCTGTATGAAAAAGACAGAAGTAGGTTCTGATTCTCAGCCAGATCAGATGGGGTTCTGGTTCCTGAGGGTGGTGTGTAGTTCACTAATCGGATTAGTGAACCAGAGATTAGGAGGTGACGGCCAGGCAGACCTGGAAGACAGGAGCTATTACACGTATGCTTCAGGCTACAATTGTGATTCTGATGAAGTTTGACTTGTCCAGCCTTTATGCATTAAAGTCAGAGGACTAGTTTAAAATAGACTATTTGTGTCGCAGGCTAAATCAATCCCAGGTGTGATAGTCAATTGTGTAGTGTAACTAAGACCCTGAGGTCCTCATCAGTTCAACACACCAGAGATTAGCTCAGTTAATGAAAGACAGTATCACACCCTATCTATCTTTAGCTGACTTGTTGGAACAATAAGATTGTTTATGCTAACATTGTTAAATCAGTTGCAGTACACCTTAAATTTAAGGCAGTAAAACTGGACTAAACACACTGAAGGCTCTATGTTGCAGGTTAATGGGTGTGTGTTTGTGTGTGGTTACTAATCGTTTGTGTAAATTGTATTTTTTTTGTTTTGTTTTTTCCCCCTCAGACACATTGCTTCCTTCCTGTCTGTGTTCAAACTGCTGGTGATTGGGCTGATTATTATTGGCAGGGACCCATTCCCCCTCTTTGGTATGCAAGCCCCAGGGATCTGGGAGTGGGGCCAGGGAAATAAGGTAAGGTTTCCTGGAAGTGTAGTAGTCATTAAAGCTCGGAGTCTATAGAAGAGCACCATATTATTTTCATGTGTAACAACATGGTTGAGTGTGGATTCACAGTTGTCACTATGTTGCTGTGCATGTGTTTTGTAGGTAATCAACACACAGGAACAAGGTTAAATTATACAAACAGAGGAAAGTAAGCTTTAGCTTTAGATGTTTTTCTCATACAGCAGCATATATACACACTGCCAAGTGCAGTGTAAACACTTGGGATTTCATTAGCATCTCATTCAGGATCTTCAGGTTATGTTGTTAAGTATTGTTTTGCTGTGATCTGTTATCCCCAGGGTTAGTGATGTGTCAGATGCTCAGAGGGAAAAGTGACCAATAGCTGTTGACATCAGATAGTTGCAAATAAAACTGTCTTACTCCATTGACTATTTTATAATATACCAAGTCCTGTATTTGTGTAATATTTGGTAAAATTCTCTTGACGGATATCAATAAGTCATTTGGCTTAAGAAAAGAAATCTGTTGTCAATGACTGCTCTATGCCCTGTAATGTGCTACTCCATAATGTCAGTAAAGAGACCTCTGTGTGAAAATGTGTATTCATTATTTTTAGTTAGCTATTTTATCCAGACCGGTGAGTGTGGTGTTTGTCCTTATTGTTGCATCAGTCTGAAATGATATTCTTGGTGCACCATTTTTGTGATTCTGAGTGAACAAGATGCAATGTGAAAGCTTAAAATAAAACTGCTACTAAAGAAAAAAGTGAGATTTTTTTTTTTATGGCAAATTTTAAAACTCAAATTTCTCTTTCTTTGTTCAGATTTATGCCTGCATGATGGTGTTCTTCTTCAGCAATATGATTGAAAACCAGTTAATGTCTACAGGAGCATTTGAAATCACATTAAATGGTGAGTCTGTCATTTACAGCCTGGCCTGAATCCAATGTTTGTTTGGTTTTTTTTTTTGGCTTAGATTAATTTCAGCTGGCTGTGATTTTGCAAACACAGGTAACAACCAAAATATAGTGGTCAGCAATGACTTCTGTAGTTAAAATATATAGTTATTAATCAGAAGGTTGCTAATAAAATAAAATGTTTGTGATACAGTGATAAATATTTGTGTGGAATAGACAACAATGACTTGAAATAAATTGAATTTTGTGCTTCGGTAGATGTGCCCGTTTGGTCAAAGCTGGAATCAGGGCACCTGCCTTCCATGCAGCAGCTTGTGCAAATCCTGGACAACGAGATGAAGATGAATGTTCACATGAACACAAGACCACACCACCACTCATAACCCTTCTCTTTAATTCCTGGCTGGAGCTAAAAAGCCACTCCATGTAAGTACAGTATTGTTAATAGGACAGTTTCTTTAACTTACCATTCTTTAGCTGATCTTACAAGCTGCCCAGTGGAAATATTCATGTTTTGATCTGCCTATATGATCTTCCTTTCTAGGTTTGAGGTGGGTTTCTCATCGGACTGTGAAGTGATGTTTATGAAGGTCTGCGCTGAAGGCAGGAAGACTGCTAGCACAGACTAGATGCCCCCATCACTCTTCAACATGCCCCTTTGAGACGTCCCGCCCCCGACGCCAGAGTGGGATCTATGGCTACAGAGCCGGCCGTTTGGTCATTTTCTTGTACTGTTCATACTGCAGATTTCATCCAGGTGATATCAGTGGACCCATAAGCAGAGATTTAACATTTGATTCTTAGTCTTTAACTTGTTACATATAGTTAATCTATGTGAATAAAAAAAAAAAAAGAAAAAGTAATTTGTACCACTGAGCCATATGTAGAATTTTAAGTTTATTGTTCTAAAAGTAGCTTAGCAATGTAGAAAATGCAACACTTAAATTATGTCAGTACTGTTGTGAAAATAATGTTGAGTAATTGTCTTTGGTATGATTTCTGAATAATTTTTATATTTACATTTGGACAAAGCTAAGATTAATAAAACATGTAACTACCTGGAAAGCAGTGCATGGTGTTTACTGACTGATTTGGTGAAATATATTTATCCAACATGACAGCCTTTTGGAAGGCTACATAATGTGCCAGCCCATCAGTTGTCAATGTTTTAGTCACTTTAGTTAAAGTAAGCCCGGGAGGACTAATGCTGCTGAATGGCTTGGAGACATTTTGCTTGTTGTGAGCGCACAGCTTTTAGCCATCTGTTCCATCTAATGTTATTAGGAAGACTTAAGGCTGACCACATTAGGTGAGACAAAACCAATTAGACAGGTGTACAAAGTGAGACTAAAGCATACAGTGGGAGTAGAGTGCTACAGCACAGCTACACGGTTTGTTGAAGCCATTGTGAAGCAAGAAAATGTAGTTTGGTACACTAAATTGTGTATGTTTCTGTGTGGAAGAGCAGCCAGTGGCCCAGACTCTCAGTGAGAAATTTGATATGAAGATAAGCACCTTAAAATTTTGCACATTCATGTAGTTATAAAAAGGTGATTCTTTTCTTTTATTTTTTTTCACCATGCACTTTATTACTGGGACATCAAAGACAACCCTGAAGACAGTTTTGGATATAGGCTCTTTCACTGTCACTCATCACCACACGAGTACTGTCTTCTAAAAGCCTTTTGGAGACAACATGGAGGTGAGAAGCGTGTATGGCCTTAGACAACTGAGGATGGGATGGTGTCACCAAGTACTGGTGAAGACGTTGAATGGCCAGGTTGAACCTAATCCTGGATGCCGATACAAACAGCTCCTCCTTTGATATTGGTGGTCCTGAAGCAGGCTGGTCTGTTTTAGAGTACTTCTAAAAAGATTTTTTGTTTCACATTACTGGAGCAAATAATGTAAGAAAGATCAAATTCATTTGATTTATTTAAGCCCGAGAAGAACGGCATGTACTGCAGAACTGGAGGTTTACATGACTGCAACATGAACACATCTTCAGCCGAACAAAAATAATTGTGTGCAGTAGTGCACAGCTTAATAAACACTTGTTAGATTTTAAAAATTAAAAAAGCTTCACTTTTACCTGAGAACAACAGGTACCCACACTGAACTTTGCCTGTTGACCTTTTGCTAGGAAGGAGACAAACACTTGTTCCCTCCCCAGAACTCGCACCCCAACGGTTTTGTTGATCGACAGGAAGACAGGGTGCAGGGAAGTGGAGGTTTGGCCCACATTGCTCCAGCACCACCGTCGAACTCTTGCACCCATCTCATCCAAACACTGACCGCCTGATCTGTTTAAGGAAAGCCTGAACACATGAACACACACACATGCAGAGACAGTGTTGAACAACATAGTGTACATGAAATGCAGACATAAAAAGAGGTTAGTCTAACTTATATTTACCTAAAAGTGAAAAACTCAAATCAATAAGACAATTGTCTAATCTATAATTATATTAAAAACATAAGAAGGAAATGATTCCTATAAAGATGAGCGTTGTACCATATGTTTCCATTGCTGTGATAACATGTTGCCCTGCCATCGCACTGGAACAGAGCTCTAATTGGTTGAGCAGGGGCGTTGCTATCATCATACACAATGCAGACCCTTCCATTTTCTTCAGTGATCACAACAATGACTGCCAAGAGGCCTGAGGGGTAACTGTTACCATGACGATAAGGATGGGAACACCCACCGTAGAGTACTTGTATTGCACAGACAATCTAAAACACCTATTTTTTCTGGCATCTTGCACTTCCAGATTGCTCTATTTATTTATTGTGTTTTGTTCACTGGTCTCCATGATAAAAATCAGCTGACAATGTAAAAATTGTGTGGATACAAGACCTGAGCAGAGCCATCAGGTAACACAGTAAGAAATTTCATGCCATTGGAATAAAACTTCTGTAGTGGTTTTGCCAGACCCTGGGAATGTATAAGATTAAAGAGAAAGACAAAAGATCTTTATTGCTTCAAGTGTTTTTACATGGGCTTGGACTTGCATTCAAAAGAGATATTAAAGTTGCATTATGGGAAATGCAGGGTCAAAGATCAAGTTTTGAAGCTTGTCCAACACTATATATAATAATAATAATAATGCAGTATATATGCAGTATATTATTATATTATGCAGTATATATATATATATATATACAGTATATATATATATATACAGTGGGTACGGAAAGTATTCAGACCCCTTAAAATTTTTCACTCTTTGTGTCATTGCAGCCATTTGTCAAAATCCAAAAAGTTCATTTTATTTCTCATTAATGTACACTCAGCACCCCATCTTGACAGAAAAAAACAGAAATGTAGAAATTTTTGCAAATTTATTAAAAAAGAAAGACTGAAATATCACATGGTCATAAGTATTCAGACCCTGTGCTCAGTATTGAGTAGAAGCACCCTTTTGAGCTAGTACAGCCATGAGTCTTCTTGGGAATGATGCAACAAGTTTTTCACACCTGGATTTGGGGATCCTCTGCCATTCTTCCTTGCAGATCCTCTCCAGTTCTGTCAGGTTGGATGGTGAACGTTGGTGGACAGCCATTTTCAGGTCTCTCCAGAGATGCTCAATTGGGTTTAGGTCAGGGCTCTGGCTGAGCCAGTCAAGAACGGTCACAGAGTTGTTCCAAAGCCACTCCTTTGTTATTTTAGCTGTGTGCTTAGGGTCATTGTCCTGTTGAAAGGTGAACCTTCGGCCCAGTCTGAGGTCCTGAGCACTCTGGAAGAGGTTTTCTTCCAGGATATCTCTGTACTTGGCCACATTCATCTTTCCTTCAATTGCAACCAGTCGTCCTGTCCCTGCAGCTGAAAAACATCCCCACAACATGATGCTCCCACCACCATGTTTCACTGTAGGGATTGTATTGGGCAGGTGATGAGCAGTGCCTGGTTTTCTCCACACATACCGCTTAGAATTAACGCCAAAAAGTTCAATCTTGGTCTCATCAGACCAGAGAATCTTATTTCTCATAGTCTGGGAGTCCTTCATGTGTTTTTTGGCTCTATGCGGGCTTTCATGTGTCTTGCACTGAGGAGAGGCTTCCGTCGGGCCACTCTGCCATAATGCCCCGACTGGTGGAGGGCTGCAGTGATAATTGACTTTGTGGAACTTTCTCCCATCTCCCTACAGCATCTCTGGAGCTCAGCCACTGTGGCTAGGAAGAGTTCTGGTTGTCCCAAACTTTTTCCATTTGAGGATTATGGAGGCCACTGTGCTCTTAGGAACCTTGAGTGCTGCAGACATTCTTTTGTAACCTTGGCCAGATCTGTGCCTTGCCACAATTCTGTCTCTGAGCTCCTTGGGCAGTTCCTTTGACCTCATGATTCTCAGTTGCTCTGACATGCACTGTGAGCTGTAAGGTCTTATATAGACAGGTGTGTGCCTGTCCTAATCAAATCCAATCAGTTTAATGCTGGACTCCAATGAAGGAGCAGAACCATCTCAAGGAGGATCAGAAGAAATGGACAGCATGTGAGTTAAATATGAGTGTCACTGCAAAGGGTCTGAATACTTATGACCATGTGATATTTCAGTTTTTCTTTTTTAATAAATTTGCAAAAATTTCTACATTTCTGTTTTTTTCTGTCAAGATGGGGTGCTGAGTGTACATTAATGAGAAATAAAATGAACTTTTTGGATTTTGGCAAATGGCTGCAATGACACAAAGAGGGAAAAATTTAAAGGGGTCTGAATACTTTCCGTACCCACTGTATATATATATACTGTATATATATATATGACTATAACTTTAATTTGTGATAATATCTGTACCTGATGATGACAAATGCCAAACTGACATGGGCTGTGGTCACAAACAGGAATTAACACCTGCGTGTCTTCAGTTTGCAAGCTCTCACTTGTGCTGGTCGGATAAAGTTCTTTTTCTTTAGCACAAGAGAGTCGGAACCTGAGGACCTTTGATTCTGAGGAGGCTGATAGCATAGAACAAATAATATTACTTTCACTAAGAGATTTAAAGTCAAAGTTGTTTAGTTTCTTACCAATAATATAACCAAATTTTAAAAATCTGTGAAATACATGGATAACCATGTTTATATATCAGAAATGTATAAACTGTTAATATTTAAATGTGTCAATTTGTATGTTATGCCCTGAGCAGTTACTCACACATTTCTGCCACAGGTATGGAGACTGATTGTAGTCTATGAAAAGATGCAAATTATATTGTATCTGACATAAGTGTTATGCAGTTATGTTCATGATGCATAATGGTTATATTTGTGGGTCTGTGTGACATTTTAAAATCCAAATCCATACCCAAGTTTACTTGGTAATTCCAAATTAAACTGGCTGTAATCCTCCATCTCTCGGATATGGGGGAGCAGGTCTTGCAACTCTCTGGCTGATTTATTTTGTAATGATGTAGAAGTACTAGTGCTCGGGACTAGTTTCTTCTGAAACAAACATCTCTGCTTCACCAGCATCTCATACAGCTGCTGCCGCTGAGCACAGCAGAAAGGTGGAGCTGTCTAAGATGAGCACAAAAAGAGAATACAGAGCAGTCAACAATGCATTAGGTGTGGAATCTGGATTAGTACATTTACTTCCAGCCTCACCTCAGGCTCCGTTGGCTGTGTTAGATTCAGGGAAGGTCGAGCCTTTTCCCCACAGTACTCACATTTTACTGGATATTCTGTTAGCAATGGAGACTAGACAACAATGTTAAATTTGACTAACCAGCAACATTAAGCCATATGGTTATAAGGAATTTAAAACATTAACTAGAAATTTGATATTGTACCACTGGAAGAATGGTTGTTAAGCTCATCCTGTCATTGTCGGACTCTCGATTATACCTCAGAACTCCTGCAGTTCTGATACAACAGGTGGGTGGTTCACTGACAGACTGTGGACACCCGTCCGGTGTTCTCTTGCCAAACACAGATTAATATAAAAGTTAAATTAAACAAAAGCCTTATTATTATGCCCAATACAGATATATAGATATATTTATTTACACTAATAGGTCAGTAACTATGATCTGCCTTACGCTGTCATCCAGGAAACACAGTGGCTCATGCTTTAACATAGTAGCAGTGGCATCTAATGGCAAAACACAGGTCACAGTCACTCCACTGAATTAAATCCCAGTGAAGTATGACTATAACAGCTGCTTAATGAGTCTCCTTTGTAATAAATAATTTGATGAAGTGATGATCCTGTTTATTTGATTATTTCAATTTAATTGTGCTTAGAGCAGACTCACAGGGACAACCGGTGCTCATCTTTGCCTCCGTCCTTCTGACTGCAGTGATGCTACTGATTTTGGTGTCTGTCTCTATCACACAGCAGCACTGCTAAAATTTCTAAAACATATAATCAATTACATAGACAAGCAGACATATAAAGGCAGACAAAACAAATATTAGCAAGGCAATAACATATAAATGTTTTCCCATTGAAAGTGTAATATGAGCATGGGCTATAATGATAAAAGCACAACAGTGAAAAAGGAATCCCACTGGTTGTTGTGAGTAACCTTGGAGATGAAATAGCTTTCTATAGCAATGTGCATTGTAGTAGCCTACCGAATTCTGACTGCTGGCTGATTAGCTGATTGTCTGCTGGTTAAGATCCACACAATTATTACAAAAAACACAGTTATAATAAGCTGCACAGTCAGGGTGCTGATTCACACTTCCCCAACTTTGTGTGCAGAAAAGAATAAAAGGAGATATTTGAAATGCATTGCATATTTTAAAAACACACAAAACAATTTCAGATATTGTTTGAACCTGGGTGTATATTTTTGAATATAATAATAAGTAAAACTGTTTTTAAATGTGTAAATTCTATAATCTGATTTTTATTTAAGCCTAAATATTAATGTGTAGGTGTGTGATGTAAAAAAAAACAAAATGTTTTAAGCTGAATTGGAATTAGAGCTATAAAAGACAACAACAAAAAAATCTCACCTCACCTCGTGATCCCTTTACCATCGCTGTTCTGGAGTCACCTCAGCACATGGAGTTTGCTCAGCTGTCATGGAGATTGTTGTTGATTGTTGTTCAAATTTAGTGGGTTTTTTTTTTCCTGAGTACCTATTGGTTTAAAAGTCAACACTTGACAGTGGAAACAGCAGTTTATGAGACCAATCTGTAAATCCATTTAGTAACCGTTCCTGAGTATACAGTCCTAACACAACATCGTCATCATAGGTCAAGAAAAACTGTTTACCCTCTGCTCCGTTGCCTACTTTTTATGCCAGAGCAGCAGCAGGGCCAGGCTCTATTTGTGGCAATGGCAACGAGTAGTGGCATTTGCAGTGGCACTTCCGGGTGCCGCTGCAGATGCCGGAAGTGCCACTACAGATGCCACTGCATTTCAAAGGGTGCCACGGCAGCTGCCACAGGACTTTACGAGGTGCCGCGACACTTTGGCACTAGTGAGCTAAAAAGCGATCCGAATTGGACACAGTTCCGTTAGTTAGCTAGATGCCACGCGTGGTGCCGCTGTATTTTGCGCAGTGTTAGCGGCACCAGAAGCGGCAGCCGGAGATGCCACTGGCATTTTTATTGACACCCCATGTTGCATAAGCAGCCACACTGTTATTGTCGTCCTCTTTTAAACTAAATAAAAAATGCAAAGGCACATTTCACTATAACCTTAATATAACTTTGTTTACGTAGCCTATTTCCACGCCTCCCCGATGGTTTTCCTATTGTTGTTAAGGTGACACTCATGTCTAGACTCTGTTAAAGATGGTATAAGCTGTAATGTTTTCTGTGATTTGTTTTATTGTCAATGCTTGAAGCGACATGATATTGAAAGTGCTTATACAGAAATAGATTGGTGAAATGACTTCTTAACCAGTAGGTGGTGCTGTAGTAAAAATGTATAGCAATGGTTATGGGTTAGAGTTTGATGCTTAAAATAAGACAAGGATCAAACTACATTTTTATATAAGCTAGGACAGTTAGGACATGAATTAAATGCAATAAGTTATGTTTTCCCTCTGTTTTCCATATGAAAGTATAATTGTCATTTATTATGATCTTTGAATTTTTAGTCTACACTTCGTTTCTGTATTTTCTGTTGTGTGCTGTTAAGTTATGAATGTTTATCTTTATGTGACTTCAGTTAACATAGGACTAATTTGTGTATTAGCCTATAGCCTATGATTATTATGTCCTGGTGTTTTAATGTGGGTATTGCAATCATCAGTCCAAAAAACATCATCTTGTGACCAGCATATATCAAAGATTATGTCACTTTGTACAGTGAAGACAATACACCGGCAATACAACTCTATACATCTCCCCGTTATGAGCTGATGCAATATTTTTTCATTACTTTTATTTATTTCTGTATCTCATTTTATATATATATATATATATATATATATACAATTGTAGATATAGATGATTTCATTTTTTCTCGTATTTATTTTTCTTCTTATCTGAAGCAGTCTCTGGCAAAGGAATTTCCTTCAGGATTAATGAAGTTCTATCTTTTCTGTTTTCTTAGTTCTATGATCACCTGCTTTTCAGTCAAGGAACAGATACCAGAGTTTGACTGCAACCTGTTTGTTTCTGTATGGTAGAAAGCTCTTACTGAGGTGTTGAAACTAGGTGTTGATGTCAAATGAGATAATGTAAGGAAACAACCAAGTAATACACTGACCTTTAGTTCTCTGTAATTCAATAATTTGCGAAGGACAACTTGTTTTAACACTCTTCCTCCAGAAGATGGTAGAGTTTTGCATGTTGTTTTTGTCCGGTCTCTGATTGAAATTCAAGAGAGACCAACCATTAAATTAGGACACAGGTTAGAGTAACTTTTTCAACTAACTTTACCACAGCCACAGACCTATTTCCTGAAAAGAAACACAGCAAACAAAATCTTATAATGACCTCACACTGAATTCCAGCTCATTCATCCTTCCCTGTTGTCTCTTGACCTTATGGCCTTAATATTACTCAGGTGTAATGAATTCATCGTGATTAGTGTTCCGCTGTTTGTGATTGGTTGCTGCAGCAGCTGCTCCACTTGTTCCAGCACAAATAGCTACAAACTGCAGACACTGCCACATTTCCTTGAGTCATGCAACATGATGTGTCAAGGAAAAGGGAAAAGTGCTGCAGTTTCCTTGGCTGCAGTTATTTTGATATGTTTTGTGGCGCAAATGGTGGACTGTTACCGACTGAAGAAAAGGGAAATCTGAGCTGGTCAAAGAGATGCCAGTACAGCTAAAAAGCAAAGTATCCAAGAGGGGAGAATAGTCTTTGGGAGAGTTTTTTAAGAAAGGGTCAGGCCTTGAGTCGGATGTATTTGACAGGACTGGGAGATCCTCTTCAAATGCTTCTGTGACGGAGGGCACAGCTTATCAAGCAGACTCTGCAGGTAGAACTAGAGAATCCTTTACTCATTTCAATTACTATTGACTTAATGTTAAAAAGTGTTTTAGCTGCAAGAAAACTTTAAGTATACTCTTCCCTGAGTGTACTCAGGGATATACTCATCACTCATCCCTTCATCCCTGCCAGGCTGGTCAAAAGGGTTTCCATATGATAGAAGTTCCACACAATGGAAGCGCGTGGCACCTTCCTTGCAGTGTGTTGGAGACTGGATGAGGTTTAAAGTAATGGGACCAGGGGCTTCAGTATTTGCACTGGACCAAGGTAAAGTGACACAGCTTATTAGCTGTTCCATTGCTGTGTATTTTATACACTGTAGGTATCTGGACCAGTGTCTGTGCAGTCACTTTCAGATTTCTTCTTTCCCACACACAGGAAGTGCACCTCCAATGCCTCTGTCCCAGGTCCCTTCCACCTGTGGCTACCATGTGCAGAGGAACTCCCTTGGACTTACTATGTTGGTTCCCTATCATGGCTGCAATGTGGTTCAAGAGGTAACTTTTTTTTTTTTTTTTTTTTTTCTCCCCTTGAAATAAAAATATAAGATGCTTAAACTGGGAAAAAAGATGGTGGTTTTGATGAGCATCTGGCTTTGATTTCTTTTAAGACTAAATGGGTTACAACCTGTACATTAATCAATGAAATTAAGTTTTTTTTTTTTTTTAACATGATCTTGAGTCATAAATTTGTATTTTTTGTTTTTCCTTCAAGAATGGAAGTTATGTGCTGCCGATGCGTTGGCAGGGAATCCCAGTCTCCCTCTGGTGCCCCAAATCTACATCTGTACCTCAGACTGCTTCACAACCTCAGATGATGCCAGTGCTCCCCAGTGGCGAGACTCCAGTTGGTTCATACCCTGACTTTCCCCAGTCCTATTTCTTTTCACCATATCTTCCTTTTCCTCAGTACCTGTCAGCTTTACCACTACCTACAACAGATTCAACCACATTTCCCCAAGATCCCTTTCCTTTGCCTTTTCCAGGCAAACCTGAATTGCCTCGATTTCCATACCCCCTTCTTCCTTTTTATCCCTTTCCTTTGCCTCTTCCAGGCAAAACCGGTCCAGAAAGTAATGGCACAACCCCAGAGAAACCCCAAAGGCCTGGATTTCCCCAGGATCCCTTTTTGCCTTTCTATCCCTACTTTCCTCTTCCAGGCAAACCTGAAATGCCTGGATTTCCACAAGATCCATCTTTGCCTTTCTATCCCTACTTTCCTCTTCCAGGCAAACCTGAAATGCCTGGATTTCCACAAGATCCATTTTTGCCTCTTCCTTTTAATCCCTACTTTCCTTCCCCTCTTACAGGCAAAACAGATGTGCCTACCCCCACCTCAAAACCAAAGTTACCTTGGGATTTCCATCCACTTTTTTATCCTCCCTTTCCTTGGCCTGGCCAGGATGTTCCTCCAGGATTTCTTCCATCAATGGACCAAAACACAGCCACTCAAATGCCCATGACTCCTGAGTCACAGTTGCTGGCACAGTTTTTTCTTTTTGGTTCACAGTATCCTCATTTTGGCCTTTGTGATCCAAAATGGCCAGTCCTAATCAGGAAACACTGCAGCCAACAAAAACCATGATATCAGAGAAAGCATTTCCTTTACTGACTCCAGGAGTGTTGCCTACACTTTTGGTGAAATGTCTGTCAAACTTGTGCTACACTTTTGTATGTTGAAGCTTACTGAAAAATAAATAAGTGATTTAATACAATGTTTTTTGTTTTTTTTCCTTGGGTATTTGTGGTTCATATGGGCAGGTAAATGGCTGTCAGGCTTTTCTTTTTGGTTCACCTTTGTTGCAAAATTACCAATCCTGCAGTACAGACTGATCACAACAGAGAAAGCATTTTCTGTACTGACTCAATACCGTCACCTATGTTTTCAGGGAAACATGTCAGAAAAATGCTGCAGTACTTTCGTATGTCTAGGCTTACTGGAAAAGAATGGTTTGAATACAGTATCTGTTTCTATGGGTTATTTAATGTGGTTCAGATAGGCAGATTAACGGGTGTCAGGCTTATAACATCAATTGGAGCTATGAGGTTGTATATTAAGAGGTGAATTATTTAGTTATATTAAACTTTTTATGCTGTGAGGAGGCTCTTCAGAAGTCAAAAGTTCTTCTGTATTAAGACATGCTGTGTTTATGAATATCTTTGTTTTGAAATGGTTGGCAATTGTTTGCAGAGCCACATCTTTCAGTGGTGCACAAAGATGACATCTAACTGTCCACATGGTAGCACTTTTTTTTTTTTTTTTTGGCTAAGGCAATTGAAGTATGCACATTTTTAAGAGTTGCTTGTGTATGCAAACTTTCAAAGTCTGGTCTGTGAAGATTCTGTCAGGGACCATTTCAAAGTCTTGTTTTTGTTAATTGGACTGTTATTTAGTGATTTCATGTGTTAAATATTTAGGTGATGTAAACTGGAATATCTCTAAAACAGAAAGGCCACAGTTTATTGGTTGGGGAGCTGTATCACTAAACACTTCTTAGAAAAAGAAAGTGGTAGTGGATTTTCAAAGCTCTAAGCCCTGTCCTTTTCTAATCAACATTTGATGTGTGGACACTGAAGTGGTGCCAATGTACAAATATCTAGGTCTATACTTGGACAAGTAAGATTGATGCATGAACACAGTGTATAAAATGGCAGAAACGACTATTTCTCTTAAGGCAGCTTAGGTCCTTAGACATCTTCAGAAAAATGCTGCACGTTTTACCAGACTGTGGTGGTGAGTGTGCTATTTTCTGCTACATTCTGCTGGGGAGACAGCATAAGGCAAAGAGCTACAAGGCCCCTAGACAGACTGGTAGAAAACACTGTCCACCTAAATGCACACAGAAAAAGGTAGAGGCCATCCTGGAATTTCCTTTCCTTTTTTTCCTGATGGACCAGACAAGCAGCTGCAGCGGACAACTTACCTCACTGCACTGCAGAATGGAACAATACAGAAAATCCTTCATTCTCACTGCCATGAGGCTATACAACATCGTGGGCTGGGGACACACTAGGCAATTTTCAAATCTTCATCAATTTTGAAAATGTGTGAGATCAAAGAAATGAGGACAGTTTCAACTGATTTTTAACATTATAATCCTCCAAATATGCTCACTAGATGATTCAATAAGACCGAGAGACTACACACCTGCCATCTGTAATGGTTTCATGTTGGCAATTCCAGATATGAGATTTCCAGCTGATTCGAATTGTCTTAGTGCTGAATAAGCATTATCAGCATCCATCAGTCCTATATAGCTTAGTAGATCCATACTACATCCAGTAGATGTAGTAGTGCCAATTAGCATTAGCCATTGATATGTAGTTAAGATTATGACTGATTAATGTGCACCCATATTATGTAATGACCTGTGGTGGTAGGCAGATGTAATGCAAGTCCCAATGTTTTCTTAAACCTAAGTACTTTTAATGCCTAACCATAACCAAGTATTAATTGGCTAAAGCTAATCAACATGTTTCATTACCTAAATTTAACTACGTTCTAATGCCTAAAGATAACCAACACGTTTTAATGCCTAAAGATAACCAACACGTTTTAATTCCCAAAGATAACCAACACGTTTTAATTCCCAAAGATAACCAACACGTTTTAATGCCTAAAGATAACCAACACGTTTTAATTCCCAAAGATAACCAACACGTTTTAATGCCTAAAGATAACCAACACGTTTTAATTCCCAAAGATAACCAACACGTTTTTATGCCTAAAGATAACTCAGTTGTCTTGTTTAAACTTAAGGACGTAAATTACGGAGTGACGGCAGTGAAAATCTGTGGGATGATAACGAGCTACTGAACCTTCCAGTAGGTTGCAGTAGGTGAGTAGGGCCCTATTGAGCCATACCTGTAGTCTTACAAGAAGCCCCAAAAGTCTCACAATACACTCAAACGGGCTATTGTATAGCGTCACAACAATCCAACCGTGTGAGATTTCACAGAAACTCGTGTGATCAAACATAACTTCTTGACCCAGGTCTCTCTCTTGTCGGTCCTATTGTGGTTTGTCTTGGACGAATCATTAAGAAGACACGCGTGTTGTGGCCCTAAAGCTTGCCTTTTTTTTTTCAATGCTCCTTTTGGCTTTGGTTGTGGTGTGATACGCTGCCAACACAACATCCGGTTGGTGAACACTGGTACCACTGCTGATTACCTGGAGACAAAATGAATTGGTACATTCCAGCTTGTGATTGGCTGAACACATCTGATACAGGAAATCAACAGTGGTAGGGCAGGGATAGTTGGAAAAGATGCACGACTCTTTATCTATCTATCTATCTATCTATCTATCTATCTATCTATCTATCAACATGGAGATCTCCGGAGAGTCCTGAAAATAGCCGTCCACCAATGGTCCAACCTGATTGAGCCTCAGAGAATTTACGCCCTTAAGAATGGCAGAAAATCTTCCAATCCAGGCGTGCAAAGCTTGTCATAACCCAAAAGACTCAAGGCTGTAATAGCCAAAGGTGCTTAAACTAAGTACTGGGTAAAGGGTCTGAATACATATGTAAATGTGATATTTATTTTTCCTTTTTAATAAATTCACAAACATTTCTAAAATTGTTTTCACTTATGTGGTACTGGTTGTTAATGAGGGGGAGCATAAAATTTTAAAGTGGGTCTGAATGCACTGGGTATATGTGTGTATATGGCTCCAACACTATCATCCACTTTGAACCATTTCTACCTTCAATATCATTCATGCTGTAATGCCTTCTCTCCTAGTGTGCTGAAACTTTAATAAATGGTTTAATATAAATGTAATGCTATTTCTTGGGCAGTTGTGGTTCATGTTGACAGTTTTAACACTTTCAGGCTAATTACCACATTAGGGTGGTGTGATTGTGTTATGTGTTAGTCTTGACAATATGAGGCTCTTTCATAGTCAAATGGCTATTTTAATATCCATAAAATGTGTACTTCCATTATGACAGTTTATCTGATTTAAATGCTTTAAACACATTTGAGTCTTTCAGTCATGCAGAATTTTTGAGCTAACACTGATTCTATGACAATCACACATATTTTGCTTATTTTTTACATCTAATCTTGAAAGGGATCAGTGTTTGAAGAGTCACTGTGTTTTCAGTCAGGCACAAAGGAGGTATCTGGTGACTGACCACATGGTGGCACCATGTCTTCAGGATTTCTTTGAGTCTATTTGTGGGCACGTTTTTGTAGTTTTATATGTAGTTGATAGTTGTGTGTAAACTTTCATTAAAGTCTTGATTATAGTTGGAGCATTTTTGGTGATTTTATCACACATGCCATACTGTTGCTATGTGTAAATTGGAATCTTAGGAAACTTTACAATAAACCTGTGCCTCAAAAAGAATCTAGGACCTCAGCATCAGCACTGTATCTCCAAGCACTTCTGTGTTTGTTTTGACCCTTTTCTTGTTGATCCTGTCACAGGCTCTTATGTGGGTCAATATGACCGGCCAACATTTATCTGCCATAATATAGTATTAATGTAGAGCAGCATATTAATGTCTGGTCATTTGAGTGTTAAAGGAATTTTTAAAAGTTATCCTTTAGTCTAATTCTATTTTATTTGCAAGTTTGATTAACAAAGTCCTTAATAGATCAAAACACAATTCAATTATTCCCAGATGAGGTTCTGCCATCGTATATTCACTACTTATCTTGTCTATAAATTTGAAAGTCAAAAGTACCAAATACTAAAAAAAAACTCCATTCATCCTTGCCTGTGATATATATTGTTCATAAAATAGAGTTAATTTACAAATAGAATTGATATACGCAAAGCATTTCACTAAACAGCTGACAGACTTCACTATCAATCTCATGATTCACAGTGTGCCAAATACAGATAATATAAAACGATATAAAAAATAACCTATAAAATAAATATAAGATCTCATAGTGCAGAGCTGACTTTATTTACCTCAGGACAACTGTGAAATCATACATCAAACAAACGATGACAAGGGTGCACCTGTTGAAACCCTGATAAACACAGGTGCAAGCTGTAGCAGAAGTAATGCTGATTGGTTGATTGACTGATGCCATGCTTGGTATAAAAAGCTGTAATTCAGCTGTTCCCCATAGTAATTTGCTTTCCACTGCCTTTGGTTGTGCATCCCCAGTATGGCAGGTAACGCTAAATGGAGATGCATATTACGTCAGACTGTAGCTGTCACATTGCTCCTTTGCGCGTTGGCTTCATGTTTAACCTGCTTTAGCTTGAAAGATCTGAAAAAAGATATTCAACAAAAGGTAGTGCATGAAGCCACAGTACTGGAAATAAGGAGAGGAAGCATTATTTTTAATGGGAAAGAGCTTTATTCTCGATCAGGCTCTGTCTCTGCTGCTGCAGCAGGTAACAATGGATTGTCACATGTCAATTCCACTCAATCAGATGGCACACGTAAGTTTTTGCTGTGTAGTAATCTCCTAATTTTAGCTGCATAGTAGTTAAACCCAAGGTTATTGCTTGTATTAATGTATCTGAATGTCTTTATTCCTAAAGATATGTTGATGCACACCTCACAGTTAGGAACCATGGCCAATCAAGCAGTAGGGTGGTACTTGAAAGTAAAGCTGCATTGTGGTCAAACCAAGATGAGGCTGCAAGTCATGGGAACCACAGCTGCTGACCTACAGCTCAACACAGGTAACTGTAACTCAACTAGACACGTCTAAGTGCTTGACAAGATGTTGTGTAATGGCTTTATTATCTTTATTAGGTGGTGCACATCCTGTCCCTCTGATCTACTTGCCTGAAATGTGTGGCTACAGAATGCAGCAAAATGCACTGGGTTTTGTGTTAGTTGTTCCATATGATGGCTGCAATGTGATACAAGAGGTAGGCCTTTGCACCTAATTGGATTAACTAGCTCAAATTTCTATAGTAGAGAGGTCATTGAAATGTTGAAGGTATTCAAGTAAATGTTTAGATATTAGCAAAATGACTGTAGCTTAGTTGTCAGGATAAGACTCGAAAGCAAGATGAAGATTTTTAAAAATGGTATCATGAGCTAAATTGCTTTTTATCCATATTTCAGAATGGAAACCATGTGTTGTCAGTGAGTTGGCTGATGACTCCTGTTAAATTTGTTTGTTCCGTCTTGCCAAGCCCTGATGCACCACCTGCTTTGATTATACCTAAGCCTGCTCAGCAGCCCTGGAGCCATCCTTTCATTTATCAACCTAGCCATCCATATTGGTTTTTGTATTACTATTACATGTATTTGTTGGACTCGGCACATGATTCTGCCACAGCTACAACTACTGCTAAGCCTAAAACAACCACCATCACAACCACAGAGAAACCCTCTGAACCGAAGCCTCCTATGTATCCTAACTATTGGTATTACCCTTATTCCTCCAACTATATGCCCCCAAATTTCCCACCAAAGACCACAGTGCCACCAGCCACCACCAGGGAAATTACCACTACAGCTAAGAATCTTCACCCATCAAAACCATATTTCCCTCCATATTTTCCCTATCCCTACTACAGTCCAGCAGGAGTCCCTGACAACTCAGAAGAATACACTTACCCGGGGTTCCCACATTTCTATGGAAGTCATCTAGTCCCACAAAATCCAAGTGAACCAATGCAGACAGCTACTCAGCCTCCAACGTTCATTACACCCAAGCCAGATGATGAAGCCAGAACCACAAAACGAAGTGACTCAAGTCCCACAACAAAGCCAGTAACCTCTGCTTCAACCTCAAAAAAACGTAAACCATGCTACACCACTACACGCAGCAGTAGAAAGTATCCAGAGCCGGTGAATGGATATATTCCTTATCACCAGCTCCCTTTCTCGCCATATTTTTCATACAAGGACAGCCAACACCCAAGTGACCCTAAATGAATGTCTTGAGCTGGCTACAAATCTGGACTCTGCCTGTGTAACGTCGCTTCAAAGGGAGACCCAAGCCTTAGTGTTCTCACTCAACAAGCAAAGAGCAGCATCAGTTTGACAGGAAAACAATACTTGACCTAATCCACCCAAACAAATATGGATTCCAAATGGTGAGGTTTAGATTCACAAGTTTGCATTAGTAAAACTTGAGTTCAACTTTCTTAACCACAATGCTCTTGCTTTCTTTGAGATTGTTGTCCTGTTCTACAGCATCCAATAAACATGTCTTGTTTAGAACTTGGTCTCATTCTTTCTGTAATACAGGTGTTTGGTCAGTCAGTTTACTGTCACTTTTGCTCAGTAGGTTTCAACATATATGCTCCAGACTTGAGTAACTTCACTGAGCATGGCAAGCTATATTACTGTTTTCATAAATTCTACCAGTGACTTCTCAAACCTGACATTGCCAGCTTTAGTGCTACCCAAATCATGCAAAGGCTGTCCCCTGTTAATTAAGATCAGCCCTGAAGTTGCAACTCTGAGCAATAGATTGTGGTATTATTCCTACACTGCAAACTCATGTTAGGAATCATCAGGTCTGAGCCCTTGAAAAACAAAACCCTTTCTTGGCCACACACTTCTGCCAAGTAATGCTATATTGCACACTGACTGCACCTTATGCAAATACTACTTGTACTCTAGGCTCTTGTTGCTTAATGCGCCAGTGACTGAGGAAGACTGATTGCACTTGACAGCCTGGAAATGGGGCTAAGTTTATGAATGTGAGATAAGTTTGCAGAAAAATGGCCCAAATTATTGGAGTAGCTTTTAATTGGTCTGCTTTGTCAACTCTTTCTAAAATGCAAATTTTGCATCTAGTTTTTTTTTTTTTTTTTTTTTTAAAACTCCAGAGGATAGACACCCCATTCTGCCTGTTCCTATATGTTTCCACATGGTGCTCTCTCCTCTGGGCATCCCATGACGATACACACCACTGAAACTAAGCTACACGTGACAGCAGGGAGATGTGTAACGCCGGTCTCTAGAAGAACAGGGATGCTCATCTGTGTTTTTCCCTTTTTCATTTGTGTTAGCTGGCATTGAGCTTGGGCTCCTGAACCTGAGCTCAGGAACTAGAACTATTCTGCAAAAGATCCAAAGTGTCACATATTATACATGGTACTAATGTTTTTGACTTCTTTGAATTTTTGTTGCAAGCACCTTATAGTGGCTGCATCTTTTTAGTGTAAATAAGTACCATGTACAGCAGGGGTATTCAACTAAAATTTAAAGAGGTCCAGTTAGAGAAAATTTCTTGAAGCAAAGGTCCGGAAGATCATGTCTAACTAGTTAGTGTGATATATATTTAAGTAGCCTAGTAGTTTTATCAACATCTGCATGTAATCAATACCTGATTGTCAAATCAAATGAATTCAGTACAATTCAAAAACTTTGACAATATTTATTGTCATGTAACATACAACTGAACATATATGTATGGCTGTAGATATGTATAATGTTCTCTCAAGTTCTCTCTCTTTCTCCGTCTCACTTTACAGTTTCTCTCCCTTTGTTTTCTACATGTATCGCTCTCTTTCTTTTTCTTTGTACTGTCTTTTCATGCAGTGTTGCCAACTCGTCAGTAAGGAAAGTAGCTATTGGCTGTCCTAAAAGTCGCTAGAAGTCGCTGAATGACGTCATCGCGTAATTTGCATAATGCCCATGGCACATGCTGTAATCGTGATGGACGCTTTTGCCAACTTCAGAAATGAAAAGTAAGAGACAATTGTAATTCTTTATAAGAAATAAGGGACAGAATAAGGTACAAATAAAATATTTGTACTGTGCCATATAATGTAGCATGACGGCCTGCAGTTAATAAGTTCTCAATAATTAATACATTTGCCTTGCTGTAAATGACTGAGGCTGTTTGAGTCAAATGCAGTGATTTATTTTAGACAAAGAACATTTTACCTTTTTCATTTTATTTTATTTTTTTATTATGTCATGCATCAGTACAGATCACACACATACATGATCGCACGCGCGATTCATTTGCAGTTGGGACGCGGAGGCGTGAACACTTCCTGCTGTGACTGCAGCTGGAAGGGAGGGACTGCTGCCAGAGGACTGGGCCGCCTGTGAAGGCTTTGGGACGGGGGAGGGGCTCGCGGCTGCAGCTGATTTGCCATCTTACTGCGGTAAATTGAGAAGTGTAAGAACGGTGCAGTACAGACACATCAGAGTCTCCAAAAGTCTCAAGTAACACCAGAAAAAGTCGCCAGATTTGTCGCTAGTCGCTTAAAAAAAAAAAGTGTGGCTAGAGGGGTCTGAATACTCGCTAAATATAGCGACAATGTCGCTAAGTTGGCAACACTGTTTTCATGTGGAACTTGCCTCTAGCTCTGTTTACACTGTAGAGTCGTAATGTTTACCGCCTGGAATGCACAGACTTGCTTGGCTGAGTGGTATCACGTGGGATGGCTCAACTCGCATGCAATTGGTCTGTGCGTTTCCACTACTGTAAAGTCTAGCAAAGCTGCGCCGGTGGAAATAGAAGCGCCCCGTTAGGTTTTAAATCACAATCTTCTGTTTTGGCTGTACGTCCGGGTCCGTATGGGGCGGCTTCGCGGTCCGCCTGTTAGTGACCTCTGATGTACAGCATATGACAGGTGATAAGAAAAAAACTGCAGAATTTGTTTTATGATCTATGTTTAGATGAAGACAATATTGTGCCCAAATGAAAGATTTAACATAGTTTTATATTAATTGCAATAATATTAATCAATTTGTTTTATCTGTATTATCACAGGAAACATGCTATGGAAATTCCTAGATTGATCAGAGATTGATATTTCCAGCACCGAGATTTCTGTCCTACTTCTCAATTTCTGGCTCTATTCTCAGATAGGGAGCAGAGCCCCTCCCCCCACTCTGATATTTTCTCCACCCACACCACACAGTTGGTCTTTATGGAGGACTATGATTTAGACATGGATGAAGATGAGGAGGCAGAAGTATTTATGAGAAAGGCTACAACAGGCCACTGGTGGGAGGATTGTGGAGATGATAACTGTGACACACAGCAGCAGAGAGGAGGCAGAGGATGTATGGTAAACAGCTGCAGCTGGGCTGAAGAACTCCGTGATATCTTTGTACCACAGGCAGAAGACAGTGGACAGTGTTACAGCAGTGGGCAAACCAGACTCTCCAGCATCTCTGTGAGTGACTGTATTTCTATATTTCCTTCTGTCTGACCCACACAAGCACTAAATTACTCTCATCTTGAGACCATTTGTTCTGACATATTTCTCTACAGCTCTAGACGACAAGAAAACGATGAAGAGATGCAGAAGATGAAAAAAATATATTTGGTATAAGTCTTAGCACAGACTTAGAATAAGACTCAGCATATAAGAAAACACGTCAGAACCCAAGATCAAAAAGAAATTAAATAAGCAAAAGCTAATTAAGATCCAGTATAAAAATGTGTAGATAACGATTGCAATTGTAGGCCATATATTATCTGGTTTCTTTATATTGTATATATAGATAGAGTGTATATTTATCGTAGCCATGGATTTGGCCCCTGATGCTGATGATGAATGACTCAAAATGTTATTTTCTTTAACCACCCCACTGCTGCATTGTGGCACAGTACTGTGTGAACTAACTGAGAGTATATGTCTGTGTATTGTTATTTGTGTGTGTGTGTTTGTGTTTTTATATGCACGCGTGACCACGTGCACCCTGCGCTTCCTCGTCTCTCTTACGGCTCATCACACTTGTATCTGTGATGTGGAGGGGGGCTGCAGGAGATCCCTTTATGTGATACAACAAACAGATTATATGCAATTAAAAATTCACTGCTCTGCTTTAGTCTGGCAAGCAAATAAAGACACCATGTCAGTTTTGTTCAAAAGTGCTGATATTTATTAGAGGTGTTGTTATTGTCAGCCACAGTTCGTAATGGTTTGGTTTCCTAGTATTTGAGGCTTATTTATCACACTAATTTTAACCTGGCCTTTAAGCCCCCTATATTGCTTATCTTGCTCTGTCAGCAATCATCTGCCCTTATGTCTATAAATCTATAACTGTCTATCACCTCTGATGACACACACGCACAGGTTTCTAGCTGCTATTTGTTCCTTTCCTTTAACTAAAAGAAAGATGAAGAGGTAAAACCAAGAGACAGAAAGCGAGGAAGATGGAGGAATAGATAACAGATCAGGAGAGCAGTGGCAGCACTGTGCAGCTCTCTTTCTTCCCTCCCCAGTCCATTTCTCTCTCCTTCTCCACTTCCGTCTCTTCCCACCCTTTCCTCTGCTGCTCCCACATCACCCCTCCCCTCACCGCTCTCTCCCCTCCCTCGCTCCACAGAGCTGCAGTATATGAGAGGGTCTCCTGGGTCTAGCTTCACTGCAGCATAGAGAAGGGCACGGCAGCCGTTTTAGTACGATGCGCTGAAGGATGGTGCACCAGGAGAAACACATTTACCAGGTGTGTGGATTTGTGTTTGGTAGTGTGTAATTCTGAGGGTGTAGTACAGTATATGTAGCATAATATTTAGAATTGGTGTCCATCATGGGTGTGCTGCTATAGATGATTCAGCCACGTACTGGACGAGTAGGTGTGTAATTGGGAGTGGGTGTGTTTGTACATGATACGTAACTGCTTGCTTATCTCTGTATTTTTACATCTCTTTTGTAAAATAATTTAATCTCTAAATATGGTGAATATATGTATAATCATGTAAGGTGCTTTGTTCAGTTTTTATTATTATTATATTTTATAGTGACCATACCACATGTTGTCTTATGGAGGGGTAAATAGGTTGTGTGAATCTGTGCAGACAACCTGAGAATAAGGTGGACATCCAGTTGTCTGAGGTGGATGAAAAGGAGACAAAGCGTTGGTTGGGAGAGTGAAGGTGGTCAACTGTGATTTATGCTTTTACATCACAGCTTCATGATGCGTCACCAAAAAGAGAGGGTGTGAGTGTGTGTATGTGTTGGGGCAGCTTTGAGGTTATTTAGAGGATAAAACATCTCTAATGTTGGAGGTGGCATTCAGTAGTTGTTGGTTAATGCACAGACAATCAAGTAGCCAACCTTGTAGTAGGTGTGGGCATGTGGGTGAATACTGGGCATTTGTGGGCATTTGGGCAAATACTTTCTCTACGGTGCAAGAAGAGAGAATAATGCTTTCGGTGTTACCCAGAGACATTTCATTTGATATTTCTCTGCATCAAGACAAAACCTGACACATCAATCTTTGAAACCAATGCAGCTCAAATGACATAAAATGTTTGTAAAAAAAAAAAAAAAAAAAAAAAAAGCTCCAAGACAACCTAAAGAGCGGAAGCTAAGAGGATGTGAAAATGATTCAGGGAAAAACGTAAACTGAAATAGAAGAAAAGGAAGAGGAGGAGGAAGGGGAATAAAATGAAATCAAGACAGTGACATTCATAGATGCTGAGAATTCAAGAGAGTCGAGCCACATACAGGAAGTTGCGAAACATTACAGAATTATGTGGCCTTTTAAACCATGAGGTCAAAATCAATGGCGTAACAATTCTAACCATTTTCCTAAAGTTATTAGCTTCTGTCGTAATGAATAAATGTCAGTTGAAAGTGAGAACAACTTACGACATGAGTTATGAAAATTATAGTCCTGTGATTGAAAGTGATTGGCAAATATCTTGAAATGTATATTTGTGGATTTAAAAGGACAGGAGTGTCACTGCTTAACTGGAGATAGATTTATTTAACAATCAACAAACAAATATTTATAAACAGCATAGATCTTCTGTGGGGAAAAAACAGACAATGTGAATCTGCAAAATATGCATTTATCAAATTGCAAATGCAGCCCTGTATTTATTACAGTGCATGCAGCAGAGTGTTTGGTTTTCTGTTCATGGTTGACTCTAATATTTACAATGACTGGGTTAATTGTTTTTTGTAGAAAAATAGAAAATGAGTGTTATCTAAAGAAAGATGTGTGTAATTATTATGATTAGGCTTATGCATATAGAACAGAAGACACATTATCTATTTGTATAATATGCAGATTATGCTGTGACAGTGTAGTAAACATACATTTCCATCCATCCATCTTCTATACCCGCTTTTCACGGGGATCTGCTGGAGCCTATCCCAGCTCTCTCGGGTGGAAGGCAGGGGTACACCCTGGACAGGTCACCAGTCTGTCGCAGGGCCACATATAGACACACAAAGACAGACAACCTCACACACTCACACTCACTCCTACGGGCAATTTTAGAGTCACCAATCAACCTAACATGCATGTTTTTGGACTGTGGGAGGAAACCAGAGTACCTGGAGTAAACCCACGCAAGAACATGCAAACTCCACACAGAAAGGCCGGGATGCGAACCCACGACCTTCTTGCTGTGAGGCAACAGTGCTAACCACTCAGCCACCATGCTGCCCTCATACGTTTCCCTACATAATAAATATTTTCCCTCCCCCTTTGGCTTTTTCCCATCTCTTCCTCTTAGCTTCCTCTGCAGCAGTGTGCTTTCCAATTGTGGTTCTATACAGTATTTATATCTTTAATCAAAATAGCAAGGTACATACTTGGCTTAACAATTTTTCCTATGGTTATATCCTACTTGATCAATCAAGCAGAAATGACTGTACAGCAGCAGCACTTTTATCAAAACTGTGTGTCTTCATGTATTTTTCTCGGTTACTGGCAGGCCCAGAGGAATGAGAGAGAGTCCATCAGGCAGAAACTTGCCCTTGGTAGTTTCTATGACGACGAGCCAGTCATCTACACCAGCTGCAGTAAGAACGGCCTGTCCTCATGGTAGGTTTGAAACAAGCCTATGTCTGTGAGTGTGTTATGGTTTGATCAATGTAGCTTTTTGAAAGCTGACACCAATTTTATGTTTTTAGCTGCTGACAGCTGACACTTTTAATGATCTATAAAACTTCTCTAGAGTTTATTCTGAGAGGAAAACATGTTCCTGATATCTTCCCCTAGTAGAGTAACAAAGTAAAAAAAAAAAAAAAAAAAAAGATCTAGCGTTCTCAGTTTATAACTGACCTCTTTTTTAAGCATCTGTAAAAGCTTGAGCACGGTCTACCTGATAAATACAAGCAGGTAAACCAGATGGGGGAGCTGTTCAGTAACTCAGTATATCAGTTTTCTAAGAACTATGAGCTAAAAACAAACACATCTAAAAAATCAAATGAGATGAATTGGTTAATTCTCTTATGTAAAGTGTAAATGACGGTTAATGATTGCAGTTCAAGTGTGGGAATAGGAGTCATAGAGCAGTGATTACAGGATAATGCAAGATGGGTAAAGTTTAGTTATCATGTGCCTTTATCTTTGATAGATTTGTCAATAGATGGATGATGAGAATGTATGAGTCAGACATGGCATACAAAAGGAAAGTGAAAGGTTTCCCAGAAAGCCTCAATCGTGTTTACAGTCAGGCTGAGGGAAATGGAATTGGACTGAACAATAACTAATTTACTTTCAGAAACAGAACAAAGAAACAAAAGCATGGAAAGAGTAAATTCAGAGTTGCAGTGGTGCAGTGGTTAACCTCTATTGCGTGATGAAATGTTGAGACAGAAACTTAGCAATGCCCCAGCTTCATGAGTTAGACCAAGTTTGAAAAAATTCTCACGGTGGAGAGTCTCAAAATGTCTGATGCCAAAACAAATAATCTCCCAGTGACAATGTCTTTGACAAAAAGCATTATTAAACAAACATATTATCACACTTACAAATATATATATATATATAATAATACATTGCTCCTTAAAAATGAGCGCAAATTATTCTTACATCATTTAAATGTTTTTACTGCCCCTTAAGTTTGTTAATCACCCATATAGTGTAGCGATATCCACTAAACTATATACAGTAAAAATCCAAATGATGTTGACAGCAGCTTTTTTCTAATCTCTGTAACTTTGTATTTTTAAAAGGCATTTTGTCTTTTTCTTCACTATGAAAATGATTACAAATATATATGAAATGTGGTCTACAGTATCTCCGCCATGTAAAATCAAATTGAAAGGAAGTCATTTTCCCATGAAAGTGATATTTCATGTTTGTCATAGAGGTTTTAAACACCCACATATCAATGACCTGCAAAGACACACATACACTCAAACACAGTGAAAATAGTTCCATTACATCAGAGATAAGCTGGTTAACCAATACCACTATAACTAAAGTATGACACTACCAGCTTTGACCGGCAGTAACTTTCTGCCACTTTGACTTTTTTTAGTTGAATGACTGTTTATGTTAAACAATGGGGCCATCCCCCTTCCACCAATGCTGCTGTCGGAGGAAGTACAGTTCTGTGTGTGGCCCAAGTGTTGCAGAAAGAGGAACTGATGTCTGATATATGTCCACAGTCGTGATTGGTGGATACAGGGTCATGTGACCTCCATTGGAGGTAAAGGTGCACACTCTGGGGTTTAGTTTGGGGTGGAAATTCCAACTCTGCTCTGTCCATTTCATGATGATGTATGTGTTATTGTTCAGTAGGGGGAGGTTACTGTTCTTTCAGTATTATGATCTGGAATTGAGTGAATGGTGTATTGAGCTCTTGGAAAGGCTGAGGTTGATATTTCTGTGTAACTGCAGTGGAGGGTTTGAGTGTGCATTAAGTTGTTTCATTAAAGCTTTCAGTTGCGTTTATTCCTACTTTATTAGGTCACACTTTGTGACATTACTGGTATCAGTGCACTTCATGGACAAAAGTATATGGACACTGCCTGCCATAATTTACTTAAGCATCTTTACTTACTTTTAGGATCATCTTCTTGAGAATAAAGACCTAAATTCCTACCAAGTCCTACACAGTGTGGCGTCTTTCATTTAAATGTTGTTTGTTTTGTGTGTAAAGCAAATCACAACAATCAATCAGTAATTTCCCATTTCTCTCTGTAGGTTTCATTATGACTAGAAGACATTTGCACTGTCTCTGACAGCATTTCCTCTCCCATGTTTTTCACAGGCTGCAGAGCGGGGTAAACCTGCAGGTGTGTTTTGTTAATGACAGCAGCAGTGACAAAGACAGCGATGCTGAGGACAGCAGGACAGAGACCAGTCTGGACACACCACTGTCACCTGTGGTATGCACAGCTTCTTTGTAATAACCACTCAGAACCACATTGACCTATTACATCATGATATCGCTTACACTACCTGTTTTCCAGAGCAAGCAGAGTTCTTCCTTATCAGATAGGGATACAGCAGAGGAAGACTCAGACCCATTAGATGATTGCGGTGGGTTCTGGAGGGTGCAGCGGAGACTGCAGGAGGAAGCCCGTGTGGCCCTGGCTCTAGCTCGACCTATGGCCCGCATGCAGGTGGAAGTGGAGAGGCAAATCCAGCTGCACAGGCGTTCACCTGTGGCTGATTTGGTTAGTCACTGAAACACAAAAAAAAAAACCCCAGCTCAGATGCTTTTTAAGTCTTTATTTACATTTCAAAACATTTTGATTAGAAGTACATAGTTTTCCTGTGTCTTTCTAAACACAGCTTCCCCATCTGCCTCATATCATCGAGGGTTTGTTGAAGAGGAATCTCAGGCGTGGGGACATGAAAGACATGAGTCTAGGACAGCTGCAATTCATCACAAATGATTTAATCTCCCAGATTAAGAGTGAGTAAAGTAGTAAAGCAGACACATAAATGCAAACACAGACACTCAGTCATACACATATGACATATGTACACATATGACTGATAACACCAACAAACCTCCTGTTCATACAACGGGGTTGTACCATGTTCTAATTTTAGGGAAATACCATTGCTGTCAGGTGAAAAATTTTGATCTGTAAAATTTTGAGAAAGAAGAGAAACATTGATTGAAATGTGTTTAAAGATGGTGTGAAATCTTACTTTCAAGTCATGCTAATGTGTCCTAGTGGATTAGAGGTTAAAAAAGTACATCACTAAGAAATTACCTTGAATGATATCAAGCTATTCTCCTTAACTATCCTGAAATAAGAAATGATTAAAATACTTAATCAGTCAACCATAAAAACTGACAGAACATGTACTGTTCTGAACCTTACAGTTCACTATACAGGCATTTATTAATTTTCACATATCAGGCTCCTAAATTATATTCCTGGGCTCCAAAATTGTCCCTCATTGTGACACCTCAACCATCCTAAAGAAATGCATCACGAATCTAACACAGGTCTAAATGAGGAGCTGGTGCAGTTGCTGCTGATGAGGGATGAGCTTCATGTGGAGCAGGATGCCAGGCTGGTGGACATAGAGGACATCATCAGGTAACACTCCCATATTTCTCTCTGTTCTTTGTTCTTCAGTCTTCAATACCTATAAAAAACTCTAAACCCTATGAACTCATTTATACTCCAAACAGTGTCAGAGATGAGCCTTTATAAGATGTGTTTGGACATTTACTGTATGTCCTGTGCTCACTCTTCGCTTCTTGTCTGTGTTTTGACAGGCGTGCTCATGCTCACAGCCATCAGCGTCACCAGGCAGAGAAAGCTGTCTCTAAATAAACCCCCTGCCTACATGTGTGTTCGTGTGCACACCATCTAACCCCCCATTACATGGATTATTACCAGTGTTACTAATAAAACTCCATCTGTGCTGGGTGCTTCTGGAAAGCTGAACACAGCAGTTAGTATTAAAACACACAGTGTGTGTATTGCAAGGCAGGATGCTGTCTGGGGACTAGAACATCTAAAAGAAGATCTGAGTGATCACTGCTGTCAGTATGGACTCTTTTGAGTTTGTGCAGGTTTTTCACTTCTACATCACAATAAATCATAACATATTTCACAGAATTAGGGAAATTCTTCTGTCTTAATTCCATCGCTATCTCTGATTTACTTCTTTATGATATTGCACGGTACACTCATATGTTAATGCTGGGTTGGAGAGAACACATGCATGCCTTGTTTCTCACTTGTCTCAAAAAGGATAATGATTTCCAGGGACCACACCTACCTAAACTGATGATCAGTTAACTCTGTCGTTTATCTCCATCATGAAGAAGATTCAATTCAACATTCAATTATTCACCTGTGTAATGTTACTTTCACTAATAGCACAGTGCACCGACAAATACATTACTAAACATCTACTGTTCTGAGCTGTTGTAGTAGAAAATGATCAACACTGTCTGTAATGATTCACAGCTTGGCTTCACAGTGGTATTTGAATGCTGCAGCAGCTTCACAGTGCTCTTCTACAGATCGTTTGGACACAAAATTGGATGTAACAATTTCAGATGTATTCAGAGTATTCAAAACATTTAGAAATATATACACATTTGTTTTTGTTGAATTTGTCAGTGTGATGATATTCTGTAGAAAGGACAAAAGTGACAATATATGGGTTCAAAAATTAATTGGGGTTTACATGTATACTGTAGAAATGAAAAGCACAAACCAGAGGCATACTGACATGAGCAGCAATGTGATCTGTTATGCTCAATTTACCAGTGCTAAAAAAAAAAAATAAATGAACATGAAAAATATTATCACATATATTAGTGAGTCACATCCTGAACATATATCTATTTTATCTGGTTTATAGGGTTTATGGACATAGTATATGTAAATGTAAAAAGATACTTTATTAAAAGAATGAAATATATGTCTTTTTGTCTGGCTGTTTAAATGTTTTCACTGTCAACTTTTTAAGAGTGTCATTTATATAAATATATATACTGTAGATATAATAAATGTTTAAGGAGTGTGAACATTGTCTATTTGGCTGGATTTCACAGCATCTAATTTGCATTACCTGTTCCAACTAAATATGTTTCGGCTGATGTTACTGTAAAACTAAAAAAATAAAAAGGAAAAGCCTGTGAAAATGTTGCAAGGGGTTCAGCTCTTATTTGCATATTCAGCAAAGGGCAAAGTTAGGTTTCTGTGCCCATTCACACTTATGTAACTGAGTTTTGTGGTGCATTACCACAAAACAAGAGAGGAACAACTCTGAGGGAGAAAAAATAGTTACTACATCAATCAACTAACACAATGAACGACTACTACATCTACTACTGCTTCTACTACTACTATTATTATTATTATTACTATTATTGTTGTCTGTTGTTATTATTATTATTATTAGTAGTAGTTGTACTAGTGATAGTAGTATTAATAAGGCTCTCATATATTTATTAATAATCTTCAAATTATCTTTATGGAGTAAGTTCATTTTTTAAATTTATCGTGCATTTATTCTAAAAATTTATAGTTAAAGTTATATAATAAGAGATCATCCAGTACCAGATTCTCTACAAGCTGTTGTCAGTGTTTTTTCATTCTGCCCTGTACACACAATCCAATTTAATGTTTCTTTTTGTGATTATTGAGGTACTTAACATGCTCAATAACAGCTTCTATTCCAGATTAGAAATATAATATAATATAATATAATATAATATAATATAATATAATATAATATAATATAATATAATATAATATAATATAATATAATATAATATAATATAATATAATATAATATAATATAATATATATATATTGATATATTTCATTCTTCTTTCTTGGGAAATGTCACTAAGGAGTAGTCATCAGTGTGAAGCGCCACAATAATAATCTCAAGATAGATGTACAGGTCTTTTACTGATTACTGTTTACGTTAATTCCAGTTTCATCAAAACAGGGGGGGAAAGGAAATTACGCAGCATTGACTTTGCACTTTCAGTTTAGGGTTTGGTGTCAAAATGCTGCTGTACTATGAGGGAAGTCCCTGCATCCATCTGGCTATAAAACACTTAACGATGGCTGAGCTCAGTCAGACAAACCAAGAAGCCTGAATCAAAAGTCTTATTCAACATGCTCCTTGTCAAGCTCTGTAAGTAAAATATAAACTAATTGAAGGATATTTTTTTCTTTGCAAGAAAGTATTTGAAACTCAGGATTTACTAATGGAACTTTATTTTTCTGTTTGTGACAGACTTTGCTCCTGCACTGCTGCTTTTAGTGCTCAGCTGTCCTCTGTGGCACGTCAGCCAGGCTGTGCCGGTGATGAGTAAAGGGCAGATGACAGACTCCTGTGTTTTATACGCACGCACACTTCTGCAGAACATCACTGATGCTCTCGCACAGGTAGGCCTGCAACCTAATAAAGATGAATTACCCCATTTCCACACTATTGTCTTTAATTTATCTTCAATTTAGAAAAAAAAATATAAAACCTTTTCCTTGTCACAGAGAAATCTGTTCAGTGGAATCGACTGCAAAGAGCAGAGTATGCAGCTGAATACGAAGAGTAACACACCATCTGTGTGCGCACCAAAGGTAAATAAAGAGACATTACATTGTTCATAAAGATGTATTTCAAGTTTGAAACGTGGCAAAATATTCTGAAATGACAGCCTAATGTGTTGCATCCAGTTCAACAATATTATGTGCCCAGATACACTAAACCTTCAATCATTCTTTTGTATCTGTGCCTTTTATTGCTTAACTTGTAACGGTTTGTCCCACAGGAATCAACATGCTCTGGAAACACTGTCTCAGAATTCAATCTGGTAGGTTGTTATTCAGTTCTGTTGTGTAACTTAACCCAAACCCTTCAAGTGTACACAATAAATATAAATAACTCTGCTGTTTTGCCATATAGGAGTCATGTCTCACAAACATCGGGGAGGATCTCCAACACTACTACAAATTTGTTGTTGCTCAGTCAGACCCTGACTGTCCACTTGGTCCAGCTGTTCTGTTCAGCCTCAGAGAACTCATGGAGGTACCTCACTTTAACAATACATTTTCCTTTGGAAAAATTTCATTTGAACCAATGTTTTTAGAATTAATGCTGTTCGATAACAGTTGAAATCACCCTCCACAAACTTATCTGTTTTATATCTGATATATTTGCATAATAATGGTTAAATTACTATGAAAGGCTAAAAGTGAAGGATTTTATAAGACATACTACAACAGAAAAAAATGTCATGATGAATGCCCAAATTGTTAACATTTTTACCCACTACTATTTAATGGTTCATTAAACAGAGTTAAATATTATTTATAAAAATATATTCTGGTCTCAACAGAACTGCTTCGCATGGTCTCTGCTTTCTGACTGGACCTCAGAGCAGGTAATGGATGCATGTCATAATGATGATTTTAAAACTCATTTTGAATGATTTTTATTCTATTGATACTTATGCTGTTAAGCTAGATAAGGTAAAAACTGCACAAAACAAAACACCCTGTTACTTACTAAGACTGAATTCAACTGAGGACATATGCTTTTGGAAAATCAGTTATTTCATTGCGGTAATAAATCCTTCATCATGGTTGTCTCGTCTTTTAAAGGTTGCTGCAGATGGTCAATGCACCTATGATGAAAGACTGAGCCTCTGCAAAATACTGAAGGGCTTCCAGGTCCGCACCATCACAATCAACCGAGTTATTGGATACTTAAACTCTGGGGAACACTAGATAAATTCTCACTGAACTCAAACACAAGAAAAGCTTAAAAAAGCTATACAGAACCATAAACTACAGTAACAATTTGTTTTACAGTCAAATAATCTAGATGGAACAGAAAACACTTCATAACTTTAAGGGGTGGAGGATATATTTATTCTTTTTATGCGGTCATTTTATTTATACTTAAGGAGGTGTGTTTTTTTTTCTTTTACAGAATATATGTTATTTATTTATTAATGATAACCGTTTTATTCTGGCCTATTTATTCACAACTATTTATTGTTCTATTTTTGACTTGGTTCAAATAAATATTTTTCCTGCATACATTTTCTGATTTATCATTCATTTTTTCAATTTTTTTAAAAACTTTTTTTTTTTTTTTTGAAGTGTATCCAAACAGATGACTGATACTGTATGTGATTTACAGGAAAAACTAAATTTGCTTGAACTGAAAAAAAATTTCATTTAACAGCCCTGGATTCCTAGAAATGCAACCTCCTTATTTTGCCATTGGGTCATTACTGCACCCCTGACTGTATTTTCCTGTCACCAACACAGCCACACAATTCAAGCCTCATCAGAGTTATCTAGTGCAAAGTGAATGCAGTGGAGTGTGTGCTCACGCTTCATTTGGAAAGTCCAGAGTTAATAACCAACTTACCATCAGGTGACCATAAGCATGTCAGTAAAATGTCTTTTGATATTCAGAAGGATGTGAAAGTCAGTCAAAAGGTAATCATTGTCTATTTAAAGTTTGGATCAAATTAACCATTAGGATTGTGTCTATACTTTATTGTCAGATTTAAGGTTATTGTCCATAGAGCACAGCAGATAATGAGGTGTCAATCTTCTAAACACTTTGTACACTCATACAAGAATTAACAGTGGGATGTCCACATGAAGTTTTTTTAGTCAAGTGAGTTCTCAGTGATGTTTTCATGAGTCCACTAACTGAACCAATTTGTAGTGACATGCTCAGCTGAGTGCCCAGCAGTGCCAACTGAAAGCTACACAGTTTTGTCTTGGGAATAATCTTTTGAAGGCACATGTAAGCTGTGATGTTCATTTCTAAAACATCACTAACTAGATGTTACCAATGCCTAACAGTGACAACTGCCTATATGGACAAGATAGTGTGTATACATCCTGAGAAGCAAAACCTGGGGCAAAGAAAGTCTCTGTGCTGCTTCCATATACTTGTAATTTCAGATTGTAAGATGCATCAATAGCATTGTTGTGTCAAAGTGCAATTTTCTGTACATTGTTAAAACAAAAAGGTTATATGATCATTAATTAAATATATGCAATAGCTGATGGAAAACAGACATATACTTCTAAAGCAGGGGTAGGCAATTCTGGTCTCTGACTTGTTGTCCAATTATCCCTGCATGCTGCTGATTACCTGGATCAGATGTGTCCAGCCAATCAGAAGCTGAAATATACCATCTCAGATGAGGGAGGAGTGGGGCAAGACAAAGTGAACTGGGGGGTAGCAGCTCTCTCGAAACATGGGTTGGGGAGTTGAGGAATTGAGCTTATATGCAGTTGCAGTGCCACCTAGCGGGAGATTTTGCTTATAACGCATGTAGGTTTAGCCAAAGACCCAGACTACCCATGCAAACACACACGCACATATGTGAAGTTAATTTTATGTCGACCTATATCTAGTCAATTGAATTATTAGCTATCTACACATTTAAACGGCTTAATATGTTTCCACTTTAATATCGACAGACTTGAACATTGTAATAATCAGTTCCACTCTGCGCCCAGGTGTGTCTGAGTAGTTCACGTCACCTAAGATTATTTACAGCTGTGGGGATAGTTTCAGAGGTCGTGGTGCTCAGACACTCTGTACCCACCTGGATGCTCGTGTGCAAGGATGGATCGCAACCTACAAAGCGCCCGTTTTTGGTGGATTGTCGTCTTTATCTCACTTTCCACACTTGCAGAAAGCAAGTATTTGTCCAGCCCAGCTTCAAGGTTAACAAACATGTACACACCGAGCTGGGCTTATGCGAGGCCTGCCATCCAGCCTGAAGTATCTGCGGTCAAACAGCGGCAAAGCGCGCAGCTCGGCGTGCGTCCTCGCTCTGTCGTGGTTAAATGTCACCCAGACTCGATGGAGGTTGTGGTGCAAGCTGATATGTTTAACATGGGCCTTCAGGTGGACGGCAGACATTTGCGCCTGGGCTCAGATTCAGCCGGTGAAGGGGTTGCATGCGGAGCCTTACCGTCAGGAGAGGCTGAATTCACCCTAAAGGCCCAGCTGATGTCTTGTGGAACTAAGCTCTCAGTAAGAATCGTGTTGCTTGATTGTCTGGTGTGCAGCTCGAGTATTAGCAGAAATGTTTCTGCTGTTTGACTAGATTTAACCATGTGGGTCCAACAAAGTTGAGCTTTCATAAGCTGTTAAAATGAACGCGTCATTTCTGTGTTAGATTAATGTACCTTGTCTTGATATTTCACGTTGTAGAGCATGTTCTAAGAGTGACAGTGTTCTCTTCCAGTCGACAAGAGAGAAGATTATCTATTCTAATGTGCTGGTGTACTCATCTGAACCTTCATCTGGTGGGTTTATTAGACTGGATGGAGCAACTATTCCAATCGAATGCCATTATGAGAGGTATGTATGAACCACCTTCTTGAATTTTGATATTTTGTTCTTGTATTTGACCGTCTTGAACATTTGATGCTAAGATGTGCTCTTGATTTACTGCCATGGCTGTCTGGTTCCAGGAGGTATGCTGTGAATGGCGTTTCTCTGCGTCCTACCTGGGTTCCTTTTGTCTCCAGGGCCTCAGCAGAGGATCTAATAGACTTCGATATGCGGCTCATGACTGGTATTAGATGGCACTGCCAGAGCATCTTTTTCTTCATGAGAGCCTTAGGCAGCGTTTGTATGAGCAACATTTTGTCCCTGCATAATGCCTCACTGAAAGGCTGGATGTTTCATCTCTGCAGATGATTGGCAGTTGGAGAGGGGATCTTTTACATATTTCCTGGGTGATCCCATTCATTTTGAAGTGTCTGCTGTCATTGAAAACCACATCCCCCTGCGAGTCTATGTTGACCACTGTGTTGCCACAGCAACACCAGATTCAGAGGCAGCACTAAGATATGACTTTATTGAGCACCATGGGTGAGTGTAACCAAATCTTATCTACTATTGTAGCTACAACCACAAAATGAAAACTCTACTGCTGTTCTTTCTTTGGTCTGGAACTATATTCACACCATTTTGTTTTCCTCTGCTGCTGGACTAGTTGTCTCGCTGATGCTTACCTGACAAACTCCAGCTCCTATTTCCTACCAAGAGTTGAGGAGAACAAGCTGAGATTTCAGCTTGATGCCTTCAAGTTCTACCATGACCCAAGCAATCAGGTGTGTTTTTTTTTTTTTTTTTCCCCCTATCAAAGACTTATTGTCCAAACTGCATGAGACTTTCATTAGAAACATTATCAATACACACAAGACCTGAAAGAATGTATTTTGCACTAACAAATCTCTCCAACAGGTCTACATAACCTGCCATGTGAAGGCTGTTCCTACCACATTAACTGTTAGCTCTCGAAACAGGGCCTGCTCTTTAGTTGAGAAGAGGTATTGTATTAATGCAGCAGTTAACCAGAATATGAGTAATGTCCATACATCTTGAATGTGCTGACATCTGAAAATGTTTTGATTTGACAGAATTAAATTTCCTTTGGTTTTTTTTTTTTAAATAAATTTTACAGATGGAGGTCAGCTGATGGGAGTGACCAGGCTTGTAGAAGCTGTGATATTTCCTATCGGCTTGATGAACCTCCATCCACAGAACCTCTTCAAACAACTCTAAGCACCAAAGGCTGGTCTGCCCTGACTTCTCAGGACAGTTTGGTCGAGGAGAAACCTGATCAACATTCAGCCACTTACATTCGTTACCGTCCAGGCATGCACCCGAGTCAACACGACAAAGCTCATCAATCGTCTGCTAAATTGAAGAGAGGAACTGACTACAGAGCAGGTGAGTACAATGAAGATTACGTTTACTGAATTGCCTTTTTTTTTTTTTTTCTTCTTTACATAAAACCACTGCACTGTGTAACTTAACCTAGAATTATAGGTGGTACTTTCTATTTTAGCAATATTGGGTGCCATGTTTTTCTAACCTAATCAAAAGTTCTGACTCCCAAATGAAGACTACCAGTATAATAAGACTTATAAAGTCAGTCTTCAGTAGACAAGAGATTTTAATTCGGAGGTAGAATTCTTGTTATGCTTGAATGTCACTGTTGTGGTCTAATTATACAACAAATCTTTAATGCAACTAAAAGACCTTTTGTTTTTTTAATTCATGAGATCCCATGTGACTTTTCCAGAGCAAACTGTGCAGCTGGGTCCCCTTGTTGTCCACGCATCCAACAGATTCCAAAACAGTGCTTTGACCACAGAACGACATCTGAGGAGAACAGACTAAAGACTGAATGTAAAATCTGTTTACTGCTGCCACATGCAGGACAGATGTTTTGGAATTAACTGAAAATCCTGGTGAATGCACAGATTTTCATCATAACATCTCAAACTGAATTTTTTTTTTTTTTCCCCTTTATACTTTACTGTCAAGCATTTTCAGTGGAACAGTATATTTTCCATTGCTTTAAAATCAAGTTTTTATTTTTGTACAAATTGCATTTCTTGTTTCCATGAAATATTTTACATTAGTTTTATTTTTTTATAGCATCTGCCTGTAAAAGCATCAGTTTTCTCCATTATTTGATATCTGATCTTTACAAAATCCAGCATCCTGCAGATTCAACAACTTGATATTGCTTTAGCAAACAATTTAATTACAATTGGGTTTTAAGCACTCAAACTCATTAGGCCCAAGCAACAAAAGTGGATGTCAAGAGGATGGTGTGTGTACTTTAATACAAACACACACACTGCATCCTTTGGCCATGCACAGCAAACATTGATTTAGCATAATACAAGTTATTTTGAACAGAGGAGAAAAGCAGGCATGCTATTAAGGAGCACTTCCCTCCATTACTACCCACAACCTACTCATCATGTAGTCACATTATTGATTAGTCATTGTGAAGGGTATATGATGTAATACAATCTCTGCTCTGTGCATCCAGTAAAATGACGGTCACAGCTCTCAGCTGTAATGGCAAACTTTTGAAACAGTATCAATTTGTATATTGGATCTGAATTTGTGCTAGAATAATAAAAGTTTGTAGCTGAGGAAAAAAAATGTTCTGCTTGTGTTTTTAGGTATGTTGTAGTAGTCTAAGCCTTTGACAGTCTTAGCAGATATCCTGGGTGAGGTAGGTGGCACTTTGCACTTACAGCATCATATACTGATTAGCCTAAATGGATGTAGGCCAAACCATTGCAGCCTTTTAAGGGATGACCTGGCTGGACCCCTGAATGTACGTAAAGCTGTATTAATATTGCAAATGGAAATTATTTGCTCCTGCCAGCTAGAACATTTCTTGGGGCTTGGTTGTGTCAGCAGGTTGGACAGCGCCCGACATTGTTTCCACAGTGGACGTCTTGAGCTCTGTCCGTGGTGCTGAAACGCCAAAAATAAAGGGTTCGTCAAATTCTTTCCTCTACTTTCTCACCTGGTAGTAGGTCACTTGTCAGTGCTTCTTGTATGACTGGTTGATTTCCTGGGCGCCTGTTTACTTCCATAGAAAATGAATAAGGCATTTCATGTAAAGCGTGTTTGTGAATTGCTAGTAGGCATCAATATGCCTCTTAAGTGCATAATAAATCAGGGACACGCTGAAGAACACTTAGGAGTTGATGTCAAGCTTATTAGCATTTTTATATGCTGCAGAGACGCCTACATGCACGTTCAGCTGTCAGGGTGGCTTCAGTTGTACTTTGGGATATAATCTGGTGACTGTTCTGTGCGCAAACAAATGGACAGATTTCATTTCACTGTTTTTGTTTTTGTTTTTCTACCTTCAGATTATACGGTGCGCAGATGATGACGCTGCCTCTCCATCAACGCGTCTTTCAGCGTGTTATCCACAAGTGAATCGTCTCGCCTGCTTCCTGTTTTCCCACTCTTTTATCATCGAGGTTTCCTAGATCGTTTCTCACAACAGCAGCAGCAACGATGCTCTTCTACAGATGCCAAACCCTGGCGGTGTTCACTGGTTGTTTTCTTATTCGCACAGCTGTTTACTCCATCCGAAAATGTGGACAGGACCTCTGTCGGGATAACCAGGTCTGCTGCGTGCAAGAAAGCAACGCCACTGTCATCACCTGTTGCCAGCAGTTGGTGGACAACACTTACTACAACATCGCTATGGTCACCCGTAAACTCTCCGGGGTTCTCATCATGCTGCTTCTCTTTGCTTTGGGGTATGTTGTCCAGAGAGTGTTGTGCTCCAGGTCCAGGCAGTTAACCCCGTCACACACAGGACACCCAGCTGTTACCACGTCTCAAGAACCGCTTATGGAGAGCTGCACACCGGACAGCTTGGTGAATCCGTCTCCTACTGCTCAGCTGCCCACGTACGATGAATGCAAACGCCTGCCGACCTACGAAGAGACAGTGCGGGATCCTGGGATCAGAGTGCGGCCAGAGCCTTCTGTGGGACAAGCTACATGACAAGGATATCCTGGGCCTTTACCTTATAGCACTATATGTTCCATATTTGAGATTGTATTTTCTATCACTAACTGATGTAAAGTGGGCTGTTCTCTTTGCCGCATGAACCGCATGCATCTGTGTATGTTTTCATCCACTTTAACACTCGTTGGTTCACTTGTTCCGGTGGGTACGTGTCAAAGCGAGAGACAGGGTTTGGCTCATGGTTCTAAATCTCACGGCTTTGCTTCTGTTACCCAATAATCTAAAGGCTTCATGTTGGGGAAAAAAAAAAAAAAGAATTTGTTCAGGAAATGTCTTGAAATAAAATCGATTATTAGATAATTAGCCTTTATCGATTAATCAATGTTTATTTTCTTGACGTAATGGCTGTCTAAAATAAAAAATCAGCATTTATGGATTACAGACAACTATATGTATGTATATATATATATATATATATATATGTTCAGTATTAACTGATATAACAAGCCAACCAAATAGTTAATTTGCAATCCATCACATCTGAGGCAGCCTGGGCTCTTTATTTACTCATCCCAGTGGAAGAGTTGTTGGATCAGTGAAATGCCTCTGTCAACCTAAAGGTTTAACGCACTTGAACGTAACTGTGGGAGATAATCACATCTGTTTAATAATTGAAAGAAACTGTACATACACCACTGACAGTCGCTATGTGTTTGCCTGTGGTTCTCAGCAGCTGTTCTAATGCACTTCCTTGTAGGCTGTGCTGTGCTTTCTAGCACCATAGCCTAATATTTTCATGTCATTCACTCTTCTGTAGTTTGAAACATTCTGTAAGGCTACAGAATCTGTATAACGCCCATAAGAGTCACTGTGTAAAAGACTGGGACAGAATTTCTGTTAGGCCTATTTGTAGATCTATATCTGTTGCTGGTATATAACAAACTTATATATATTAAAATGTATTTGGATTATTGTCAATTGTTTAAAAATAATATTTCATAGAAATAAAACTTAATGTCGATTGGTCGGTCTGAGATAGTGTATCGTTTCCTTAATATTGGCTTTCATCGCCGCAGTGTCTGATGGGAGTTTGACCATTTGGACGATTTGTCTGAAGACCTCTTCAACTCCAAACCCCGTGGACGCGGAACAAGGCTGCACGAACCAGTCCCGATCAGAGCAGGTCTTTCTCAGGTTGAACTTGTCCTTGATTTCGGTGGCGGTCAGAGCTCCGTTCACGTCCTGTTTGTTGGCGACTAGAACCACAGCGCGGCCTCTCAGCTGGTCGCTCCTCAGCGTGTTTTCCAGCTCGCGTCGCGCCTCGTCCAGACGCTTCCTGTCAGAGCTGTCCACAACAAACACGACAGCTCCTGCGTCCTGATGGAAACTCTTCCAGTGCTCGCGCATCTTTCTCTGACCACCGATGTCCCACAAAGTCAGAGCGATGCTCTTCCTGTTCTTCCTCGCGTCGAACATTTCCACGTTGAAGCCGATGGTAGGGACGGTGCCGACGCACGCGTTATGTTTCAGTTTATAGAGAAGAGTCGATTTTCCAGAGTTATCCAGGCCCAGGAGCAGGACCTGGGCCGCTGGTTGTTTAGATCCTCGCTGACCCATGGCAATGTGAAGAGAGAGAGTCAATTCAAGTCCGACAGTCACATATTTCACTTACAGTACTCTTTAGACGCAGTGTTTGCTTAGTGGGTTGGCTGCAGTTTAATAGATGAGCCATTAGCTTCCTGCTGGCTTTAACTTATTGATAAGGCGCCACACCATGGGGCAAAGTTTCTACCTGAAGAACCGCTGATTATACACGCTGAATTATTAGAATCATACTTTAAAGCAAGGTGTTCACATATTTTTTACACATTGTGCTCATCTTGTCCTTCATGGGTTATGAAATTTATACATTGGCTCAAATCTGAAAGCACAGCTAAGACTACTTTTTTTTTTACCCAGAACAAATGGTCTTTTACTGAAATGGACCTAAAAAAAAGTATTTTCCTGAAATCCAAAGATAATTTGTGAAAACAAAACCCACTCAAGTAAAAACAGTCAATGACTATAGTAATGTTCTGCTCCCAAAGCTTGGGAATTGGACTTTAATCATCTTTAATTAAGGATCACGATACACAGTAGTTTCCCTTCGTGTACAGTGTAAGTAACCACAATACACACCAACACAGTACATCCAGAAAAAAAGAAAGATCCAGATGTCTCCAGCCAAAGAAACAAAAAGCAGCTCGCAGAATGAATGTTGGACTCAGTTTCAGATATATACTCTCTCATTCTGTCAACGTTTTCAGTGCTTCTGAAAAGTAAAAGGAGCCACAAACATTTTTCCTGCTCGGAGATACTTAAATTACTTTGAGACATTCAGAATCATTCAATACTAAAATCTCATAGTGGGTCAGTGCTGACCTGTAGTCTACCACATTCAAGCTATCACCATCATCAATCAAAAAATCTATTTTATTTTCTGGTACTGAATTCCCAAAGCAACATACAGTCAAATAAAATGGAAGAAAAAAAAAAACACAAGGTTTGTCAGCCACTTGAAGGGTTTTCACCTTGACACAGTTAGTCATGGTTTACAACCCAATGATGGCAGTTAAAACGCGTCTACACTCAGGAAGTATCAAATTGTCACTAACTCACTCTGAGCTCAATTCTTTTGTTTGATCTACTTTACGTTATTCCGGTTGTTTAAAAGTAACCTCGGTGTTTTCACGTTAATTATAGCTCACAGTCATCTTTCCCAGTGACGCATGGAGCTCTGACTCTCAGTGTCTTTTTATAGACTAAATCAATAAATTTCAGCGGTCAGTTTCTCCAGCTCCTCTGGCGAAAACGAAATAAATCCATCTAAAGTCCATGCGCTGCCCAGTGGATGAGCCATGATGGCGAACCTCACTGCTGGGATCCAAAAACAGCGGCATGTTGCTGCTCGGAAGATGCCAGAGGTGAATAACGCAGAAAGTGCATCCGAACATCTTGTGCTCCATCACATCGTGTTCCATCGTTGAAGTCGTTTGTATTTCACCTCACGGTTTTATTTTTATATCAGGATCTGGTCCATTTCTCTCTCGGCTTCACCCACACGCCACCGGTTGGATTGTCCATAACATAAACCAACCCCCCGGTGTCACAGCGGTTCTGGCTCCAAGAATGTGCTGTTGACTTCTCTGAACACTGAACACGGGCTGACTGACCGGTCACTTTCCTCTGAATGCGGACAGCCGGGGATGGAGCAGAACACGCGTCGGTTCTCGGACACATGTCCAGCGAGCCAACGCGCTGGAAAATCACCCTCGCTTCCATGGACGATTTCGAGCCTTGTTGTCCCATATTGTAACTTAAATTCACAATACTCCAGTACCAATCCAAAACAAGGAGGAGCTGTTCTATTCCGGCTTCTGTCCGGGTCGGCTAAACGACAAGGTTCTTCCACTGCTGCCTGCGCGCACTTCTCATTTACAAACTGTCAAAGACATAAAATAGGCCAAAGAGTTACCGTAAGCGACGCACTTTACTATTAGGCAGCTAAATATTGCAACACGGGCCATAGGCATTTGAATCAGTCCGTGTCCAAACTATTCTGAGTCCCTCCACCTGGCGCAGACCGTCAGTAGACTAATTGGCATGAGCGAGCTGCCTGCGCGGAGAGCTATTTGTGGTTCAACAGTCATGGCCCGTTTCTCCCACCCTATAATCCCCAGATCTCTCCACATACCACTCGCCTTCCTGTGTTGTAAATCATTTTAGGGATCAACAATCACAAAATAAATAAATAAATTTGGTGATATAGTAAGATCAGTAATAAAACGTGACAACATGCCCACAAAACATTCACATTCATGGAGAGGTAACCTAATAAAAACAAATAGTGGAAGAGAACCAGACACTGTTTACCCAACCAGTCTGCATCTACTGAAAACTCAACTACCCTCAAGTGTAGATGTGTGAAAATGCATTTGTTTTAATTCTGTGTAGATAAATACAAGTGAAATAGAAATTTAGTTGAAAGGGTTGTACCAGGAAGTGCATAAAACTTGTGCCAAATCAATCATGGGGCAATTGATCAATTGATTCTCTGTAGCGACCTAACTGGAGCAGCCAAAAAAAAAACAAAAAAACAAAAAAACAAACAAAAAAACATTGAATTAAGTGGTTAATTCAATAAAACGTTTAATCGGGTGCAGAAAATCCTCTAAACTTCCGCTAAGACAATTAAAAAAAAAGATTATTGACTTTTCAGTTAATGAAGGGGCGAATACATTTGAGATGAAAGAATTTAATGCTAATAGTTTACATCCAGAAAATGTTTACACTGATTTTTTTTACACTGAGCATCAGCTCAACATGTATGAATCATGAACTGCCTCTCAAATAAAAGTGATGGGTATCTGTTTTTATTGGAAACCTCTGTTCATGTACAGAAGGACAAAAATGAATATACACAATACTAAGTTGGCAATATGTCAGGCATATCTAAAATCTCAAGAATAAATAAGGCATTAGGTAAAGTGTTAATTTAAAAAAAAAAGCTTTTCTCAACTGATGAAAAGGTTATTTAGCACAGTGATAAAAAGTGGGTGAAATTAAAACTAGTAAATCAAGTATGGTTCACTGTAACTTTTCTTGACAGGCTGTTGTCATCAGTGACATTGGTTGTATTGCTTCAGGGGCATATTGTACTTGTAGCTACTAGTGTTCCAGCTGTGGCTGTGATGCATTGTTGTCATGGCAGCAGAGGTGAGCAAATCTCTTGCGCCTCCTGTTTTGTGTGCTTCCCAGGTCAAAGGCAGCTGCCAGTGTCCACGGATATTATATGTTCTATGCTCATGAACACAGAAGAGCCAAAGCACATGCCCTGATACAGATAATATAAAACCACTTCGCTTTAGCTCCAAAGAATTGGATTACCAAGAGGAGGAGGTCAGGAGCTAAATCAGACTGTACATACATGACAATGCTCTTGTATGATTGAGGATATACAGTGTTTACATTGGTTGATATGTAAGAATTCAACTTTCCATAAAACAAGTATCTGAAAAGTGCATTTTTCAGATCTGTGTTTGTGTGTGTATGTGTGTTTAAATGGCATTCAACTAAAAATATCTTGAAAGTAAATATGTCATTTTCTGTTGACTTAAAAGTGGCTGTATGAATAAAGAATTGAAAAGTAGAATAATGCAGTGGAATGTACAAGATTCCATATAAATAATTATAGTATTTAACTATAATCACAATAAACAATACATATATCAGTTAAAAAAAGCTTATTAAATAAATACACATTGAATTGATGCCTTGTAAAACTTAAAGTTAAAAAATGAGAATTTGCCAATTGCAATTCTATTTTCTTACTCTGTTCTTTTCTCTTTTTTTCTTGCTTTTTGAATTAATTGTAACTAGTTAAGTGCAGCCATTATGCAGAAAGATATGGAAAAGTTAGAGTTTGGATCCACTGGAGTCTTTCTTTTGATGGTTGAATAATATTTCCAGGTCAATTGAAAAAAGACATACATTATTAAAGAGCATCATCAAATTGCAGCAAGCAGGGTGATGTTTTTCAGTAGCTTCCTTTAGTTGCACAGTAATTGTTGAGTAGGCACTAATTGAAGCCTCCTCTGGAGAAGCCTCCAGTGGAGCTACGCCATTCACATGCATGTAAAGTAAACAGTCTAATGTGTGCTGGTTAAAAGAAAATCCTCTGTTTGGTGTCTGTCTGTCCTGTGTTTATATAGTCTCCACTGTTTAAGAACGTCAGTATTTTAATGTGTTCATCATTAATTTGGCAGATGACAATTTGATCTACATTGTGTTTAAATGCCCTTATCTCAATCAGAAACATACAAACAAAACAAAGCCTCATTTGCACGTTTTCGGATGTGTATGTCTGTATATGTGTGCAGACAGCTCTCAATGTTAATACTCTCTGTCCTGCATATTTGCTGCTCCATCCAGAAGATGGGAAAATCATAGAAAACACTGATCATAATGTGAGCTCTAAACTTGACCTACTCCCCTGCCTTGCTGCTCCCTCCAGCTCCACCTTTAAACTTCACCACCATGACAGTGATGTTGTCTGGACAGCCACGGTAGAAGGACTGGAGGACGATGCTCTTTGCACCAAAGTGAGGCTCATCCAGTCGCTCACGAACAAACCGAACGGCCTCTTCGTTACTGAAGGCGTCCCACAGGCCATCAGAAGCCAAGATCATGAACTCTGGCTGCAGTTTGTCTAGGTCAAAGGTCATAATATCAGGGTCGGGGATGACTACATTGAGGTTTTTCAGTGGGTAGTCCCCCAGAGAGCGGGACATAGCTAGGATTCCCTGGACTCTCCAGGAGCCATTAAAACTGATGAAACCTCCTGTAAATGAAGGAATATAAAAGAAATAAAAACATTCATTGTTTGAGTTTACGTACGGAATATATTCATTTCAGATAATATGATAAATGATAAAATCCCTTAAAACACTAAGCTGCTGAAAAACTTGCGGTTCCTAAATATACCAACAGATGGCAACAACTGACCTCAATTTCAACTGCAGAGAAGTGCAGTGCAGGTACACAGTGCATGTGCTTTATAATATAGAGTTGTTGCTCCTTTACGTACCTGCCCTCTTAATCCTCTTTCGCTCTTTGAGCTGATACGGTTTGTGATCATGCGACAGCGCGACAGCATTCCCATCTTTGTCACACAGCACGCCACGAGAGTCTCCGACGTTTGCCACCGTGAGCTCCCTGTCTGACAGCAGTGCTACTAGACATGTCGTTCCTGTGTGGGAGATTGAAAGACAAAAATGAAATGAAACAGCCGAGGATGATGACAGATGAATAATTTTAGAAAATGTTCAACAAATACGTGACGATCCTCAATGAAATCTGATTGTGCCACTGGGTTGTTCAGTCAACAACAGGGGCAGGCTGTCACCAAACATCAATGACAAACTACAGGCCAAAAAAAAGTCCCATCATTTCATCAATTTGGACTTTGGCTCCTGAAATTTACCTCTGTACAAAAAGTATCGGCTACACCGTGAAGCAGTATAATGTTTCAACAAAGTAGTCTCACTCTTCTCAGTCTGCATTTCAAGTGGACTGCACAAAAGGAAATAACAAAAGAGGTATATGTCAGCTGGAAAACACTGTGCTCTCGGTGATACACCATGTCTCTGAAGGGAATGGAGACAGTGAGATTATGATTGCTGAATGAATGAGCACTCCTATGTATCATTTTGACATGCTGTTACCAAGCTTTAGGAGAATATTTCATGCAAATGCTGAGTCTTAAAATAAAATGCATTACAATACATAAGAAATACAGCAAAACAACACACATCTGCTAATACTTTTGTTTGTGCAATTGATTTTCATGCGAGGGATTTGGGAGGTATTATTAAATTCTGACATCTCCAGTAGTTATTTCCCAAAACGATCATCTAGGTTTCTTACGACATTTAAAATAAGATTTGCCAAAATTTCCAATCCTCTCTCTGCTGGCTCATCAACAGTCCCCCAGCCACTCCACCCTGCACATACACAATAATGCACAAAGTACATATTGGACTCAAAAGGTATTCAGGGTCAGGGCCATGATTTAGAGCTATAATTGCTGCCAAAGAAGCTTCTAAAAAGTACTGAATCAAGGGTTTAAACACAAGAAGCATCAGTTTTCTTTGTTTCTTACACTTCTAAAAGTGTGTTTTAATTATGGATTATTGAGCATTGATTAATTAATTAAATGGCAATTTCATTCATTAACTCCAGGGTTAGAAAAGTGTAGAGGTCTGAATACTTTCTAAAACTGTTTTTTTTACCTCCCACTACTCCCCTTCCCTGACCTGCTTCATCATGGCTGGCAGAGAGCTTGTCCAGCATCTCGCGATCCACAGCCAGGATGCGTTGCTCGAGGATGCTGGAGTAAGAGAGTGAGCTCTCTCTCTTCTCTCTCTCAAAGGCCTGCAGCTGCTGCTTCAGGGAGTCTGGCAGGTGGGCCTTCACATAGTCAGCTGCAGCCTGGGTGAGGGACAGGTCAGGATGGAAGGGAGGATAAGACAGAAGACATTGGGTCAATGTCAAAGAAATGAATATGTTCAGAAATATCAAGTCTGCAGTTCCCCATAGGTATACAGAAACTTGGCATCTTATAGCTCAGTTGTTTTGATGTTTGATTTTACTGTTTTGGTTCAGTTTCACTTCTGCTCCGAGAAAACAAAAGTACTACTTTTATTTCCATCTAAACAAGTGGTGAAAAAAAACATTTTCTTAGTCATATAAAACTTTATGCCATCTTAATGTTCAGATATATACAGAGTATACTTTATATTCACAGTTTTTGTGGAAACTGGGACATTTGGGGATGTTTGATCTACATTCTTAAAAGTATGACTGTACTGATTAAGCAGTTCTATAGTAAAATGCCATACTTCAGTAGCAAATGGTTTCAGTAAAGCAAGTAAATCAGGAGCAGCAGCTTGTGCAGACTTTTATAACTCACTAACTCACTTTCATGATAAAAAAAACTACAGAAAAATAACAGAGAAGTGTTTGAGAAATTTCCTACATATTTTCAGATCCAGAACAGAGGGACAGCCTGTTCTATCTATCCACATTTGGCTATGCAACACTGCGTCATTTAATATTGGTGTGACGTGTAAAATTGTGTGTGTGTGTGTGTACGTGTGTGTGTTTGTGTGTGTGTGTGCATACATTTGTGCTAAACAGCATAAGCATGCACTAGCAAATAAATGCCTGAAGATATTCAGACACAGAGTGGTTGTCCCAGTATTATTAGCAATGACAATCCCAGAGAGTAAATACAGGTTTCTCATATGAAACTAAACACTAGTCTCATCTCCATCTGACTGACTATGCATTTAGAGCTAGTGTTTAATCTTTAGACATGCAAAATGCATCTCTGGATGTATTATGTGCTAATGATCCTATAATAGCTGAAGTTAAGGTGACCCCCAAATAAAAGAACAGGGCAAACAAGAAAACAGGAGAACATGTACAGAGCACAGAGATACAAGTTTGTGCACCGACAGCAGAAGAGAAAGACTTACCAAGAAGGAGAATGAATGAGATATGCCGGGAAAGACAGGAAGAATAAATACTTGTTTATGGGACAAAAAATAGAGCTGCCTAGATGGGTAAACATGCTCCACTCTGTCGTGTTCCCTTCTATGACTCAACACAACCCTTTTGCAATCAGCAAGTTTTGTGATAATTGAATAATGGTTTCATTTTAAACTATACTGCTCCCCCAAATTCCAAGTGTGAATATTAGCTGGTTTTCTCAGCCGTGACTGATAAATGTTAATATCTTTTAAATGTGTAGCAACTTATCAGACAAAACAGCTAACCTGAAGATATCACTTGGCTGCAAATTTTCTTACTTTAACTTTGAAGGCTGCAGGGGCTTTTGTTTGCATGTAACACAATATGAATTAAACAAAATAAATAAGACGTAAAACGGGAAGAGCTCGAAATAAATGTGAAACCTGACCAGTATCATTCAGTGAAATGCTCCTGTAGTGGAACATCTGGGGGACGTGATGGTGATGCTGTGACAGATGGTATCCAGGTCACATGGTCTGAAGGCAGCCATGAGAAACCACTGACCCTTGACAATGTGGGAGTGGAGGGGAGAGGATAGACAGACAGAAAAACCCCCAACACAGACACACACACACACACACAAACACATTGCTAACTCTAGTGCACACACACACACACATTACTAACTATAGTGTATATACAGACAATCAATTTCAACTGATTGGCAGTGGGGCACACAAAAAAGACAGTAGGGGGGAAAGAGTATCGGGTATGTGATGTGACAAGTCGTGTGCAGCAGGTCTCTGGGTCTGTGATAACATGGGCCTGAGCAACGTCCCCCCTCCCAGCCTACCTCTCCACCGTGACCGTCAAATATCCCGAATATGGACGGGTGGCTCTTATTCGTGATGTCGGTGAGCACCTCAAAGCGGTCCTCCATGTGATCTCTCCTCCCCTGTATGGAGTACACGGCTACATTGTTATTCTTGAACTCCCAGGTTTTGGAGAACTCTGCGTCCAGGACACTCAGGCCTCCAAGCCGGTCATTCTGCATCATCTCCGCCACTTTCCCCTTCACCATCTTAACTGCATCCCGGCTGGACTTAACGATGGTTTTCACCTCATCCGTGTGGAAGAAATAACTCCACAGCGCCAGGCTTATGCACAACAGAAACAACGTCTCCGGCCTGAGGAGAAAATAACGCATGATCCGACCTAGAAGAGACAAGAGCGTCATTGTGTCTCCTATCATCACACGCAACCAAACGGCGGTCTGTCTCTCTCCCCTTTTTCTCAATTCACTCCATCCGCTCAGCGGAACTATGAAGAAATCGATTTACTGCCACGACGTCTGACCAAGACTGAATTTTAACATCTAAAGTACCAGGAGGCCTGTTTTCTCTGTTTACACTGCATTTACGCACTGTGCGCGCCTGGTCGCCAGACACCGGGACGAGAAGCGCAGGACAAAAGCGGACAGGCCACCCTCATTGACTCGGCATCGGTCCTATCCTCGGCTATCTATAAACAGCTGCAAGATGATTCTCCGAGTTGAGCCGATCTCCCACAGCCCATTGTAGTATAACGGATTTTCTGGGTTAGATCCACCCCGGAGAAAGACATGGGAATCACCAGGGGGCGAGAGCTGACGATATGCCTAGGTTCTGTCCTCCTTTTCCGCTGCTGACCCCCTTTCTTCTCTGAGATATGTGTCTGTTCAGTCTCCGCACCAACATAACATTTTTCACACACACACCCCCATTCTCGGGCTGCGTCAAATCATCATAGTAGAGTCATATTAAAATCGGAAGTCACCCATGATTGTCTCAATAAAGCCAAACTGCAGAACGAGCTGCAGTCCGGCGAACAATAGATGTTTTCATAATAAGACCCTTATTTTGAAAGCCAAGAGAGGAAGTGGATTTTTTTTTAAATAGCGTGCAACTTGACAGCAGCTCACTGCAAATGTAGTCGAGCAGACATGAATGCGCAGCTGCAAACTCATATGTCGTAGGCAAAACATTAGAGCCGTCTGCAGAATCAAACGATGACGTCATCTATGGTATATTAAATATCAGTCTCTAAATTATTTACATTTTTACTTCATATAATTTGCTATTCGTCATTTTTTTTATCGCTCTGTTATCAACAACTGAATTTTAATCAATAAAATAGAACAGATTACAATCCATATTTGTAGACATACACACGTGAACATACAACAACAGAACTTATCATGTTAAAATAATAATAATTAGTCTATACATAATTATCTGCATTTTTTCCTAATAATTAATTTGAAAGTTGACACATGTTCACAATGTAAATAATACCACCTGGTGGTTCTGTGGAGTAATAGTCACCCCTAGATTACATGTGTCGATATATTCACGGCGATTAAAATCTCTTTTACAAGTGAGACCTGAGAACTAAATATACAACATCATAATGAAACACTTCAGTCACATAAAGTAGTAACACACACATTTTGGAATCTCTTCTTACTTCAGTTTGCCTTACAGATTATTCCAGTAGGAAGGACCCAAGTTCAGAGACTGAACTGCACTAAAGATGAAATAGCTCAGACAGGAGTGCCTTAGACATGTCTCAATAAGATTTTCATTATTGCTTTGGTGTCATCAAAACTACATGCTCTTTACTTTAAACAGCTACTTACAAGTTTTTAACACTGACCGGCTCAATGCATCACCTGACATATTTAAACCTAAATTATTTTAGTGTGTCCTTGTATTACAGATGTTCCTTGTTGACATCACAAACATCATAAAGCAATGTTTATCCTGGTGCATTCACTTCATTTTGGACAATTGTAGATTTCCCCTACTGACCCTCTCTTTTCTATCAATCTTTTCTCATTTTTGTTGTTAATGTATGATTTTGCCACAAATTGTGTGGCTCATCATCATTTTTTCTTTCTGGAATCTCGGCTCGAATCTCGAATTATTCAGAGTTTGAAACTACATCCAGTTAACATTCTGAGACATTTAAGGCTTGGCTCACGAGGGGCAGGTTTCCACAAGGTCTACTGAGCTCTGGTTTTCTTAGATCAAGGAGCTGAATGGTGGGACTGATGTTGCCTCACTGCCAGTTTCAGGACACTGATCCTTCTCCTAGTAGGTTTAGGTGATCCATTTTCTTCTTTGAAGTAATGCCAAATGGTGTGACCACAACAAGGTTTCAGACATGGTGATGTCATGTCAGATGTTATTCATTATTAACAATGTGTGAGTTTGTGTTCTTGAACACTTGTGCATGTACAAATGTTTTGTGAGTATGTGTTTGTCACTTTATATTTTCTTCAGTTTGTGTTCAAAGCAAGCATGTGTGTGAACACCACCTCAGTGGTGTGGGTACTGTTGAGCCCTGGAATTATATTCCATGTCACAAAGAATAAAGTCTTGCCTTGTATACAACCTGCTTCATTTCATATCCCTCAGGAGTCACGTAATCTGTTCTTGCCAGCCCACCTACCTCCTAATAACCTCCTGTGTTTTTTGTCCTTTGTTCTTTCAATGGATTGATGGTGCAGGAGTTGGGCTACTCAGGGCAATATAAGGAAAGAGGCAGCCTCTATTAATCCTTTGTTAAAGGGAGATGGAGTGAAGAGTCTTTAACATCAACAGGTAAAATGCACTTGTTGTTTTATTATACATTACAGACATACTGTTTGCCATAAATTATAGCATTTGTGCTTCACTCATTTGCCTGACTTTTTCTAACTTACACTTTTGTTCCCTATAGATCTTTGTGCCAACCCCCCAGTATGCCAACCATTCGCTTAGTTTTTTTAACCACTGTCCTTGTGGTCTTAATGGCTGGCTTGACTTCCAGTGCCAGAAGTACACGCTGGCCCAATCCACAGAACACCAAGAAGCCCCCTCGAGCTGGGAGCAGTGGTGGAAGTGGAAGTGGAGGGATTGGACGGGTTACCACTACAATCCCATTCCCTTCCAGCAGCCTCCATACAGAAGAGACAACTGAGGTTATGACAGATGCTTACTCCCTGTCCCCTACAGACAGCACCACCTTGTCCAGCAACACTTACCCCACTGAATACCACATGGATGCCATTGCACCTCCTGGGAACACACTTGGGAACTATACTTTTGATTATAATGAATGCTACTTCAATGTCTGCGAGTGCTGTCCACCAGAGAGAGGCCCTGTAGGACCCGCAGGAGAGAGAGGGCCACCGGGACCTCCAGGAGAGAGAGGCCCTCCAGGTATGAATGATTTTAATTTTCACAAAAAATCACCCTTTATATGTCAAGATTTGTTGTTCTTCTTAATCTTCTATGTTTTTCAGGGTTGCCAGGTGAGAAAGGTGAAGCAGGACCCAGAGGACCTCCAGGGCCACCAGGACTACCTGGAGACAATGGACTCAATGGTGACATAGGTACAACGGCATAAAGGCAGCTTTTTCTCTTTATCTCTCCCTCTCTTCTTTTTTTCAAAATGCTGTTTTGTATAAGTAGTATGTTAATGTCATTTCTATGCTTTATTTGTCAAAAATACCACAGGTGAAAAAGGTGTTCAAGGACCTATGGGTATTCCTGGTACTCCTGGGATCCCAGGAAAACTGGGAGAAAAAGGTTTGTCTGTTTTAATCAGACTGAATGATATTAGATTAAAATATGTACAAAGACAACCTTTAAACATATGCAAATCTGCAATACAGTTTGAAAATTTAAGGATTATAAAACATGTCTGCCTATATATAACCTCTTTGCAAAATATAGGTGATCCAGGCCCCAGAGGAGAGAAAGGTGAACGTGGCTTTAGTGGTTTGAAAGGAGACCCTGGAGAAAGAGGAGAGCCTGGCTTCAATGGGACTAAGGGCAGTCCTGGGCGAGAGGGCCCTATGGGTCCCCCAGGGATAGCTGGGACAAAGGGTCAGAAGGGTGAACAGGGACTTACAGGCGAGTGTTTACCAGGTGAGAAAGGTGATGTAGGTAACCGTGGGCCCCCTGGTCCAAGAGGTGAGATGGGCCCCCCAGGAGTAAATGGAACTGATGGTGCCAAGGGAGAGAGAGGAGAGCCAGGGCCTCCAGGAGTGAAGGGAGATACTGGTGCCAGAGGGCCTCCAGGCCCTACAGGTGGGAGGGGCATGGCAGGGCTGAGAGGAGAGAGGGGACCTAAAGGTATGCGTGGGCTTCGTGGCCCTAAAGGCCCCCCAGGTGAGAGTGTGGAGCAGGTTCGCTCTGCCTTTAGTGTGGGTTTGTTTCCCAGTAGATCTTTCCCTCCACCTGGCCTGCCTGTGAAGTTTGATAAGGTGTTTTACAATGGGGAGGGGCATTGGGATCCAGTACTCAGCAAATTCAATGTCACCTACCCTGGGGTCTACTTGTTCAGTTACCACATCACTGTGCGCAACCGGCCTGTGCGTGCTGCTCTGGTGGTTAACGGGAAACGCAAGGTGCGGACACGGGACTCTCTGTACGGACAGGACATTGATCAGGCGTCCAACCTTGCTCTGCTGCAGCTAAGTGAAGGTGACCAGGTCTGGCTGGAAACACTGAGAGACTGGAATGGGATTTATTCCAGCAGTGAAGATGACAGCACTTTCTCTGGTTTTCTGCTTTACCCAGATTCCAAGATTAAACCTACTGCTATAGAACACATGTGACAGCAACCTTTGACCTTAAATAATCTCTGATTTTGACTTCTTGTAGGCTCTGCCCAACTGTCAGCCCATCACACTGTCAAATTAATGTGATTAATGGGATTCACCTAAACACTGCTGTTGTGCTAGTAACCAAATACTTGTTTTGCATTCCTGGGTTTGTAGATGTATGAGTTTTGATTATACTGCTGCTGCACTTCATTTCTTTTTCTCAGTGCATTAAAATGACTCTGCTTGCAGTGATTGACCCTTGAGTTTCATTTATTTAGAGACAGAACTCAACACTATTTTATAAGCCATTAGTCATTTCTGTGTGAACAGATAAGCTCTGTCATAAATAATTATATTTGGCTGCCACTAGAGGGCATAAGGTGCTCAAGTTTTGTAAAGAAGCACTGAAGAGAATATTAAATGCAAGCATAATATATTTTTTAAAAGTCATCCAAAGGCTGCAGACAGTTATTTTCATCATCAAGATGATATTCAGAGAGACAACAGGTTAAAGGCATTAAAAGCAAACCTCAGAATTTTCACATATATCGTTAACACAACAGGATGTGTTAAAACTGTTATACATCACTACTCAATCTCACTTCCACAGCTCCATATCTGTTGAAATTCTTAAATTTGATTCATTGAGTGAATGTGGTGGAAAGATTGAAGGCAGAGGGAGATCTGGCCCCATAGGAACTACCGAGCTTGTATATGGATAAAAAACAAATAAATAAATAAACAAAAAACGTAACAGCAGATTAGCTGCCGTGACACCAAACAGGTAGGTTAACCTGGGGCAGCAGAGAGACATAAATGTGCCATAGGTTACGCTCTAGTGTACCAACATCGTACAATGACAAATAGCACTGACTTATATAAATGCACTATAACTCTAGACTATGAATATCATATTATATTTTATTTTACAGAGAGTTTATATTAGACATTTTTATGTTGTGATTGTTAAAATGTTGGGAATATGAAGACTGCCTTATCTTGCTTTAAAGATTTGTGTGGTGTTATTACATTCCACACTGAAAAACACAAAAGTATATATTTGTCTAATTATACCAGAAATATTTGGCATAGAAATATTTCATGATGGAAAAAAATATATTTTACCGTGAATATAACAGAATAAAATCTTGCACAGTTTCTAACATTAATATTCTCAATTTTTGTGTAGTTTGGACACCTACTAGTTTTATGAAGTAATTTGGCTTCTATTTACCCCCTTCCTGAATCAATCAAACATCAGAATTAATAAGAAGTAAGTTTCATGCTGGTTGATTCCTGCGTTTATGACCTCATTTCTGCATCTGTCTGGGAACAGAATATATAACTTCACATGATGGTTGTGACACTTGGACTGCATTGAAATATTTCATTATGATATTGTTAATATAAAATTTCCTTTAATATTAATCATATTTATATCATATATTGCTTCAAACTAAAGCATTGTATGTCTTTGTGCTTAGCTTTGGACTTTTATATTGAAATGCTCTGTCAGATTATTCTCACATATTCAGTTAAAATTGATTTGAATTTTGATTACAATATTGACATTGTATTATTGTGCACCAGTATATTGTATTATTTACCAATACAATATACTGGTGTACACTCAAAAAAGCTTGTAGCCTGTATCACATACATACATCAAATGTATGTGATAAATTATGACATAAAGAAAAAAGAATCTGGAGTGATATTTTAGATGATGTCCAAATTAACTTTATCAAACATGTATTTTTGTTCATCTGGGTTTTGTTAAAACAGTGATACCTTTTCCCATTTTTCTTTTTCTTTTCTCTAAAGTCAAATTGATCATGATTACAAATAAATTAGATTAAATTAAAAAATGTGCATTGAAATTTGTCCTATTAGATTCAGTTCTATATTCCCTAAAGGTAATTACTGATTGACACTGATTTTAATCGTTTTGTATGACATATAAGAAGACTGGGAGGATTTTCTGAGTTTTAAGATAAAAATGCCTACCAATTTTAGAAAAAAAATATTTCTTGGGTAAATTGAGAAAGTGAACTTCAATTAGTTTAATTTATTATTTCATGAAGAATATTGAAGAGAAATATAACATTGGAACCTTTTAAAGATGAAAGCCTGGAATGAAAGCTCTGTCTACTGATGAAGGGCATAAACTTACCTCATATTTTTACCTGATTTATGCTGTTGTTGGTGGGGATGGTGGTATGTCTGTATGGTAAAATGATTCTTTGCTTGCTTGTTTTAGGCCTATCTGTGCATGTGTGTGTGTGTGTGTGTGTGTGTGTGTGTGTGTGTGTGTGTGCATTTATGTATTTTCTACTACTCAGTGTGAAAATATAAATAACTACCTAGGCGGTGTGTGCAGTGTAATCTGCTCCCAACAGGCTGGATTCCCACTGTGAGAAAGACAGTATATTGTTCCTGCAGCACCACAGATAACAACTCATTAGCATACTGAATCATTTGGCTGCAAGAGCCACTCTGCCACCCATCTGCACTGAGCTGATAAACACACACGCACCCACCAGTTTACACACACACACACATACACAGATCTATGCAGAGCAGACACATACACACACGCTTGCTCTCACAAACATGTACACACACACGCCTCCTCTCATTCCCTACCTTTCAGTCCCACATAAACACTCTCTGCATCCCTCTCTTTTTGTGAGTCTCTTGTGTTTGTGAGAGTCAGGAACACTGAAGCAGGTAAATTGTTGGCAGGCATTAACCCAGAGAGAGTCCCTCAGAGAGTCCCAGCAGAGCCAGAGCAGAGCACAGAAAAGGTCTCCAAACACCTGGATGTCTCTGATGCTCTCTGGAAGCAATTCGAGCCTTTAGAAATGTCTAGGAGTTGATGCAGTTGCAGTAGTGCCACTGGTGGAAAGTCTGCTGGGTAAAGTTTATGGGGAAACAGACTTCTGAAAACTAGGAGCTATGTGGCAAAATTACAACCACTCTACTAAAGCCGTATTAATAACCACAAGCTTGTGAACATAACTTTTGGATTGTCTGAGGGAATAACTTGGGTTGGTGGATGTCTCGATCAGTATGGCAGTTTTACAGTGTGTACAGACACAACAGTGCGCAAAAGAGTGCAGCAGAGGCTGTGAAAACCACTTTCACAATGGCAGGATATCCTGCAGGTCACAGTGCCATGTTAACCTCCACAGGAAGTTGTCACTTGTTGGGAGGAACAGAGGGGATTACAAGGTCCATTTCGGAGTCTTATGAGGAGGTAGTGGTTTTAGCTACACACGCTCTACACATAAGAACTGGGAAACAGTTGCGTGATATATGTCCATCTTCCTCTATGGATTCCTCAACTAAGCAATATGCAGTTTTGAATAAGTATATTTCCATCTTCCTGCACAAGGAAGAAACTGAACAGGACTGAACTAAGCTGACTTGAATAAGACCCAGAACATGCTTGAGTGAGATCAAATACAAGGCGTTTCCTCTGCATGTTTTATTCAGGGGTTTTGTATAAAATTCATCAATTTAACATGGGATATATTGATAGGTGCTACTATCTTACAACAAATATGTCATTACCAAACGTACAGTGTCCCTTTACTGCAAGTCATAAAATACCATAGTTACCAAAGGTACCAATATAGGTTACTAAGTCTGCTTGAAAAAGCAGAATAACCAACAACAGTGAGCAATACTTAACTGTCCTTGTCAGAAAACTGCTGGTGTTGTTATGATATTAACAGTGTGTGTGTGTGTGTGTGTGTGTGTGTGTGTGTGTGTGTGTGTTAAACATATGTTTTCTTTGTATGTATGAAATGTAAAAATGAAGGGATTTATTTGTGTACCTTACTAAACTACAACTGCATTACAGTTAAAATAAACACTGAAACAGACATTCATATCAAAAGGACTGCACGGGTCATCTTTTGATTTCATGTGACCCATTATTTGTACACCTTAAGAAACACTGCATATCTTGTACCTCCACAGCAATTTCAAATAGATATATTCATTTCAGTCAGTGAACTTATTTAACTGCCTGTAACCATATTTGGTGTAATTTTCTCAACACCAGAGTATAGCAGAAGTAAATGGTACCACAATCGATGTATTTGCTTTACATTTTGAGCTCATTTCATTTCCTCTCATTTACCCTCACTTCTTGTCTCCTAAAAGACATTTTTGTTAGTAAATCCACTGACAAACACACTACGGTACATCTTAAACCACGACTTGAACTCGAGTCACTGTTATTACATTGTGCAGTGGAAATATAATGCTATTTACAATATGTAACTGCATGGGTACAACTAGAGCTCTGTCCATTCATTTACAGCCTCTGGCAAAGGCAAACTTACTTCTGTGACACATTCAATATGTTGGGCAAACATTTGCCAGTTTATTTAAGTTGGATCTAGTACGGTTGCACCTTGGTGTAAGTAATAGTATAAGTGAGCATCTGGTCGAAATTCAATCTTTGCTGAGTGTCTCTTGATTATCACTTGTTTTTTTGTTCTTTATTTGTGTGTGTGTGTGTGTGTGTGTGTGTGTGTGTGTGTGTTTTTCAGAATATCCAGTTTTTGGACTTTCAAAACACAGAAAATTATCATCCGCAGGTCAGTCAAAGACATGAGACATGCAGAATTTACAAGTCTTTTGTTGACTCTAGTTCATCTAATCACCAGTTGAACAAAGCTACTCATCAGTGCTGCCACCGGTGTAGTCTAGAGACAGAAATGTACTCACAATCCATTTTGAAACACCATTTTCTCAGTACTTGGAGCTTGATTCTCCTTCCTACACTGATAACTCAAAGCAAACAGGGTCCTGAGTGTATCCATTTTCTATTAAGTCCCTCTTACTGTTCTCTTTGAGTCTCAAGTGTTGTGTCCATGGTGTATTGGCATCAGCATCATCGACGACTGGACCCATCCAACGGGCGCCCATTGCGCCTCAGATCCCTAGCAGCTAGATGCAAGGGAGGACCACGTGAAGCCGTTAGAGTCCTTGGAGCTGGAGGAGAGTCATGGTCCTCCATAAAGCTCTCAGGACTACCCTCAGCATCGCCATCAGGCAGGCTTCCACAGCTGGAGCCTGGTGACATTGTTTCCAAAAGATCGTCCCTGGCCAAGCCCACGACTGTGTCCTGATGTGGTACACCCTGAGGACCCCCCTCATGGGCCCCAACCCCAACTAGCAGCCCTGTTTCCCCATCAGTTGTGCTGCTAACATTCCTGCCTCCATCCTGGTCCTCCAGGAGGTTGGAGAGGAAGCTGATGTACTTCATTGCAAGCCGAAGGATCTCATTCTTGCTCAGCTTCTTGTCTGGAGGGTGAGTGGGGATGAGTTTGCGAAGCTCAGCAAATGCCCCATTTACGTTCTGTTGGCGCCAACGTTCGCGACTGTTAGTGAAGATACGACGTACAATCTTTGGCTGGCCAGCTAGCGGAGGAACAGGGAGGGAAGGGACACACATAGAGAGTGTTAGGAGAGGAGGCATTGATAGAAGGTAGTAACACAAACAACATGAAATGCAGAATTGAAAAAATAATGTTGGTAAAAGGATAAAGAAATACAAGTGCAAAAATAAGAATATAATAAGTAGCTGCGAGACAGGAATTTCCTTGTAGGAAAAACAAAAAAAGTTAAATAATCCTAAAGTAATAAGTAACAAAATTGTCCTCCATTCAACCATGGATTTTTTTTAGCTGATGGCACAGAAGTCCTGGATATTTGCAAAAACGTACATTATGTTGGTTGCTTCTGCACAAGTATGCTATGCAAATGCAACCCAATAGGGGAAATGACTATTGGAAGTGGTTGGTTTGGGCATGCCAAACCCCCCTAAAGGGTGTTGGGGAAATTGTCTGCTCCCTTTTCCATATTCTGTTTACTTTTTATTTATTGAGGTGTGATAAAACATGCCCCACTGCAGGTAGTCAGATCCTCCCACCCCCAACAATGGTGTCTTCCACGCTATTGTTGCTCTTGGAACACACCCAGTCTATCTTAATCCTTCAGCCCACTCTGCAGTAAAACCTTGGCATGGAGGCAGCAGCACCCCCCCCCATCCTCCACCCTTGTATATGGCAGTGAGTGGGCAGTGGTGGTAAGGATGTTTCAAACGAAATAAACCTCTAATGTGCCTGAAAAGAGCTTACTTTAATGGCATGCAGGTGCATGGATTTGACATCCAGATTATCAGGATTCATTCATGCAATTCATTATGATGGATTTATCCCTCATGGGTTGAACACTTTTGCTGAATTTTCTTTTGGCAAAGCATCTTCTGCAAAACTCAGATTAGGTAAAATAGATCCATGTCCGTGGATGAATGACAATGGAAATGATGGAGGGACATTTGGGGGACTGTACTGGCAGAAGGAGGACACAGCAGAAGTGCGTCTTACCATACTTATAAAGATCTAAAATGCGCCTACCCTCGTCGAGTTCAACCTCATAAGGCGCCGGGCGGCGCTTTACCCTGTTGCTGGGGTACATGCTGTACTGCTCTGACTCCCCTCCGAGACTATAGCAGACATAAAGCAGACAACGTACACAGGTGCATGAGAAAACATAAAATTCAGCATTTATCATTTCACATATTGCATACAACCCTTGACACCCTTGCCTTGCACCAGAAACACACACACACACACACACACACACACACTGATTTGCTCAGTCACACATGGGCATACATTCTTGTCAACAAAAGGTAAAGTCAATACACTACAAGTATCTTTTCACACCACTGCACCCTATTTATAGGACCTCAGGGTCCCATCTAACTTATAACTTTCTTTGGTGATCACTCACTATGATGAAATAAAACATGCAAAAATCTAGGATTTTTCTTTTTCCACCTTTACCTGTTGATGGCGGCGAGAGGCTGCGCCAGGTTGTAGAGCATCGCCCGGGCCGGGACAGGAAACGCGTTTGGGCTCAGTTGGACCATTCGAGCGTCGTCTCGTTGCGGCGGCGGCAGCGGCAGCGGTGGAGGTCTGCGAAGTTCCGTGATCGGCACCAAATGGCTTTCAGTCCTCTGCTCCACCGCTTTTATAGCGTCCCTCCTGGAGAGCTCGATCACCGGCACGTCCCTTTTCAGGTCAAGGGCGTTGTGAGAGGCAGTTTCCTTGGCAACGCCGTTGATGATGATGCTGATGCTGGTCCCATTGCTCGAGTTCTGCAGAGGAACGTCATCCGTCTCCTCAACCCCCTTGAAGCTCCCTCCCCCCCCCCCCCCCCCCTCCTCTCTCCTCGGCTCCTCGTCTTCCTTGCATCCGTTCTGCCTGGAGATGATGGAGGAATCCTCCCGCTTTCCAGGGCCGGACTCTGCATCGGGGCTTCCATTACAAAGCTCCGGCTGCCGTTTTTCCATCATTTTCACACCGTCACCAATCACTCGAGTCCAGTACGTCCTAAATAAAATTACCTTCGATTAACTTACTGCTCACAACATTAGTAACAACCTTGATCTACCATATAACCACGTATTTGCTTTCTATGCAATACTTTTAGGGCCTGATAATTATCACTATATACCTGAAATAATTATTGTATCATTATTATCAGTAATTAAAAAAATTATCAGTTGCACCAATTTACGTTTACACAAACGTGAAAATGACAGTCGACAGCCTGTATGTTGTGAGTTGCAAGCTGTTACTTTTCTCTTAATTCTTTTTGTTCATTTTAAATCGATTCTTTTAAATCGGAGGGAGAACAGACTGTAGCACTTCATTTAAAAAATGGTTTCATTCTCTCTATGATGTGTGTGAGCTTTTGGAGAGTTGAGAGCTTTTCCTGAAATAAAATCAGCCATGAAATAAAATTGCAACGACGATTTCACCACAAATCAACATTTACCATCAATTCAGAGCTAATGATCATTTTTCACCTTATTAACTTTATCTATTGGTTTTTTCACATACATTGTTTTATGAATCTCTTGGCCTTCAGCACAGATCAGTTACAGTAATATCTTACCTGCGCTTGAGCTTTGTTTAATATTTACAGACTCAAGATTTAACCAAATAAACACAATCTCGCCTGTTTTATTTCAGAGCTCTTTAGAATCATTATGGTGAAGCTTCATAGACGTCATGGCCGGAGAACAGAGCTTGGTAAAAATCCATTCTTTGTCGAAATATCCTCAGCTAATCCATTAAAAACGCAGTGAATCTTCAACAAACCACTGGACCTGGTCATTTTCATAGAATCAGCTGTGAGGATAGTTTGTTCTGTTTTGTTTTTTGTTTTTTGACTGTATCGTGGTGAAGGCCATAGCTATGCTGTTGTTGTTAAAGCCGAACATCAAAGGCTTGTCAGGCTGAACACACTCCACACAGGTTTTAGGTGTTTTCATCGGTAATTAATTCCACGAATATTATAAGAGTCTTGTTATAAACCGACAACAGACCGTCAATAAAAACAGCGCACTTTTATTTCTGGGAAATCTCCAATAGGCCTCGCATCCGTTATTACATTCCCCGTAGCCCACAGTCTCAGCACATCCGATCGGACAATAGCTGAAAATATTTCGCACGTAACACCAAGAAAATGTAGACGAGGGCGATCCAATTACAGCCTGCTGGAACAACGATGGTGATGTTTTAAATAGAAATAAGATGGATTTTCATTCACTTACCGTTCCAGCCGTGTTGTTGATGTTACTCTGTAAGTGGAGCCATTTTGTGAGTGGGTCATCCATGTCTGAGGTTTTTCTTTTTTTTTGCTGCCAGTTGTAGAGTTGTGCGTGTGTGTGTATGTGTGTGTGTGTGTGTGTGTGTGTGTGTGTGTGTGTAGCTGAGTTATTCCTCGCCGCATCCAGTGCGCTCCCTCAGTATGGGGAGCGGAACACAGGCCGCAATGTGGCCGAGTGAGATAAGCGCACGGCAGCGGCCTCTTCATTCCCGATAAGCCCCTAAACCCATTATTTATGAAATGATTCATTATTATTTGGCTGTCGTTGGCTATATAGGCTTGTGGAGGGCAAAGCATTAAAAAAAAAGCAAACAGACACAGCGCAACGGCCTGTAACAACGTGAGGTAGGATACTGTAGTCGGAGCTGTAGTTGAGGTGTTTTAATTTTTTTTAATGAAAGAAACAAAAGTTCAGGTTAAGCTTTTGACCTGTTTATATTTTCAACAAAATGACTTTTCGCTAAACCCATTTATCCTGCAGTAAGATAGACTTAAAGGATGATAACAGAAGGCCGTCTACCTTTTTTATTTTTTATTTTATCCTAAAAAGAGTATATCCATTAATCCATATCCATTTCTGCGCCTCGAGGCTGAATGTGCTACTGATACAATAGATTTTTAAAATGACGGAAGTCTAATTATGATAAGGATGCCTTAATTGAATGGGACACAATTCTTTATCTGTTAATAAATAAATATATAAATGTGCTTTTGCGTGTCATCGTGTGTGTCAGGGCCCTTGGACGGCGGTTCCCCGGGGTCCGTGGGGAGTCATGGCTGGAGGAGATAAAAGCGCGTCGGCTTCTGGTCCATCAGATAAAAGAGCAGCAGCATCAACGGTGACACGCTATCAGTGCGCATCCAGGACAGCCTAAATGGTAGCAGGTACATCCTAATAACGGATTTCCCACAAAGTGTTTTTTTTTCTTTTAGTCAATTAAATATATGCATTTAACAAGGCCCAATCAAATAAATTATGATTTTAAACAATGAAATAGCCTGAATTCATTTAAATAAACTAGTGGCATGACAAATAATAGAGTGTATGGCTTTGCTATTAGATAGATAGATAGATAGATAGATAGATAGATAGATAGATAGATAGATAGATAGATAGATAGATAGATAGATAGATAGATAGATAGATAACAATCCCAGCAATCAGTCACGACCTTTAAACAGGTCTGCTCAACAACAGTCACGACCATTATCGTACATCCTGTGCGTGACCACTGCCACGCAGAACCCCTTCAGACATCTTATGTAAGCATCCTTCTCATCAATGCAGAGCGCTAAGTACATTTTTGTGCCCCAATTAATCATTTCCATTTTAATTAGCGAGTGCTTACCAGTATGAGTTGTATTGTTAATGTTGTTTCACATATGTCCATGAATCTGACCCAGTGAACACCGTGTGATGCAACTGTAAGATTTTATGACCTAATTAATTAATGCATTACATTCAATAATTACAAATGTGCCAAAACAGACATTTTATTCAGAAGAAAAGTGGTATCACTTTCATGAAGCAATAGGTAATACTGCACAAGGACTATACATTAAAAGAGATTCTTTTTAGTTATTCTGTTTGGATGTAAATTGTGATCCATTCACAGTCCAGTGGAGAGCACCAGTGTGTGTTTTTTTTTAAAGAATAAATAGTTAGCTCTTCTAATGGGCCATGATAACATTTTTTGATAGATCATTACAGTTGTCACTCATCTTAAAACATGCAACAACGTTATTGGGAACAGATTTGTACAAAGTTTTAAACGTGACCAAATATGAGTCCACCCAGTAAATATATGGAGCAAAATCTAAAAGGAAAGGAGTTATTTAAGACTATCCCTAACTCACCATAGAAAACAAGGTGTGCTCAGTATTTCTAGCCCTAAAAAACTAGAATAACAATATATACACCGAAATCCACTTTCTAACTATACTGCCCTCTATTACTGGATCAGTTTGACATTGTATTCCATGTTCTTGCAGTGTCATGTTGTTTAGCATGGGCTTGCACTAATAGGGAAATCAACATTTAGATCTTTCCCATGTTCTGCAAAGAAGCTACACAGACATACTAACTTACTATCTCACACCTACCAGTGGGTTACAATCCTCCAGCGGTGATGCATTATAAAACATAGCTCCAGGAGAAATGGCTATATGCCATGCTTGTCTTTCCAGTCAGCGCTGGTTGCGTCTGCATGGCATTATCCGAAGAGAAGCGGTGCTTTCCCTGGTCATGAGCCGTGTTACCTGATCCAGGCTGAGTCCAGCCACCGCTTCTCCATTCACCTGTAGAATTTCATCACCAATGCCAAGGAGACCTACATAGGGACTTTCACCGCTGCCGTCACCCACTTTTTCTACATATACACCTGGAGGAAGGAGACAATATGAGGGGAAATGCAAGAGGCAGGACAAATGAAAGGGAGATGAATAAATTTTGTGTGGGTAATGTGAGAATTCATTCATTTATGAAGCCAGATGGAGGAACAACAAAAAGGGAAAAGATGTTTTCACTTAGTGATTCGCTCAACAGATATGGTGTATACAAGCCCCATTTAGGAAAGTACAAAGATAATGCAGATTTAAAAGTTACCTGTAGCTGGTCGACCTTTGCCTCTTGAGATGACAAAACCAAAAGGACCATTTGGGGGCCTGATGAGCTCCAGTTGGAGGGTCCCATCAGGAAAAGCCTGGGTGACTCGACCCACTGGACGCACCATTCTGGAGGGAAGTACATCTTCAACACTCAGGGCTCTATGAAGCTCGAGCTGAGGGCTATCGGGGCTGTATAAACAAAATTTCAGCCCCTGTTATCACTATATTATTGAAGTAAAATATTGTAGGATGTAGTTTAATATCACATCTTTTTATGTTCCCGTCTGTTTTTTTTCTTTGACACCTACCTGGGCGCCAGGCCATATGGAATCGGCACCTCTCCTAAAATCGTTGAACGCTCTGTTCTTCTCTCTAAACTCTGCACTGAGGAGGCTTTGCGCAGTTGGGCCAGTGGCAGCACCTAGTGGTAAACAAAAGGCACCATAACAAATAATGAATTTTATTTTGGCACCAGAGACCAGCTTTCAGCATCATAATATTTTATCTCTAATGCACCTCTAAAACTAAAACAAGAAAATATTTGGCACAGTAAACACACATTATGCTAAGGCTGTGGTTGGCTGGAACAGAATGTTGTTTGCATTTGTTTGTTATATTCTTGCTGCTGCCAACAGGTCAGCAAGGTTGTCTAGCACAGAAAGTGGAAGGAAACACACAGAAGCCCTGGAATTCATTATCTGTGTTGCCAGTGTCAGAGAGAAAGGTTGATAATACTTCAAAGCCCTAATTGACCCACTATGGAAAATAAGCAATGAAAGGTACTTCAAAACCATCCTAAAAAAGAAATGTAAATAAGGTGTTTACTGCAGTTAGATTTTTATGAGGTGAAATCATCTATTAAATGTGAGATAAGTCAAAAATGAAGAGAGCACAGTGTGAGAAATATTTGTTGCTTTTCCTCACTGTGTGCAGCATCTGCAGTGAAGGTGTCCTCTGTATGCCGATGGTAGGCTGCGGTTTGCGTGTGGGGCTTGGTGAAGCAGAGCTGACCCGGGGGGCAGTGGGGAGACTGAGCTGTTCCATGCTGCTGGAGCGACCTCCTTTCACAAGTCTACCAACACTGTTCAGACCAATGGAGGAAAAGAAACGACGCAGGAAGAGCTTCGGTCGTCCATCCAGCTTTCTGGGAAACAAATACTTTTTTAAATTAAATGATAAAGACAATCATACTGCAAGATAGAGATCTTTTTAAAGGTTATAGAACTGTTAAAATGATTGTTGTGGTAAAAAAACTTTATCATTCTGCTATTGCTTTTACTTTCCACAAGAGGGCGTTATTGTCCTGATATTAACTGTTTTTAACAATAACATCTTGCAGTCTGTAGGTCAGGGTTTAAATCTCCTAACTGCTACTTTTGCCACACAGTACAGTGTTGGTGGGCCCACGGCCTTTGTCATCTAAGCTATGAGAAGAGTGATGCTATTTTACCTGGACCCATCAGAGCTCTCCTCCCATGAAGCCTCAGCTTTCAGATGTTCTGCTCTCAGCAGCTCTGCTCTGAGGTCCTCGGCCCTCGACAGAGCCAGACCCCGCAGACTGGAACGACCCTCGGGACCCGAACCAGGGTCTCCGCTCAAACCTGTTGGTAGAAAAACATGTACTGAGCTGATGGCAAAGAATCATTCTATTCTGTTCTGTTTTGTTTCATTTTGTTCTGTTTCATGTTTTTAATTCTCTTCTGTTCCATCCAGCTTTGTTCAGTCCAGTTCTGATGTGTTTCATAAGGTTCAGTTCTGTTTTGTTTAAGTATTCACTATGATGATACAAGTTCAAATTAAACAAATCCATAGAGCTCCACTTTTCCACAGTGGGGGAATGTAATCTGTATTACACATATATTTTATTATAGTAATACTGTATTTATATGGCTTTTTTTTATTTTTGTCTTTTACTTCAATATATTATATTATACAACACATTTACTGTTGATACAGTTTACTGATGGTTTTAGTACTTTTAGTGAAAAACTATAAACAGGACTTACTTGGAAAAATACACTGTGGAATTATTACCTTTACATAAATAAAATATCTAAGTGCTTAAATTTATTTATGACTCACTTTATCCCTAGTGACCACTTACCTGTTCCCTCTGGAGTGGCATCCCAGTGTTCAGCTGCTGATAGGTCTGTGTTGAGTCGTACTGGGGAGTACCTCAGAGTGCAGGGCCTGATGCAGGGCACTGGGCTGGATGTTGCAGGTGTTCCTTGAGCAAAAGTGATGGGGGACTCTGTTTTTCCCTCTGGGGAGTCCAGCAGAGTTGAATGTGGAGATCCACCATCAACTCCCTGGTTTGGGGTCATCTGGAACTGAACTGTGGACTGACCTGCAGCAGAGCGATTCCTTGAGCTTGATTTCAGGGCTGATTTTATGGGCAGTGGGGTTGGTGATTCCCTTAGTCCACCAGATGCGACTAGCAAACATGGCTCAGGAGCTATAGGGCTGCCAGGGGCAAAGGAAACAGCTTGGCTCACGTTGACCCTGTTCCTGGGGTTAGAGTTACGCCGCTGAGCCCATGATGGACCGTAGGGGCCATGGCCAGATTCCAGACGGCTTTCTCCTTTTCTACTCCTTCTTCTAAGTTTCCCGAAACCTGATGACTTCCACCCTGTACTACTCTCCTTATTTTCCCCCAGCACATACGCTCCAGCAAAAGTGACAGTTAGAGGAGCTTTAGGACGAGTGCTCATCTCTGGCTTGTTTGGAGGGACCCAGCGAGGAACTGTTTTCCCCCGTGGGTCGTCAGGGTTCCCAGGGTGCTGTGATTCAGTGTTTTGTGTATCTGAAGGTGATATAAGTGGCTGAGGCTCTCTCACTACAGTCCCACATGATTCACATTTCTTCACCAGCACTATTATTTCTTTAACTACTGTTTTGGTTTCTCCGCTGACACTCTTACCTTCTTGCTTCTGTGAGGGAGGCATGGAGACACTTCTGTGGCTTCTGCTCCTCTCAGAACCACTACTGCTAGAATCTGTATTACTTTCCTTACTTTTGGACTTAAAGGCCCCAGGCCTGCTTCGCTGTCTCACTCTATCCAAGTACCGAGATTCTGCCTCCTTCTCCGATTCATCCTCAAATCGTACACGTGTGGGTGAACAACCATACCGTTTGTATCGACCTCCTTGGTCACCAGGAGAAGAGTCATTTTGAGTGGGGATGAGAAGGGGTCCAGACACAGTTTGAGCTGTGAGATCTCCTTTGGTTTGAAAAGCTTTCTGCCCCAATGGTGGACTTGGCGATTCAGCTTGCTGTTTCTTCCTGTAATAAATGACAGATCGGTACATATTAGAGTTTAATGTCTTTTATCTATATGATCTACACTCATTCAACCAAACATTTTCTCTCCATTTAAGATGGGAGCTTAAGGGAAAAGCACAACTGCATGAACATCTGCAAGGGAGTGGCAGTTTCTAATGCCTAACTTATGAAGTTGCCAGCGAATCACAGTTTATATAAGTATGTTTACGCAACTTACGCCGTAATTCTCTGATCAGAATGAGAACGTCTGCAGGAGCGGTCACCTTTAATGTGATTGGAGCGAGCCTTGAGACGTGCTCGTTCCAGGAGACGCTTGGCTTGCTCATGTCTTGGGCTCAGAGGAAGCTCATCAGTGATTACAAGAAGTGATCTGACAATTATGAGAAAGATGGTTTTAGTACAGAAACAAATCATTTAGGTAATGAAAACAACATGGAATTGGACAGTGTTTAATGTATGATATGAAAATTGACATCCAATTCTATTTATAATTAATTAGGTCATCATTTTTTCTCTTTTTATTTGTATTTATGTGCAATTAAAATCATTAATGGTTTTTGTAAAAAGTCCTGAAATGTGAAAAGTGATATCATATTCCTCACAGATTGACTTAACACAGAGTAAATCAAGCTGCCTCTTCCTAAGCTGCCTTATGTAATATGAGATAGATACACTGGGGCGTGGCACTGACGGTGAGCAGCACAGAGAAACGTCATCTATCCATCTATCCTCATGCCCAGCAGCTAAGCTGCTCTGCATTGTGCTTCATCGTCTGTACTTGTCTTTATCCCCTGGCCCAGCGATAAAGATAGCATGATACATCAGCAATGTGGATTATCCTTGTAATGGACTGAGCATGATTCATTCTGTCCTATGTGTCTAGAGGAACATATATTGTGTTACAATAGATTACAGTTTGTTGTGTTAATGTTCAACACTGACAAGTGTGGTATAACTAGTTTTGGTATCTCATCTGCAGCTGTTTCATTCTGCATTTTCTAATGATGATGCTCATAATGGACTTTGTAATAATAATGGCCTCTAAAATATTGCCACCATTGCTGAAGATAAACTGAAAAGAGTGAGTCAGATGAACTGAATATGAATGAATTCAAAAAATGAATCCAACTCTATGCTGACAAATTGGAAAACTTGTATGGTTATTGCAGACAATATGTTCAATTTATTTAACTTATCTATTCATTTGTTTGACTGATAGTATGACAGCTACAAGTGTGACCTATGTATCACTATGATTAAATAATTACAATGTTTTAAGACTTTATCCCTATTGTAAAGTGTCATAGTTTGCAAATTTCTTGACATTAAGAGCTTCATTGAATTATTTTATTAATCAAATGGTGATGCATTGATGTTGCATGTGTTTAAATGTTTGTTTTGCTGCTTTAGATCAGGAAAAAAACAGTCTCGGACACAGATAAGCGGTGGAATAAATGTGGGATTTATGAGGAGAGGATATAAAGGAGCTGTATGTCACTGCCCCTGCCAAACATATAATATAGTATTGCACTGCTTACCTCAAATAGGGCTCAAGTTCCTGAGCAAGTATGTCTGAGTCTGAGCTGTCCAAAACACCATGGGCACCTGTGACTGCTGTAAAACCGAGAGGAAAAGTACAAATCTCAGCAGATGTGTTAATAAAATGGACTAGAATTGAAATGTCACATGATTTGATTGTTACTTATCAAAAATTTGTGGTTTAAATAATCTTCAAATGTAAATTTTGCTCCAAGGTTTTATGTTCGCAAAACATGGAGTTGCTATAGACTTTGCTTTTCCATCACATTTAGCCTGCAGTCGTAGTTGATTGAGCTCTTATTTAGTGTTCAGTTCTTATTAATTGTCGTGTTGTGTTGCCTCGTGCAAAGACAAACACTCCAAAGAGCCATCAGCTATAGTGTGACAGCTAGAGAGAAATAATTAGGTCTTTGATGAGGAGCACATGATATGCATTTTCATAAAACTTGATACCATTAGATTCAGTGACAGTCTCATTGGTTATCCCTGGATATGCAAGATAACAGTAGAGTCCTAGAGTCAAGTGTGAAATACAGTGAAAAAAGGATTTACCCATATGTCTTACACTGCCTTTCTCTCTAGTTTTGATACACTTAAACACACACACAGAGCAGTCATATACAGTGTTACAGAAAATACATTATCCATCACTTTACATCATACAAAGACATCCATTAGCACACAGACAGAGATAGAAAAGCAGGGACACTTCCCCCACTGCTCTGACTGCTAATAATAGAAACACCCACGTGCACATCTGCACATCTGACATCTGCTCACTCACTGGGACTCATTTAGGTTACAGACTGCTTTTCTATACATCATAGGTAGACAGACAACGGCTTGCATAAGGCACTGTAGTTGGATGCAACAGCTTAAAAATATACTAACCAAACAAAGGGGACAAAATTCAGTCTTACTGGGGAAATAACAAATTCAAAGCACTATTCTGACTTTTCTGTCTCCACTCAAAATGACAACACACAACTCTTTTAATTAATATCCATTTTATAATAACAAGGCAGAAGCTGGGAAACAGATGATGAGGAATCTTATCTGTGACTTGGTTGATGTTGATCTCTCCAACCACCTTAGAAAGGTTTTGCCTTATTTTTGCTTCCTCCAATAACTACATTTTTTTTTTATATTTGACATTAAATGCATGCCATTTCCTTCAAGATACTTACTATCCACTTTGTGTGTTTGGTCGCCATAATATCTGGCACTTTCTCCTCCACTTTGTTCTCTCAGCTCCTTACAGTTTAGTTGTTTTTCTCTTAACTTTGCATAAGCCCTCTGCTTCACTTTGACCTTCTCATCAGCTGAGAGAACTCCGCTTTGTGAAGTCATGCTCTCCCAGCTGTCTGATCTGCACAATTCTTTGACAGGATCACCGGCATCTGTCACCTTCTGTTCACACCTGTCCAGGTAGCACTCCATGCTGTCCGAGCGCTTGAATTCTAATGATGCATTGCTGTCATCCACTGCACTCGCTACATCGCTTCTAGTGCTTGTTTCAGCTGATTTAGACTTCCTCTGAGGATCTGCCAGTGCTTCTGTCTGAGTATAGTCCTTCAAAGGTAGAGTGGACGGTATATTGTGAGGTCCAACACCATTTAAAAGCAATGTTTCTGGGCGTGCTACTCTCCAGAAGCCCTTAGGTGGTGCCCAGTGTCTGGTTGATGTGGAAGACATGGAGGGGTAAGAGGACGACGTTGCAGAGGTAGAGGTGGTGGCAGAACAGGAGAATATAGGTGGTTGGGGAGAAGGAGATGAATCATCCTTACTGCTGCTTGAGTTATCAGACAGAAGACTCTCCAGGCTGGTACCTTCCCCAAGACCACAAGACCAGCCTGTCAGAAAATTGACCTGGTGCTCATTTCTTTCTGGCCTCTCTCCTTCAGCCTCCTCTCTCTTGTGAAACACCTGTACCCCCTTTGTTTCAGCTGGAGGACTGTGGATCTCCAACCTGACTTGTACTTCTACCTCCTCCTCTTCATCACTACTGCTTAAGTCATTTGCAGCACCGGATTGCCAGGATGGTGCAGGTAGGGATATCTGTGCCTTTCCTCTGGGTCTCTGTCTCAGAAGAACTTCGGATGAAATCTGCACAGCTGGACTGTTCCCTAGCACCTCTCTGTCCTGCCTTTCTTTTTCCCTCTCTCTGTCTCTGGCTCTTGTCCGTCTCTGAGTCAGTGACTTCACCTTGGGCTGAAGTGCGTGCACGGCTGAACTCCGAGGAGGAGTAAGCTGCGTCCTCAAAGAGGTTGCTGGAAAAACAGGCTGAGGGACAGGGCCAGTGATGAGCCCCCAGTTAATGGGAAGACCAGTGGGTAAAGTGGAGCTGGAGTTTGCTTGGATATTATCAAGCACCTTCTCTTCCTCCATTGGCTGGTCACGCACAGAAAAGATTCTATAGATAAAAAAAAAAAATTTTTTATATGTATGCAAATAAACCCATATCTCTAAATCTGTTTTACCTCTTTGTTATTGGCTATACTGCTCTGCAGGGTGCAGAGATATGTAATGTGGATTCAGTCACGTTGACTTATCCACTGATTACTTTGCAGTGGACAGGATAATCCTTTAGAATCAGAATAAGCAACTGCTGCATGCAACTGAGCCCTGGCTTGAATAAACAATAATATATATATATATATATATTTATTTTTTTTTCACAAATAAAGGCAAAACCACACTATGAAACAAAACTCACATATTCAATAACAAGTATAAAAAAATATTAATTATTCAACCTTAAAAAAAATGATATTTTAAAATTAGTAGAGATGCACGAGACCTTGCTAAATTCACAAATTTACATCAATTAAATAAAATGAATACGTACAGAGAAAGCTTCACAGCACAATATACATACAACAGATTTAGTTGGGCTACATAAACTCACATAGACAATAATGATAATAATAATGAAACATAGTTTACCTGACCGTTTAATGAAGATACTGTCTTTTAAAACACATTTCCAGCGTTGTCCAGTAAAATAAAGTACACAATTTTAAGTGCAACTGCACAAATTAAGTTAAAACTGTTGGGCATTGCAGCGCACAACCACTGGTTCCCTCAGGTTGCCATCATATGCAAGAAGACGGAGCAACTTTCCCCATCGAATGAAAAAGAGGGAAACCAAACAAGAAATCTCCAGATCCCGATCCTGTGCTTCCACTCACTCACTGTCTACACACACACACACACATTCACACACACATTCACATTCACACGCAGCTCCCGATGCAGACAGCGAGCCAGCGGTCTCTCAATCATGACTGGTCCGGTAATCCCTTCAGAAATCAGTAGGATTAGACAAAAATGGAATACAAAAATGCTTGCTTTAATTTCGTCCTTCCCTCGCGAACCCGCCGCCGAGTGAAGCTCTCTGTTGCGTAAGTACAGAGCACACGCACACACACACACACACACACACACACACACACACACAGACCATCATAAGCCAATGAAAAGAAGAACAAATACAACTAGAATGGCTTTAATGGATCTTAGTCTGAATGAGACACCACTAGTTTCTTGTCATTTCTGTGGTGACATTATGTTTTTGGTCTATAATGATTTTAGAGCGTACAGACTTAATTTTGCATGTTAAAAACAACTGTCGGCAGATTCCTATTTGTCAGATCAGCTGATCCCTCCCTCTGGCTCAGATCATGCTAGCTTCTCTCCCGGTCTCTCTCTATTTTCATAGATTCGCGTGCACACACACACATGCATACACCCACGCGCTCGTGCACACTCAACCTAATTGGGACAATGTTGTGCTCGGCTCTTGTCACAATCCCCAGATGTGACAGATGCTGCTCAGTTCTGTTGTGTGTGTTCATGCGCGTCGATGTCAGTAGAGGGCGCCATTAGCGCAAACACACACACACACACACACACTCGCAAACGAACACGTACACACACACACAAACACACACAATTTGTCCAGCTAGCTGTAACCGGCTAGCGAGACTGCTGTCGAGTTGACACCCTCCCCAAAACCTCGGCAGCAGCTAAGCTGCACCGTCGACATGGCAAGAAAGAATCGCAGCAATTTCCTAAAAAAGGATGAAAATCTTCCAGGTTTTTTGGAGTGAGTGAGTAGTATTGTCATCGGTGATCATTTTGTCCGCGCGGACAATAATGGTAGAAGTTGCATATATTGTTTTACTGGCATAATGACGCATAGCTGTGGTTAGTTGTTGCTAACACGATAGCTCCGAAGCTAACAAGCTAACTGCTACTACAAGGAGGAGTAAGGTTTGCTCGCTACTCTGTTAGCCTCCTGTGCTCACACCAACAAGAAGAATATTTGTCTCGAAATTTGACCAAACCACCCCCTGCTACAGTCATGAATATGTAAGTGCTATAGCGGTGAAATGAGCGTGTCCGGGGGAGATAACTAATGTGGAAGGCAGCTGTGTTGTTTGGTAGTTTCGAGTGCTAGCGTTACATAATCTCAAATGGCTCCACTTTCCACTGTCACTGTCTCAGGCTAGCGTTTCCTTGACTAATGCACGGGATGGTAACTCATGTTCTTGGTGATGTAATGGATTGGTTTCCTAGGTCAAATTTAGAAAAATGGCATCGTAACGACCAGCCAGTTATGTTTATAGATTATAGTTAACTTTAATTGTTTTTTTTAATCAAACGACGTTTGCTCGCTAGCTAGCCTAGCAAACTAGCCACCCCATACCTTAGCTTTGTAAAAGTAAGCTAACGTTAACAAATGGCTAGCCATATAAATCATGAATTCACGTTTAAACCAAACATCAGGATGACGATAACCGGTTGGTCAAATTAAAACGAACTTTTGTTGCTTAATGATAGCATAATTTTACCCAAATTTATGTTAGCTTAATAACAACCTAGCTAGATAGCGGTGAGGCACTTGGTTGTTAGCTTCTTGAGGACCCTTTGTCCATAGTCTCTGTTAAGCAGCACCTCTGAGCAGGCCACACAGCTGTTGTTTTGATTCCTCTTTGTCACTTGTTTCACCTACATTTACGAGTATTTACTTTTTGATGCGTTTTGTGTTATGGGTGATCGACTCATAGCGGAGAGTATTCAGAATTAAATAGACTCCTATTATTTTTTTATCTTCACCGTGGTAAAGTGTCAGTAGTCCCACAACAACCCTACTTTGTCATCCCACTGCCTTTAACACATTATTCAACTATAGATGCACCGGTACACAACACATCCATGAGTTGTTAGTGCACATAGTTACTGCTGGAGTATAAGATAAGGAATATTATAAAGCTACATCTCGCATGCAAAATTGTTCAAAGTGGTGAATGTGAAGTGCACAATATTTAGTTCACTTTGTCTTCTTCTTTTACAGTATTCATCACGAGATGTGATCCAAAATCCACAATGTGTGAGGACATTTAAGAACGATTGAGTTCGGAAGAAAGAAAATTTTGATTCCAGTGGAATCTTCCATATATATAGATATATTATTATTATTATTATATATTTTTTTTCCCCTCTGTGTCAAAGCTTACATATATTTACACACACTTGTCCCATCAACATACAACCATGCCAGTGCAAGCACCACAATGGACAGAGTTCCTGTTGTGCCCAATCTGCACACAGACATTTGAGGAGACTGTTCGCCGGCCCATTAGCTTGGGCTGTGGACATACTGTCTGTAAGATGTGCCTGAACAAGTTACACCGTAAGGCCTGTCCGTTTGACCAGACAGCGATCAGCACAGACATCGAGCAACTACCCGTCAACACAGCCCTCTTGCAGCTGGTGGGAGGCCAGGTATGATATGTGTCTGTGTGTCTTTGTAAACTTGTGGACTTGACAGAGACAGTGATCCCATTTGAGAACACTTATGCAGAGCCCTGGTTGATGCTAGCCAGTGATTAAGTATAACAGCGTAGGATGTTTTTTTGTCGAAACTGCTATGATACTACTCTTATTTTGGTAGTATGATCTTTCCAGTAATTGCCATTTGCATTGTATTGTATTAGAGCGTTACACACAGGCTGTTACATGATTTATACATAGCTTGGAGATTCCTTTATGAGTCACACTCCGATAATTGCGCAATGACTTTAATTCTGTTAGTATACTTGGCACAATTGTTAAAGATATATTTCTGAATCAGTGTTTGACAACAGGGTGAGGCAAAGCTAATGGAGTTTAGGCTTTCTTTAGGTTTCTATGTATACACTTTGTTATAAATGATAACAAAAACCCTTTTGACTATGACCCTGTTGTGTGTCTGATATAGTCATAGCTCTGAAGTCTTGCTTAGCTAAGTGCTTTGCATATTTAGGCTCATGTAGGTTAGTCTACTGCCATAGAAACATAGGTTTTTATGGCATTTTTGTACAATTATTTGGAACATTGTCTGTCATTATGTCTGGAGTGAAGACAGTAATTAGCCCTGAGTTTCATTATATGCTTCATGGTTATTTAATTTGCTGTTGCACAGCTTGTAAAGTGTATCTGCAACTTGACAGAACTGTGTCAATTTGATTTATTTAATTCCAAAATTAGGATTTTATTTCAGGAGCTAATATATATTGCTGAAAGTTTCCAGATGTTTGTATCTTAAACAAACGTTTTGCAAGTTTAACATGCCATTTTCCTTTCTCTATTGAGGCACAGTATCCTTGCATATACCTCAAAATCCCCATGCACAAAGAGATAATTTGATCAGAGCACTTGGTTGTGTTTTCTTGTTTTAGCTCATATACTAAATGAAAAGTGAATGACAGCTGCGTTTCACTACACCCACTACAGCACAGAGACATAACTGAACTGAAGTCTTTTTCAGCTATTGCTGTGGGTTGCCCTAATTCTTTCCCCTTCTGTGTTCTTCTGCAGGTTCCCAAGGCTCAGCCAGTTGCCTTGATTACCAGTCCAGAGGATTCACAGCATTATGAGGAGGCCCGGCAGTGTGTGGAGGAGCTGGCCCTCTACCTCAAACCCCTCAGCAACACCAGAGGTACTTACATTCACAAACACATGCTTATTACTTTTATAGTTTATTTCTTTATACCGATTCATTGACAGTCTTATTGCTTTTAAACTCAAATTTCAAAAAAGTAAGTGAAAATTCCCCTGTGCTTTATGTGAAACTTTTTGCAAAGGTGTCATGGTCTTTGCTGTTGTCATCCTTTCCATTTGAACAAAAAAATATGTATTATATAATACACAAACATAAGTATATCTAAGTAAAAAGTAAAAGACACTCATTAGACCTGCTAGCATCTTTAAATCCAGTCAGTTCAACCAAAGTCACATTAAAACTGTAGTGAAATTAACAGTGAGATTTTCTGCAGCATAACAACAAAATTTTGCATTTTAAATCTAGTTTATTTAAACACAACTTATTCCTTTAGACCCAAACCCTGTGTTAGATAGGTGTCAGTTCAACTTTGTGGAGGCTTTATTTCATATTATGTTCCTTTATATTGAACAGGGGTTCTAATAATTAATTTTTCTCCATCAATATAAATGTGGTACAATATTATGTAACTCGTTGCTGTGTTTATTCTCTTGGTTTACCAATTGCCCGGTCTAATGTCTCACCAGGCGTGGGTCTGAGCAGCACGGCCCAAAGCATGTTGAGTCGACCCATGCAGAGGAAACTGGTAACTCTGGTCCACTGCCAGCTTGTGGAGGAGGAGGGCCGTGTTAGAGCCATGAGAGCTGCCCGTTCTCTGGGTGAGCGAACTGTCACTGAACTCATTCTGCAGCACCAGAATCCACAGCAGCTTTCCTCCAATCTGTGGGCTGCTGTCCGTGCACGAGGATGTCAGTTTCTCGGCCCAGGTAGAATGCTTTGTAATACTGGCAAAGTGAGAATCTTATCAGAAGCAGTCTGTATGTCTTCATTAATGTCAACTGCTGCTTTTCTTGACAATAACCTGTTAGTTATGTTGTTTGTGTTTTTTTTTTTTCCTCTTCTTCTGTTCCAGCCATGCAAGAGGAAGCTCTAAAGTTGGTCCTCCTTGCTCTAGAGGATGGATCAGCTTTGTCCAGGAAGGTGCTGGTTCTCTTTGTTGTCCAGAGACTTGAACCACGCTTCCCACAAGCCTCTAAAACTAGTATAGGCCACGTGGTGCAGCTTCTTTACAGAGCCTCCTGTTTCAAGGTATGTTTCAAAACTAGAAAAACTATCATTCATTTTTGGGGATAGGAATGTTTCAAAAACTCATGATTAAGTTCAATTTAGATTCTTGACTATTCACTCCAGTGCTCTGAGTGGCATGCCTTGATATCTGCCCATTGCCTACTGGACTGCAAAGAAAACAGTGGAACCAGAGTTATCTGGTTCTCATGAGCAGCACACAACAGAAATTAAGCAGAAAAAGTAACAGAAATGATATTTTGAAAGTGTTTATGCAAGTTAAAAAGCATAAGTTAAAATATGGTTTGCGTTAAAGGTTTTATTTCCTCATTTCAAATGTTATTTAGTGACCTGATTAAGTGTTTTCGATAGAAACAGAAGTTGATTGTGTGTGCTGTAATTTGGATGGTGGAAGGAAAAACAACACTCAGCTGTGTTGTTTTTAAAGTTACGTCTGCAGCAGTGGAGAACAGCCACCCTGCTGCAGCATTTCTATTAACACTGGACCAGCGTTAACCAAAATGCTACACAACCACAGGTCTCTAGATATTTGTTTGCTCCTCCAAGATTGACTGCAGCTTTGTAAAGTGCTGAAGTGTATGTTTTTGAAGTGCTCGTCTTTAACACCAGAGTTCAGTGTAGGTCATGTGATACTAGTAATAGGACTAATAATAGGACCTATTGCCTCAGTATTAGTGTCCATGAAATACTTGTCATTTCAATGCTGTGATAAGCATGAAAATGAAAATTAAGTAAAAGCCTTGTCATACAAATTTAACAGAGGAAACGAAATGACAGCTGACTTCTTCTTTGGCTATGTAGGTGACCAAACGGGATGAAGATTCATCCCTGATGCAGCTGAAAGAGGAGTTTCGGACTTACGAAGCTTTGCGGCGCGAGCATGACTCTCAGATTGTTCAAATTGCCATGGAGGGTGGGCTGCGCATTGCCCCTGACCAGTGGTCTTCTCTATTATATGGAGATCAATCACACAAGTCACATATGCAGTCTATCATTGATAAGGTGTGCAACAGAAGTAAACACTTGTTTAAAATTTTCTACGGAGAACATATTTTATAGAAAATGATTAGTGTTCTGCTACAAGTTTCCTAGCTTCTTATACTAAAGCGTGATCCTATAAATAAAACCTGTCAGACATAAACGTATGAAAGTATTAACTTGCTGTCTCTCTGCTTTTGGCATAGCTGCAGACGCCGGCATCTTTTGCTCAGAGTGTCCAGGAGCTGACGATTGCACTGCAGAGGACTGGTGATCCAGCTAACCTCAACAGGCTGCGGCCCCACCTGGAGCTACTGGCCAACATTGATCCCAGCCCTGGTAAGAAACAAGCCAACTTCAGGAATATTGGTTTTGAAGTGACTTGGGTAAAGTATGCCCATGACATGCAATGTCAGATTTTGGAATTTGAACATCTGGATCATTTGAAACCTATCTACCACACACCCCAAATCTTGACTGATAACTTGTCTGAAAACAAGCAGGATAGACACCATATATAAAATCTTATTTGAATTTTCTGTGTTGCATTGAAAAATTACAACTGTTATAATCAGAACTGATGTTTTGAATGAAATTTGTGTTTTTAGATGGAATGAGTGGACTATAATATAAAATGTGCTTATTTTAGCTAGCAAAAAGTAAATATATTCATATATGCAAGCCGTGTCTAGATCATCTTTGAGATGTAGGCCAGGTCATTCTAATATAATGTCAGTTTTCCCTCCATTTGTTTTCCCAGATGCCCCTCCTCCTACTTGGGAACAGCTTGAAAAGGGGTTGGTAGCAGTGAAGACAGTGGTTCATGGCCTGGTGGATTTTATCCAGAACCACAGCAAGAAAGGAGCTGACCCTCAGCAGGTCGGTGTTTCACTTGAAAATGGAAAGTGCTGGGAACAAGACTGGTGTTATTCCTTTAAAGAAAGACTTAATAAATGTGCTGTTTGCATTTTGTTGAACTAGACAAACTTTAAAGTTTGGTTTAACCATAATAACACAGATGGTTTATAATACTTAATTTCTCTTTAGCCTCCTCAGCACAGCAAGTATAAGACCTACATGTGCCGTGACATGAAGCAGAAAGGAGGCTGTCCTCGTGGAGCCAGCTGCACTTTTGCTCACTCTCAGGAAGAACTGGAGAAGTGAGTTGCACAAATATTAGCATGATGTATCGCTTATATTTTTAAATTTGATTTTATCATTGAATTGAAACTGTTCCAGTTCTCTTATTTATCTGAACACACCACAGCACTTATTAATACACTTTGTGCTGTGTTTTATGCTTGCCAGGTATCGTAAGATGAATAAGCGTCTGGCAGCTCGTCTCCCTGGCCCAGGAGGACTCATGCCAGATGAGGGCCTTCCCCTTGATGTAGCAGTAACCCGGAAGCCTTCGCCCCTCACCAATGGCAGCGGTGCGCCCCAACTCATTGCCCGTGGCACAGACGCTGTCCCATATGAACTGTTGCGTAAAACTGTCAAGATGGATGGAGGAAGTCCAAGTGCCCCAGGGTCACCACCTGATGTGTGAGTATAGTACTCTGTACATTCATGTAGGCAGCTAAAGAACAGGCTCCAACATGCAGTCGAGTTTGAAGGTTTGTAATCGTTATTGACACCAGCTGACAACACACCATCCCTTCTCTCTCGTTTAATGCCTGAGGCTATTGAAGGAAATTACCTGGCAACTATTCAACAGGGCAAGGTTAAATATAACCTTTGAATGCTACAACCAAATTCTGTGTCAGCCTGAAAAAATACTGTTAGTTACAAACCTAAACCTTCAACAGATGTTATTACTGCTGTCTGATAACTGGAATACAATTAGATTATATAACATCAAATTTGTAATATTAATCAAATAGAAAAATACTGTATGTGAATATAGCCTCTGTGCAGGAGGTTGATTACTCATGAATTATTTTTGCTTATGTACATATAGCACAGTCCATTAGCCGTTTGCTTTATTTATTTAATCTGACATGTACTCCTGTAGTCTGGACCCTGTGCCCAAACCCGGTATGCCTCTGCCACCTCATGCCACTGCCCACCCAAGGATGCCAGCAGACCACCTCACTGGGGTGAAGCACATGCCTGTGGTACCCAGAGGGTCACCAGTGTACCCCCAGCCACAGCTGCCTGAATTGTGCTATGACACTCGCCCACCACCTTCTGCTTCTCAGTATGAGCCACCACAATATCCCACAGGTAAGGGCCAACTAAAATTAATAATCCATAGTGCACTTCTGTGTATGTGACTGATAAAATCTTTTTTTATTTGATACATTAAAACACTTTGTGAAAGAGATGTGATTTGTTTTACTTCTTAGGGTACCCCTACCAACAGCAAGCACAGTATGTTCCTCGGGATTACATTCGCAACCCTCCTGCTCCTAGTGAGTCAGGACCCACTTACCAGGACCACTATCCTGGCTATGGGCCTCCAGAGCGCCCCTACCAGGCTCCTCACTCTGGCCCAACCTTTTCCTACCCTCACCCTCCACACTTTGACCGAGGTCGCCATGGGGCATACGCTGGCCCACCACCTCCTCCGCAGCCTTACCCATCTCAGAGGGATGGTCTGGTCAGAATGAGTCCTGCGCCTCTGGATGTTCCCCCATCGTCAGCAGGACAGGCTAACTCACTCTACCACCAGGAGTCCAGTGCCCGGGACAGATACCCACAGGATGGCTACTATCCACCAAGTGCCCAGGCACCACCCATGAGGGCTTATGTTAGGGTTAGTATGTTAGTTAGTATGATATATAGTATGTTTGGATTGTTCCTCGTCTAGCCTTGTCTCTTTTGTTAGTACTAGTCATGTGAACACAACACAAGAATCACATTTGTGTGTCTTCATAGCCCAGCCTGGACTATCTACACCGACGTCGGCAGGAACTGTTATCCCAGCTGGAGGAAAGGAAAGTCATTTCCCCTCCACCATTTGCTGCCTCCCCGACTCTTTCTCATCCCTTCCCCAGTGACTATACTCCTGAGGTTAGTGCTGAGGGAATGTTTCTGAGACTGGTTCATTGGAATTAAACTGTAACATCTGAAAAATCTAATTTCAGGTATCAGAAACTGTAAGTGATACAAGGAAGTTAAAAAAATATTGTTTGACAGGTAAGGGTGATAACAACTTATCTTTGTGTGTTCTGCAGTATGGTGAGGAGAACTTAAAAACCATGATGAAATGCAGAGAGTCTGGGCAATATACTGGGCAATACTCTCCTTGGTCATGTGAGACCATTGGCTCCTACATTGGCACAAAGGATGCCAAACCCAAAGATGTTATGGTTCCTGGTACTGTGGAGATGATGGTGAGTCAGCAGCCATATCAGCATTTTCCATGTTGATATTAGGGGTAGGAAATTATTGATTTTTAGATGCATTGTGATTTTGTCTTTTATGATTGAGCATTATGCACAATAACTGATTGAATGATTGAGACTATTTTAATCAGCAAAAGCAACTATGTTATTTGATTGAATTTCGTTTTATATTTACCCTCACCTGACAAGTGTGTGTTTTATTCATGTTTTTGTTTTTTTTTTTTTTTTTCCTGTTTCTCTACTGTGTCAAGTAAGAAAAGGACATGGTGCTCTTGTTTGCATCTTTCCATATCATAATCTCTCCCTTCTCTGCCATTCCCTCTCCATCTATGTGTCAGAATGTGGAGGCTAAAGGTCTGAGGGAGCCATCGCTGGAAGCTCCTCGGAGGGGTACAGAGGTCAAGGATGATGACCCCATTATCCCATTTGGCCCCCAGCCCACTGTATCACGCTTTGGTGCCATCTCTCGCACCTCAAAGACAGGCTACCAGACCACTGGCCCCGTACAGGCTATGGCATCCACTCCCCAGAACCCAAACTCTAAACCTATGGTCATGCCAGGTACAGAAACATGTGCATAACAACCTATTAATATCAGATAAAGGCTGTTATCTGTGTGTGTGTGCATCAACAGGAAATTACTATCTCTCTATTATCTCTGGAATTCATTTGGCTGAGGACATTTTAATTTAAGTACAAAACATTTAAATAAAAATGATGAGATGAAACAAAACAATTGCTTAAGTTGAATTGGATTTGCAAAAGTATACATTTGTACCCTGTGAATTTTGTATAGACAGTTTATTGTTATTCATATTATTTTCTACTAATTTTGTCCAAACTCACTTCTTCCTCAAACATTAACACATGATAATTTCAGATAATTGTGGTGTTTCATGGTTCCAGTTTGCTAATAGAACATTTCTGATGAGCATTTTGCCCCTTCACCTACAGTAGAATACACATATGGAAGCCACCATGGAGGATGGGGTGGAACTTCTTACCCCTCCCACCAAACTGCCTCCTCCTCTCAGGGACATTTTAGTGAGCGGTGAGGCCTTTGTTCTGTTTTTACTGTCATCTTTTGAAGGAAAATATGTTAGTGTTTAGATTATTGTAAAGCAGTTATGTTAATGTTTTGCTCTGTTTCATTTTTACAGCCTAACTATGGCAACCTCGGATAGAGAACAGTTAAAGATTGAGCTGCAGCAGGTCAACCAGCAGATAACTCAACAGACCCAGATGCACATGGAGGTGTGTATGCTCTCTAACAAGAGACCCTACAAAGATCTGGAAAGTATTGCAATTAATTGTACAATTGTGCAAGTCTAAAAGATTTTTTTTTTTTTTTTTTTACTTATTAAGGTGTATTTATTTTGTGCATTTGTAGAACAGCTATCAACAGTTACCAGTCACCATGGCTAAACACTACTGAAATATACTCTCAAAAAAAAAAACAAACAGGTTTTATATGTGTTAAACTGTGTGTTTTTAATGATTACTGTCAGAAATGACTAAATAGAACACTTACTGTTTCACTGTTACAGGCTGCAAGTAACTCTTTACTGCTGCAGAGAGAGCCCAGTGCACTGGCAGGTCAGCCTGTGCAGCCCAGCCAGAGCCAGGCAGCAGTGGTCCAGCAGCAGCAACAGCCCAAGTGGCCAGCGGGGGGAGCAACCGTCTCCAGCGAACAACTTAGCCTGGAGCTTGACCAGGTGGAGAGAGAGATTGGCAAGAGAACCCGTGAGATGGCTATGGTAAGGCGGGTAGACTGTGAAGCAACAAATTAGTATGAAAAATAACAGTAAAAACTATGGTTGCTGATAGAAGCGGGGCTAATTAATGATGAAAAAGTCCTGTGAATGTCCCAATGGGGGAGTTACAAAATGGACCGTCAGTCCTGTATTGTAACACTGTCTGTGGACAGGATATGAACTTGCACATTCTTTTAACAATTGCTGGAGCCTGTCCTTGTTGAGTCTGAATTATATACTAAACTATATATACTCTTATCACAGTGGTAAGTGCATACAGCAAAAACAGCAGCTACTAACCTTGTTTTGTTCACTTCCAATCCAGGAAAACCAAGTAGTGCACGATGTTCAGCAGTACAAGATGAAACCTGCAGAGAATGGACAACCAGAGTACAAGCCTCAGTTGGACGAAATGTCCCTGGCTCTTGGGTGAGTATACACAGACTCGAACATAAATATGTAGTCTCTGAATATGCATGTGTTACATAATTAGCTTGACCTCTTCGAAGTTCTCACTAGGATCATTTGTCCCCCTTTTAGCGAGGTGTCGAACGGCTCCAGCAGTCTGCAGGAAAGTGCAGTGGGCGGGTCCATGCTGTCACTGGCCAGTAAGACATCTGCGTTGAGCCTGTGTTCTGATCCAGGTGCCACTGGTTCAGAAATGCAGAAGAATGGTGTCACCCATTCCTGTTCTTAGGCAGTACACACTTCAACATACACACATACACATACTCAAGATGCTCTATTGAAAAGCATGCACAGGCACACATACACCCGTTCTATTTAGAAGATGAGCAGTATCTGCCGTGATATGAATACTCTTTCTTTTTGTTCTGTGAATGAGCTTTTTTTAATGACTTTCCTTGCCTGGAAACCAGGGCATATAACATTTCTCTTGTGCGTGTGTGCGTGTGCGTGCATGTGTGTGTGTGTGTGTGTGTGTGCGTGTGTGTGCGTGCGTGTGCGTGTGTGTGTTTTTTCCTAACAAGGCTCACAATAGATATATCAGGAATACAAATGGTGGTGATGTTGACAGTGTTATTGTAACTTCATTCAAAAGGGATAAGGCCTACTTCAACCTTAATAAAAACAAAACAATAGTCAGGTATTTGATTGATCCTCCCCTTCTAGTTTATCATAAATAGAAATTAACGGTTCGATGAAGAGGAGCAGATTAACAAGCCCTGCTGTATCACATGCACTCATAGTCTCGTCACAATCCAGTCTGTGGTGGTGGTGTAGGAAACAGATGTGCTGTGCTTGGTATTCACCCCCAAAATCGTAAAAAAAAAAGAAAGAAAAAAAAGTGGTTGCCCAGATCTAGATGCTGTGAGGAGGGAAAAGAATTAAGATATTCCACCAGTACATAGCTGGGTATGCAAGGTGTTTCAGACATCACTTTTGCACCACATGCACTTCCTCACCTGCCATGAGAAGTATGATTATTAGTGCATTTCATGAACACATCTGTTTCATATTTGAAAGCAGTATGTTCTGTATTTAACTGAAGCATTCTGTTTTAAAGATTGCAAAGAGTCTCTTTATGTTTTTCGTTTTTTTTTTTTTTGATAATATGTTCTATAAGGGAATGTGCTTCTCTTGGTTGTGGTGTGGCCTGATGTGATTTGGTTGCAGTGCTTTTCCTCTGTGCTCTGAAAGGTTGCATTCAGGCCTATGTTGTGAAGTTTTTCACAGCTGGCTCAAAAAATTTTTTTTTTTTTTGGTAGTAAATGCACATCTTTCTGCTTCAGGAGTCAGGTGAATGAGCGTAAGATTGACTTTATAACGTCAGGCTAAATACATAAGGTTTTCCCTCCTCAGAGCTTCTCATCTGGTCACACAAAAGGCCTCCCCATTGGGATTATCTCATCATTTGTTCTCCTAACTTCTATGAAGTTGCCTTCCCTTGTCTGTTTAATTTTGTTTTGTTTCCATGCTTTACATTGTTACGATTTTGGAGGGTTAGTATACCTAGTGAAGGCACCTCGAGCTTAATTACATGCATGTCCTTCTTTGTCATGAAATGGCTGCAATTGGAGGAAAACTTCAATTAACAACTGTACTCTTAGAAAGGTGACTGTTGTGTTTTTAGCGGAGTAGTACATTTGAAACTGTTTACAGCTGTGGATAATAATGTAGGTTAAAGACGGGTAAACAATACAAATAATAAAAAGCTGTCTTTATGATTTAATAAAGTCATCTGCAGTGTCTTGCATCAAGCATATTTAAGCATTTTTATTGGTGAACAGTATAATCTTACATTCTTCATAACAATGATTTATGAACTATCATCATCACCACCATCACCTCTATTGTTGCTCTGTCTCCGCCATGTGAATTGTTTACTGCTGATGCTCATCATGGAGGTCTTTGCCTTCTGTAAACAATTAGCATGAATGGCTACAGTTTTACAGCTCTACTGAGAGCAAGTGAGTCCTTGTGCTTGAACGGTTGAAGGATAGAGGAGAAGCTCTGGGTCAAGTCGTTTTAGTTTGTGGAAACTCCTTTTTAGTCAGAAGAGGGGTACTAATAAACTGACAGTTTGGCAAATCCCTGATAACTGATGAGTCAAATAAGCAAACACAAACGTTTCCACCCCCAAAAAAAACAAAACAAAACAAAAAAAAAAAACACACTTCAAGCCTCTGGCTGCTCCTCGCTACATTTATTGTTTAGGTACACCGCTCACTTATACATATGAGTATGTATACATACATTAATATACTAAAGCACTATTAATGTGCCACCTCTTATTCTACTTGCTCAGCATTTATATTAAATGATCTCTACTTAGAATCAGCAATTCTTCTTTTTTTTTTGTTTGATTTGATTTCTGTCCACTGCTTGCCAACACAGACTTTATCCTTTCCCAGACGAAGGACATCTGTGCGCATTGTGTGTTCACTTTTATTTTTTGTGTTCAAACAAAGATGATGTTTGTAGACTATGCTTCCGAAGAAGACAAAAAAACTTTGGAAAATTTACGGAGACATTTTGTGTGTGCTAGATTGTATTGTAGAAAATGTGCCCTAAGTTGTTTTTTTTTTCGTTTTTTTTCCTGAAAGTGTGCTATACTGGGTGATAGTGTTGAGGTATTAGAACAGTGTTTGGGTTTGTTTCCCAAAGTTGGCCTTAGAATCCCCTTGCAATGCTTGTTTACCATAGGAGCATGAGATGATCTGAAAGATACTGAACACTGAATTGGCATGGTTTAGTCATATAGACCCCCCTACCCTTTTGAAAATGTCATATCCACAATGCAGATCTCAAGATTTGAAGCAAAAATGTGGATTTTGTTTTTTTTAATGAAGTTGTGTACCTGGGTTTGTTTTCTTTTTTTTTGTTTGTTTTTTTCTTACAGTCTGTCGTCTGATTTGTAGTCAGCAGCTACAAGAGTATCCCTGTGACATTCACACAGTAGTTTTGTTCTTTGACAATTACTCACACCAAATTAGCCTACCAGCTTATTTCTGCTGTGATAAAGTTCAGGAAACTCAGTAAAAAAAGAGGGACTTTAGTTTAGCTGTGAATTTGCGACATTTATTGCTGTTTATCATTCTCTCAAGTGCAAGTCAACCAAAACTATCACAATGCATCTTTTTTTACCTGATAGGTCCCTGCAGGTGAGAATGAGCCTAAAACACCTTAGCCTAGCGGAATCCATTGAGGCATGAGGTGGTTTACTATATAGTACATAGAAAAAAAAAAAAGTTCATTTCAATCTCCTGTGTGTTTTTGTTTCTGAGTGGAACTGCTGCCTCTATCCCTCATTTATATAACCAGTTAACCCCTCCACTTCCACCCTTGACCACTGAACTCTATTAATGCAGTTTGAGGCTCACGTTTTATTCCCTGACTTTCTGGGGAAATTCGCAAATGGCTTTTTTATATGATTACTCCCTTGTAAAATATCTCTTAAATTAAGGTACAGGTTTGATTTCAGCAAGAAAAAAGAAGTTTTTATATGTATATTATACTCCATTAAGGAATGTCTAGAATTATCTTCCTCCAATGTGGATGTAGCCATTATTACGCCATTTTATGACTTTGTAAGAGAATTCACTGTGTGAAAATTGGTTTGCATTTTTGTATAATACAATCTGCTTTTTTTGTTTGATACAGAGAGAGGGAGGTCAAACTGGAAGTTTGAAGAGAAAAAAAAATGAACCTGTGAAATTGAGAAAACAAAATGTAACTTATGTGCAACAGTGATTCTAAGCTGAGGGATAAAGATTAAATGATATTGCTAACTCTGAATATTTGTTATTGTTTTTTTCTTGTAAGTTTAATTAAGAAGTTAAAGAGCAACCTTTCTCATCTTTTCTGTGTTTTTCACTGATGAACCTCTTGCCTTTCAGTACCAGGACAGGCAAACCTTGAACTTCCCCACATATTACTCCACATTTGCTGGGTGTCATGTAACATGTCTTCCATTGTGCAGTTTTCCTAAAGCGGCCATGTCCATCTCCTCCAGTTGGAATCCAAACACCTGTGTGTGTGTGTGTGTGTGTGAGAGACATAGTAGAGTTAGGGAATGCCCTGATAATAAATTTATATAGGCTATTAAAATTTCAATAACCTGTAGAAGATTGTATATATAACAATACATATATCTTTGTCTTCTATATATAGTTTATTACATGTTTTCATGCAACAACACTGAAGAAATGACACTTTGCTACAATGTAAAGTAGTGAATGTACAGCTTGAATAACAGTGTAAATTTGTTGTCCCCTCAATAACTCCACACACAGCCATTAATGTCTAAATCGCTGGCAAGAAAAGTGAGTACACCCCTACGTGAAAATGTCCAAATTGGGCCCAAAGTGTCAACATTTTGTGTGAGCACCATTATTTTCCAGCACTGCCATAACCCTCTTGGGAATAGAGTTCACCAGAGCTTCACAGGTTGCCACTGGAATCCTCTTCCACTCCTCCATGATGACATCACAGAGCTGGTGGATGTTAGAGACCTTGCACTCCTCCACCTTCCGTCTGAGGATGCCCCACAGATGCTCAATAGGGTTTAGGTCTGGAGACATGCTTGGCCAGTCCATCACCTTTACCCTCAGCTTCTTTAGCAAGGCAGTGGTCATGTTGGAGGTGTGTTTGGGGTCGTTATCATGCTGGAATACTGCCCTGTGGCCCAGTCTCCAAAGGGAGGGGATCATGCTCTGCTTCAGTATGTCACAGTACATGTTGGCATTCATGGTTCCCTCAATGAACTGTAGCTCCCCAGTGCCGGCAGCACTCATGCAGCCCCAGACCATGACACTCCCACCACCATGCTTGACTGTAGGCAAGACACACTTTTCTTTGTACTCCTCACCTGGTTGCCGCCCCACATGCTTGACACCTGTGGATATTTTACACAGCATGAGTTATAAAGTGAAGTTGAGGTGTTCTTCTGTTTGGTTTCATAGTAGAATAGTAACAGGTGGTCAAAGGGTCACTTAAATGCTGAAAAATGCAGGGTATGGGGGTTTTAGTGTTTTAGATGCCTGTAAATAACTGCCAACTGTTTTAGTGCAGTTTGATGCCTGAAGATAGAGGACACCTGAAAAAACATGTGGGGTCTTTTCAAGATGAGTCCACCCCTGTCTTCAGCTATATAGTCCTGAAAGTTAGGGAAGAAGACAGAATGCTGCAGATGCCTTTCTCCATGTCGCAGAATTAAACTGAGATGATTCATCACTTGTATTTGTTCTTGAGAATTAGCAACTCTCACAACCTAGAAAAAAATTCCATGACACACCATCTGAACCAAATAAGTTTATCTTGGTCTCATCAGACCACAGGACATGGTTCCAGTAATCTATGTCCTTAGTCTGCTTGTTTTCAACAAACTTTAGAAGAGGCTTCCTTCTGGGACCACAGCCATGCAGACCAATTTGATGCAGTGTACGGCACATGGTCTCACCACTGACAGGCTGACCCCCCACCCCTTGAACCTCTGCAGCAATGCTGGCAGCATTCATACGTCTATTTCCCAAAGACAGCCTCGGGATATGATGCTGAGCACGTGCACTCAACTTCTTGGGTCGACCATGGCGAGGCCTGTTCTGAGTGGAACCTGTCCTGTTAAACCGCTGTATGGTCACCTGCTCCCCATTCACACCTGAGACCTTGTAACACTAACAAGTCACATGACACCAGGGAGGGAAAATGGCTAATTGGGCCTAATTTGGACAAGTGTGTACTCACATTTGTTGCCACTTAGACATCAATGGCTGTGTGTTGAGTTATTTTGAGGGGACAACAAATTTACACTGTTATACAAGCTGTACACTCACTACTTTACATTGTAGCAAAGTGTCATTTCTTCTGTGCTGTCGCATGAAGAGATATAATACATTATTTACAAACATGTGAGGGGTGAACTCACTTCTGTGAGATACTGTATATTATGAATTAACCTGCAGTTAAAATGAGTTTTATCACAACCAAAACAAGATCATACACAGAACAATTTCAATGTTTTAGAATAAAACAACTATTCATTTAGTCCATTACACCTCAGTCGTGGCAGGTGTGCCACAGGTTCAGAGATCACATATTCAGTCAGCTCAAGTTTAAACCCTTCCTAAATCTCGTTTTCCATTTTTAGTCTGCTTTTGGTTTCCTTTCAAGAATGATCTTGAATTGGTCATCTTGATTAGAATTTTCCATTGTCATTACAAGAATCTATTCATGGGAATGTAACCCTTTTACCTTTAAATGTATTCTGAAAACACAACACACTAATTCTTTTTTTTTCCCCATTTACAACACGTAAATGATTTTTTTTAGGATTTTTTTTCAAGGTTAAAAAGAAAAGGTGCAATGACCTTTTGACTTACTTTTCCTGTATCCTGTTCTTTTTGATGGACGTTCTTTTTGGTATTGTGATAACTCCATTCTGAGAAAAAAAAAATAATAATAATACAATTGTGGTAGAAAGGTACTCACAAAGGCATATGTCTCAGACCAATTACACTTAGGGTAAGAAGTATGTAAACAACCTGAATACTCCAGCAGATGCAGATCTGAGCAGGTGTGCGTCTGTGCTTTTCTGCTATCTGACACACTGTGGGGGCCACGCTGAGGGCTTGACCCTTGGCCAGTGGGCCGTACCCTTCGAACACAATCCCCTTCTCATGACAATACTCTCAGGCGATTTAGGCTGCTGAAAAGGATGGTACTCCACCTGATGGGTCAATTCAAGTTACAGAGCCATTACGGAGGTTATACAGGCACTTTATTTTTTTTTTAGTCATTATGTCATTTTAATGAGAAAGTTCTTGTTTTAATGAGATAGCTTTCTTATTTTAAGGAGAAAGGTTTTGAGGGAAAGCTTTATTATAACAAGTATAAGATATTGGACTTTTTGGACTTACTGTACATATATGCTTTTGTTTTGAAAAACTTAGCACATCTGACTGTGCCAAGTGCCTGCACTGCAGGAAAGATGACAGAATAAAAGAGCACAGAGATTCCCCATGAGCTCTTCCATAAGGAATAATGCCACATCTAGAATTTCACAGTCACGTTTTCAGTTTAAAAAAAAAAAAAAAAAAACAAGAAACAACCTACTTGATTAATATGTGGCACCACACGACAGTCTTCCTGTAGCTGCTCCCGGTGGTGGACCAGAAAGTTGCTCATTCCAATAGCCTGACACACCCCTATAGTTCATAACATTAAGACTTCCTGTAGGCCCTTTTTATATATTTTCCTATGGTTCTGTTATGTACTTCCTTGCTCTGTACCTTCTTTATAAAGTTCTTCCAAAGCTCTCCAGGTCTCAGCTCTCAGCTCTCTCTTGGAGCATCCAGGTTGCAAAGACTCCGGCCAGTGCATCAGGTATAGATCTGAAAACAGGCAGTTGTGGTTTAGTAAGAGATAGAAGAAATGATGACTAATCATAATAAAGGTGTTGGATTGATTGTTGTGTTATGCTTCTGTTTCACAAATCTTTATCAGAGACAGAACATACCAAAATATTCCACTCCCAACAGGGAGCAGGACTCCAGACAGGTCTTCTTTGCAGCTCTGTAGCCATAGTCCCCTGGCCAGAGTTTAATGGTGAGCCAAAGGTCACTTCATGGTCTGCCACTTTCTCTGACAGCTTTACCCAGTTTCTCCTCACAGCCACAGTACTTTGCTGTGTCAATATATCAATGGCATCATGACAGTATCCCCCGTGATTTGAGGTGCCTGCCTTAGACAAAAACAAAACAACAACAAAAAAAAAAAAAACAAAGTACAAAGCAAAATCAGTCCAGTTCAGTGTAAATGACTTACAGTACCCTTGTAAGTCACGTGACTTTTTTTCCCCTTCAAACATGTAGGCTACACATGTCATTTTATTAACCTGAAGCATCATTACCTACATGGCATCAATCTGACACACACCTGTCTACAAATGAAAGTGCAGGCACAATAAACACATATATTATTATTTTAAAACAACTTGTGTATGTGAATCATTTTCCTACATGTGCAATGTACCAAATGAAAACATACCTAATCCAAATATAGGAATGTGCATGTCACTGGAGAATGGGGCTGCAGGACAGGACAGGACAGGACAGGACAGGACAGCGCTGGTGCTAGAGACATGTTCCTCCTTTCAGACAGAGGTCAACAACCTGAAATACAAATAATTATTCTCTGAGTTATCCATTTCTTATAACTTATTTACTGGGCACTATGGACGATTGCGCAGCACTACGCAACTACTCAAAAACTTGCTTAAATCTTAAGTAGCCTACATAGAAAAACCTGCAGCAATGCACCACGAGCGACACTCACCTGAGACTGGCAGTGAGGCTCCGTGTGTCTTTGTGAGCTACACAACTTTTCACTTTCAGAAGCTGTTTGTTTTCTAGCAGCTCTGGGGAAGGCGAAGATGCACACTCCACACCCAGGAAAAGAAAAAGCGGAGCTCGCATCCCCTTTTATTCTCCGGTGCAGCTAATCTGAATTCGTGAGAGCTCTTCGCTTTTTCAGGATCTTCGGTTGGAGTTGTCCAACATGGCGACCGTGTGACGTGAACTATCGTGGCAACAAAATGAGGTGAGTTTGATTTAAAGAAGTAATACTGCCCCAGAACTTCTTCGTGCCAAACACAAAATAATGTGTTCTAATAAAACGGTAAAGTAACGCACGCTGAGATTTTCTTGCAGAATAAACTCAGGACGAGCAGTGGTGTAACCCGGGACCTGCAGTCCTTAAACTCGAGCCGGTCTAATCTGTGAACCTCTTCTGATACAGGGTCCCACGTTGCTGCATGGGGCTCAGGCGAACTTATTTGGTTTGGCCAATCCTGTTTATCCTCCTGGTTGGTGCAGCCTTAACAGCTCTGCTGCCCCCTGCAGAGGACCAGAGAGGTGCTGGTGTCCTAGGGGTGCTGCGCAGGGTAACATCACAGCAGGAGACTCCTGCACAGGGCCACCGTGGTGACAGCGAGGAGGGGGAGCACAGGTTCACCATCATCATCCAGACTTACAACCGTACAGACATTCTGCTCAGACTGTTAAATCATTACCAGGCAGCGCCTCATCTTCAGCGGATCATCATAGTCTGGAACAATGTGGGGGAACAGATGCCCCTAAAGTTATGGAACTCCTTGGGTCCTCATCCAGTCCCTGTGGTCTTCAAGGAACAGACTAGCAATCAAATGCGCAACAGACTACAACCGTTCCCTGAGATTGACACTGATGGTCAGTATATGTCATCTTGCAAAAGTTGATTGAGGGTCATCAAACTTTTTTTTTAAGACCTAAATGTTTTATCTGTTTCAAATTGGGTTTTTTTTTTTTTTCGTTTGTTTTTTTTTCCATTGGAGTGATTTTTCTTTTTTTGTCTGATCTTTAGTTGTATTGATGCTGGATGATGACACCCTGGTCAGTGTACCAGACATCAGTTTTGCTTTCTCTGTCTGGAAGGTAATAATCTTTGGTCCATGTACCTAAATTATATTTTGGTTTAACTTGACTTTAAATCATGTATGAACATGCATCAACATTATGTTGAACTTTTTCTACCCAGCAATTTCCAGACCAGATTGTTGGGTTTGTGCCCCGAAAACACGTCTCAACGCCAAGAGGAGTCTACAGTTACGGCAGCTTTGAACTGCAAGATCCAGAAGCAGCAGGAGGTGATAAGTAAGCTGTGCTTTTCATTTTTTCATAATCTCGTAAAGCTGCTCCCATACTGCGTCATATGACGTTTTAAGTTGAAAGGGCATTTTTCCATACTTTTAACCTCAATCCACTTATGGCAGATACTCCATGGTGTTAATCGGCGCTGCCTTCTTCCACCGCCGCTACCTGCAGCTTTTCCAGGGTCAACCTCAAGCAGTACATCAGCTGGTGGATGAAACACAGAATTGCGATGATATTGCCATGAACTTTGCTGTAGCGCTGTACTTAAGGAAACACTTTAATTCTGTAGGAAGCATTTACAAACCCTCTGGGGTCTTTGTCAAACCTGTGGACCTCCGCAACCTGGAAAAGGATGCCAGCAGTGGGTACCAGGGTATGTGGCATCGTCCTGAACACCTTCTTCAAAGGTCCTATTGTCTGAACAGGCTGACACAGATCTATGGCTTCATGCCACTCTCCTTCTCAAACCTGATGATCTCCCAGTTTGGCTTTCCCAGTTATGCCAACCACAATAGTAGAGCTTAAGTAAGTGGCACAGTGGTGACTGATCTGGACTGAATTAGGACAGAATCAGGTAAGACTATGGTAACTGTGTGTTTGGTTAATATCACATCACTTGTCTGAGCTGAAGATCAGGTCCATCACCTGGTATACTTGTCATATTCTGTTTATTTGAGGTTTTTTATTTGTTTGTGGTTGTTTTTGTTTTTTTCAAGCATTTAATGTTTTCTATATTTCATGGTACCATGGCATCAGCAGGACAGTGATGGACTTTCTTTGTGAACAAGGATTGTTAGAGATTGTGCCTACACAAGGACCAGTCTGAATGAACATCTGCATTTAAGAAACTAAACTCTACTGCTGCCTAAATTACCTTTCTTTAAACATGTATAACTCTCAGTGGATATGTAGTGCAGTTACTTTATATTTAGCTGGTGTTTGTCTTAGATCTGTTTTGGCAAACTGCCTTGTTTGCAGCTGTGATTTCTAGAAGTGATGCTCGTGGTTTTACATTTATTGTTTACAGAATCTGTCATTTTTTTGTTAAGCTTTAGTACAGTTCCTTAAACTTTAAAATATGCATTAGAAGATATATAGCAGGTCTCTAGAGATTTTTTGATCAACTAAATCTAAATAAATTATTTCTACTTAAAGTATTTTGTAAGTTGAAATCTAATGTATTGCTACACTATTATGCATGCACGGACAGTCATGTCTAATTTTAAGACTATATCACATGATTCAGTTAAAGCCAACACTTTCTCTCTGAACAGAATTTGCGAGTGAATTCATATTTATGGTGTTAGTGAATGAGATTTACTCTACATCTGAATTCAAGTGAGGGAATCCAGGAGCTTTAAAATTTGGATTGTTCACTCTTTCATTATATAAAACTAAAGACATAACTGTAATTGGTCAAACTTCAAGCTTTATTAGCAACATCAGAGCAGCCCACATGATTGTGTATTACACTATTACACTTATTTTACCACCTGTGGGGTTTTTTTTTCTCCATCCAGACTATTACAGTATGTTTCAATAATCTGACCAGGATAAAAACTGACATGAAGCCTGAAGATTAAATATCTAGGGATTATTGAGAGGTAGGCAAGTGAGGATATTTCCATTTGTAGTTTGCAAGGGTTACTTTTTGAGCAGCAGATTTTATCAGTCTACACAATAAATATATTCATTGCAATTTTAGGTTTCTGCATATCAATAAACCATCTTATTACTCACGTTGAATAAAAACTATACTTATTATAAACAATATCAACCTTAATCTCAGTAGATAAAAGTGTCCTTGCATATTTTGAGGTAAGTTATTTCGAAAGAATCCGTGGAATCATGCAGAGTTTCACTGTCGTCTGGGTCCTCTGTCACCATCACCAGCACTACCACCCCGACTCACCCCAGATCCACCTCCAGGCCTGGATCCTCTGCCACCTGAAGAACGCATGTCATGCCACAGCTTCACAAGGGGCTCCCTCTTCCTCCATATCAGTTTGTAACCATATGCTGCATACCATCTGTAAGGCAAGAAGTATGGAGACCGTAAAAATGCGATGACAGCAGAGATACATGCTTTTACAAAACCACAAACATCCAATAACAAAGCATGGTATTGTGGGTGGCTCAGCAAAAGTCCAATTACTAGCTTTAATTCAAGTCCATTTTGAATTAAGACTAATGTGTAACACTACTCTCTCAATGTATTCCTTGTCATTTTACCATGATGTATTTTTAGTGAAATACCATTGTTTTGTTTTTTTTTTGTTGGTGTAGAAACACATGAACACTGAGATACTCACATTCCAAAGAGAGCTCCACCAAGGTGAGCTGCGTGGTCAAACAGCCGCCATCCCAACATAAGGCCCGCTGTATCAATGGCAATGAGTGCTTTCAGAGCCTGACAGACCAAAAACAGGAATATCACATTACATAAAATGTACTGAAGTGCATCAACAAGAAACTCTACCGTGAATTCAGGCATTCATACTTACACATTCACTCATTCATACACTGGACTCTGCCCATTTAATTCATGCACAGACTTACAACTCTATCCTGCAGCGAAAAAGACAACATGGACCTCATTAAAATGTATGAATCACAAAAGTGTTTTCAGATTATACTTTAAAAGGCAACAAGTACACATAAACATACAGTCCATACAACCTCTATTCACACACAGACTTAGGTACTGGGCTTCACTTACATTTCCTGCTGTGAAAGTGATCACAGGGAGGAAGATTATGCCTAGTTTAGCCTCTGGCACCTTTGTACAGACTGCAGCCAGGATCGCCATGACGGCACCTGACTATAGATCAAACAAAAGACAAGGTGAAAGAGAACTGCTGCTGATCTTTTGTGAAAAACAAACAAAAAAAACCTGTAAGTTTAGCAAAAATCTTACTGCTCCTAATGAGGGATAGAGACGTCCAGTGGCTGTTTTACACACGTAGCTGATCATAGTGGAAATCACACCTGACAATACACACAGTGAGAAAGAGATGGTTCAGTTTCTCACCCCTAAAAAAGTATGTCATTGTTTTCATTTGTCTCAATTTTGTCCCAACTTTCTCAGTCACACAATCAACTCTGTTGTCTACAACTGGTTCTAGTTGGATGGATTGTTTAAATGGCACCAGACCCCCAGCCCTTTTTTAATTCCTACTAACCAGCAGACAGGTAGACGGCAAGAAACTGCTCCTTCCCTAAGAGAGAGACAATTCCTGAGGAGAACGTCCACAGGACATACATGTTGGCCACCATATGGAGAACGGAGTAGTGGCTGAAGGAAGACAGGACCATGGGAAGACATTGTGTTTCTGGTGGGAGAGAGTAAAAGGAACAGAAACAGTGAACACAGGAACACCTGGAACATTCAAGTGGATCTAGCTGTAAATCTTTCACTTGCAAGAAAACAAATGTCTTTACTGCCCTTCTGTAAGCGCTTTCTAATATTTATTTAATTTAACAACAGGCATACTCACTAGAGGCTGGATTTGAAGCAAAGTACTTAATCATGTATTTCTGCATCGAGGGGATACGCCAGCAACACAGGACTACAGCATTTACTGCAATAATACCTGGAAAACATTCATAAGGAAATGCTCTGCCTGTGAAGAAATACTGGCTTGTACTGAATGCATGCTAATATATTGACATTAGCCATGTGAGAAAACATGAACAAACTGAGTTTGTCTGCAAAATCAGATACCGGTGACAGTCTTCTGTCCCTCTGTGAGGCTGCTCCATAAGTCATCCACCACAGACATCAGGAGGATGAGCTGTCTCTGGAAGTCCGACAGCTGTTTCCACCAGTCGTGCCAGTATGTCACACCCCGGGACCCCTGGCAACATGTTATTGATGAGCTGAACTGTAAGATACTAGTTTCACTGGTGATATAAGCAGTGGATGAGAAAGATGGAGCAGTTTTTATCCTGAAAACCTCACCTGGATGAACTTTTCTGACTCCTTCTCATCTTTTGGAGTTTGAACTCTTGACTTCAGGGTCTCATATTGCAGAATAGCCGCTGCACCAAAAGAGCAGCCTGTAAACTGACATCGCGTCAGGTCACATCCACTACTATTGTACCGTCCCTAACCTTGTTACGGACGGGATCTATTTTCTCACATTAGTTTACACATCAAAAGAAAAGAAATCACATCATTCTGTTAGAAAAATGAGAGGACCTACCCCTACTGTGAACATTAGTGGTTTGAAAAGTGTTGGCCTGGGAACTCTGGGAGGGGATGGGGGCCCAGAGGCTCCAGCTTTGGAGGGTGAAGCCTTGGTCTCTTGGCTGGCATTACCTTTTTTTGTATCTGGCTTTTTGGCTTCCCTGCGGAAACTACACCTCTGTTGGTTGAGTCTGTTGAGAAATGTACACACACAGAAGAATGTGTTAAGATGTAATTTACAAATCGACAGCTTGGTAAATATACAGTAAAAAAAAAAAAACAACAAACAGCTGTGAAATGAGGTTAAGTTACAGCCCTGTGAAAACTAAAGCTTGTAATGTTATTTTCTAGAGGTATATATTAAACTGAGTTGTACCTTGTTGTGCAGCTAAACATTATTTTCCATTTATCTGCCAACCATTTTTCTCTCTCACTCACACACACACACACACAAAGTGAAAGTCTTGTCTGACTACACAGCTTTGTGTGTGCTGACCTGGAGTTATGGGCTCTGATGAACTCTGTTTTGGACCATTTCATCACGCATCCCCTCCACGCCATGTTTGCGATCACTTCCTGACTGAAATCCGTCCCCTACTCTGACTGGAGGCACTGCTGCGTTCAATGACTCATCCACAGCTCCGATTTCTGACTGCCACTCAAGAGCTCTAGTATTTTTTGATATCTCCAAATACATATTGTCATCTATTTATTAGTCTTAGTATTTGAGCAAAACGCAAAAACACATACAACGTACCATAATTTATAAAGTCACTGTAAAACTAAAGACCGACAAAAGGCATGCAACTGCAGTAGTGTGTATAAATTAGATTTATTTATTGTCAAACATGAGTCTAAGCAGAGCATATATAGCCTACTATACATTCAAGCATATGTATGGGCCTACCATATATACTGATACAACCAGCTATTTAGTTTACCATTCTTTTTATTACCACATACCTTTTTTTGTAAATTTGCATATGCAGTTTTCATTTGTTTTATATTTATTTACTTTTTATTATGTATCTATGTTGTCCAAATTTTGTTCACTGCGCTCACTACCAAGGAGTCAAATTCTTAATATTCAAAAGTATACTTAAAAAAAATGATTGACTGATTCTGACAAAAGGTTAGAGTACCTGAATGCACCACAACGCTGTGCTTTAAATCTTATTTATTTTCCACAGGTAGTGCTTCACTTCCCTCTAGTGGCAAATTAATGTATAGGCTCGTCAGATAAAGGAGCCCTTAAAGTCACAGGCAGACGTGAGAAAAGTAAACACTGTTACTGAATGGAAGTACAGTTTTAATCTATTGTGCTCTTTTACACTAAAGTAATATTGTAATTTTTCATCACTACATTTATTTAACAGCCATGGACTGTTATAGATTAAGACTGTATCTATAAGTTATGTTACAAATAAACATTATTTTTTGATTTTTTTGCACAAAAAATATTTTGTTACAGTAGCCACATGTGATAGCTGACTTCTATTTAACAGCTTGAGTTACAGGCTCCTGCTATAGTTCATGCTGGTTCGCTGTCATGTCATTGCTTAACGAGACACCTGAAGAAGTCATCATTAATGTTACTAATAACACCTTTGCTTTTCCTAAAAAAAACAAAAAACAAAACAGAATTGGTATATTTATAATATACAATTAATGATTTCTGCTGTTCTTCTTTTTAGACTGGTAGGTAAACAAGTTTTTAAGAAAACAAGCAAAAAAGTTGTGAAAGCCTCAGACAGCAGCTGAGCAGTATTGATGGCACTAGGTGTTGATATTGGCATCTGGACAAGTTCCACAAACTTCTCATAAAAGCTTGCCAGTGACTCCAGAAATCGGTGAAGAAGGTAGAATTTACAGCGAGAAGGCTGCACTGCAGTGTCTGCAGAGTAACTAGGGCTCCACTCCAGTGCAATATCTGCAGTTGACTTGCTGGGTTACTTTAGCTGTGGATGCAGAGAAATGCTGTAATTGAGCTGAACAAGTAAAAGATGTTTAGAGGAAGCTACACAGGTAATTAATCTTAACTGAAGCAGACAATGCATCCAGTTGGAACATTATAACACAACAACACTTGTGTGAGGAAATTATATGGTCATACAGAAAAATGTGGAGGTTGGGGTTTCAGGGCAAAGAGACAGCATACACAGAAAGGGCAGCAATATGCCTTTGTCACTGTATAGACCCAAGGACACACTGCCAAGTTAGATGATATGCTGTGGGTGCAGGTCTGGGGCAGAGGAGGAAGAGGAGGAGGAGGGATGAAGAGAGCAAGGGTGACAGTGATAGGAGTGACCACAGGACAGGTCGAGGTGAGGAGGCCAAAGGGAAGAACAGGAAGAAACAAAAAGAGGGTGATGATCATAAATATCTGCATATCCACAGCTGCTAACTTAGGTAAAACCTGTATGTGCTTTGGATTTTAGTTAATAGATGTTCTGTGCTGCAGGTCTGCTTTGCAACAACACAATGCTCATACATGTTCTTCTCTCAAAAAGAGGGATTTAAATTCCTTTCTGATCAATGCGGTGCTTTTTTTCCCAGCAGAGGTGTCTTCTTTCAGGTCCTCTCATCGATTTCCTGTGAACTGACGCCAGCCAGGATTCGCCTGTGTCGACAATAGGGCATGCAGGGCCTTGGTCATGTGACAGGAAGTGTGATGTCTGAAATAAAAACAGTTTGTCATTTATGTAGGACAACTATTCTTCTTAGTATAACTATGTACATGTAAAAGATATAAAGTGTTTCTATGATCAAATGTAGCATTTATGCTGTGAGTCCATAGGCGCATGCATGATGTAGAACGTCATTTGGCCTTGAGGCTTCTATTTCAGCCCAAAGGCTAGAAACATCTTATACCAGCAGCACATTCTTTTTATACCATCAGTGGAAACTCTAGCTGTTACCATAGAGTCCCATCAGAGCGCTGACTGAGAGCTTTCCAAGACGCTGATCAATGGTACAGTTAGACAATACCATACTGTCACTTGTTTTCCCTGTACAGATTTTGAGACTTGGTGGTCAGTGTATGATTGCGGTATTTGGCAATATGTAGCCAATGTACACAATCAAGGTGTGTGAAATGGTCAGTGTGTGGGATTTGCCCAGAATTATGTTTATTTCATCTAAAATTTCACAGAGGACCATGTTAACCATGACAGCATCAACCTCTCACTGCACTTAAGTGTATTACAAAATTAAAAAAAAAAAAAAAATCATTACAAAACAAGAGGGATGCTTGTAAATGTGAGAGCAGAACACACGCCGTACCACTCTGTACGTATCTCCAGTGGCAGTTCAGACTGACATGATTTAACTTAGTAAAAGTGGCAAGTCCCTCAAGAGCTTTCAGCATCTCAGCCAACTCGTTCTGAATGCACATTCTTAGATTGTACACAGTGTCTATCATAATTATACTGCAATATAATCAAATAGCAAGCAAAATAAAAAGTCAGATACTCCAGGCATGACTATCGAGCTGTGATTAATTCATTCATTGATGTCTCCCAGCAAAATATTATCTTTCTTTGCCATCGGTAAGACACCATGTGGTCAGCAGGCGTGTCAGGACAGAACACATCACTGTAAACTGGAAGTCAAGCTTTTATGGTTTATTTAGCATAGAATGTTTAAAAAAGAAGGAATATCTACATATAGGCCTAATCCAAAGAAATAATAGATCCAAACATGTACAGGGATCCAGTGAATTTAAGATAAATAGGATTACACAGTAGCCTATTGCAAGTCTGCTCTCAGTGCGTGCTAAAGTACTGTAATTTGCATGAAATGGTTCTAGAAAGACCCTAAAATGATATTTTCTGATGCGTTTAAATGTGCTACGTTTGTCTCAGAGGTATTCAAGAGAAGGCAAGATTATGCATTTAGTACATTAGTCTTGTATTTCTTTGTACAGTACATGTTATATCATGCAAGGTCTAAATTTCTTTATAAATCTGCTGTTTGATATAAGTCTCTGTGGTCTGGACTTGCATGATACCTCAATAATAACTTCATTCATTAATTCATATGCAGAATACATACTGTGTTTTGTTGAACAGAAACAGATGTAAAGCCACAGAATTGCAACAGCAGCTATAGGTTTTATTAATTTGAATAGAATTGATCAGGGCTTAGCTACACAAAATAGAGCAATTTTGTCAGCACTACCGTCAGTGGCCTATAAATTGTAAGTATGAGGTCTCATCACTGCAAGATATTGTTTTGCTCTACTGTTTCAGCACAACAGTGAAAGAACAGCGCCTGACAAAAAAAACTGCTGTACTTCTGCATGAAGACACAATGCACACACCGCATCCTTGCAAAACACACACACACACACACACACACACACACACACACACACACAGTCCCACCCCTCCCTCATCTTTTACCTGAGCACTGAGTCCACCTTCCTCAGAAACTCTTGCAAACAGCAAGGGGGTATAAACCCGAGCACACGACAGAGCGCTGCAGACGGCGTCTCTCCCCACGCTCTTCAGGGACGTCTCAGAAACAGCTCATTACGCATTTTATTTATTTATAAGCAACTTGCGTCCTTGCTGCCCCAACTGAAGAAGCGAACGCGCACCAGCACCTAGCGCATTCCCCCCCCAGCATACGTCGGCAGTATCTCCAACTTCTGCACCGCAAGGGGACATGGGTGATAAACACGCCGGTAAGAAACGTCCACTTGCATGTATATAAATAAGTTATGAGCACATTTTGTTAGGGTTTTTAGTATTTGCTGGACTTTGCATTGATGAGTTATGTGGATTCTTTGAGCGCACGCTGCGGAACATAAAAAAACGCCTTCTAACTTTGTTATTATAGTGATATTGTGCAGCAGAACACGAGTGGACTTTTTATAGGCTGAACTAGAACCTGAGCCAGAGGTTGCTGGTGACACTGTGCTTCGATAACCAACCACAGATCAGCACACGCTTCAGTGCTGCAGCGCGATGCTGCTGCTGCTGTATGCCGCTCCCTGCCATAAGCGCTTTACCTATATAATAAAGATCATACACAGTGTATTGTAGTGGTCCACAATGTATTTAAACGCATCTAAATTACATATGAAATACAACTTGTGTAGCCTCAGTATCAGGCCTGCATTCCACTTTCATCCTTAGTGTTGCGCATGGTAAACGGCTTCAGTCTCCCTGTATCGGTGCTGTCAGCTGATTTAGACAAAAAACTGCTGGCTCTCCACTTTTTTAGGTTAGATGAATGTGCTGCTGTTGCCCGTGCGTGCCCTTAACGCTCAGCATGAGTGTTGTTGACAAAGCTTTTCAACGTTGTCAAGTAATGGGGCTGTGGTGTGGGTGTTCCTTAGAGCCAGACTCTGCTGCATGACAAACTAGACGCTGCCTTAAGGCCAGTTTAAGGATGCATGGGGTTAAAGCACAAAAGAAGCACATTCCCAGTTTAAAATATTTTTGGGCAAGGGACAAAGTGCCCTTGTTAATGTAGGGTAACCTTCGCTCTCATTGTCAGCCTGTCCTGGGTCACCCAGACTTTATAATAAAAATACAAAAGTCATGTGCTGTAGAGTACATGTCAAAGTACCTGGGGCTCCTGTACATTGTACATTTCACCTCTCTAAATTTGACTTATTCTCTTCTTAAACTCACTTTGGTTTGGAGTTTATGGACTAAATAAAATGTGTATGTATAATGACCTATGCTTTACTGCATACTGTAACATCTGTCCTCTACTGCTGTTTATACAGCACAGTGACTGCATTCTTGATTCATATCGTTAGACTTTAACATCGGGACAATAACGATACAAATCCATTAGATCCATTAAACTAGTAATGGTCATGTGGCTTAAAACCTTTAAACCAGTTTGATATTGCATTTACATTGAGACTTTACATTGTTTCCACACTCTTTCCAATCTCTCTTTGACTGACTCACTTTTTGTGTCTCTCTGGCTATTATAGAGTTAAACCAAGGCTTATTCACATCATGTTTATTTCCCATTTTATTCATTCAGCTTTCAGCGCTCTCTTGGAATAGCTGTTAGTTTGTGGTAGTCTGTCTTACATCTCGTCTGCTGTAGAACTTGAATCTCATACTTATTACTGTTCATGGGTGACCAAACTAGTTCTTCTTTGGGGATTAATAACATTTTCTATCCATCCATCCATTATCTTTACTGCTTATCCCATCAAGGGTTAAAGGGAAGGGAGGCTGGAGCCATTCCCAGCTGATTTGGACAAGAGGCAGGGTACACACTGGATGGATTGTCAGCCTGTCACAAGACTAAAATGTTTGAATCTAATCTATACGCAGGATTACAAATTAGGAAAGTGGGAAAACTCCACAACAACCTCAAAAGCCCTGAGTATATTGAGTGCCCATTAGTTTGTGATAAATTGATTAATCTACTTGTGTTTGGGAATAGGGGAGTATGCACCACTAAAGCACAATATCAGCTCACATAACAAGGGCCTTGTCAGTCCTGCTGCAGATCAGCATCATCTTAAGGTAATACTGATACTGTGGTGCATGGTTACATGGTGCATATCTCTCTACATTAATGAGTCCATAATTAAAATTGATATAATCAAAACTGGGATTATGCAATATTCCACCACAGGAATAATCAGCCACTAAGTTCTGCCCTGGAGCCCCCAAGCACTTCAACCCAGCCTTTTGAGACAAAATTTAGATTAAGGCATTGTAGTTTGTTAAGCACTGGCATGTATTTGTTCTTGCTCTCTATATAACATAGATTAACATAAAGCAAGCAATGACACATGGCTCTTATATGAAAGAAGGAAAAACTCCTTACAGACAAGTACACACATGAATTTAATACTGCTCACATGATTCCCCACGTCCCCCTCACTCTCTCTCAAGTGTTCACTAATATGTATATGACAAATCCCCATCACTGTGAAAGCTAAGGTGCAATCTCAATATTATGGAATCCATCTGAAACTTTGACTTGACTGGTGTTCTCACTGTTTCCAAAACCAGTCACCACTTAGCAGGAAACAAGCCAGACACTGGCGATTACATGCCCCATGAAAATATGCAGAATAATATATATGTAAACATCTCCTGTTAGGCCTGCGAACAACAGATCAAACCACCTGAAGGAACAAAACACAGCCCTCCTGTTTCTTCATGAGAAGTTAAAACACTAGTTGCATCTTTGATGTTGTGATGCTAATCCATTATCTGTGACAAGCATCTTGTTGCTGATGTGCTGTGCTCAGATCCAGTCCCTAACCTCAAGTCTGCACACTTGTCGTTTTGCAAGCAGTTGTTGGCAGCTTAACTCAACCATTAACAGTTTTGCGGTATCACTGATTTTAGAAACACAGACCTTGCTTTTTGCTTTGCAGAACATGAGAATGCTTTCTGACATTGCAACAAATGGTAGTTATCATGAGAAGTGACTCAGTGCTGTTCTAAGCACTATGTTGTACTCCCTTCCCCTGACTCAGAGCCCTCATTCTTTTCTGTGTATACTGTTGTTGCTGAACATTTAAACCATGAAGCAGTGTAAAGGTCCAGATCTGTGTTTCTACCCTTTTTTAACTCAAACGTTAAATCACTCAAACGTAATTGCTGGCCATTTTACAATATGGTGGCATTTTAAGATGGGTTAAGAGCCACTTTTTGTTGTCGATGCTGGTGTGAGGCAATACTGTATATAAAATAATAAGTCTGCACTGCAATAACACTGATAAAACACAAACAGATATGGCATAATGGACTATCCAACTATTGTGTACAAAAGAAATTGAACTGGGTCAAAATGAGACAGAAACAGATTAGGAGATAAAAAGAAGATCCCCAAACGGTAATATTTGAGTATATGAATTTGGGGCAATTTGGCTAAAAACACAATAACCCTTGGTACTTCAAAGGACTTCATAGTGATCAATAAACAATATAATATATTTTAAATTGGGAAATTATGCTGCGTAATTTACCAGTGCTGCTTTCAGAAAATTCTGCATAACATGCTGCTGTAAATCCTTACTGATATAACTAAATCATCTTAACAGTAATTTTACAATTGGAATAATTTGAACTGTGAGTTAACTAAACACATCTGTGAGTGAGCAATATTAAATTAAATTATTAAATTACATTAGGAAGTCATATTAATTTACAATTAATCTTTGTATCTTAATTAAACTAGACATTTGTTTTTCCTTTTAATGCTTCACTTGCATAATTGCAGGAACATTCAACATGATACAGTTCGATTGCAGTTGAATTCTGATATCATCTTACAAGGTGAACATTTTAACCTCCCTACCATTGTCATATATGGGAAGGTGAAATGAGACCCATGGCTTGTCTAGCATCTTTCCACATCACAGACAGATCTGAGTTTGCTTGCATACAAACAGGACAAGATACAGCTAGAGTGAAAGAGGAGCGGGGTCATGAGATGTCGCATGGGGTTTGATACAAGGAGAAATATTTAGCTTTTATTTCTTAGTTTGAAAATCTGAATCTAGTTAGCTGTCTTTTCACCAAACACAAAGACAATGTATTTGCTTGTGTTTTTTTTTTTTTTATTCACTGGAAATTAGAGAAATGACCAAAGCATTATATCATGTTTAACACCGGCCAGTATCTGTATCTGAATCCTACCTGGACGTTTCTTCAGTGTGATTATGTTTCTCTGGCATTCTCTGACTGTGAAACACTTTGTTTTATATAATGTTTAAATAAACAGACATTTTTTGGATAGTATTATAGAGTTAGATCATGTGTTTATAGAGCTAATGGATGTTCTGGTTATAAAAATGTCTCGTAAATTTTAGTATAGCTACAAAACTACTAATGTTTAGTAGTTGTTCCTCCTTGCCCTTTGTGCTATAGTCCCCATTTTCCTCTAGTTTCTTCCTTTCTCTGGCTCTCTCTGCATACACTGGTGATTGACTCTGCAGTGGGGAAGTGGGAGCGGAATATACAGCAACATCACCATATCTGTGACTCTGGGTCTGATGCCAACTCCCTCCACCCATTCTCTCTTTACTCCTCTCTGACCTTTTTTATTAACATGTTTGCTGCTGTTGAAGCATTTTGCTGACCTAAAACATTCTTTTACGTGCAAGTATATTACATTTTGAGAGCATGTCTTCAAGGTATTGATGCCATATAATTATTTGTCCCTGTGGTACGAGTTTATGCGAGCAGGAAAGAGACATGCTTGCAAAATAATAGATTTTAAAACCCCTTAAATGCAGCAGTGTGTAAAATGAACACTGCAGTGAAGATTGCGCATAATGTTTTGTTCACTACACAGCCTCAGGAACAATAATGACTTTGTATACAACAAAACAAGTTTTGTTTTTTGTGAGTGTGAATACTTTTAAGACTAGTCCTGATACTTTCTCCCTCTTCCTCTTTCTGTTACATGATTAAATCTTTCTTATTTTAAACTGAGTCCTTTATATTATGGAGCCCCCTAGAGTTAATTGTTGCACATTACCTTGCTTTTAGTCTTGAAACTCAAGGCAGTAACATTCTTGGTTCTTGACTTTTGCATTCTTATTACTTATAAAGTTTATAATTATATTTATAGCAATTTTTATTTGCTACTTGTCCACAGTGGCACCATTATAAGTCTCTTTAGTTTAGCACAATAGACTATTAATAATACTCCAACAATTCCTAGGCCCAGCAGTCCTGAGATTGATGAGCCATACATTTTGTGCTCACTCACACAGTGAAGAGGTAAATTCTGTACTTTTTTGCACCATATTTATTAGACATCTCTTTATAAAGTCAATCTTAAACATACAACATGCAATTTGTATTGTATTGTTAAGGATGAAACAACTCAGCAATATATATAATAAAATTAGCTCCACCTGCACTGCTTTGAAAAACAGCACAGTAAAGCGTCAGCGATATTTAAGTAATATATTTATGTAATTTATAATACTGTATCACTTTTGATACTTGTTGATACATCTTATTAATGCATGCAGTGTTTTGTTGATAATAAAAACCAAAGTACGCAACACTTTCAGTGTAGGACTTTTACTTAGTAGTTGTATTTAAGTAAAAGATTTGATTATTTCTTCCATATCACTGTCAACAAGTGATCTCTACGGCTTTGCCTTGTGCGACTGGACAACATCATCAAATATATCAGCATATATTAAATGTATCATACAGAATCACGTGACTGCTTTATGTAAGTCAGGACAGGTGTTTTGGCTTTTTCATTGCGCTTATGAAGCTGTAATTCCAAATAAATTACCTTCTTGCCTTGTTCATAGACTTTTATTGAATGCGCAGCTGCAGCACCAGTAACACTGAGGCGACCACCTCAGCTTTCACAACGCAACAGAACCATCAACTTTCCAGTAGTATCACGCACTGAGAAAACACCGCTGTCCTTAACGCGGAGGGAGCTGCAGCTGACGTAGGTTCTGCGCTGTCCGCTTGTTCCCAGTGGATTAAAAAAAAAAAGAGAGAGAGACAGTAAAACTATTGGCTCTAACATCTGTGCAGGCGACGTCGGATCGTGCAGCCCTTGTCGCGTTAACTGTCAGCTCCGCATTACCTCACTCGTGGCCGGCCTGCCACTTACCCCTGCAGTTTAACTTTGGCGTGCATGCACTCTCTCTCCCCTCTCCCTCACTCCCTTCCTCTCCTCTTTCCTGCTATTACGTCCGCTGCTGGTAAAGACGGGGGGGGGGGGGGGGGTACAATTAAGAGCACATTGTAACGCCCTTGCGTTGCCTGCCGTGGTGGAAGAAGAGTGTGCCGGAACGCGAATGACCGTCGGTGGACGAGAAGGGGATAGACAGAGAGAGATAGAGCTAGGGAGAGAGAGAGAGCGAGAAAGAGAGAGAGAGAGAGAGAGAGAGAGAGAGAGAGAGAGAGAGAGAGAGGGAAAGAGAAAGAGGGGGGAATCACTCAAGATGCTTGGTTTTAGCGTAATTTGTCCTGCAGACTGTGCCCTTCCGGCGTTTTGAGGGCTGCTGTGAGCCTGTAGAGAGAGGCTGGCTGGCTACGCTATGCTGCCTGACCCTGCTGTGTTGTGATAGCGTTGTCCGATTGTTTGGATTGAGGAAGGCTCCCATCAACCCAAATCAATGAGGATTCTGAGGCCATTCCTTCAGAAAGGAGCGCATATGCTGCAGTGTTTCTGTGGACAACGATCGAAGTCGACCACTATCACCAACGGTGAGAGACAAACATAGCACTATAGCGTTATAGCTACCTTTGCTTTGCATGCTTTCTCTCTTGAGTGATGAAAAAAGAAAGGGGGGAGATCGGGAAAGGGGGTGGGGGGATGCTATGGGGGGTGAGTGGTTTCATTGGCCACTCGAGTGTGTGAGTAACATCTTCCGAGTCTGCAGCAGAAAGAGCCTCTCCTTGTGCTCCTCGCTTCTGTCCCGGCTTGACGCTTCTGGCAGTCAGCGTCAAGCCGCACTACTCTTGAGAGGAGAGGGCTCCGGATACTTTACCAGACTGAGCTATATTTGCAGACAAGAGTGTACCAGTGCTGCATCTGAAGCGGGCCAAAAATGGACAATGCAGGGATCAAGTGATTAAACTTCAGGGGCCTGGACAGGCAGCATTGTTTCAGGCCCCCAAACAAGCAGCGCGGTTCAGCACCATGGACAGCGCCACAGCAGAAGTACTCCCTAGGGCCTAGGGTCCCAAACTTTTCATGTCATGATTTCCTTATATGTGTCTAGAAAAAAAAAAAAACAACAAAAACACAAAAACAAACAAAACATTTTAACCCTAGTTTGATTTGTTTAATTTATTCTTAAGAAGCTCTACCTGCATAGAGTTACATCCCAATGTAAAACATTTCATACCCTTGTCCTTACTGGATAACTTTAAGTCAGAAACTCATTTTAAACAAGAACACGTTCTTTTCTTTCTACTTTGGGAATTATTAAACTTCTTGTTTTGGGGGTCCCCTCAGTGCTTCTCTAGGCCCCCTGAAAATCCCCCAAACTTCCCTTTGGCTTGCTTACCTCACCTGAAAATTAAACATTGATCATAGAAGTGACTGATATTGCAATCTTTGTTCTATGAACCATAATGAATCTCATGATATGTAGGCTTGGTAACATGTGCATGTCCCTGACCTGCACCGTCTTCTAGTCATGTCAGTAAAACATAGTTCACTCATAGCTACATCTCCTAACACATTTAAAAAAAAAACATCTCATTGCATTGCTAGAGAAGACAGAAGGCTCTACTTTGAGACAAAAGCAACACCCTCCTTCTGCCTCCTCCTGTCACTTGCAGTACATAGGATCTCCGGTAGTTTTAGCTGGAACGACCCTCAAATTCAGGGCAGACAATTAGCAACTCCATTAAGCACAGTTGATTCCTCTGAGGTAGTTGGACCAAAAGCAGCATGCACACTGGGATCTGTAGGCCTCGGATATAAAGCACTATCAGTCCTTATCCTGCATCTCTGCTCACTGTTAGATAAGCCTTATGACCTCAATCAAAACTTTCATCAGTCAGCTCATGGGTGTTAACACAAAAGGATGCAAAACATGACTGCACAAACCTATTTGAAGCTGTGTCAAGTGAAGACATTTAAGTCTGTTGTATTCTGTTCTCCTATTCATTTTGTTTGCCTACTTATGGTTTCTTTTCAGCTTGCTAATTTTCCTTGATTTTTTCTTGAATTGTTGTGGTTCTTGTTTGGGCTTTTGCCTTATCAGGTCAAAATAGATACAATTTGATTGAAATTTAAACTGACAAAACCATTTATGATGAAAATCTAATTTAATTTCATATCTTTCTTTGTCTTTGTCTCTGACTTATATTCAAGCAGTTAATACACTGGCTCTCTGATAGTCAAAGATAACTCCGAACTGATAAGTAAATACCTGAGCATAGATTCAGTAAATCACAGGTCAAACTAAAAGGAACCATACACTCAACTTTCTAGTTTCACCTCCAGCGTCATCCTCAGCAGTGTCATTGCATCATTCACTGCTCCGTGTACTTCTATATAGGACGAGGTAAAGGAAAAGGAGCAGCAAATGTTATGCTTGCATGTATTAAATACACTTGTATGGTGGGTGGCATAAAAGAAAAAGTACGTCTACGCTCATGCGCAATGATAGACATTTCTTGTAATGGCACTGCAATGCTTTTATTGTTGTTATTCTGAAGGTTTTAAGATGTCTGTTCAATGAATATAAATCAGGTTTTATAAAAAAGCAATGCTTGGGACAGCTTTGTATTTCTCAAACTAAAAAGAGCTTTCACACTCAAAATAAATGGTGTTGTCCTTGTAGAGTAATTGTGGCATTTTTAGTGGAATCCAACATCCAAAGCGGTATTGCAAATTTCAAAGCTTTTTGTCTTGTTGTCAAGGACAGTTTGACTTTTTATGACTAACTTAATCAGTTTTAATGGCCTGCATTAGCAGTTTCTAATCATTGCTCTGCTGTGGTTGTCAGAGAAGTGTTGTTTCCAGTATTGTGCACCACAACATCGATAATAAGATAATTTAACAAATATTACACAACAAAAACTAGTCACAGCATTTGTGAGTCAATACATTTGTGACATCTCTCAAGGACACACTGAAGTGACAAACTTCACAGAACTGAAACATCCACTGCTTTCCCTGAACACTCGAAGTAAATTGTTTCTCCACTAGGGGGTAGCAGGTATAAAGAAATGAAAGTTACTCCTGTAGAGCTGGCACCAAAGGAAGGATTACAGAGGTGCAGGGGACTGGCTAATTTCTTTCAGTTTTCAGAGATGGTTACTTGCTATGCTGCAGTGTGTGTTTTAATGGTTACATGTGGTAGGCTACACCAGAACTAGCACCGTCTGCCAAAATAACAACACAAAAATTGTACACATTGAAACTAATTCAAAACATTTGCCCCATTTCTACACAAAAGACAAATAACCCAGTACCAACCTTCTCAGGGTCAAAATCATTTTAACTAACAATGTAGTGAGTGCAATATGCTATAATTTCATAGAAGCAGTGTTTTATCACTTGTGGACAAATCTCTTCTGCTCAATAGTCTCTGCCAGAGGGAGAATGCCTTGCACATCCTCATTAGGGAATGCTTTATCCTTTCCTGACAAAGATATATGTCCCATGTCTGTGCTCTACAACACAAATTCCCTCTCATTTCTGAGAAAACCCACTTCATACTGTTCACCACCAGCTGACTTTGGGATAGAATTCACACTCCTGCATATTCACTGGAATGACAAATGTTATGATGAACTTGATATTGATATTTCTTCATACTGCGGTGACATATTAATTTCTACCACTCACTGGGAACCCAATGGGAAAACAAAGCCAGATTAAGGGATTTATGGCTCAGACTCTCGCTGACTTCAGCAATCAGTTTCTAACTTCACTTTTGCACTGTCTCTCTCTGTCTGTGTGTCTTAATCTTGGAAAAGACTGTATCTGTCCTTCATTCTCCCCCCTCTCTCTCACACACACATATCACACATTTATACATGAGATCAGTGACATATAAAAAGACCCAGAGCCAATTGGGGTAGCAACGCTTCACATTCAGCAATTTGACCCGGTACAACCAAATCTTGTATGAATGGGGGAACAGACGGGGTAGTCAAAAGACTGTCTTCTCTTTTTTGTCTCTCTTTTCTCTCTTCTCCTCTCTGAAACTCTCTCTGGATTTGGTTTGGAGAGAGAATGTCAAACCGAGTCCCAGAAAAATCCTGTAAATGTTTCATGCTGTTTCATCACAGGGTAGAGAGAGATTCGCTGTGCTGGTGAAAGCTCATGTGTACTTTTCCTCCCACACAGTAGGTGTGTGTGTGTGTGTGTGTGTGTGTGTGTGTGTGTGTGTGTGTGTGTGAGGGTGGGTGTGTCTTGCTCAGTCCATGCTGGAAGAGACATGTCAACAGGAGGCATACCCACATGAGCTCAGGCACATACTGGTACACATGTGCTTTCACATAGACATACACATGTTCTGTTGTTAAAGATGTTCATTTCGTTTACTATTGGTGGTTTGAGGTTATACTCCATGTGCAGGAACCTGTTGCAGGATTAGTTTCAATATGTTCTTTATGGCATTTGTGGTCAAGGAGTTTTAGAAAATGACTAAGGTATAAAGAATACAGTGCAGTATCAGCTGATTAAGATGTCTCGTTATGTGCACAGTGCTTCATTAACAGCTTCATGCAGCCTGTTTGCTATCTGGTGGGGGCTACATAAACTGGTTTGCAACTTCGGATTTAAAGTGCAATTCAATGAGGGAATTGTGAGATCACCCGCCCCCTTTTTAGATCCACCCACCCAGCATTTCCCCCTCTGCCTTTTTGTGTTCTACATGATTTAAGTTGACATCTTTTCTTCTTATCTATCATTCCCCATACAGTCCTTGAGAATTCCTAATACGAACCTCGATCACGTATGATTGCGTTAAAAGAGTTGGAGAGGGAGAGACGAGGTGAGCGAGAGAGAGAGAGAGAAAGAGAGAGAGAGAGGGAGAGAGAGGGAGAAAGGCTATGGACCGCGACCATTCACCCTCGTCGGCGTCGTAAGACACCGACAGCATCCATTCGGGACGCGCTGGAAATAATATGCTTATAGGCTGCTTTAATATTTGTGCGCTACAACAAAAACCACTCTAGCGTGTGTTCGTCTGAACTAATTGTTGCTTTTCAGAAGAGAATCTCTCCCCGCAGGCTTAAATTACATCGCTGCAGCATCCTTGCAGAGTAGCCTCTCCTGCCGATTCCATTTTCTGGTTGCATTTAGATGTGCCATCGACGGAACCGGAGACTGGGCTCAGACATCTGGGTTCCTGCACAGCAGCATCCCGGGCCAGCCGCGGACAGTCTCATTCATTGATGTGCGTGGAGTAAATAATTAGAAGAAGAAAGTTAGGATACCTTCTCCAGCGTCTGGTACACGGATTTAGGTTGATGAGAATTATTAATAGGCGTCAGGAAGCCCGAGGACAGGCTGCACGTCAGACGCGGCACTGTTCACCTGGAATACCCGAAGCTCTCCAATGACACGCATCAACTTATCAACACTGTTGCATGTTTCCACGGCTGTTATCTCGGCCCCTGTGGCCTAACCCGTAAATTTATGTTTTAGAAAGACTAAAAGCGTTTGCTGTTGATTCGAAGCCCTGTGCGCTACAAACTCACAGCAGCCGAATTGCACACTACTGTCCCCTGAAAAGGATGCTGCCTGAAGCGCAATGATGCCCCGGACTCGGAGGATTTTCTGATCAGGATGACATTTGGTTGAAACACTCGTGGACCGAAACACAGAATCGACTCTGTATTATTATTATTTTTATTATTATTATTTATTTTATTATTATTTGCACCAAGAAGGTGCACCAAGATCCGACTTCTGCCGAACTAGACTCTCGATTTTTAGACTGAGTTCGGGGAGATGGCCGCTATCGCCAGCTCCCTGATCCGGCAGAAGCGCCAGGCGAGGGAATCGAACAGTGACCGAGTCTCTACTTCGAAACGTCGCCCCAGCCCCAGCAAGGACCCCCGGTCTCTCTGCGAGAGACATTTCTTGGGGGTCTTCAGCAAAGTCCGTTTCTGCAGCGGCAAGAAAAGACCCGTACGGCGGCGACCAGGTCAGTGCTGGAGATCTTTTTTTTCCTGATGTGTGTTGTGTGTGCATATGGAAACGGTTTTCCCCAACGCCCCCACCCCACCCCACCCCACCCCTCCCCACCCCTCTTTGGAGCAGCAGAGACATTGTACTGCAGTCGAGAGCTCCAATCTGAACCGAAGGGGAAGGTAGATTTTCTCGCGAAAAATCCACCTGTTCCATTAGGTCTTCTTGTTGTCTGTCAATCCACCGCACGATGTACCCCCCCCACCACACACACACACACACACACACACACACACACACACCACCACCACCACCACACACACACACACACCCCAACCCCCTCCCCGGACCGGACAGAAGCAGCCTGAATATTGGCTATAGGTAATGATCTATGTGCTGTGACGTTACCGCTTTACTTACTGTGATACTGCTCTGATCAGAAAAAACTCCATTACCCCCATCCTGAAACACAGGATGCCAAACTTGATCAGGTTCTGTTCAGCCCTGTAGCAGACTATAGGCTATTTGAGCCTTCGATTTTGCACACTTACCTTGCAAACACACATACACACTCACAACTTCAATACGCTCAAAAAAAAAAAAAAAAGCTGCCTTAAATTGCCTAATTCAATATTAATGCAGATTGGGGTACAGAGGCGAGATAATTTGCACCGCAGTGCACCAAGGCTCTTTTGAGATTAAATGTTTTAATGCAAAATGTTTAGTGCAGAGAGGCAGCTTTACTGCAGTGAAGGGAGGTATAGCTGTAGTGATTAAGAGCTACTCTGGCTGTATTGATAGACGTAGGCTCAGTGCCTACTACACACATCATGGTATAGCCCTTCTAAACACCCCCCCCCCCCCTCCTTTTTTTCCCCCTCCTGGTCCTGCTTCTGTCCTGGTGCACAGATAACAAGACAGCGGTGCACGTCACTCCTGCCCATATCCAGATAGAGCTAGTTCTGTCAGTCAGGTCCACTCAAGAGTCCTGCAGACCGACTGACTGCTGAAGGATGAGGCATGAGGAAAGGCAGACATCAATTTTTAGAGCAGAAAGGGAGGACAGTCATCCATCCAGCCAACCAGACAGACAGACTGAATTAAAACCCTGCTGTCGTGCAGCCTCATCAGACAGACAAACAGTCTCAGTGCCAAACTGCCATAAAATGCCTAAATAGAAATATAAGGGACAGACAGACAGACAGACAACAAAGCAATCTGGTGTCCAGACACTGTTGGGCAGGTAGGTAACTGCTTTCAGCTGCCATAGGCTTACATGGTCAGACAGAAAGGCAGACAGCTGTAACACTTTTAACGCAGACGAATAGATGCTGAATGTCCTCTAACTGATCATTCTTATATTTCTACTGATGCCTTGCCATATATTTGCATATAAACAGCCGATTCACTGGAGAATTTATGAATTCTGCCTGTTTATAAGACTGTTGTTTTTCCTTCTATTCCCCACCCCCCCTTCGTAAGATGCACCCTCGAAACCTCCACAGGTGTCCCATAAGGGCTGCAGGCTAGGTCAGTAGATCAGCCTCCATTCGTGTGTGCTGTGTTTCTCCTCGTCTCCACCCCATCTCGCGCCCATGTCGACTCCCCCTCGGCCAGGGAGGTGGGGAAGGGGTGGGTGGGTGGGGAGGGACAGAAAGGGAGGGATGGGCCTGGGGGCTTCAACACCTGTCTGACTGCTGATGACCCTTTCCCTTTCTTTTTCTTTTCCCTTCCTTCTGTGTGGCTTTACTTGGATTTTTTTCAGCTTAATTTCTTACCTGTGTTTTTCTTATAGCTAAAGCTCTTCTATAGCCGGTCATTTGTTGCTCCTATGTCTCTTTTTACTCTTTGTCTTTGGCTCTGCCTCCTTTCATTTATGTTTCTGCCTCATTTTTTTGTCAGTCTTGGATCAGTCTTTATCCTTGCTCCTCGTTCCATGTATATAAACATTTTACTGTGTGTCCAGTATACTGTGTAAGCATAGTAGGTTTTTAATGTAGTGTATATTGGTGCATATGGATATGATGTGTTTTCCCTGTCAAACACTCTATATCAGAACAGGTGATCATTCACCATTTCATGGTCATGATTCTGTTTGTCAGTGTTCCTAAATGTTTTTGTGCTTTGTGTTGGTATGAAGTAAATTTACTGACATTGTGATGGTCCAAATACACACATGATGATGAGCTGTATGTTGCCACTGCAATACATTTTACGTACACAAATACATGCTTTTAGCTCTAGAGTTGAGCTGGAAGTCGGTTCATATCTACACACACATGAACACACACATGCGCGCACAGTACATACTCTCTTGTTAAATGATTGGAACCGATGAGCCATCAGCAATTGCTTGGGCCCCACATTGAGGTCTTAATTTATGGAAGTGTTGTTATCACATGTGATTTACTGATGTGCACACTCCCATGTGCTTACACACACAAGCACATGCACACACACACACACACACACACACACACACACACACACACACACACACACACACACACACACACACACACACACACACACACACACACGTCCTCTTCACCCTCCTGACTGTGATGGAAGATGAAGGGCCTGTCTCAGGAATTGATGGCCCCACCCCAGGGGTAGGTGAGTTGGGGATTGATGGTGAGGATGCTGTTGAGCTGAGCAGACGTGAACACGCACTAGCTGGGGTTCACTACTCACATAAGGCTTTCTACGGGCTCTCGTCTCCACATGCTTCTCTTTTGTACAACATAAACAGAGCTTATGTACTGTTAAATATTGCAGTGAACAGCTCTCAAGCAAAGACTTAACATCTGTTTTGACGGTTGAGGATAAATCTGGCTAAATCTTGAATCTTTTCTGTCCCTAGTGATGCCAAGTTTGAAAATGTTTCTTTCTACCAAATCATTTGGGGGTTTTATGTGCCCAGCTGGACTGCATTGAACTGCATGACCTCCAAGTGTTGTTATGACCTTGGGTATCATAGTCAGGCTTGGTCATATTTATTTAATCAAATCACATACAGTACATTTCTTATCAGCACATGTTGTGTGCTTGGGAAGCATGCATTTTGAGTTTCTAAATGTTTATTTAGGCACATAAAATGAAAATTAGCACCAATTCAGTTGTGATAAAATGCATATTTTTTTCTTGTTTCAGGAAGACAATAAACAGAGGATTAGTAATATCATCTGCCATTTCAGTGAAGCTTGTCTCAAACATGACAAATTGTGTTCAACTGAATTTCATTATTTACAGTAAATCTTAAAAAAAACCTTGATTATATCAGTTCTATGACATATATAAATGACTCTAGTGTTTGCTTGTCTAAAGCCACAATCCATGTCTGGTTTCACGCTAAGAGCATCGTCTCCCTCTTACTAGTGCTTTTACACAAAACAACAAAAAAAAAAAAAAAAAAAATCTGCCAAACACTAGACAGACAGGAGCACCACACACGCATTGTCCCTCAGATCAACACAGTTTTTTTACACATCTATTTTTCCTGGCAATGCCTGAGGCTCAGAGGTGTTCTTTGCCCTGAGCTAATCCTCGTTTCCACCTGCTCTCCTGAAAAGTGTGGAATACTTGGAGCAGCACCCCTGGCCCGGCACCAGATGTCAAAGCCTCAAAGCTGGAGGTCAATTTGGGGTTATTTTAATCAAAAAAAAAAAAACAATAGCAAAACACAAAAAAACTCTAGAATCTTAACAGATGTCAAGAAAGAGCACTGGCATTGGTCAGTGTGAACCTGTGAACTTGGTAAAGAGAATCATTTCATTGAATATCTGTCACATTAACCCCAACATGCACAGTTGCTTCATACCAAATAAAGAAACCATTGGCATGTCAGTGTCCATTCAAATTTTTAAATGGGTTTTCAAATTATGCTAAATCATCTTTCTGTACCAGTAAGACATTATGAGAAAGTAAAAGCATTCTCATTGATTTTCTGTCATGGTCTTTCTATCATTAATGATTTCAAGTCAAACAGTCATTTGCCCTTTTTGGGGTTTATGTGGTGCAGCAGATGACTCATTACAAACTGTCCATCATAGTCATATTAATATTCTGCGGCTTGTAAGTTTAACTTTTAAATAAGAATTAAGGACTGAAGTTTCTAGTGCTGTATATTGAAGTTTTTAATATACATGTATTTTTTATTTCTTTATATTATCAGGCAATTTTGGAGGCTGGATTGTGCCATTTCTGGTGTTTTAAAAAATTTACTTAAATTATTTATTTGATTGATATATTCAGACATAACCTCCATAAATTAATTCAGAATTTTTGTATTAAAACAAAAAAATGTTACACTAGTAAATATTGTTAAATGCATTATTCAATTAAAATGGTGGAAAAGTCAATAATTATTTTGGTGGTACACTCCATTTTCCACACCTAACTTGTCCTGTTTATATTAATTGAACATTTTATTTGTGAAACCTTTCTTTGTGGTGATTTCACTATTTGAATAGCTTGATATAAACACTTGTGAGTTCACAAACACTTAGCTGAAGGTAAAGTATCTACTCATATGTATGTTTTTTTTTCTCACAATTATGAGACTCATGTTCTAACAAATTCTTGGTGGGGATGGGGCTGTGGCTTGGCCGACGCTTTGTGTGTATGCGTGTGTCGTGTGCATGCGTGTGTTTTAGAGCCGCAGCTGAAAGGCATCGTGACACGACTGTTCAGCCAGCAGGGCTTCTATCTGCAGATGCAGCCGGATGGAACCATCGACGGCAGCAAGGACGAGAACAGCGACAACAGTGAGTGGAACATTAAGGAAGCTCCAGTTTCCAGAATAAAATATTTAATGGCAATGAGTCAGGTGGTTATGTAACATATTACCATATTTTATATTCTTTATCATTTGTAATTCTTACATAACTGATGCCATTTGGGCAGCCTAAAGCACTCCAAAATTAGTTTAAAAAGCCCTCACTGAATTGAAATATTTGTACAAAAAAATATGGCAACTTGAAGGAAGCTATTCAAGAAATTGTAGTGCTCTCTTTTTTGCATCTGGTTATACACAGATGGTACATATGGACATAAATCTGTCAGAATCTACTAAAGGCTTTTGAGTTCTTAGTCTGTCTTCTATAAAGTATACCTTTCATGGTGAGTAAATACAATATTTATAAATACTTTCAGTGTCTTGTTAGAAGATTTATATTCCTAAGTAAAATTAATTTTAGTATCCCTCCCTTGGCCTCTACTGTGTGGACTGCATGATTGTAAGTGTCACGTTGTTTTGATTGATTCACCTCTGAAGAGTGAAGAGTGATTATCACAGCAAAATGTACTTCCTGGAAAAATCCATCCTGTGAAACAACTGTAGCCCCACACCTTCTCTCTTTATCACAGAGACCTCTTCACAAGTCACTTTTTTGCAATATTTCACCACCAATCAACTTTCCATATGGACTAGCAGAGGATAAATAGTCTCCAGGGTATAGTCCTATAAAGCTTTCATACTGCTTCCACCCTGACAGGAACAGAGAAGAGGAAAGTCAGTACAGTCTTTTAAATTAAAACATGGGAGCTTTTTTTTTTCTTTACCAGTTTCCTGTGAAGGCTATAGGGAAAAGATATATATCAGTAGTGAATGGTCGTCGAAGCGATAATGACGACATCCCAGCTTGGAGTGAAGCCAGACAGGAAGCCAATCAGGACTTTTCTTTTCTACAACATCCTGCCAATCTTTAAGGAAGCCAGACTCAAAGCTTCTGGACTGTAGCAGTCAAGCGGTGAAAAGAATGGTCTATCCCTGTCGCTCTTCATAATTTAGAAGGCGATAGATTTTCTGTAAGAAGTACTGATAGCATAAAAGGAAAGGTTTTCAGAAAAACAAGGACTAATGCACAATGGGGAAAAATTATCCACATAAAACATTTTCTTTGTGTACCACAAAACAGTTCTGGGCCTCTATTGTGCTGTAAAGGTTTTGGCTGATGAGGTTTTTGTTGTATGTGAGGGTTTCCCCACCTCTAGGTAATCCTCTTGTTAAGCAGTCCCCATGGCCCAGAGATGGAGGTTTGCAGTAAATAATTCAACCACAGGAAACTAAAAATACCACCTTCTCGGTTTGTACCCGATGAATAATTCTCTGTATGAGATGCCTCAAGCTCAGAGGTAGTCCAAAGGAAGACACTGAAAGAGAGCAGAGGAGAGCAGGAAGTAGAGCAAGATGAAAATATTTTGAGTAGAAAGGAGAGAAAGAGTAAAATAAGAGAGTGTGATTGAGAGAATAGAAAAAGAAGATTTGGGATTCAGGTCTTGCACTGAAACTATTGATTGCTTGGCTGGATTGGCTGGATTATTAGAATAATAGATAACCCCCCCCCCACCCACCCTTGAACTACGTCACCCTCTGACCTGCGGCACCCTTAGCCGTCGCAGATGGCGACTTGAGAGTCATTTATTTTCAGACGGAGGTTCTGTTGACCCAATGGGATTGGGGATCATGTTGCCACCTGGTTACTAGGTGCAACCTGAGGCCAGAGTATGTTTCACCTTTTTATGAACTTGTGTTTTTCTGCAAGGAATGATGACATGTACACAGCTGAACATAAAATAGTTTTAGTGGGTGAAATGCATAAAAATAATTAGTATTCTGCTTTAATCTGAATAATATTTGAAATTTGTATTCACTGGCGTGTGAGAAGCGAAAGGAATAAATTGTTAACTGGCAGACTGCTTTAGGCAGGAGTGGAAGAGCTAAGCTTAACTAACTGCAAGGGCCACGAAACACCATTCAGGTAATTAACATCCATGTTCCAATTTGTTCAGTTATTTATTTGATTGTCAGTTGATCGCCTGCAATAATTACCTGCACACACAAAGTTTCTGGAAGGATACTGCTGCAGTATCAGACATTCACAGTCCGTCTGTTGCTGCTTCTGCTTTGATAGATGAGATGAAGGAAGACTTCTGTACTAGTCTTAGACCCTAGCACTAATGTTAAGCGTTGCTTTAGTTAAATAGTATTTAACTCTTTATAAAAAACACATAACCTAATACATCTGGATAGAATATTACAGCTCTTCCACCTTTGGGTTTGCATTTTTTTTTTTTTCTGCTGTGCCAGTTTTCTTCACATCAAATGCAATTCCTTTAGCCTAACTGCAGTATTTGCTTCTAGCTGATTACTGCTCCACTGGAATACTTGCCATTTCAAGGATTTTGCTTTATTGGGCTGCTTGAAGCTATTTTGTGTGGCCTATGACGATAGAAGTTTCAGTGAAATCTCTTTACATTGTCCCTGCATATGTTCCACTGCTGCCTTTTATCAGTGAGAGATAGGATTGAGGTTATCAAGCACAGAGGAATAGACTTCAGATCAGGTACTCTGACAGCAGCCAGGACAGCTGCAGTTATGAAATTCATCAACTACTGGAGCTGCAAATAGTAGCTGGACATTTAGAAGGTAGCTGAATGACAGCTCCTGTCAGTTGTGTCATTTTTTGGCAGGCAAATGAGAGCAGGGAAGCAGATCATAATTATAGCAAAATACTGTACTGGCTCATCACATTTTATGTCTTTTTTTCTCCCACTTTTCAAGCCAAGCTATTATGGTGAGGGCCCTGTTGCAAGTATTGCTTCTCAGAAAAAGCTGGTATATATTTTGAAAGGTGGAGATGTTCTTGGGTGGAACACTCCTGGTTATTTTTTGATACGTGACAAAACTGTGGACGCCACCTCTGAGAGACACCGCCAGTCATTGGAGTGACAAAGGCAGCAGCCATGAAAGATGAATGGAGAGAGGAGTGAGGGAACAGACAGCGGAAGGAGAGAGTTATGACAGAAAAGATGTAGAGAAAAAAAAATCACCCTGAGAAGACAGTATTTAAGGTGCCAATGGATCGACCTTTATAACCCAAACAGCCAGCCCTCAAAGGTGTATGGAACTGGAAAAATGGCCAGTGTATCACCTGCACCAGTGGCCTGAGGTCAAACTGAAAACCATTGGCAGACAAAAGCAGCACGTCAATGTTTATTGAGTGAAATTGAATCTGCTTGGAGGACAGACCCGTGTTGGCACATCTCCTCTCGTCCCTGCCAGCTTTATCAGATAGTCTCCATCGCCACTTGCAGAACAATAACCCAAACAATACAGGAACTCTGCAGACCATAAAAAGTGTCCTCATGCCCTTACTGAACCATGACAGTCAGAGTTGAGTCCTGACATTCAGTAGAATGTACACAGAGATAATCAATATACTTTATCTACAAGTAATAAGTTGATTGGAATTGTTTTCTGGGTTAATAAATCTTCTTTTGGAACAAATCAACATATCTAGTTGTTTCATATTGTTTCTAGTTTGCCTTTTAACTCAAATGAATGGAAAATCCTTACAGTCAGTAATTCATTTTTTAAATTTGAATTTAGGGCAGCTTCTGGTTCTGCCCAGCTGAACTTGTTTCATGTTAAGGAAAAATACTAAAGACTAAAAACATTTGCCACTGTTGCACTACAATCCATTATCTTTTGGAGTTTTTACTTCCAAGAAAGGGACCAATCCCTTTCTGATTGGTAATGCCATTCAAAACAGAGTTCTTACATCTTAACTATCCTATCCTAACTCCTGTCCTATCATGTCCTTTCTGTCTGATGACTCTTGTCTCTGTTTTACAATATCGGTCTGTTCTTTCTCCCCTCCCTGTCTCTCACTCACTCACTCTGTCTGCTCTGCAGCCCTGTTTAATCTTATTCCTGTGGGTTTGAGAGTGGTGGCCATCCAGGGGGTGAAGAGTGGCTTCTATATTGCCATGAATGGCGAGGGCATGCTCTACAGCTCGGTAAGATACAACACCTTGCTCCAGTTGCACTGTTAGGTTGTGTGTGTGTGTTTCAGGTGCCGTATTAGTTCATTTACACGTGTTGTGTTTTGTTCTGTTTGTTGTCTCTTCTAATATCCCTCTGCAGCAAAGACTTATCCCTTCTAAACCCTTTCATCTGTGCTCCATTCAAGAGCTCTTCAGATGTGCCTTTGTGTTGCTGTGCAGTACTTATTCCCCCCCTTTGTTGTTGAAGCAGCACTGTGCATGTTTTACATTTAATTTGACATCAGGTTCAGTTCTCATCCCATTTTAAAATTGCTTTTTTCTTTTACTGGGCACTAATGGAGGCTCATTATGTAGCAGCTATAAACAGAAATTCCACTGAATTTCGTTCTCTTTCCACTTGAAGGATGTTGCTTTGTCCTGATTTGTATTCAGTATTACTGTTGTCATGAAACAACACTGCACTGCAGAATATCCTTATTATGGGATTTTGATTTTTTATGTGAGCTGTGAAATGCTTTCTTTTTTTTTTTTTCCTCAGTACAGAAATTAATTTGAAGTGTTAATTTTATGTGAGCCAAGTGTTCATCAAAGTTGTGGATATGCCTTGAAAAAAATGGCTAATTCTCAACATATTAGCAAAAAATAAATAAATCATTTTAAGGCTCAGCAGGGAAGTAAAAATTGTGAAGATCCTTTTATTTGCACCATAAGATCAGAAACGTTTAGACCTGTGTGGCTAACAGTTGCACAGTAACGGATGTCAGTTGTAGAAAATATTAGGTCGTAGTTGTTGTCATGCTTCATGCTTCCAGAGCATATTTGTGAAAATGAGTTGCACAGGGAGAGGGAGCCAGAGGAAAGTAGGGTTTGGGCATAGACAGAAATATAGAGACAGGAAGATATCCCTAGTTGGCATGGTTATATAACCTCCAGTCTCACAGCTCTTAATTTAGTTGAAAATACTGTTACTAAAGAAAGAGGAGGATTCTTGGCTTGCATTACCCATAAACCTCTGCTTAGAAACTTGGCGATGGTGGTCTGATCAGCAGACAGCTGTAATAAATGACTGGCAAGAATTGGAATTCACAAACTGCACATCAAACCATCTCATTCTCAATATAGTCATAAAATGAAGGTGAGGCCATGATCTGCTGTATTGCAACCTACATTTATTGATAAGGGAGCCGCTTTACTGCAAGAGAGACAGCAGAACATCTTGGAACATACCAAATAAAAGGTGAACATGACGTATTTAAAAAAAAAATTGCAACAGAATAATTGTGACATGTAGTAAATGTAGTGCCAGTATTTCAGAAGGACAAACATTCTTGCTCAGGACAACTTGAGCACAAGTCGACAATTGTATGAGCCCTCACAAGTTCAGTAACAACTGTACAACAAATGTGCAGGCTGTTATGACTCACCCAGGTAGCTAGATACATTCATAACTAAAGGCTCATAAACAAGCCCACAATTCACAACTCTACCAAAAGACTTATAATAAATCTCCATCCACGTATCTATGTCTAATTAAAGTTCAATTGTATCCAGACAGAAATCTTTTAATTTACCAAAGTAACTCAAAGTTGGGATACTGTATAAACCTCCCCACACAGTTCAACCTTGAAATCATGATTTCCGTCAGAGTACCTGATTGTTATTAACTACAAGTGATTCAGTACCTCAATGTGAAATAGCAGCTTTCAGCCTGACCAACAGAACTCTATATAACATTTTAATATCATTTCGATCAGCACCGGAACAAATTTCTGACCTTTCCATCACAGGGAGAGAGAGGGTGCTTGTCAGGAGGCTAGACATTTTTGCTGTAACAGTTGAAAGACCATTTTAATTAAAGTCATGAAGTGGATTCACTCTCTGGCCATATAGAGGAGGTCTAGTTTTTCCAGATGTGAAGCACAGGAAATTAGCATGCATTTGTAAGCAGAATGCGGTAGACTGGATCACAAGGATGGCTTCTGAGCCTTGGAAAAACACAGAGGTCTCATAAAGAGGCTAAATTAACATGCAAGCCACTGGATGAAAGCACAGATAGCCTTGGTTTCTCTCTCTAATTTCCATTACTTACCAGTTTAATTTACCAGTACAGATTATATATGTGATATATAGTGTGAGAACAATGTTAATCATTTTAAGAAGACAGTTAAGGGGAACATTTCTTTTCTTCATTCAGTTTTATTAGAGCTCTCATAGTGTAATCCCAACTATAAAATAAACCCTGCACTTACATTCCTCATACTTACTCATGTTTACTTTTATTACTCTTTGTCTAGGTCTTTATCTTTTGCCCACACCCTTCTCTCATTCCAGGTCTCCATTGCCCTTTTTTTCCCTTAACACATTATAGTTCTTGCTGCTTGTTTGGTCATCTTATTTTGTCTTCCTAACATCTGAGGGAAGATGCTCTCTCCCTCATTTCCCCTGGGAGATAATTACTGAGGGATATCCTCCTACCTCTTTAATGCTCCTTGCCTTTTCTTTTTCTCACTTTGCTTATGTGGTAGTGAGGGAATGCGACACGCTTCATCTTTTTCTATGTTCAAAATAAGACACTGTTGTGGTGCAACATTAAGAAACCTGTATCTCAGTCTTTCATCCAGGTGTCAAACAGGTATCCAGCCTGCGTTTTTGTAGTCAATGTACTTACACTTTTGATCAGTTCATTGGTTACATACATGCTACCTGCTGGTTGGCTTCTCTTGCCTGCGGTTCAGAGCTCACAGATGAGCCTGTTGCTGATTGGAAGCTGAGGTAGCCATGGGTGAGCAGGGTGATAATGCTTCTGTGGAGTGTTTGGTGATGAAGTGTGTGGGGGCTGAGTTGCTACACTGAAGAGTTCCCTTCCATTATTCATAACACTTCTCAATATGACCTACTTTACTGCACAGCAGGAACCACTGTTCTCTCTCTGTTTATCTACCTATCTATCTATCTATCTATCTATCTATCTATCTATCTATCTGTCTGTCTACCTATGTAATATCACAGCCCTAGTCTATATGGTGTTAACTATCAAAATTGTTGAATTAATATTTTTCTGTCGATGTACTAATTGATTATTGTTGTTTTGTCACTATTATGCATGCACATGTACAACATTTGTTGGCAGTGCTAATGACAGATAATGGATTGGCAGTGCTCTCTGCAGGGAAATAGAAAAAAATAGAAAATTAATGAGAGGCAGAAAATAAGTAGAATGAGTAGAGATAATCAGCACTTTTCCCTATGACGGAGCATTTCTATGTGGTCATGATTTGATTATAGCCATTAACCAACTATGTCCTCCCTAGAGGAAATTTAGAAAGGACAAAACAGAACCTTATTTCAAAGTGATTGACTTTTAGAGTGAGGCAGAGAAAAAGATAAACAGAAAGGGGAGGACAGTGTTAGAAAAAGCGAGAAAGAGTTTTTCAGTTTAAGTAATGTCTAGACAATCCCCAACCTGAATCTCTCCTAGAATTATAATAAGCTCCCTGGGAGTTCCATGGCAGGCATGGGATTCTCATTGGGGAGGCCAAATATCTCAGATGCATCAGTGACTCAGGCCCATATTTAAGTGGAGGTCCTTCCCATCTTTATCCAAAGTCAGAGACATCTGTCGACAGCAGCAGGGCTCCTTAATGCCAGAGAGCTGCCTTGCTGCTCTGGAAGAGCCAGTAACTGATTGGAATTCAGGATGCATTCAACCTAATTCTTTTTGCAACCAAGTTTCATGTAACATTTCCTACACTTGCAGCCCAGCCTCATCCCCCATTTTCCACAAGCCCACACGCATACTATCTCATTCATGTGCACGAATCAACAGTATCAGCTGTTAGCTTTGTTGTTGTTTATATGACAACAGGTTTGTAATCTGGAGAAACAGATGGCTCCCCCTATTACAAAACCATTGCTAATATGAAAATAAAGATAGTACAGTGATCTCAGGGACCTAATCTGTGTCTTCATAAAATACAAATCTGATTTTTATTTATTAAAACCTATACTGTAACCTATGTTTACACTGGCATCAGTTCATAGTTCATGGACATGGGCATTTATTGAATTAACAGCCAATTATCATGACAGATTGATCTGCAGATTTATCTACGTAGTGATATTCTCACAATTTCTAGTTATTTTTACACTTCTTTATATCGTTTTTCACTTGTTTGACATGTCTTTATGATCAGTATTCACTACATTTTGTATTTATGCAGCAGATATGTGTGTGTCTCTTGAGCAAGAGACTCAAACATAATGGGAACCAAGTTATTAAATTACCTTTCAGTACCTTTCATTTTCTTCTATACAATCTGTGCCTATAGTACCACATCTGCCCATTTTCACCTAGTGGAAAAGTAGAAAGTAGAAAGGTTTCAACATTTTTTTGTTAAAATATATATAAATATAAAATATTTATATTTTGGCCCAAATTCCATTGTATTTGTTCAGCAGGTCTGAGTTAAATGTGTGTCTTTATTTATCTTTAACTCCCTAATGGTGGTATATGAGAGGTCTCAGACTTAACACCAATTAGTTCTTTGCTTTTCTCCTTCAGATCACCACAGAATATAAATAAGAGTCCTTGTAATCAGTTGCTATCACTAAGCACAGTTTACTGACCTGAAATGTGGCAAGACTTCTTTAATTTTCCTTGTTTTTTTAGTGGCATTAACTTAATTATTTCATCCCGGCAGAAGAAGAGACGGGAAATTTGCTGTCATACATTTTAATGTGAAACAGCATGTGTGTTGCAGTGAGTTTGTGCGCACGTGTCCATTCACTGGTGTGTATTTCTGTGTGTTTCCTTGCCTTTGTGATTCATGTATGTCCATTAAAGAAATCTCATTAATCACGAGAGACTCTGACCCTGTCTCGTCACCTCATATTTCTACTAAGTCATCCACAAACAAGGTACTTTATCCAAGACTTCAAAGTCACTTACATTCCACCCCTATCATTTCCAAGCCACAGCTCAAGCCTTTACATAGACAGTAACGGAGTGTTGTCCTTGTGGACAAATTTGGAGGGGATTCTACGGTGTGTCAGCAAAGCTAAGTGGCTGATTGTGAAGGGTAGGATAGGAAAGAGCACTCATGTGTCTTATGTGGGTGTGTATGCATGTGTGCTTGCCCTGATTTGGGCTCCAAACAGATGAGGAAGAGAAAAAGCTTGCTGGTGTATAATGTATAACTGTCTGCCCCCTGCCCACTCAAACACATATGTTCACACACAAACATGCACAGCCAGACAGGCTTGACGTGACCCCCAGTGCCACAACAGAGAGAGTGATGTCTGTTGTTTGACAGTGTGTCAGCAGACCCAGATAAACTCCACCACTAGCTCTCTATAGAGCTTGTCCTTGCTCCTGCTGACCAGTGAGACGTTTCCACATCGCCGACCATGTGACCTCACCTTCCCTGAGTCCTTTACACAGCTTGCTATGCACTGCTGTGCCTTATAAATGAGCGGTCACACACACCGTGACTCATATTAGTGAATTGTGGCGTGCCATGCAAGCAAAGACACACATTCACATACTCTTTAAACAAAATTACTGATTTAAAAGCTGCACCAATTCATATTTTTTACATGAACAAGGGATCAAATTCTTATGTGACTAAATGTGAAACTCAAAAGCAATTTCCATGCTATGACATTCAGCTTTACAGAGATTTTTAGCTCTCAGCTTATTGTTTAGTTTTAGATTTGCACTATTTTGATTCGATCTCTGTGCTCTCATCAGACATGGTGGACACACTGAAATGTCAAGTAGTTCTAAGGACTAGGCGTGCAATGGATCGCAGTTGATCCATGATCTGTGTAATTCACGACCCACGCACATGACCCGTGGATTAATAACTCACTTTTTAAACTTGTCGATTAATCCTAAATTTTTAACGATCACAGAGAAAAAGACAGAGACAAGAAAATTGTCATCATTATAAGGTTTGGTCTGTTTTCAGGTGTCAGGTTGTTTTATTGAATATTTTATTTTAAATTTTTATTAATTCAGCTGGTTATTTCTTGATTTTATTTTTGTTAAAATCATAGATTATATAGGCTATTTCTGTTAAAACCAAAAGTTCCGTGCTGTACTGTTCTTGTAATAAATGGAAAGCAAATTACATTTGTCTCCTTCCCTTTTTTTGCTCATCCAAAAAATGGTCTGATCCGTGACTCAAAAAACTGTAATGTGATCTGAACCGTGAGTTTCGTAATCCGTTGCACCTCTACTGAAGACCCTGATATTTGTCTCAGTAGTAGTGGCCCACAGTTGGTGGAGAACAAAACATAGTAAAATGGAGAATGAATATAGGACTTGTTTGTTGGAACATGTATTCGACTGAATGCAAATGTTGTAACATCTCATTTCATAGGATTATTTTAGATAATCCAGACCCCACTGTTTTCATAGATAGTTTTTCTTCAGTAGAAAGTTAAATAGAAAGTTACAGCTGAAGCCCATGCACAGAAATAAGTGTTTTTTTGAAATACACTATTACACAAAATGCAAACGTGAACTTTCATTGCATGAGCTTCATAAACAAAATTCAGTTTCTTCGTTCTTCTATTAAGAGATAGCTAAATCAGAAAATTCAGAAACTGATGTCCCAAAGCTAGCTGAGATTTTGCTTTGGCTGACTAAAATTACATTGGGACAGTATCATTTTTCTTGGTCCTACTCTATTCTTTAACCTGTATTCTTTTCTTTCCCTCTTTCTCACAAATACACACAAATATCCACAACATGAAAACAGTCACCTACAGCAAGAAGCAGAATTAGACTGTCAGTCAAATGAACAACCTTGTCACAGAAGCCTGAAGGAGATACTAATGAATGAAATACAGCACCATCACCCAAACACGCACAAACACATACAGTACAAAGCATGCTTGAACTGGGATGGCCCAGCATCCATCGAGCCAGCTGTTCCGCATCACCCAAATCTAATCTGGATACACACCTATCCTTCAAACTGACTGGCATTAGTTTTTATTTTGCAGACAGGAAGCATTCAAACAAGGAGGAGGGCAAGGATAAAGGGGGAAGGGTGACAAAGTTTGGCATCCAGTTTGTCAGTGCTCGTTAATCAGCACAACTTTCTTTAAGTATAGATTTGGCTTAAAAAATTAAAGACGTGTATATTCATGCCTATATAGAGATCTGCACCACTGTTACATTCATTACAAATTAAGAAAATGCCCAAATTACTGCAGCTTTATTCAATAACGATTTAGAGAGAAAACGGCATTGTTTCATCTCCTGCACTGTCATGGCAATAATCTGGCACCACATTCAGTCCCTACAGTCTATCCAGTATCTAGTTCTTTCTATTTGTACTGTCAGTCTCCGTGTGTCCCTCATCCTCTTATGTGTTCCTTTGACTTTCTCCTTGAGTTACTGTTTCTATAATGATGCAGAGAGATACAAATCTTCCATTGTTTTCTGTTATTCTAATAAGACTATCATTTTCATTACTTGGATTCCAAGGGTGTGTGTGTGTGTGTGTGTGTGTGTGTTTGTGAATGCAGCATGCTTACTACCCTTGGCAACATACACAAGCTAGTGATGAGATCCAATATTGACAGAATGAAACACACACACTTCTTTTTTTTTTTTTAAACAAGGTTTCATTAAAATCATCCATCTGTTTTGTTGCTAGTAATGTCGGCATGGCTTTGATATTGATGTGGATACAAATCAAGGTTGAATGTGCATGTTATGATTCATATCTATGCGCATTCCATAATATGCAAGCTCACATTCACTGATGAGAAAGACCTTTAGAATGAAATGAATGTACAGTATGTATTGGTTTGTCTTGTGTATTTATATATACATTTTTCTTAAAATATAGTCAGATCGTCAGTAGAACACAAGTAAGTAAGAAGTAAGAACCCAATATTCTGTTGGTTGTAAAAACACACATATATTTATATATATATATGTATATATATATATATATATATATATGTGTGTGTGTGTGTGTGAGTGTGTCTATAGTGAATATATCAATCAAACATTCAGTGTAAGCTCAGAAAAGCAGACCGATAGGCATCAACAAAACTTTAGCAAATCTAAAGTCCAGTCAATGAAACCAGAACAGAGGTATGTGTTAGAGCTACTGTGACTAAAGTACAAAGTAAAAAAGTAAAAAACATTTTGAGTTATTTTTTTACAAGAGAGATCTGCTGATGTGAACCACTCCTCACGAAAAACAGATCTCAGAAGACTTGTGATCAAAAAGCGTTGTCAGGAAAGAATGTCAAAGCAATCTCAAATAGTTCTGATCTTCATTAGTCCACAGTTAGAGCAGAAAGTATTTCCAAAGTTAATCAAGGTTATCTTTCAGGATAATGTAGAGGTGGCTATCCACCAGCTGAAGTTTAATAGAAGTTGGATGATGCAGTAGGACAATCACCCTAAAGTTAATGTAGCTAAAGTCAAAGTCAATCGTCTAAAGAATGACTTCAATAAAAAAAAAAGTAAATTTTTAAAAAATCTACGTTTTGAAGTAAGGCTGCAGCTATCTCTTATTTCTGGAGTTGAGTATTGAACAGATTACTTCAGCCATTACTCGAGTAATCGGATAAAAGAGTATTTTGCATTTTGAAACAATAATACTATTGTGTAATGCATGAAAGAAACGACAGGTTACCTTGAAATGATGTTCCCTTGTGTCGGCTCCGCTGGGTGAGCCGGTCTGGTTCACAACTAGATGCTTTCTGTCCAGATGTTGAAGCATTGACGAAGTGTTGTCGTGGTTCGCCAGTTCTACTTTATAATACACACATTGTACCGTGTCGTCATCTTTTTTTAAGTTGGAAACGATCCCAAACTTTGGACATTTTCTGCCTTTTACAGACGGTTTCGCTCTCTGATATGGCGCCAGTTATTGATACTGAAATGCGTTGTACGACAGTGATTACGGTCCGTGTGGAACAATGATCCATAGGCGGAGCAGGTCCGAAGTGATAGTAATTAAATGAATCCTGTATAGTTGTTTTTATTACCATAGCCACTTTGCATTTGTCTATACATACTGTATTTGGCTATAGTTATGACTTAGATGAAGATCAGCTCACATATAATGACCAATTCGTAGGCAAATCAGATCAATCTAAAAAGTTCACTTACTGGTTTGTCATGGTATGTCTTTTACTCTTTCACAGGAGATGTTCACGCCGGAGTGTAAGTTCAAGGAGTCTGTTTTCGAGAACTACTATGTGATCTACTCATCCACTGTGTACCGACAGCAGGAGTCAGGCCGGGCCTGGTTCCTTGGCCTCACCAAAGAGGGGCAAGTCATGAAGGGCAATCGGGTCAAGAAGACTAAGCCCTCATCGCACTTTGTACCTAGACCGATTGAAGGTATGAGAATTTGCAGAAATTTGCTGAAAACATTTTTTTGAAATAGCTTTGAATTGATTTTTTTCAGTAACCTGTGGTTATGCACAGGCACACACACACATTTTGCATCAGTTACAGTACTCTTAGCAATTCGATATGCTTTATATTTTAGCATTATCAAATATAAAGCAATACATACATATTTTTTAAGACAAAAAAATTAGGATACTGAAAAAATGATCAGTTATTTCATTTAAATGTTTTGGATAAGAAAAAGAAATGGGGGAAACAGCTACCCTTGCTCCATCGAAAGACACGAAGAAATCCAGACACCAGCACCTCTAAATTTCATGTCTTGCTTCTCTGCTTTGTGCTAAAACTGAAGTGCAAAGACAAAAAATTGTGTGCATGATAGCGTAAAAATGTATCCAGTCTTTATGCTAAGCCAGCCTTAGCTCAATGTTTAGCAAAGACATCTGATCATGGAATTAATCTTCTCAGTTAACATTAGGCAATAAAGCAAATTTGTGTATTTCCAAGATAGCACATCATTTCTTAAAGTGTGGTGTTGAAGAACATCCACATTCATGTTTAGTTTTTCTTTAATTGTTGTGGGTGCAGGTGTATTATAATTATCACCTCCCACATGTTTTTAGCAGGAGCCGTGTTAGATGTTATCATTAAAAAGTTGTGATAAAAGAAAGTGCTGACATGGTCTTAACTCTGTTTTATCACTGCCAGCCTGGTATAATTGCCCATCCAGTCTCACACCTGACCTTGTCTCTGTCTGTTCATCCATCTCTTCAATCTGTTCTCCATTGTCCCATTTCTGAGCTCCTCTACTCTTTGTCCCTCACCCACTCTCCTTTTCTCTCCTTCCTTCTTGTTTCGCTTCTTTGTACCTCCACTGCAGTCTGTATGTACAGGGAGCCGTCACTGCATGAGATAGAGGACAAGCACCGCTCCAGGAAGAGCTCAGGGACTCCCACCATGAACGGAGGGAAAGCAGTCAATCAGGACTCCACATAGCAGCAAAACGAGGAGCTTCCAACACGGGGGGGATGTGGCATCATCCTGACTCAGGGAGATGGGCCACAGGAAACCTTACCACCTCCCCAGAATACATAGTGCCGTCCTCGGAATAAAAAGAGGGTGTTGCAAAGACAATGAGGAGCTATTACTGTACACTCAAGACAACAAAAACAAAAACTGAACTTGCCTGTGAAAACCTTTTAGATGAATTAATATGAACCCAGAATATATATATATATATATATATATATATATATATATATATATTCAGGACTTGACCAATGTTTTATGCAAAAAAAAGAAAAAAAGCTGTGATAAACAAAGGAATGGTGGTCTCTTCACACAAATACAAATATCTATCATTTCCAATTTATGCTGTGAAAAACAAGCTTTAATACATGTTAGACTTTCATACATTGTTTTTTTTTTCCAAATGCTATTGCACCATATGCTTTATTGTGTTATTGTCAATAATAACAATGTCATCATCATCATTACTAATCTGTTGATATTATCATCCCACTAACTATCATGATTGCTCTGGCTTTCTTTTGTTTTTAAAACTAAAGAAAGTTTTTTTTTTCTCATAACTTCTACATTTTTACTCTTATAGCTTGATCTTGAATGCACTGTCACACTACCTGCTCTGGTGTGAAGGTATTTTAACTGTATTTGATAGTTCTCTGTGTTGAACTCCAGTGGAAACAATGTGCTACGTGTGGGATGTAATTTACTCAGGGGTATACTGTAAGTTAGACTGGTGTGAGTAATAGAACAAACAGGGATGTTTGAAATACTCCAACATGAAGACCCCTATTTTGTCCTGTCCTGTGAAAGGACAGGGCTGATACAAGCAATATAATAGAGAGCAGTCTAGTATGTCTGTAAATGATAGTAATGGCAAGCTGACAGCTCATCTCTCTGGCTTGTTAGGGAGGACTGACAAAGTAAGTTGTATAAGCAGGCAATCAACTCAAGTCTGAATCAGAGAAAAAGTATTTTGATATAGCTTCAATATACTCTTCTGTACAACGATTATAAGGTTTTAGGTAAATAACTGTCCAGACTTGTCTAAGTTGGCAAAGAATAGTTTTCTTCGAAAGCTGAGAGGTAAATAATGACCAGCATCCGCACTATGAGCCATGGCCAAAAACGGTCACTTTACATTTGCACCTCAAGAAATACATACCCCTTTCTTTGCTGTTGGCTAGACTATAACAACAACCCTCAAAGTATAACTATATAACAGTATTCATGCTTCTGAATTATATGGGCAAAATAATCCTTGATATAATACTTTCTTCTAAGCAAGAAAAGGGATGGAAATTGTTTTGGCAGACCTGGAAGTGAAGAGTTGTGTTGACTAGTTAACGAGTAGAAGGAGTTCTGTTACTGTGAATGTGAAAGCATCAGAGATTTATCAATACGGGTGGACAGGGTGCCTGTTTATTATCCAATTACCTGACTCATTAAGGCTTTCCTATCACAATGGAAGCAGAACATCTCATTGAGGAACCAGTTCATCTGGATTTAACCAGGTTCAAGGAGGATGCCTTACCATTTCAGTGAGAGTATCTCATCATTTGTTCTCTCTGACATGGTAAACCAGATACCATCCATCCTGGTTTTGTGACCCATGAAATGAGTAATTAGCTGCATTGTGGAGGAAAGGTTCTCTTTCATAAATCAACATGCTGACAGGGCTGTATAAATAAGGTGAATTGACTGGTACAGCGAGTGCACCGTGTACACTACATAGCTCATTCCTAATCCCCAATTAGTTTGTCTAACTCAGGAAGTCCTGCAATTGTTTTGCGAATAGGGCCAGATGTAAAGGCTGGCTGCTCTTCCTCCAGCATCCGTTGCACAAAGCGTGGCCACCAGTGTGGTGTTCAAGGAGGTGGTGATGGTATTTTATTGTTGAATGTGGTGTACAGCTATGCCTAGCAAGGTTAGGAAGGTTAAAAAAGGAATGGAGGAGGTGAGACAAAGCATGAACATCCCATGACATTAAAAACTGATGTAAGCTTGGTTTGATTTTGAGGTGTTAGTTAATAAAGCTTGTTTTGAATTTAGGGAGAATAGATACAAAATATTTTATGCAACATTTTGATCAGTGTTTCAGTGAGAATTCATGCATCTCTCCTATATACTAGGTTGGTGGTCTGTACAGTAAATAGCACATATTCAGTTTGCACAGAGCAAACCACAGCCTGGAGACTGGGTCCATAGCTGGTGCAAGTTACCTGCAAGAGCTAACAGTAGATTAGTTCAACCTCCACAGCACCTACAGCATCAGAGTGACACATTCAATATATTAGAAATGACACTGAAAGTCAATAGGCAAGACCAGCATACACAAGTATCTTTTTATAGAGGTTTATACTGGTGCAAATGAGATATATGAGAACTTAAAGCAATGCATGAAACTGGATGTTTTGTGGAAACTGTGAAACTGTTCTCAATGTCAGCTGTTGACAGCAGACTGAAGGATGAATAAGGCAAGAAGGTAAAAATAGCTGATGCAAGCAGTAAAAGAGAGCACTTTTCAAGGGGTTATTGAGCAAAGGCTTTGGTTGTATGTGGTATTCAGTATAATTTATTATTTTTATGTTTGCAGATGATTTCACTGCACTGGAACATGCTCATATATGCATTATGAATTGTGAGATGAAATTTAAAAATATGCATTGATAATAAAAATCAGAATGAAGTTAGTGATTGTTTAAGAATAAAGGCTATGTTATCAAAAACTTGCACCTATGCAGTGATTGATTCACTATGTTGTTGATCATGACTGGCAGCTATTGGCTTTGTTATTGTCACTCTTTGGAACAACAAGTGAAACAGCAGCATAAGCAAACTAAATCCATCAACATGGCTTTTTAAGGCGATTCAAATTCAGAAAATCCAATCCACTTCCTCTATCAATTCACCCAAGAGTGATTTATCTTCTCACTAGCCCCTAAATCCGATGTGTCATTTTGGGATGGTGCTCCTTCGCCCTTAATTCTCTCGTTGTCATGGTAACAGACCTTCCGTGCTGTCTGCAAGGAGAATGAGGAGGAGGAGGATGAAGGCTCCCCTGACTTTCAGGACGTGTCTTGTCTTCTTTCCTGCGTGATGGCTGCAGAACAACAGAGTTGGGGGAGGGGAAGACATTGTTTTCTTCCCTTTTTATTTCTCTTTTGGTGTTTCCTGCAGTTACAGTAAAAAGCTCAGCAGAGAGGATGCCCTGCAAAATGGGGGACAATATAAATGAGACGTCAAGGAAGAGGGAGAAAGAGAAGAAAAAAGATAAAGGGAATAAAGGAGGAGTTAGCATGCTAATTAGCCCTAAGCACAAAGTGCAGCTCATGCTAATAGGGAAGCGAAATTTTGTACAAACTGCAATTTTGAAGGATGGTAGAGAAAAAGTTCAGGAATTGAGCTATTATGTTGTTACAATTTATCCTGAAAGGACACATGAATTCCGGGATCAAATATCATGACAAATATTCAATTAGTTGTTGAAAATTTTTACCCCAAATCACAAATGTCAACCTCATGGAGGCAGAAGAGAGATAAAATATATATGTTGATCGCCAAGGTCAGCAGGTTATATTGCCTGAAAACCACAGATGTCTGTACCTGATGTGCAATTCACTCAATAGATTTTAAGATAGTTACTGGAATAAACCAATACTTTGACCTTCCAACACTGCAGCAGGAAAAGTCACAGAAATCTGAGGGATTCTTTTTAAGGATGAATCCTCATCAGCATCGTCATGTCAGGTACTATTATTAAAAGCTGAAAACATCAGCCTGAGGTTACTGGTTAGTGTCCTGTGGTTAACAAATGTCTGTACAAAATTTCATGCCAATCCATCGAGTAATTCATATTTCCGTTGGGACCAGAAGAATGACATCTGTGATCGCATGTTACCTTATACATATTATATCACAAATAACACAAATTTTATTGAAATCCAAAGATTTGAAATCCTAAAACAACTAAACAAAAACAATTCACATTTTGCTGCATCAATATGCCATCTGTGTCACTGCATCTACCTCTGTAATTAACTTTCACTAGCAGTAGAAACATGTCAAGGTCAGCTATTAAGACACCCATGGGTATAGGTAGTCTAAAAGGGGGTCACCTGACACACTGGGAGGGGAAGGGCTGAAAACAGTTTGAAGGCCACTTTTTCAAACAACAGCTCTGTTTGTAGCTTCTACTACTCCTCACATCCACTCACCCTCCCTCACCTCCCCTCCCGTTCCTCTGGGTGGAAAAAGCAACCTTGGCAGTATTCAAATCTCCCGTGGTGTGCAAATATACTTCATTCATAACAACAATAATATCATTGCCATGACATGACAACATATAAGTGCCTTATTAGAGTATGCATGAAAATACTAAGAACTTTTACAGAACTTTACCTTTTAAGCTATTTTCTTTATTGAAATCATATTAGTCTGTTTGAGTGTATATGATACTATGGGCTATGGTTAGTTTTATGGTTAAGGTTAGGGTGGAGCTAGGGTTAGGGTTGGGTTAGGTTTTGGGTGACACATCACATCACGACACATTTCACACATGACATGATGTGACCCGTGATTTTGGACACTTCCTGAGCTTTCTGTAATGCAGTCCTTGTGTCAAGTGTCAGCATTGTATACAAAATATTATCACATATCTCACTGTGAGAAGTTTAATTATCCCACCAAGTTGGTTTGAATACTATGAACACACGGTGGGACTTATAATACAAATTCATTTTGATTCTTTAATGTCTTACGATATGCATTTAACCAAAAAAAAAAAAAAAGAAGCTACACTAAAATACTTTTGAGTGGTAAAATACCATGCCATGTATCTTTCAAAGTTCTCATCCCGTGCTAGCACATAGTTTCATTTCCTTTTCTTTAAGCTCATACCATTGGCTTTAATGTGGCAGATCTGTGGCAGAAGTGAATGGAACTCATGGCATTTTAAAGGTCACAGCTGACACACTTTACAACTTCTCTGCAGTACAAAATTCCCTCTTCCAGGTTTATGTCAAATAAAATATTATGTCATGTGTCAACACTATAGCACACAGCACTGAATAAAGTTTTTAAGTATAATAAAACGAAAGATTTTTAGTTAGGTCAACAACACGGACATCTATTTATGGGCAGGCCGGTACATGACTTTGTTTGTCTTTTTTGTCAGTGCAAAGGGTAAAAATATTCTGTTTTTTTTTTTTTCACAGGCATTTTTTTTCTTCTTCTCTTTTTGTCCTGTTGTTTTGATATGGGGCTTTCCCACTGGGACTCCACTTGTTTCTCTTTCCTCATCTCATCTTTCCAGGGAACAAAAGAATAAGGGAACTCCTACTCAGAAGTGGATCATTCAGTTCTACTCATTAAAAATAATTGGTCTCTGTTCAATTAAGGCTTAGTGATGCTACTTTGATCTAACTGGCTCAGTGTTTTTTATCTGCATCTTTAACATCCTAATCCACAGCCCTGAGTTGGCAAAGGTATTGGATAACCGGTTATAATTTTTACCATAGGAAAAAAAAGTGGTGGGGGGGCTTGTGATTATAAATGATTCAATGCAATGAATTCTGATTAAGAGATTGAATTCAAACCTTCAAGTCGCTGCTGCAGCAGTTTGTGAGACAATCCACTGTCCCCAGACAATAAAAACAGATCACTTTACCTTCTCTCTGCTTCTCTTTCTCTCTGATTTGCTGCTTTTGGCATCTTCTGTTTTCAGATGAATATTGTGAGGGATATTTGCAAGCAAACACACTGATACTTCAGGGATATAATACGTAAAGGTTCATGCACAGTGCACACATGCTCCCACACTCTGCAAACCCACTCACTCAGCCGTCCACCCAAACACCCACTCGTACATTTTGTATTTCTCACTCTCACACACTTTATTACTTTATTGAAGAAGCTCTGCGGTATGAGCATGTTAATGTGCTGGCAGTGGTTCCTGTTAAAGAGGGAAGCTGTTCTGTTGAATCCCAATAGCCCAGGGACAGAAAGGATACTAAGCCAAGCTTTGACTGCAGTTATGCTCCAATGCTGCTTCTTTAATAATTTTCTCTCATCCCCTTGCTCATCCTCTTTGCACCTCTGTTTCCCTCCCCTCCTATACTTTCTCACATTGCTAATCTTTATTCTTTCTCCGTCCTTCTCTCCAGTTTGATATATTTCTCCTCAATCCAGCCTTTATTTTCAGCACATTACATGTCTGTCAGTTCTCTTTGTGTTCCATCTAAATTCGTCTTTACCCATTTGAGGTTAATGAATTTATGCAATTGACAAAATGTACCTACTGCATGCATAATACATATACAGTATGATATAATCATACAATATATTGTTAAAAGAATGGCCTATAGGATATGCATTGTTGCTTGGTTACCTAAACGCATGATCATTATTGCAATTGCATATGATGCTACAAGACATATGTTACTGTATGCATAGCATGGGCATGTATCCAGAAATATGCAAAGGCATGTAGAAATACACCCACACAAGATCTCATTGCAGATTGCATGCTATGCTACAGGGCACTTATATAAGGAGAAAATATGCTTCAGTAAATGGTATAACAATTGGTGTAACATCAAAGACAAAGATGAATGGATGTCTGTTAAACTTCTGGTTTATTGCTTTGCTGGTCTTCCATGAAAATCACTGGGAAACATCAAAGACACTGCAGACATTTATTACATGTACCAGTGGAGCAGAGTTGAAGCTCGCCTAGTTTCTCAGCTCTCTGCAGGCCTCATTTTATGTCCCTTTGACAAGCAGGACAAATCGGATTTTGCAGCAGCTTTCTCACTGTGACTGTTTATTTATCAATCATTAAATTTTCAGTGCTCACTTCATTGTGTATACTTCTTCCAGACTGCCAGGGGTGCTTTAAATAATGCAGGGATGCAGGATCAAGAGGGTCAGGTGTTGTCAGAATGAAAAGTGCCTGAAGTGCTTTAAAACAGATATAAGTGCTCGTAGAGTTCAGAGTAATTCTAGCATCTCAGAAATTGACAATATATTGAGATTGAACATGTTAAACTGCCAACAGTTTACTTGGACTAGTTGAATAAAACATGAAAGTCAAGACTTTCATTTAAGTTTCTGTTTTATTGCTTATCAATTCAAAACTTTTTATTCACAAGCAGACGGATGAGTCAAATTTAGTTTTGAAAAGTTACATTATCTCATTTCAAGATAACAGACAGATGGTAGGATTCTAACAAGGCAGTCTAAGATGTCTGAAAGTTGTACTCTGATCTTAATAAAAGTAATTTGATATCCTATGCACAAAGAAAATGCATGAGTATGAGCAGCATAGTATAAATACCACCTGACAAAACTTGTACAATATATTAACGTAGGACCATGAATCAGTAATCAAGTAAAGTATCAAGTACAGAGTCAACAAGCAGTCCAGGATTTCCAAAAGAATACTCTACAGCCGGGTCTGCGCTGAGCGTGAGTTGTATTGCCACTCCCCAGCCCACGTCGATTCTTCTCCTGTTTCGGTTCTCGGAGGACAATTCCATTTTCGGATTTGAAAACTGTATGAAGCAAGTCTATTAAGCTCAGGATCTTTGTTGATTCCTATGGAAGAAAATATTTACACAATATAAAAATTCTTAATATTCTCAACATACCAATGAATGTGTTTTTTTATCAACCCTGTAATGTAGAAATTCAGCTAAACCCTAAGTAAGTTTTTTATCATATGTTACTGTAGCCAGTACTTGGGGTCTGATTTCAACCACTGGGTGGAAGGACAGTATTTTGTGGTGCATTAGACATTAGGAGTATACATGGAGAAGGACATTCAGTAAAACAAAGATAACTTACCAGTTTGTTTTGCAATTTGTTAAGCCATGACAGTGAGCCTTGCCGAAGTTGAAGATCTTTAAATCCTGGTTCACTCTCTGTGTTTTCCACAACACACACAGCAAAACATAAAAGTGCCAAAATGCACAAGCCCTGTGACATCTTTGTTTAGAAATTCTTGGTTGTGTGCTTCTTGTTGAGAGAAATATTCTTGGTAGGACACCACTGTACTCACTGCTGATGTGCAACTTAACTGTAAAACACTGTGAGACATTTCTTTAATAAGTAGTACCTAGTCCCAAAATGGGAGGAGTATGCATGTTATTTGCATAAAGACCATCCTCAATTTTGTGTTTGCCCATCAATGCACTGAAGCATGTACGATGTAATTTACAGCAGTCATTTGGAGGGAGACCAAAGGCTGTTTTCCCATCATGGTTTTTCCCATTGTCATGAATTACAACGTAAACATACTGTGCTCTTGTTGTGTAAGTAAAGGTCATCCAGATGCTGTAATTGTCACAACTTGGAAATGTGAAAGCGTCCCTTGTCTCCTTGTGTAAAAGCAAATCTCTGTAAGTGAAGTGCTATGTGCACTCATGTAAAATAAAACATTCATGACGCAGGAATGGGACAAACAATGATTTCACTAACCCTGTCATGCCATAAAGTTGAAATAAGGGGGGGGTGCAGAGACACTGGGATATCCGTAGGCCATAAAGGTCAACTTATCGTTTGTTACACCCTTGTGACTTTGTCAGCTACATGTGCATCCCTTAAATGGGATTTCTGCTCTGTTTAACATTAATTGTTCTACTGCATCTGAATTAAGACATATTTTTCACAAACTATAATGATTTTCTAATGGTAGAGCTGTAAATGGCTGCAAATATGCATCTGCATTATCGTTCTTTGGAAAAAGTCTGCTATAAAGTTATATCCTTGTTATAAAGGACAAATTTAAGGGCAAAGTGGTGGAAAATACTTTATAAAATGATAAACTACAAAATTCTCTTTGAAGAGAAATTGGAAACCAAACCAAATGTACTGTACTTATCCATTTCTCCATCACAGAGTATTAGTGACCAAACTTAATATAAAATTGTCATATTCATCAGCCAGAAACAGCAAAAATGTAATGAATGAATGAATAAATAAATGTAATAATTATTAACTTCATAGTAAAGCAACACTTCATGGTTCAGTAAAGACACATTTAATAAATGTGTTCCAAGTGGGTACAGCTGCACTTGGAATTGATTTAACTATGTAGGTAAACATTGTTTATAAGAAAAACAAAATGCATTTGTTCATTGCAAGCATTAAATGACTCACTGGAAGCAAGTAAACAAAATCCTATAGCCCAGCCTACCCTGTAAGTTCTACAATAATAAGTGACTTTCTTAGAGTTCTATAACATAGATTATACAATGATAAAAATCAATTGGCTTTTTCCTCAGAAATTCTTAGTAATTGCAGTTTCTCTGTGGTTTTGCAAAAGTTGTCTAATAAATCTGTGATCAGATCATCACTGGGAGTCCTTTCAAGTCACAATAAAGGGCATTGCCTGAAATCTGTGCTTTACATATTTAACTCCAGTCTAAGATTCCTAGAATATACAGCATGCCCTTTAAAATGTGAAGCTAAGCTTTTAATCTTTAAAAGGAATAGAATGTAAATAAATTGTTGTTCTAGTCCATGAAAGGCATATGTGCACAAAAAACTAAAAAGAAATGTGTCCTTCACGAATAAGAGACAGCCTTGAAACGCATCAACCTTTCAACAAATCACCATTGTAACCCTATTAGATAGGTGTAGGAGCCTAATATAGCTGTCTGAATAATTAGTAAATCCACTGTCAGGAGCAGAATAATCCTGTTAAGAAGGCTACGAAAAACACTTTACAGCAAGAGTGTTTCTAGCTGTGCTGACAACTGCCTGCATCAGGCCATGTAAAGCTTAGTTATTAAATTCAAGGTGGCCTTCAAGGAGTGGTTGCTTGCTATATCAGGATTTCTAGATATGTTGGAACTAGAGTTTCATTGTGTTCAGATTTTGCCCCAAAAATGTCAAATTGAATTTGATAATGAATTAGTTAATTCACACACAAGGTTTCAGCTCTCGGTTCATTTCAGCTGTTGGTTGTGTGCCTTTCTTACATAAGCACACAAGGCTGTTGGTTATTTCTGACTCTGAATAATCAATATCTTGGATTGGAATATGTGCATGCCAAAAAGAAACAGTATTTTGAACACAGTATTTTGTGTGGACATTAGTTTGCCTCTATTGATCATAGTGACAAGTATGGATGAGCAAGCTTGATGACTAAGCCAGTGGTAGTTTTGTTAGTGTGGACAGTGTAAAGACAAAATATGTTAAAAGCCTAAGGGGAATAGGTTTGGATGGATAGAAAATGAAATATTTATTCATCGTTTCATAATGGCTTCTTTCAAACAATAGGATCACATTTGGAATCCTGTTAATATATCATAAAAAATAACCATTGTTTCTCTTAATTTGTATTTTATTTTAACATCTTTTCAATTAACAAAACCAACATACAGAAATGGAGTGCAAAGAAAATCATTTCACTATAGCTTCTCTCATGATCTTAATGCTCATTTTTTGTTCTCTAAGAAACGCCAGCGGTTTCATGGCAGTGCTGCTGCCCGACAGTTCATTTTGAAATGGATTAGGAAAAGTTGCAGGCACTATGAGTCATAAAGTTTAATATTTTCCATGCATCATTTAACATGGTGGAATTCAAAGAAATGCTTTTACAGTGAAGACACTAGTGATTCAGTGTTTGCCTGTGAAAACACAACCTAACAATTTGAAATCAGGTGTGTCACATTTACAACATAGGAACATGAGTGTCAGCTATTATGACCTAATAGTTTTACCATCATTCGCTGACTGAACTGCACCAGGTCACGTGGAATGAAGGAGAAAGCAGATTTAAAAGATAAGTGTAGGGTCATGCAGTTATCTTTTCGTAGTCTGATTGCTACACAAATCAGATATTTTGTTGTTTTTTTGTTTGTTTTTATTTGTATGTTTTCAATATGTCACTGGCTTATTTATAATATTAATATCAGCAATATTAGAGGAGGATTGCAGATAGAAGAGTTTAGGATTACGCATTTCAAGAAAAACAGTCCATGTAAAAACGGAAAGAAATTGGACACAGTATTACTGCTGCCACTAGGGCAACTACAAGTACTATTAGTGCGTTTATCACTACTATTATTAGCAACTGAATTGTGCTACTACTTGTGTTGAAATGTGTTTTATTCAGAGTTAAGGTTCATAAGCACAGATTTCTAACATGAAAGCAGAAAACACATATGCACACTACAGTGAAATTTATCATATTTTCATATTTGAAATGACATTGAAAAATTAAAAACTGAATGTCAATGGTTGTCATCTGAGTCATGTTTCCCTGATTTCCTGCAGACCCGACAACGGCTGATGACGCTTTGTAGAGAAGGCCCCTTCACAGTCTGAGGAACAGGTTTACTAAAAGAAATGCACATAGACCAGTGACAGAAAATGTGAGAAATGCAATTTTAAATCTTAAATACAATTTTGGATTATATAATAGCTTAGTTTAAAGTAACATGGTAAAATGATTTATTGCATTTAAGGTACCAAATCATAAAAAAAGTGAAGCTGAAGAAATATATTGATTTGATTCCAACTTAGCATGTATGCACCACTGCTTAAAACAGAAGGGAAGAGTTTACCTGAACATGTTGTTGGGGTCAAGGGAGGCCAGCCAGTAGCTATAGGAATCTGGGTAATAGTTACATGTTCCCCTGCCGTGACACTCGATGAAGGGCACTTGGCGGAAACTTTCCAGACATGAGCCAGGAGAAACCAGGGGCTGAGAGGAGCCCTCTGCACCAACTCCCGTTTGCTGGAATGGATGAAGGTTAATAGAACAAAAATTACTTGGAAAATTGCATATGAGCAAATCATTCAGGAGAAAATAAAATGCAATTTCTTTACCATGACAAATGAGTACCCAATCCATAGGGACTCCCAGCCTCTTGGACATTCAGGTATCGCAGTAGTCTGGCTGTGGATGGCTATCACATTGGAGGTGGTTTCACACACTGAGCACCTAAACATGCACAGGAACATGAACATTAATGCTGTCCATACTTATATTTTGATTGACTGAACATGTTCTTTACTTTGTGTTTGCGTGGGATGTCCAAAGTATATATGCTTATATATGTTGATGCTCTTCTATCTCACCTGCTGATGTAGGAGGCTAACTTATCCCCTGTGATGGCAACCATGTTGTCAGGCATAGGAGTGTCAGTAGACAGCCAGTATGAGTAGTCATTACGAGAAGCATATCGGCAGTTAGTTTCCGTGTCACAGAACAAGAATGGCATAGTGGAGAAACGAGGGAGACAGCTTCCCATGGTGCCTGATTTTGAAGTGTCAGAGCAATGTCATAAAATTACTCAAAGACACAAGTATCTACACATATACTGCAGAATCCACACAGTATTCTTGGGCATGATGGTTTCTATGCTCTTACCAAGGTCCTGACCATGAGCTCTCTCATTTCCATTAATAAAGAGGAAGGAGTAACCAGAGTAGATCAAGCTGGTGCCCAGAGGGCAATCAGGGACATGGATGCTCTGGCTGTGTCTAGCTATCAAGAAACTGTGAACATGACCTGAATCAGTCTTGCAAGGCAACCCTGGAGGACCTTTGTTGCCTGGGTGTCCAGGCTTTCCCACTGGACCTGCAAGTAAACACATCATTAATGAAGAACAAAATGTACAATGGACAATCACATTAGCAATTTTGTTTGGCAGTTATTTGAGAATAGGTATAAGGTACACTTTAGTCATTTTCACTACTAGTCTGAAAAGTGTACTTTTAATATGTAATTCATAAAAAGCAGAGAACTTCACTAGTTTTCAGTTTTTACACTAAATCCTTTGCTGACTCATGTGACTCATGTTGTGAACCACATAATGAAGAAAGGTAGTAAAGTAAACCCCCTTACACACACACACACACACACACACATATGCAAACACCTGGTGGTCCTGCTCTTCCTTTGTCTCCTTTGTGGCCAGTAAATCCAGGTTGACCAACTGGGCTAGAACCACGCACTCCTTGGACACCTGGCTGGCCTGAGATAGAAAGATTCAGGGTCATATAGTGCATAGAAAAATCAGCTTTGTGGAAGTGGCAGAATTTATTGTATATCTCTTTGTTCCAATAATATGATTTAATAAATAATACATTTAGCAAACAGACAACACACATCTATGACATTAATTGTATAACGTGCAAGGTATTTAAGTGAGAAAATTAAGCTTTGACTTTGAAAACTGTTGGTAATTGGAACTAAAAGAAGCAGCACATCTTAAAATCATAGCACATACATTGAGTTTGATAAAATGTTTAACCTGGATGGCCTGGTGGTCCTGATGGTCCAGTGGTCCCTGGGGCACCTCTATTGCCATGGGGACCAGATAGGCCAGGAGGTCCTGGTTCATATTTGACAAATGCTGGTTCACCTTTGCGGCCTGTAGGGATAGGGAGCAGGTAATACGTACATTATTACTGAAAATGTACAGAATGTCTAGAATAGTAAATATCAGTAGTTTGCCTACAGAACTCAAATCCTGGAGAGTACTGGGTTAAGCATCGCATCTCTGTGACTATTCATAAATGAATCACTGGTAAAGTGGAGGAGAAGATATTATCAGATCTTTTTTTTTTCTCCTATAATAAAACAGACTTGTGCCGCACCAGGTGGTCCGGGAAAACCTTTGATCCCAGATGGGCCAGATAGGCCTGGGAGGTTGCCAGGGTCTCCAATGTTACCTAAAACATATAGGTCATAAATAGATCACAAGTAACTGAGTTTGTCTCCACAACTGATTTCATAAATTCTTGATTATATAGTATAACAGAAAAAAAGAAATAAATCCTTATAAATTCATTGTCTGTGTCCCTTCATCCTTTGGATTTTATCTTGGTTGTGGGACCATTAATCAATTACAGATGGTTCCTCTTCTGTAGGGATAGATCAAAGAAGTATTCAAAGATATAGGCTGAAGTTGAAATGATAGATTACCAGGGGGCCCACGAAATCCAGGATGACCTGAATCACCGATTGGTCCTGGCTCTCCTGGTCTGCCCCTTGCACCCTGGGTGGCAATTGAAAAAATAAACGATCAAAGATAAGACTTCAGTATATGATACTAATTAATCATTTTATCCTTGTCTGCAAAAATCTGCTAAAAGAAAAGCCATGCCATGTGCTCATTGCATTTTAGCAGCCCACATTTAATCATACATGTTTTTTAATAACCTTTGATCAAAAAGAAAGTCAACCCTCCTTTGTTAAATACAAATATGAATGCCAAACACTGAAGGTAAGTCTTCAGTTTTTTTTTGTCAAGTATGTACAATTGATCCTTGAGGGCCTGGATCTCCTTGGGATCCAGTAACACCTGGGCTTCCTGTAAGACCTGGGTCCCCTGTATCTCCTTTTAACCCTGGAAAAGTGGGACCTGGAGGGCCAGGGGCTCCAGGATAGCCTAAGGAAGAAAGAGACTGATGATAAATGTACTGTATGTGAAAATGAAAAACCATTCTGCAGTTTTAGCAGAAAAGCAAAAAATATACAGATGTCTGCATGGTTGAGCATGAATGGCCTTGGACTATATATCAGGTGTATATTATACAACACTGCACATTATGGAGAAATACATATGTCTCATCAGGTTATATCCAATTGCTCATTCACTAAGCAGTGTACAATCACGTGTGATGAGAAAACACATCCAGATGTTGTGATTTGATGTCATGTGACAGAAGATGGTATGTGAGACCCTTAAGTTCCTAACAGTAAATCCTCACCTGGGCTTCCATGGTTCCCAGGATAGCCACGGTCTCCTTTGGGCCCAGGAACACATGCACCTTCTCTTCCTGGTGGTCCTCTGGGACCAGCGACCCCAGGTAGACCTGGAAATCCTTTGTCTCCTATTGGTCCAGGATTACCTGTAACAGGCAAGCCAGGAGGACCAGGGTCCCCAGGTGGACCTAGATTACAGACAAAAAAAAAAAGTAACTTGATGTCATCACAACTACAGTCTTATTTATTAGTATCCATCTGCCTCAGTCTTCATAAACATTTAAGACAATCGATCATAATATAATTTTTTCATTTAATTTTTATTTATTTGGTAACACCACAATGATACAAGTGTGATTTATGAGCTATAAATGGAAAGGTGGAATGTCACCTTGAAATTTTAAAACATATATGTGGACATTCATGAGAGTCACTGTAGTCACAGTAAAACCAAAACGTAGGTGGCACAAAGGTTTGTAAACCTGCAACTACATGCATTGTGTAACACTAGTATATGTATTGAACCAACTCAATTATTTAACTTCTAGTGAGTGTGTTACTCTAACAGTATGCTTAAGAGGGCTTAAGTAGGATCTGGTCAATGCACCCCAAGACCATTCTCCTGCGGTTTACCTCAGAAAAGGTTTTCCAGTTCTTTCTGGATTGCTCCCTAGTCAAGAAAAGAATTTGCCAAGTGCAAATAGCTATAAAAATAAGGGGTGAAAGTAAAAATAAAAGAAACTAATACAAATATAATGTGTGTAAAAGTCTTGAAAAGGAAAATATGACTTACCAGGCTGACCTGTGTCACCACGTCTACCAGGTGTTCCTTCGATTATGGCTGCAGAGGAGAGATGGAAGGAGAGGCGGGTTTTGGCTTCAGCCAAGACTTTGAAGATACTGTTAACTAGATAGAACTCTTTTATAGGCCATTGGTTTGGACAAAACTAAAATACAAACTAATAACACATAGGTTTGTAATACACAGGATGTGAGTGAACTCAGATAGCCATACAGGATTCTAACAAAGGATTTCTCTTACTAGTGTCTCCTTTCTGCCCTGGTGGTCCAGGGATCCCATCCCGACCCTGGTTGCCTTTAGGACCTGGATAACCACCAACACCCGGCAGACCTGGGTCACCTAAATCAAGCACAATGTATAAATTAAACTAAGGTTACATTTGAAGTTCCAGCTCTGGCAGCAATGCAGTGATTGTTTCTGAGCAATCCTAGCACTTCTAACCAATCAGAGAAGGCCAAAGTTAGTGGGAGGAGCTCACAGGTGTCAATCAACACAACAACACACCTCTACTTTACTACTTGTTTAAAAAGCGGTTTCAAACTAGTATTAGCCTCTGGAAAATATTGCTATCACTAACTCACAGGTTAGAAAGAGGAGAGGAGAGAGGGAAAATAAGACTAATTGTTTTCAGTCTCACTGCCTTGATGTAAAATTAACTTTAAAATAAAGTACAAATAAAAGATTATAGGATTTGCAGTATCTTTATAGTATTCTTATAGTAGAATTTGTTATTTCAAAGGACTTTGCCTGGTAGTCCATTAAATCCTGGGGGTCCTTTGTTTCCTGGGGGCCCATCAGAACCTTTGGGTCCTGGATAGCCTGGTGAACCTGCAACAACAGCATAGGTATGAGATTAAGAGTTCAACAATGTGTGTGAAAAAATGCACAACAGATAATCAGCTGCCTAAATTTCACGATTTCATGTAATGACCATTTTCTCCAACAGGTCCTGGGTTTCCTTTGGCTCCACTGTTTCCCGGTGGACCTATAGGTCCACCAAAACCAGGTTCTCCCTTCTGACCCTTCATCACCTCATGTTTGCTTGACCCTGGCTCACCCTGAGGACATGAAGAAGAATTTAAAAACAGACAGAGAAAACTAATCATGAATGAATAAATGAACCCATATGTTTTTGAATCTATACACAGTATTTTACTAGATTGGACCCAGCTGCAACAATTACAAAGGCTTTTGACATTACTTATCACTACCTTTTGTCCGACTGGTCCTGGTGGTCCATGTCCTAGGTAGCTTGGTTCTCCCTTAGATCCTTTGAAACCAGGTGGACCTGGTATGCCATCTTGACCTGGTCTTCCAGATATTCCTTGATTTCCTTTTATTCCTTTTGGGCCTGGAGGATTAACCAAACAATTAAGTAAAGTGACACAGTTATTTTTAAATATTCTTTTCGTACATGCAAGAAACTATGATCTCAATTGCATCACATCATGAAAATTTACAGGCACATTTTGAGGACCTCAGGAACCTATTTTTTTATTCCCCAAAAGGTGTATATGTCATCTTTAAGTAAAATGCTTAAATTACTCCTAAATTTCTTAACTGAATAAGTCTTGTTAGAGTATTTCTAAATGGATGCTAAGATATAGTTAAATGATTTAATTAAAATCTTAACTTACTAAAAGTCTTTTTAGGTCTTACCTGGAGGTCCGCTGACTCCTGGGTCTCCTGGGGTTCCAGGAAGTCCTTGACTTCCTTCTGAGTACATGGGTCCATCAACACCTGGGTCACCTGGTGAGCCTGGACACAGATGGGAACATAGCAGAAATTCCATTTTGGCAAGTGTTCATATTGCCAAATTGATTTGATTTATTATTACAAAATATGAAAGCTTTCACAAACCTCTATTTCCAGGAGACCCTGGTAGTCCCTCTCTCCCTCTTTGCCCTTTTGATCCAGGTCTTCCTGGATCTCCAGGATTACCTGCTGGGCCAGGGTGACCTTACACAATAGTCAGATATTACAATTTCATTTGTAAAGTTGTACAATGCAACAGTAATATTTCCAAAGACTGCCCATATATTCTTATTCTTGTGTCTACTGTAAAGCTTTACCTGGTTCGCCTGGGTTTCCTGGAGGCCCAGTGCTGTTTATTAGTAATGAGGGTCCTGGAAGACCTATGGCACCTGGCGCTCCATTTTCCCCCGGTGGTCCCCTGAAACCTCTGGCTCCATTTGGGCCAGGGGATCCTGTAAGAATTTATTAACTCTATCAAAACTGTGAACTACATGTAAAACTATAATGAAGTACAACAGATAGAAGCAAAAAAAAAAAAAATCCAAATCAGATCAGGCATAAAACTCTGTGACTAATTAGTGTTTATTTATTAAATGTAAGTAAAAAATATTGTACACAGAGATTTACTTGTCTCTGAAGGTGTGTGTGCGGTTGTGTGTTACAGTACCTATTTGGCCTGGTGGCCCAGTGATTCCAGGCAATCCTTCTGGTCCATATCCTATTGGTCCATCTGGACCAGGGTCTCCTTGCAGTCCTGGAACATTTAAAAATAAGTGGATCTTTTAAAAATAAGTTCTAACAATACTTTTAATAAATCTATCTATAAACTACAGTTTGTACATTCTCACACTGGCAGTGTACATGTATACAGTAAATGGTTAAAGCAATGAATTCCAAGAAGTATGTTTAAAAAAATGTAAAAAATAATTTCACATCTATCACATACTGAATAATTAATAATTAATAATAATAATAAGACATACCTGCCTGACCAGGCAAACCGTTTTTTCCACCAATGCCTTTTTGTCCAGGAGGCCCTGGGGGACCTGGCACTGATGGTCCAGGAGAACCAGACTCACCAGGGGGACCTGGAAGACCAAACCCTGGCAAACCTACATTCCCCTTCTCACCAGGCAAGCCATTAGGTCCTGGGAAAGCGTAGACAATGAGACAAAATGGAAAGAGCAGAGAAAATAGAAAAGTACAGAAACTATTCAAATTTGTTAAAGAAATTTCTTGTTTCATGGAAAACAGTATCTAGTCTACATTTATTTTTTCGTCTACCTTTCATTTCTGCATTTAGTATCCTTCTAGAGGTCACATTAAGTACCTCACATGACATCAATATTCACTGACCTTGATGTCCTGGATAACCATCTGGTCCTGGTGGTCCCACTGGTCCAGGTAAACCTTTACAAGAATCTTTGCTACCATGAGGTCCCGGGGGCCCTATATTACCTTTATGTCCTGTGTGTAGCAGAGAATAATGTAGTAAATAGATAGAGATGTGCATCAATATGTATGCATGGATTGAGCATTAATATTACCTGATTATGTCTTTGTGTCCTATTATAAGCAACAGTTTGAACTTTGTGTGTGAGTACCTTTTTCTCCTGGAAAACCAGGATTGCCAGGTGGTCCTGGGTTCCCAGGTACACCAGGGATCCCAAGATCTCCTACAGGCCCCTGAACTCCAGCTTCTCCAGGAAGCCCTGGTAGGCCTGGTGGGCCAGGGTATCCAGGGCCACTGTTACCCTAATACAGGACATTATTTATTTGTAGATATTTCTATGTGCTTGAAGTATGTGCTATGACACCTTTAGAGCATCTATCTCATTATCTTTCTCATTTGCTGTTGATTGTTTAAATTGACAGCAGTAAAATGAAGCATAAATCACATGTTAAAGATTCATCATGCATGGAACTATTTCTTGGCAACCTGCAGTGACTTCTACAAGATGTCTAGCACTAGCTAAATGCTTTTTCATAGACTATATAGGATTTCCATGTACACTGTCATCACTGTACACTTTATTTCTGTCTCTGACCTTGTGTCCTGGAGGACCAGGAGGGCCTTGTATACCTGGATGACCAGGCAAGCCCCTACCTGGAAAGCCTGGAAGACCTGGCTGCCCTTTGTCACCTGACACACACACACACACACACACACACACACACACACACACACACACACACACACACACACACACACACACACACACACACACGCGCGCGCACACACACACACACACACACACACACACACACACACACACAATGAGAGAAACATAAATTTTTTTGCTACAGATCATAAATGTGGCTTTGTTTGCTGGACCTAATGGATTACCTTTTTGTCCTGGCATTCCCACCTTTCCAGGAGATGATATAGCTTTTTCTCCCTTCTCTCCTGGTGCTCCTGAAGCTCCTGGGGTACCTGGCACTCCTTGATAACCTGAATTTTTATTGTTAAGTAAGAGAGTTGTTTATGACATAAACTGTATCATCATGTACACAGCATCCATTGATCCATCTGTATATCATTCCATTCATTAATAATCTAATCAATCATACGTTCAGGCTTACCTGGCCTTCCAGGTGAACCAGGCTGACCTTTAAATCCAGGTGGTCCAGGAGATCCTTTGTGGATGTGGCCAGGTTCACCTTTCTCGCCTATGAGAATAGGAAGGAGAAAAGAAAGGACAATTGTCTCATGTAAAAATTTATTTGTCAAATCTTATAATTGTCAGTTATTTACCTGGTATTCCGGGCTGTCCTGGCAAACCAGGTACCCCAGCATCTCCTTTATGTCCTGGAAATCCAGCAGGCCCATAATCCACTGGCCCAGGGTAGCCAATTGGTCCTACTCTACCTAAAGGCCCTGGTGGACCTGGAAAACCAGGATCTTCACCTGCACCAGGGAAAGGATGCTACAGAACGCATAGAAGACATGAAGAACTTTGAAGGATCAAAATATGACTCAAGACTCATTCAAGTTCAAGTTGGTCAAAGTTGGCTCACCGAATCCCCTGGAGGTCCTTGATTGCCTTTGCGGCCTGGCAATCCAGGAAAACCAGGGCGTCCATCTGCACCCGGCCATCCAGGCAGTCCTGGGTCTCCCATCAATCCCTTTATTCCAGGACTGTTGTAAGAATCTCCCTTTTCTCCTGGGGGACCTGGAAATCCTGTTACACCAATGGGACCCTTCAGAGAGGAATGATTGTTTACACCTGTTTGTAAAACACCACACCACAACAGCAACAGCAGTATTCTTTTTTAAAAAAAGGTTGTTGTCTTACTGAACTTCCAGGTAAACCTCTAGGTCCTGGAAAGCCTGGATCACCTTTGTCACCTGGTCCTTGATTATGTCCTGAGCAACAGAAACATATAAAATATCAAATGCAGTACGTTTTTACCCTCCAGTATGCCAGTATATCAATGACCAAGTTTGTAGAATCTGTGTGATTCTATGTAGAGAATGGTTTTACCAGGAATGCCTGGTGGACCAGGGGGACCTGGTGGTCCAGGGGGTCCTGTTCCAAAGCACTCATAACAGGGTTCCCCCTTTTCTCCTGTGTAAAGTATAGACATGTCAATATTTATTTATTTATTCATTTATTAGTAATATTGCAATTGCCTTGCAGTACAAAATTATCATCAGGTTATCGTCAACATTTTTTTAAATTTCCTTCCTATACCGAGGATTGGAAAGTCTAAGAAGTTATACTAAAAGCAAGAAGATACAATAGGATTATATAAACTCATATGTAGCAATAGTTTCCCACCTTTCATTCCAAATGTCCCATCATATCCAATAGGACCAGGAATACCCTTCATTCCCTTCATTCCTGGGAGACCCTTAGTAACTCTGTTGGCTAAAAGCAACACAAACAAAGTTTCTAACCACAGAATATTCTTTTTGTCATTGGTCTTTTTGCTGGTACTTTATAAATGATTAACTCATATTTGATCACTCAAAAATGTGTCTAACAGTTTGCGTTTGAATACAATCTCAAACACTGGTGCTTTATTCTTTTCTCATCTCCCATTTTAAACACAAAAAGCCTGGGAGCAACTCGCCACCAAATGAAATTTGCAATAAAAAATTTGCTGTATGTATAATTGTACAATCACAGAAAAAACTATTTATCCTGCAACTCCACAAATCACTAAAAGTTTAGGCAACAGAGGAGGAGAGGAGAGGTATTTGCTAAGTGGCTGAATAGGCTTATCTTTATCGACTCCACACAAGCATGCATATTTCAATGTTTTAAGATGTTACAGTGATGGATGGCTAAGCCACTACAGTTTTGTTCATAAGGGGGCTCTTCCTGTGGGCACAGAAGGGCAATCCATTATTTTGTCAGAAATGGTTTCATCCATATAAAAATGTAGTACTGTAATATATGCTCGTGTAACATTTCTTGACGATGACACTTTTTCATTACATAAAACTACTGTTTGTGTACATTAGAATAGAATAGAATACTTTATTGTCCACCATGGTGGAAATTTTTCTTTGGCTCACCGATGCATACATGAATATGAATCAAACATACAACAGAAAACATAAAATATGATCAGTATAAATATGTTAAAAAAACAAACAAAAAAAAAAACACTACAAGACATTAAATCTGGGGCTAACAGACGTGTCAAATCCCAGCTGAATTAAGAATATCCACAGCAAATGGGACAAATGACTTTTTAAAAACCGCCTTAGTTGCCAATGGGACCCTGTAGCACTTCCCAGTGCGTGGGAGCTCAAATTGACTATGGAGAGGAGGAGGAGAACTATCTGCAACAATTCTTTTGGCTTTACTCAGTGTCCTCTCTCTGTACGGCTTGTTCAATTGTTTTTGGGGCTTCCCAACAATCTTAGAGGCCACTGAAACTGTTGTTTCAAAACAGTGTGTTTTTTGACTTGCAGGTCAGGTGGTTGTACCATGCAAGAAAGTGAAATGTTAGAACACTCTCAACAACTGATTTGTATACCACCTCCAGAATCTGTGGTCAGAGCCTAAGACTGCCAGGCTTTCTCAGGAGATACAAACACTGAGAGCATGTTTTGAATATATACTCAGTGTTGCTCTGAAAGTTGAGTTAGTGTAAAGGAATTGTAGATATTCTATCTTCACATTACAGAGAAGAGAAGAAAGCAAGTGAGCTTTGAGCTATTCCATGATATTCACATTTCCACATCATTTGCGTGGCCTTACGGTGAATTTTTCCTATTGACCAGTGTAAGATGTTAAATAGAGAAGGTATAGAGCATTGATGCCCCACACAAGGGTTATAATCCATTTTTAGCCTGTAGGTATTGATACCATTTTGAAAATTCTATGTACTGTAGACATTTTTGACTCCCTATGACAAAACAGCAAATTCTGACATGGTAGAAGGATAAAGAATATAAGACATCGAAAAGGAAAGATTTCACCAATGCAAGAAGCTTATTGAGTTAATCAATATACTGGAAATAAATACTGAGATTTTAGAAAGTGGAAACAATAACAGTAGCAGTAGTGTTTAGAAGGACACATACTTCTGTCTTCTGGGGGTCCAGGTGGACCTGGATCTCCAGCAGGCCCTTGAACACCAAGATCACCATCTTGACCTGGGAGTCCTATATAATTATCCCCTGGCTCCCCAGCGTCCCCTTTGGGGCCTGGAAAGCCAGTGGGCCCACGTGGTCCTGGCACATTAATCCCAGATGCATGGCCTGTATAATGAGTAGTGAGAGACTGAGCGTTATATTTAGGGAAGACACTACCTTTTGAATGGAGAGTTCGACAGATATGATTAAAACTGTCCTTGCACACCTGGAAGTCCCTCAGGTCCAGGAAACCCCATAACACCTGAGAAAAGAATTGTAACATTGTTATTTACACTTATTTTTTTAATTTCTGTTGATGCAAAGCAGTTGCAAGACAACAGTTTTAACCACCAATTATAACCACCACTAATACAACAACAGAATTTGATTACCATAATGGCAAACATTGGCTGATCTTTCATCTCACTATTTGCAAGGAATTTCCATCCTTTGCCATCTTTATTTCACATATTGCCTTCTAGTTCCTTTTCCAGAACAGATATATATATACTTTTTTTAATGCCTTATTATTGCTACACTAAAATCAGATAGGAAATAGTGATTAAAAAAGTTAGATGAGTTTCATGCACTCTGTATCAAAGCTGCTAAAACTTCTAAATGTACATATACATACTGCTGCATAGATTATTATCCTTTGGGGATAATAAAGTTATAAATGATTAATTATTTATTGCCTAAGATACAGCATTATGTTCATCCACCTTGACGCCCAGGGAGCCCAGGTGGGCCTGGGGGACCAGGATCTCCAAGGTATCCTTTGATTGCTCCCAATATCTATAAATAAACCCACAGGGGGTATGTGGTGAAATCATACAAGATACATGCAACATTGATTAATTTATACCATAGTAACACAAGTTTCAACGTGTCATATTCAAACTCACTCCTCCCGGTGGACCAGGTGAACCCTTGTTTCCCTTTTCACCCTTTATGAGCAGAGTAGTATACAAAACATATCAATCCACCAACAGACTGCATACTGTTTATGGCACAAAAAGATGACATATTATTTTTTGCACAAAAAGATCACTTATCACCATCTCTCCTGATATTCCTGGATATCCTGAATGCCCTCTGGGACCAGGTCTTCCCTGATAAAATACAACACTGTATTTAAAAGTAACACAGTATATAAGTGTGAGTGCAAACACACACACACATAACACAATGGCTCAGCATACTACATTCACACTCATAGTATCACAGAGCAATACCCTGAATCCACTTTGTCCAGGCTCACCATCCTTCCCAGGCTTTCCCTATATGGACAATTAGGAACAACAAAGATTCAATGGTTATAGAACAGTTTACCAAGTGTCTCATCCTTAAATTTAGTTTATTATTAAAAATTTCTTTTTCCAATTAATTGTAGGCCCCTATTCTATTACATACACGATATGTAAATAAATATGATCAAGAGCGCCCCCTGAATAGCAATACATTTTACCTACATTCAAGTTTATGTCACTAGTTTTCAAAACATTCATTCAAGCAGATTCAGAAAGTTAAATGGACCACAGCTACAGCTAAGTTAACTTGAATGCTGAATTACAGTGGAATGATATGTGTAAGCTCTTTTTCTTTTGTTTTTGCTGCTTTAATGACAAATCACATTGTCTTCAATGTTGCATCACTGCCCTCTGCTGTTCATTCAATATTCTTGAGCTGTTCCTTATGTGTCACTAGTAGCAATTCAATGCAAACTGTAGTAGTGAAAAACCCCCTGTTTGGCAGGAGAAACACAGAGCAAAAGAACACAAGCAATTTTTATTTTGGGACAGCTCCATATTTCATATCCGCACACAATGAGGTGCAATCCAAAATTTCATAGAGAAAAGTCAATGGAAGATATGGATTGGCAGTATCTTACTTGTGGACCCGCCTGCCCTTTGTCTCCCTTTATTCCTTTTGTGTGAAAGCTATAACCAGGGTCTCCCTGAGAACAGATTGCAATGAGAAAAGGAATCAGAAAGATCAATACACAAACCTTACAAGGCTGAACAAGTAAAAATAAATGGCACTAACTTTGAAATGAGTAAAGTGTAATGGCAGGTTAATTTAATTAATTTTTTTTTTATTATTTTAATTTAATAGAAACTTACTGGTTCACCTCTGCAGCCACTTTCCCCTGTGTCTCCTTTGTCTCCTTTTACATTCTGAATAAGACATAAACCTCAAGTTAAATATGGGTCATTAGTCACAATGACAAGATTTGTCCAGCAATTTAGTCCTAACTAGAGTAAGAGAGTTCAGAACTGCTATCCACATCCATCCATCCATCATCTATACCCGCTTATTCCTTAACTAGGGTCACGGGGATCTGTTGGAGACTATTCCAGCTCTTTTTCGGGTGGAAGCCTGCTATACGCATTGATATGGACTTAATAGTCCCCATAAAATGAATCCAAATGTTTGGAAAGCCTGTGATTTTTCCGATAACCACTATCTTTCCAGTTGTGCACAAGAAATTGTCAACTATAATGACAGTTATAAGCCATTGTGGGAGAGGATACTAAGCATCATTTTCCTCATTTGTTTCTTCCATTTACTAAGCTAAGGGATAGTTTTTGCCTGGCAAATTGTTTGATCACTGGCATTGTGTAAAAGCCTGCTGTTCAATTAGAGACTGTCCAAGCTAGTGAAGTGTCATACCACTGGGGTAATGTTTAATTTTTATATGTGAAACTTCAAGCATGGTGTGATCTGTGCTGCCTGTAGTACTCTAGCTATGACTCACATGCACATTGTTGGCACTGTAACTTAGAGGAGAAAAACTCTAACCATCACTACTATAAGCATAAAGTGTAACTCCATTTACTGCTGTACCTTTAACATGACACTCTCTGTGAAAAATTCCCTAATCCGACCTGGTGGCCCCGGGAGCCCTGGTAGACCTGGTCTTCCCTACAGCAAACAAATTGAGATCAGCCTCAATAATAAGGTCATAGGTAACAATGCAGTCATGTAATATAGATGGCCAGAGAAATATGGTGTAGGTATTAGAATTAATATACTCATACAATGTATAAAAAAACAGAACAACCTTTTTTCCTTGAGGTCCTGTGATGCCACCAATGCCTTCTTGACCCTGTCAGATATGAAAGCATATGCAACTTGCTTGTATAAGTTACCTTGTTTCCCAGTTTTTTCTCACCAACTCCTTCATTTTTTTCACAGTTTTCTTATAGTCAGTCCACACTTTTACCATCCCTGTTGCTGGCAACTCCCACCCCTGGGAACAGAATGCCCTGTCCTTTCTCTGATACAAATCTTATCACCAACACCAAAACTGTCTGAGAGGAGTTTCACAAAAAGCTGGGAACCTGTAATGCATGGAGATGTTGATGATCAAAATACTGCCCTACAGATAAACAGACACTCACTAACCAGGAAATGTTTACACTATCCCAGGTGGTGTGAACAATGCCAACTATGATAATGGGACAACAGAGACAAAGCAAAAATGGCACAGCTGTGGTTGTCAAGTTGGTTTCCATTTGTAACACCCAGTAAATACTCATACTCTTTATCACAGGTACAAACTGTGAAATACTTCATGTAGACACAATACCCAGAAAAATAGTTGCTAGCGTTACCTTAGATCCCGGTGCTCCTGGAAGGCCAGGTAATCCCTGTTCACAGAGAATGTAGGCATCACATAATTATTTTCTTTAGTGCCAAGTGCACACTGTGCAAGGCAACCAAACAATTTCACTCACAACAGCGCCCTGTGGTCCAAGGTCCCCAGATGGTCCATTATCTCCAGGGAAACCTGGATGTCCCTGAAATAGAAACCAAACTATCACAGAGAATGTTTAAATAAATGTTTTTTAAAAAGGTATTATTCCTCAAGCAGTCAGAATAATTACCGGCTCTCCATTTCTCCCAGGCAGCCCAGGTGGTCCTGGCTGAGAAATCACTGATACCCAAGAATCACCCTGCGATATGGAGGAAGTTTATTTAACTGAATATAGTGTTGAAATACCTATTATTAATGGGTATGCATAAGCTTCATCACTTATTTTTATGTGTATGTATATGGCCAGCTGAATTGATTATATCCTACTTCTCATTCACTTCAAGTCTTTAACAAGTATAACAGCAGAATTTCAGGGTTTTAGCTTGTTCTAGAAAGGCAAAAAAGGTAACAAATGTCAACCTCATTCACATGGTTTCAACAAGCTTAAGGGGTAGTTAAAAGTATCCTCCACCTGATAAAATTACATCCGTAAGGGATCACCAGTGGAATGACAGGAGAATGCTTCACATTCACAGGTTTTTCAGTGTTGAAAATGGGTATGAGAAAAGGCTGAAAAGGATGTTACTCTAAGTATAAAATCCATGACTGTGATGTCATAGGTCCATGTACAGAACTTTTGTTGCAGTTCCAATTGTTAGTGAATAGATTGGATGTAGTTTTGCACATGCCTTTCGAATTTTCTTTTTCAGATAAAAACATCTGCACAATCCTAGGACTGCTACCAATGTGTAGAAAGGATCAGGTACATGCAAATATAGATAAAGACAACTGGCTCTCTAAACTTTTTCAGATCCACACCTGAGGCCAAAGCATTATAATGCTCCACTTGCATGGAAATAAACATTAGTAAGTTAAGTATTGTCCTGAGAATTAGCTTTTAATATTACCACACTGTTGAGACAGATAAACATGGATGGACAGATAACAAAAGGAAAAACCAAAGAAAATCTTTAAAGAGGTTATTGGTCTTGCATGGACTCAGCAGAAAATGAGCAATGGGAGCATTAGGAGGGAAAGGGGGGACCTGGTAGTGCAGCATCATGTTTTTTTAAGGTAGTAATTATTGAGCAACTCTATAGCCTCACCCTTCCTAAATGCAAAAAGTACATGACCTGCTGGTGGCACACAGCATATATTTTATTACCTTAGGTCCAGGCAGACCTAGGGGACCCTGTAAAGTAGAGACAAAGGTGAAGGAAGTTTTGAACAATACACAGATTCTTTGATGGTTTTTTTTTTTTTTTGAGGACATAGCTGTATAATAAAGGATTGAAGTTGGTGAGAGGTATAGAGGTAAGCCATAAGAGTGGGTTTGAGTACAACATAATAATTTATTTATTTTTTTTTTAAATTTTGCTTCTTACTGAATGTCCATCAATGCCGTTGGCACCAGGAATACCAGGGGGTCCATCGTCTCCCTAAAAGTAGGAATGCAATAACAATCACAAACACTTTAAACATAAAAACAGTTCAAAATATATGTTCACTGAAGGGAGAACTGAAAAGTCTCTGCAGTCATTTTGTAAAATAATTTACAAACAACTGAAAAATGAGCTAAATGTAATATTGGCAAACTTTAATATTTACTGACATCAGTTCCGTTGCAGCCTGGGGCCCCTGGGGGACCTGGAGGCCCTTGTAGTCCTGGGATACCCTGTAAGAAAATATCAGCAAAAGATAAAAAAGTAACAGGTTTTAATAGGTATATGCAGGAAAATGCACTTACCCGATACATAAATCAAACTATGATTAGAAAAGAATAATCTCACCGGTAAACCATGAGACCCCGCAAGTCCTTCTATTCCTTCTGGCCCCTGTAATATGATGATAACAAAACCTGTACCATTTTTATGCTGAGACATTAAATAAACAACCAACAAACACCAACACAGACACATGCTTTGGATGGCATGTTACCAGATCGCCTTTTGGTCCCACAGGTCCATCAGGTCCAGTGTTGCCCTGTCAAAGATATCAACCTGTGATCAATCTTAGTGAACTAGTAGGATGCAACTAAAAGTACTGTCTCGTTACACAAGAAGAAAGTGTATTTCAACACGGTTTATACACAATTTTAGCCAACGTTGCCCTATGACATCACTTGTGGGTTTGCTGATCACGAATGAACACTGAAGAAGCCACAAGGACCAAATTCTACCTTTGGCCCCATAGGACCACCATGACCATGCGGTCCTGGACGGCCCTCTGGTCCTGGGGGACCTGATATTCCTGGAAAACCTTTTTCTCCCTATGTGGGTGAGGGTACGTGGGAGAGAGAGAAAGAAAAAGAGGGAGAGGGACAGAAAGAAAGAAACAAGGGTGGTAGATAGACCACAGACAACAAAAATTCAGTAAGAATTTCATATTTTCATTGGTGAATGTTGTCAACAATATTTATAGTTCCATGGATTTTTTTTTTCCTGAAGTATGGGGAAACACAAATTCTTGATGATTAATAAATGACATACCACTACATGTCACCAATGGTCAATAGACTCCTACTTATATTTAGAAATGTAACTGATGAGTGTAATTTATGGTGGATGGTTATCACCATCACTATTTTCTGTATAACTGTGTTAAAATAGTTCAAATTAGTATCAAGTGGCATTTAAAAATATTGTCAGGAGCTTTGAGAGAGAGGAAGTTCACCAATTTTGGTTTTGAGTGAATGTTTTTAACAGTTATATGAATCTGTCTATTTGCATCTATTCTAATATAGATGACACATACGTTCATTCAATTGGATTGTTTTCTCTTTTCTATGCATTTTGAATAAGTGGATGTAAAATGTCTGTTTGCATTTCTCTTAACTAGTCAACACTGCAGTTAATGTCCCTGCCTGAAGCTCACTGCTAAGTGGTTTTAAAATGACTATATGTTCTCAGTACAATAATTAGGACAGATCTTGCAACAAATTTAGAAAATATTGAGATTTTTTTTTTTTCAGATCTGTTCAGGCTCTGAACCCATCCTGACTAGTTACGACAGGACCACTGCACATGAAGCTCTCTGGTATTTTTACTGTGAACAGGCATTTTTGACATAATATATTTTGAAAAATGTGGCTGTAAGAAAGGTATAAGTGTAAATAAGGTAATTTATGAATTTATGAATTCCATTTAGCTGCTTCAGTTTCAGGCGTCTGGTGTTCAGGCTCACTCACTGTCACACTTCGATGACTTCCTGTGACACTTCAGTATAAGAGAGACACTGTTATTGTAACTCCTGTGCCTCTGCTATGACAAGTCACTATGTCTGCTGTGACAGTAGCATATTGTTTTAATAGAAAGATGATAGAAGCATATTTCAGACAAAGACAAAGTACCAGTGTGTCAGTTGCAAGTCAGAAGTTTATACATTTTATTTGTGTTACAAAAAATACTGAGCTGGCATTACACAACACATACTTTAGTACAAGTACTATATACTGTATTAGTAATGTGATGTACTGTTAATGTCTCTTGCACATATATGTGAAGTATGAATACAAATGCTGTGACTGCATAAAGTATTATTTTGAAACTAATGTTAAAGGAAGCAGTTTTAAAATAGCATGAGGTGAAATTCATAAACTAGTAAACCACAGAAATGATGGATTTGAGTTGATGCACTCACCCGGTTGCCTTTTACGCCTTTACAGTGGCACCTAGATTTTCCACTGCATACATACTAAAAAAAGGAATTGGAACCTTTTTAAGTGTGTTGTAAAAAAGGAAAAAACACTGTCTAATTACATTTGTTTGTCCAGTTAACACTGACTCATGACCCCTGACGCACTGAAGGGTCATGTGCACCTGTCTTAATGGCTCTTTAACCCCGTAAGGCTCCACTCCACTGCTTGGAAATCACTAGGCTATAGGCAGTCTTGCTGATTCGAGCGCAACTTTTACACACATTATTCTTTGATCAATAATTTGTTATTTGCACAGTGAAGAGCGGTTACTTTGGGAGGATTTGTAGGAAGATTTATGGAAGCAATTTGCCTAAATAACATCTATAACTCTCCAGTGTTTATATGCAATATCCTTGTTCTACCTTAGCTTGCACTGGCCAGCCCTCTTGTCATTGTTACATAAGAGTTTTTAACATTACCACCTCCCTACTGTATTCCCCACATTTGTTTAGCTTATTTTCAGATACTGTATTTTCCAGCCTTCCTTCTTCCATATCTTGTCCCCCCCCCCCCCCCCCCCACCCCATGAAAAGGCCCACCAACATGGCCCACTGGAGAATACTATATACACTGAGCTAAATGTGCAAACAGAGAGCAAACAAACCCATCTCTTCAGGACACAAGATGACTGCAGACACTACAGTTACAAACAGATCTCACTGTTGTATATCAAAGATAATGAATGGTGCTCAAATTGTACACAACAGGAAAAATACAAGGAACACTGAGTTACAAATTTTTACGGTTCTCCCATAAACTCAAAAAAGGGATTGTGATATGAAAGAAATAGCAAGAGACAATATGGTGTCAAAAGAGTCAGCAGTAAGATTGTGTCCCATATTTGAACAGTATGAAATAAAACCACATTGACAATAGAACCTTTTCATTTCAATACCTTTGCAGATAGAAGCCTATGCTGCTAAAATTCTGATTTGCCCAGATTCAGTCTATTCTTTCTACGATGTTATGTCAGTAAGGAAAAAAATAAAATAAAACATCTTACATTTTTGGCCTCAGTTCCCAGCAACATCACAGCAAACAGGATCAGAGGAATTATAAACACTGGCTTTGCCATGGCTGTTCTTGGTCAGGTTACATCAAAAGCTCAGATGTAACCGCAGACACCCCAAGAGTGTGTCTTTTTGAGCGTCCTCCTCTATAGCAAGCCTTCACATTATCCCTACTATGAAGTACCCTGGGTGATGTTCACTCATTGCTTCAGTTAAACTTCTCCATCTGGATTTAAGTGTGGTGATAGATAGGACAGCCCAGGGAGGTGGTTTGAATATACTAATGTGGTCAGCCCCAATCATTATCCATTCACTTATCTTGCTCGCAGTACTGGCAAACAGTGGCAGTTATTCAGTTTGCTTTTCAGTAATACAGAGGCAGGCGATGAGTTTTGAATCATTTTGGAGATTATCCTTTTGGGGTTGCAGCAAAGCTTTTCGTGAAGAATAATTTGGGCTTCTGACCTTGGGTAAGTTTTGTGAAATTTTGAGAAATGTCTGTGGTGATTACCTTGTTGGGAGAACAGAGCTAGCAACTTCTTTATTAGCAGCATTTTTTTATATTTCAATATCATATAATACTAAATAGATAGAACTGAAATATTATTTATTTATGTGTCATATTTACTGGCCCAGGGTTCCCAGGTGTCTTTCCATTTCTCCACCACAGAGGGCAGCACTGAGGTCAGTGCTCACCAGTTAAAAAACAGATTAAGATGAGATCCATACTTACTGTTGTGGCTTTGCGTTCCATCAGGTGAGTACCAGTGTAACAATATGAAAAAGTAACAGTAAGAGCAATGAAATATGCATATTATCATTCTGGTGTCTTTAACACCCATATCTGAAGATGGTACAGTATTGATAACTTTTTTTTTTTTGCGAATGAATTGCTTTGCAAATATCCTGATGCACTTGCATGGTAGTTCATTAAGGCACACATTAGAAACAATCAATTATAATGCAATAGGTTTACAATGAGTCCAGTCACCAAGAATATTTTAATGTTCAGTGTTTGTTAAAACTGTTCGATTCAATTGTATTTGTAGGCCGTCATGATGCTGTTCAATTGTATTGTGTTATGCTAACAGGTGCAATCTATTTTTATGAACTCCCAACTGAGCATATTCGCTTATTAGAAATAATGGGTCAATGTGTGTTTTCAATGTTCAAAATTGATTTGTGTTAAACAAATAATGATTTGAGAAAGGTGCATCTTTCACTAAGAAAATACTCAAATATGAAAATACTCAAAATATGTATTTCATTTTTAAAAATGCAGTATATGCTGCACATGTTACTGTGCCCTGTTATATTGAAACTACTATAAACATTTATTAGGTACAGTATGTCTCAAAGTCTGATGAAATTTACATTCCCTAGGATAAACACACATCTTGCCTGTTTACTCAGATATTCAACAGATCTGCGTATTTGCGATCCATGTAGATTGTATAAAACCTCAGGAACACATGCATAAAGCTGCACTCTCACAGACTGTGCTCTCACCTGCAGGGTGAAGTGGTTGTAAGTAGACTGCATTCCTGCTGATATCCTGCTCTAAGGGTAGCACATTAGCTCACCCACATGAGAACAACATATCTAGAAGCCAAAGTGGAGCAATTTAGCATGTCAAATTGTTGCTTTTCTTATTTTTTTTAATTGAATGTAAAATTCTAGCTTTATATTATATAAATACATCATATTGGCAACAAACCAGAGTAGCAAAAATATTAAGTTTCACCAAAGGGTCTCATGTCACAGAGTTTATGTGTCATTTGTGGTTGTATAGCACCTGTGGTTAAATGAGGCTACAGTTAATCTATTACTACTGTCGCATTCACAGGTGGATTCCTGTCTTGGTCATCTTTGTGCAACAGATCAGTGCAGTAAGTCTTTTCTTTCAGATCTTCATCAGAGTTGAATTATGACTGTGACTCTGAATTTGTACCCCTGTAATGACAGATTTCAACACAGATTAATTGCAAAATATAGTAGATTTCAAAGCCCATATGACCAGAGATTTAATTATATACCCTATACTTTGACTCTTACTCTGCTACATCTAAGAGCAAAGAGACTTTCTGTTCTACATTTCTAATCAAAGTTGCTACATGCCACACTCAGATTGCTTTAACATTACATTCCACAATACCACACTTTTCTTTCTTTCCTTCTTTTTTCTTTCTTTTTTCTGCTGTTCTTTTAATTTCAATTATTAGAATGAATAAATAGGGAGACAGGAATTGCTTCATTTAAACCAATCACAGACTTAGAGCTAGTCCCTTCTTTCTCAAGCGAGAGCAGTGAACCTGCTGGAGAAGTCATCCCAGAGAATCGGAAGAAATATGTCCAGCAGTTGTAGTTAACCCTGTTCTTTGAGAGCCTTGTTTTCCAACTGTCCCTGCCCTACCAATTGCTGATTACCTGGATCAGGTGTGTTCAGCCAATCAGAAACTGGAGGCTGTCTCAAGGACCTGCTAGGCCTCTGCATGTGTAGAGGTATGTTAAGATATTTAGACTAATGCTCTGTACTGTTCTTACCTTAACTAATGCTAGTTAAAGATGACTGCAATGTTATGGTTTTGGTTTTATGATTACAACCAAGTAACCAATTAACTGGAAACTTAGAAACTCAAGATGTAATGTGGTAATCCAACAGACCTGGCAGGTGGTTTGGAGGCCTTAAATGAAATATCTGGATTATAACCTCTATCATACAATAACTTCAAAAACTAGTCAGGAGTCAAAGGTTTTTAAAGGGCCAATTTGGTAGTTGATCAATATTTCTCATCTGCACCAGTGATCCAACAACTGTGGATGTCTGAAGTTTCAAATTCTGCTTAAGCTGAATGTAGCTTTATGTTAATTGTTTAGCTGTTTAGCAAATGAGACCTGCCACACAAATATCACCACGTGCTAACACACTGAATCTTAATGGCCGGTCAAAGACGTAGCCAAGTGCTGCATAGTCATTAATGTTTGGACCAAAAGAGAAAGTGGATGTTTAGCAACAGATGTGCGATAGAACTCAATTTCACCCGCATAAACTGATCCAAATATTTAGTAAGCTTTAAGAAAACATTACTAAATGTTTGTGAAAGAGGCATCTGTGCACTCTAATGAAAGTCCCTGTACACACACTAACACATACACGTATAAGGAGTTGTTGTTTTTTTAGGATCTCAGTATATTATGAGAATGACGAAGCCGTGTGAGCTTTCTTTCCCATCAATGTCAGAGAATTCATTATTTTCCCAAGTCTATGTTAAAACACTGATTTGCTTAAAGCCCTCTAAGGACTGTACACTCCCCACAGGGAAATGTGGTAATTCTCAAAGCTGATTCTTAAAGCTCTTAATATTCATCATGAATTTGATCAAAACACAATCCTATTTGATGTGTCTCCTGTTGTTTTCTGACCCCTTGCTATCTTCTTCTCCTCCTCTGCCACACATATACTGTACATACAGAGTCAGCCGGTCTCCATCTCTTTCTCAAATGCAGTAAAGGCCAAACTCACTGTATTTAAGGCCTCTAATTTGTAGCTGTTGTTCCAGGGAGGGATTGAGGGTCCATGTCAAGGAAGAAACTGCTCTGTATGTCAGTGTCTTCCCACCAAAGGTGCACGGGTATGAAATCTTTCTACTCATGTTGTTATATATTTGGCTTAACTTAATTACTCTCCAAATAGTATGTTTTATTTAAAATGTTCATTCATTTTATTTAGTGGAATGATTTTAACCTGTGGAAAAAAACGTGTTGTTTTCTTAATCTCATAAAAAAGTTTAATCAGTTCCCTTTCCTAGTTGTGAATATCAATTCCGTACAGCACTGATCAAAACAACAGTCTAAGGTTTTACTCTTTGTAGGGTGTTCCAGGGAATCCAGGCGAGCAAGGCCCTCGGGGGCCAATGGGACGAAGGGGACATGAAGGTCCACCAGGAGAAAAAGGCAGGAGGGGAGCTGAAGGATCACATGACCCAGAGGGGCCCAAAGGAGATCGTGTTAGTGCAAATGTTCATATGAATGTTGCGTTTGATGTAACATAATACAGAAGAAAGGTAGAAAATGCATGCACATACAAGTGATCATTAAAATATAAGACAAACTTTATTCATCCCTGAAGGGAATATGTCCACATATGTAAATTGATTAAAATTAAAGTAATAGCCAACTGTAGATAAGAAAAGAAGTGGTGAGTATGAGAGTGAATATTGAAGTCCAATCTAGTAGTAAATGACTAGTGCCCAAATGTTTTACTTTTCAGGGCCCGACTGGTGTTCCTGGGTTTTCTGGTAATAGGGGCTTATTTGTGAGTAAACCACTTTTGTTGTGAATTCACTTCACTCAATTTAGAAAAAAAAAAACACATACAGATCACACTGACAATAATAATCCCTCAGAGGCAAGAGCTGAGGCAATTGTCAATCAATTTCTCAAGACCTGTAAAGCCCAATGTGCAGTTGACATACTCCTCATTTTTAAATATGTAAATATATAGTTTCCACTTCATATGCTCAAGATTCAAAATGGGGACAGTCTACAGTAGATTTAAAGCATATGTCTGTTCTGCCCTCTAGTGGACATAATACAGTTTAGGCATACTGTAGACGTGGGCCTGCTTCTCGTCATTGCATGATGCAGCTGCCTCTTCATTACTTAAGTGTTTGTTCTGTTCAACACAACATAACCACTATATAATTATGAAATATTAAAGATGAAATAGCTATGTAAATGTTAAACCATACAGTTTTATCCTCAAGTAGCATCAGGAAAGTTGTGATTTTGACTTCTAATACTCTGCAATTAGACATATACCTGCACTTGTTCAGGGTCACCCTGGAGCAGGAGGTGAGCCTGGTTTGCCAGGAGTGGACGGCTGTAATGGGACAAGGGGTCGACCAGGAGTCCCTGGTATTCCTGGTTTGGAAGGTCTCCATGGACCACCAGTGAGTAGAATTGATATTCTATGTTTATTTCTGGCATTGTTCATCCAGGGACTTAACCTTCAGATGTCTCACACAGTAACTTTTTTTAAATGTAGAAATGTCCGTTCTAGGGCAGCACAGTGGATTTTTGGTTGGCACTGTTGCCTCACAGCAAAAAGGTCCTGGGTTCAAAACCCAGCAGGTCCCTTTCTGTGTGGAGTTAGCATGTTCTCCGTGTGCTTGTGTGGGTTTTCTCTATGTGGGCCTGTGATGGACTGGTGACCTGTCCAGGGTGTACCCCTGCCTTTCACCCTAAGAGAGCTGGGATAGGCTCCAACAGATCCACGTGATCCTAATTAGGAATAAGTAGGTATAGATGACGAATGTTGGTTTTATTAACTATTGTGAGCACAAGCACTAGATGCTGACAGACATCACCCCCAACCAGATTTTGAAAAAGATGTTTAACTTTATCCATCCTTTAATTTTACAATCTAGCAATTTATAATCTGTCTAATGGTGCCTTTGCTATGTCTTGAGGGATTACCTGGACCTAAAGGGATTAAAGGAGATCCATATAGCGCTACTCTTCCAGGACTTCCTGTAAGTCCTTTACACTATTATTTTTGTTTGGCCTTTACAAGGTAAAAACACATTTGCCGTTCAATATAAAAATTCTTCTGTTAATTTTATTTTGCAGGGGGAGCGTGGTCGAGATGGAGAACGTGGTCCACGCGTAACTAACTCAATATTAAAACATGGATTAAATCTTTCACTTTCTCTTTCCGTTTTATATTTGCTTTTTTTAAAATATAATATATTTGGTTGTACTCTTTTAACATAGGGAATATCAGGAGGCACTGGGCGTAAAGGTCATGCTGGGCCTCCTGGCCCTCCTGGATTTGAGGTAAAAAAGATACATGCTTTATGCTGGAGGTGTGCTTTAAATGTGAACAGTTATGACTGTATGTATGATTTCATTTAGGGTTTGGAAGGACCTAAAGGTGTCAGAGGACTACCAGTGAGTCACCTGCTTCACAGTTTTTGGAAGTGCATGCTGTATGAGAACATCCTAACATGCCTACATACCTGCATCCACACATACACAAAATGTTACTAACCCTATGTTGTTGTGTAGGGTGACCCTGGAGGTTCACTGGCAGGCGATAAAGGTGACGATGTAAGAAATAATTTTAGGCTTTTACAATGTTGGCTGGAGGTTTTGGCAGTGTGTGTGTGTCACTATGATGTGTGTGTGCATATAAAGCAATGCATCTTCAACTGTTTTATTCCACATTCCAGGGTGATCAAGGTCCACCTGGCCCACAAGGACCAGAAGAAATCATAGAATTTCCTCCAGACATTCTTCCACCAAAAGGTTACAAGGTAAAACAGGCACATCTCTCAATTGTGTATATATCAGGCTGCAGCTATAACTCCTACCTACCTACTCCGACCTATATGTAGCCAGGTCCATCTTAATTCACGTGTTTGTATGGTAATCCATTAATTTTAAGCAATCCATAAAGCATTATCATGTTGCAGCGCATTCTACAGTAATTGAAAAGTTAAAAAATCAAACCTTTATCCTGTCACAGTGTATTTTTTCATTATTTTAATGTTTCTTTTTTTCTCAGGGAGACAAAGGTCTTCCTGGGCAATGTGGACCAAAGGGTCAAAGGGTGAGTTTTATCCCACAGTATATGTTAGAAACATATGTCTCAGAGGGTGAGAAAGGTATTTCATTAACATCTTTTTTTCTAATCAGGGTGATACTCCAAACTACAACAGCCAAGAAATGAAAGGAGAACAAGGAATTCTTGGATTTCCAGGACCTCGGGTAGATGACTGTAAATCAGACCGTACACAATTATACATAAATAGACAATATATCAACTCAACATTATTCATTATTCAACTTTAGGGTCTTTCAGGACTTCCTGGAACAGCTGGACCAACAGGGCCTGAGGTGCACAAGCCTTCTCGTATGTTACTATACTTGCACAATATTTCACATTAAATACACTGATACATTTTCAGGGTTTCCCTGGAGAGAAAGGGCTTCAAGGTCTCACTGGTAGAACTGGACCAAAGGTAAGCTTTGAATGAATGTCAAATCGATTCTCAAGATAGTTTGAGCAATAGTATAAAACATGGAGTGAAGTCTGTTGAATCTTGTAAATGTAGGTGGCTAGTAGTAAGGAAACTTAAAGGTTATAGATTTGGAACTATACTCACCACCAGGACAGATCTTTGTCAGCATATTTGCCGCGCCTTGGAAAATTGTATACATCAGTGGCATTTTCAGTTCATGGGTATGGTTTCTCTCTCCTTGCATCCAACAGGGTTACCCAGGAGATCCAGGTCTCCCGGGACTCCCGTATAGTCACGATGAAAACAATGCCAGAGGTGGGATCACATCAATAACTGCAGTCTCTTCACCGGTTGATTGTGACCATTAGAAGCAATATCATAATATATATATATATATATATATATTTATTAAATGTCATAATGATTTTTGAAGTAAAGTTGAAGAGTTTTTAACCTTGATCTTACTCATTGTTAATTTTGGCACTTGATTTTGATTTAGTTTGTCTGACCAAAAATGTATATTTGTTTAGTCATATTTTTATTTAATTATTCTTTCATTTTAGTCGTTTAGTCAAAAACTAAATGATATAATCTTGTGATATTTTAGTCTTTTTTTTAATTATGCTCAGTTTGCAAATTTTTAACTGTTGTACATGATCATTTTGGACATTCTGGTTTTTGATGCTGCTGGCTTGGTATTTTGTTATAATATGCTGCCAGGTGTTTCATTTATTTTGTGAAACCCATTTATACCAACGACATTAGGCTAAATAATTGAAATCTTTCTCTATAATGCAATACTGTTAAGTCTGTCAATAACTATAATTACTAGATGAAAATAACAAAGCATTTTTGACTTTTTCACAGTTCTGTGTCTGTTATGTTTCAGGTCCTAAAGGTGACCAAGGGTATCCTGGAGCACCTGGACTCCCTGGTGAACCTGGGTACCTTGGCATGCATGGACCTCCTGGTCCACCAGGGTTAATGTCACCAGGTCAGAATTCAGTCTTTGTCTTTTAGGTTAATTGTTTCTTGATTATCTATATAGCACTGAGTGTGTTATTCAATCTGGTCATAACTCTCCTAGAGTTGGGTGTGCCTGGTCCACGAGGGCCTCCTGGTCCAAAAGGCTACAAGGGAGAGCCAGGGACATATAACAACTTTATAATCAATCCATTACCAGGACCAAAAGGAATGACAGGACTCCCTGGGCCTAAAGGTGTCACAGGCCTCCCTGGTCCTCCAGGTATATTTGCACTCCCTGCTTTTTTAACACTGCACAAGAGTTTTTTGTATGCATTAGTCACACTTTACTTTGATTATTTAAATAATTGTTAGCTTGACAATAATTTTGTCTAGATTTATTTGAATTAGGACTTACCTTCTGGTTTATGTGTGCATGTTTACTTGTGTATGTTTGTGGTATTGGACACGTCCTGAAATCGAATAAGGATGTGGAGGTAAGTTAGTTACTTCTGATCAACTAAATTTTGCATTCATATTACTTGCAGACTTTTTACTACTTACATTGGTCAATTTTTGTGGCTGGCTTGCTGTGCAGATTATTACTGTGAGCCTGGTTACCCCGGTGATCCTGGTGAGCCCGGAGCCAGAGGATCTTCTGGAAACAAAGGGCTCAAAGGAATTAAAGGTGATCTGTCACTGCGTGTATTGTCACACATACTTTTGCTGTGTTTACTGACCTCTGCTAGACTCTCAAAATCTCCTGTGGCAATGTACTCGAGCTTATATCCCAGTATACTTTCATCACTGTATGTGGGTTGGTGCAAATGCATAGTATATAAATGTAGTAAATAGTCATACATTTTAGCCATCTGTGTCACCTACAGGTTGTCCAGGGGAATGTGAATGTAGGTTTGGTGTGGGAAGCAGAGGGCCCCCTGGTCCAGCTGGTTATCCAGGACCTCAAGGGTTACCTGGAACCAAAGGACTTTTGGGAGACCCAGGAATAAAAGGACAAGAGGGCCCAAGAGGATCACAAGTAAGGATACCAGGGCTAAAATAATATAAATAAATCCTTTACTTTTAATATGTTTAAATGTCTGTAATACTTCTATAGTTGACTTTATGTTTGCATGCAGGGTTTTGAAGGACTTTCTGGTGTAAAGGGACAGAAGGGTCAGAAAGGTGACTCTTTTGTAGTAGGTGCTAAAGGTGAGCATCTGTTAAAACCAAAACTATACAGAGGATGGATGGTAGTGTTCGAAATATAGTGTAAATAGACGAAACACAAGCAAATTAAAAAAACTTCATGAATTTGATAACACAGGTGGAGCATATTTAAAAAAAAAAACTTAAATAAATAAAACACTACCAAATACAGAAATAAGATGTAAATTTAGAGAACTCAACCAAATATAGAATGTGTTGCAAACATGGAAACACAATCAATTAATGCATAAACATCACCTAATGCAGAAAACTCAACAAGATAGACTATAAAACCTTGTAAGGTTTTCAGTAAATGTTCCCATATGGCATGCACATCCACAATTCAACTCGCAGGGCACACCATAAAAATAAAAACTGGTGTTTGTAGTCAAAGAAAAAAATAAAGGACCTTTGTTATGTACATGCCCATACCCAAGATTATTAAACATTTCTAGCCTACTGCCAGCAGTTTCTTTTTGTTGTCGAAAGGTGCTAAGGGTAGCCAAGGAATACCAGGACATCCTGGTCCACCTGGAACAATAGGCAGGTCAGGACTGGATGGGCCCCCTGGTCCTTTAGGAGACCCTGGATCAAAAGTGAGTTTGTCCATTTTAAGTACTGTAAATATAATACATGAGTGAAATTGTATATTTTAAAATTGAATAATTAAAATTTAAATTGTCCCAGCTTAATTATATTATACATGTACTATCTCTATGTTCTTCAGTTATCATATTAGGTAACATTTTTTTAGGGTGCCGATTATGTAGGAAAAGTTGGTCCCAAAGGTGAACCTGGTCTTGCTGGACCCAAAGGCTTTCCAGGGCCTGTAGGCCTCCCGGGTCCTGGATTTCCAGGCCCTCCAGGGCCACCTGGGCCTGAAGGAAATCAGGGGTATCCTGGCATTTCAGGAATTCCTGGACGAAAAGGCCCTCCAGGTCAGAGACAGGATTAAATTAAAAGATTCTCAATTAGTTAAGACACTTTTCGAAAATTAAGCCAGATGTCAGGTTCAAAAAGTGTGCTTGTGTCACCAGGTGAAACTGAGAAATGCTGTGTTGAAAATGAGATTGGATCGCCTGGTCCTAAGGGGGAGCCAGGTTCACCAGGTAGGTGTTACACAGGATGTCTCAGAAAATTATTACTGCACTCAGACATTGTAAAAACAGAATTTACTGTATTAGGCAAAGGTGATTGTAATGTTTGTTATTATAAGTGATGCTATTATAAGTGATGTATTGGTAAACTTGAAACATCATTCGTCCATTTTGCACTTTTTATTTGTCACTTTTATAGGAATTCCAGGTGAACCAGGAAGAGACGGTCTCCAAGGAGTTCCGGGTCACCGGGGCCCTAAAGGCATGAAAGGTGATGATGCTGAAACTGGACTGATTGGGCCACCAGGTAATCACCTTATAAATTCTTGTCAAAATTTATGCAAAGCTTTGTGAATATCTGTCTTTTTTTTGAGGTGCCCAGATTCCATCAGAATTAGGACTGTTGTATGTACACTTACAGCTCTTTCTTATTTTAAGGACCTTTAGGTTTTAATGGGGATCCTGGTGACCCTGGTGTCAGTGGGATTAGTTTGGATGGCCCTCCTGGCCCTCCTGGTTTACCGGGACCCCCAGGCAGGAAAGGTGCCCCAGGAGATTTCTTCTCTGCCAGTCCAGGTGTTACAGGCAGACCTGGCCAACGAGGGTCAATGGGAATAAAAGGACCCCCTGGGATTCCTGGAAAACCAGGCTCTCCAGGTCAGTGTCATTTATCTTTATATAAGTCAAACAAGCCACTCAACAATTAAGGCTTTAGGTAATGTGGTATGTATCACAGAGAAACCAGTATATTGTAACTGTACTTGAGGTTTACTTCCCAATGTTTGGAATTTGTTGACCTTGGTGCTTTGGTATCACAGGCATACAAGGCCAACCTGGACAATTAGGTCGTAAGGGAGAGCCAGGAGCTAATGGGGACCCTGGAGCAGTTGGTCTCCCAGGCCCACCGTGTACTGAGTGTGACCTTGGAGTATCTCCAGGCCCTCCAGGATTTCCAGGAAGCCCTGGACCTAGGGGGCTGCCAGGTGATCAAGTGCAACACGCAAATGCTGGATACAGTGGTGCAGTGTCAATGGGGCCCCATCTAAGTGTCCCTTAAAAATTATGTTGGTATTAAAAAAATGCGTATGACTGTAATCTGGGGTTGTATAGCTATCTTAGTAACTATCCATGAAAATATATCTCTCATTAAATTTTGAAATGTTGCATAGGTTACCATGGTCAAAAGGGTTTAAAGGGAGATATAGGTCTACCTGGTTTTGGACAAAGGGGACCCCAAGGTTTCCCTGGCCCTCCGGGTGTGCAAGGCCCAGCTGGAACAAGTGGAACTACTGGCCCCTCAGGAGATCCTGGGATTGATGGCTTGCCAGGGCAGAAAGGTAATACTATGTCTTGTCTCAATAAGTAGAGTTTGGCTAAGTTGTTTTTTTACCAGATTATTTAAATTAATGTAAAATCTCCAGTATAAATATCTACCAGGTGTCTTTTGTTCACACCACCCAGTACTGAAGGCTAAAACTGCATCACCTCTCTTGTTAGCACTCGGGAGCTAATCAAGAGTCAATATGCTTTTATTAACCCAGTCAGCTGCACCATTAGCTTTGTACACACTACCTCCAGAACTTGACAGATGTCCCGGCATCCTACCAGTCATATTTCCCATCACCCACACACCATGCTTCAAGCTTCTTCGGCATTTCAGGGATTACACCCTCAGAAACTCTACCCTAAAATCTAGTCTACATTTTATGAATAATGCTTCATATTTGTATAGTAGTCTATCCTGAGAGAACTAATATTTTCCTCTTAATTCATCTAGGTGAGAGGGGGTACCCTGGCAGAGCTTGGGCAGGTTTACCAGGTCCTCCTGGACCTCCAGGATCAAGAGGTAAACCAGGAGAGAGAGGTTTTAATGGTTATCCTGGTGACCCAGGACAACCTGGACCACCCGGTAAGAAAGGTAAGTGTGTTTATGGTTGATGTTGTGTCTCGAGTAGTTATAATCAGTTTTTTCTGGATACCATATCCAAATATTTTTTAATAATTGTCAATATTTGGCCACAAACCTTGTATCTGTAATCAGTATTTAGATTTAAAATAAATGTGGAACCAGCCTGACCATGGAACAGTGTAAGGATTTTTTAAAAATTATTTGATCTAGATAAATAATTTGACCTAGAGCTATACTGTGCTTAGGATGTACTGTATGAGACTGTTGCAGTTCACTTGGCCTTAACCATATTATAGAGTCACTACTGTGTGACTACAGTAATAGCTATACAATTACAACACTAGGTAGGACTCATTGAGGAAGGCAAACAGAATTATAACTCTTTTTAGATTTATTTATACTTCCAGAATACTTAAAAAAAGTAAGGAATTTATCTTAACTTTGTAATCTATCCAGGTTTACAAGGCCCCACAGGACCACCAGGACCACCAGAATATAAATGCAACATACCAAATGGCCCACCAGGACCTATCGGAAGGAAAGGGCAACCAGGCGAACAAGGACTTGCAGGCAATGGAGCTGTAACTTACATATATATGTATTTTTAAAAAAGTAATCCCTTTTTAAAGTTTCCACTAGTAGCATCTTATATACTCTGTGATATACAGTAGAATCTGATCATTTTAAATTTTTTTATACATGACAGGTTCCGAAGGTGAAAAGGGGGTGCCAGGTGAAACAGGGCCTGAGGGATGGCCAGGCTCACCAGGGTTTAAGGGCAGCATTGGTGCTCCAGGCAGAGCTGGAATACCTGGGCCTCCTGGACACCCTGGAATCAAAGGTTTCATTGGTCCAAGGGGCTATCCTGGGCACATTGGAGATCCGGTACACGTTTAACCCAAATTATTTGGTCCTAAGGACCAAAGAAATTATTATTCAATGACACTTGTCTGTGCTCAATTTTTATTATCTTTAGTGTGTGATCTACACAGAAAGGCACTAAATATAGCTACCATTTGAATCACATTAAATTAAACTAAAAATCATATGTTCACTTTTCACAATATAACAAAATTACATGCTAAATATGTTACAACCAGCATCTAATTTCTTGTCGTTTACATACTATACACAACTGTCTAGAATCGATTTTTTAATCTTTTCTTGGGTCTTCAGCTTGGATTAGGTTTTGGCTAGTCTTAGAGACCCTGAGTTATTTCTCTACGCAATAAGGTGGCTATAATGGAGGTGATTTATTACATATCAGTCTCAAAAGTGATTTTTTAAAAATGTATTTATGATTGTTATAGGGAGATCCAGGACCTACAGGATATATGGGTATCCCAGGGCTACCTGGATTTCCTGGTGCAAAGGGTGAGTAGTAAGATGATGTGTTTTATGACCCAGGTAAACATACAGTAGCTGATTTCAGGGTGAAATCAATAAAGTTTATAAGACAAAATGTGAAGTTACATCTTGGATCATGGACAGCTTAATCAGATGAAAGCATATATTATAATTAATTAAAGTGCACTTAAGTATATATAATAACTTATCCAAATCTGTTCCAGGTGACCCAGGACAGTCTTATGGTCAACCAGGTCCACCTGGACCCAAAGGGTTGCCAGGAGAGGATGGACCCCGTGGTGAGACACAAGATCAAGAATAAGAAAATCTTAGCAAAGCCTCTCCTGAAGGAAGTTTGTCAGTTTGATATTATAAATGCATCTAGAGAGACAGCCTACTCACACACCGACAAAAACAAAAAACGAGACTGTTGAGGCAAAAATATGTTCATTCATTTGAACATTTATGGAAATTAATCCAATACAGTATGTGAAAAAACATGAACATTTGCTGTAATCTTTAGACTATATAGTTAGTGTTTATGTTTTGGGAAATAATTGTATATCCACATTTCCTCCAGCACACAGAGGAAGTCCAGGAGATCCAGGTGACCCCGGACCCAGGGGAGGGGCAGGGCAGCCTGGACAGAAAGGCTGTCCTGGTGAACTAGGAAGAATAGGAGAACCAGGTGATTTCCGGTGAAGATTTGAAAAGGGGATGCAGCAGTATTTTAATAGTGTATCAAAATAAGAAGTTCTATTGATGTCTGTCACTTTTAACTTAGGAATACTAAGTGATTCTACTGAGGAGCAGGATACAAACTTGCATCCTGTCTGATATAAATGCGATATAAAGGTCACTTACATCGGATGTAAATGTATTGTCATTAATTTGCAGTAAATCAGCTTCACTTCCACTTTTCATGTTTAGAATTTCAATTTGTACAAATGGTTATTTGCTCCTTTAGCCAATAAACACAATAAGACCCAATATTTATACTTTTGTTAATTTTCTTGTGTAATTTAAATTTTGTGCTTTAGGTATTGATGTTAATTTGAGCTCTTTCATTTGTGAATGTTTCTACAGGCTTCCTTGGGCCTCGTGGCCCATCAGGTCTTCCGGGATTTCCAGGACCTCCAGGTGATGATGGAGGTTTGGGACCCCGGGGCTCACCTGGTCTACATGGACCTCCAGGTACTGACATAATGCTCATTGTTTCTCCCATCACTGAATAGGCAGGGTAAACCTAAAGTACCCTGTTATGTAAGTTAAGTATTTGTTAATAATCTGACTCTGTGTCAAAAACATTTTCTGACACACAAAAGAATCGAGTTAAAGATGCAACTGTGGTTTGAAAATGAAGGGTGAACATTTTTGTTTTCAAATGAAGTCTGAAGACACTTTGGAAAACATGGAGAAATATACATAGCCTGAAAATGAAAGATTAATAAACTATATAATGTCCTAAATGGTGAAGAAACCATCAAGATTATTCTTATATTATCTTGTGATCTTACATCAGGGCATCCTGGACCACCAGGTCTGGATGGATTGGATGGGCTTAGAGGTCAAAAAGGGATGAATGGAGCAAGTGGTAAGATAGATAAAAAAGCTTAGCTTAATTTCTTTGCATGTAAATTTATCTAAAAACTCACAATTTTCCTTAAATAGCAATGCTGACCGTGTTAAATAAAACTTGAAATCATATTAGAAAGTGTATTTAGTGTTAGTAACTATCAATCCTTAAATAACCATTAAAATCAACACAAAGTAATACTGTTTCTTCAATGTTCCCATACAATTTTAAGGCACAAGTATCCCTGGTCATCCAGGACCAGCTGGTTTTCCTGGACTCCAAGGTCATATGGGTAACCCAGGGCCTCCAGGAGCCAGTTTTCCTGGGCCTAATGGCCATAGGGGACCTCCTGGTAATGCAGGTATCATATCTGTTATTTAAAATAGTGCATCTACTGTGCAGGCTTGCATAGGTTGGAGACCATACACATTCATTGAACTCATATATTGCATTTACTTTTTTCCTGGAAAAAAAATGACAATGGTGCATTTAATTGTACAGTACTTTTCAGTTATGATTACTGAGATTGACTGGTGTTTTTGTTATGGTGTAATGACACACTATTTGCTGTTTTTCACACTCGTCTTATCAAGTGTAGTTAGGATTTCATTTATGTTAATATCAGTCAGATAAGGCTTTACAGTTTTAAAGTTTGCCAGTATTTCTTCCCTCAGGTTCTCCAGGTTTCCCAGGTGAACTTGGTTACCCTGGCAATGAGTGCTTGACACCTTCGCCAGGACCAAGTGGAGATACAGGATATGAAGGGCTCCAAGGTCCGGAAGGTATATAATGGTTCATCTTTTTGTTTATATTCACCCCAACAATTCATGGTCATATTTTGGAAAGAATGTGGATTTTTGTGCCTTTATGTTTGATTGTTGGTCTCTGTGACTTTAAATGTTTTTAGGTCCTGCTGGGGAACGGGGCCCTCCAGGCAGCATCATTTCTTCCCAAGGAGACCCTGGACCAATTGGTCTTCCTGGTTTTCCAGGTCGTAAAGGAGAAAGGGGCCTCCCAGGACCTCCTGGACCTCAGAACTATCCAGGCTTTCCTGGACCGAAAGGTACATTACAGTGCAAGATTGCGACCACCAATATTTACAGTCTTGCCATCCAGATGAATGCACTTTAAATATTGGTGCACTTTTACAGGTCAGAGAGGACCCACTGGTCCCAAGGGACTTCTAGGACCCAAAGGTCAGCAAGGTGTTCCTGGACCCCAAGGCCTCAACGGAAACCCTGGCCCAACTGGTGACATTGGTGAGTGGCACCATGGGTGAGAGATATACCACACTTTTGTCTATGCATTTTGCATGCTATACTTTACACAGTAGAACATACAGAAAACACTGTGAGAGGAAGGCAAGTGGAAAATATTGACTGAGATAAAAATGGTTAGAGATTTGTTTATATGTGATATTTATTTTTGTTCCACTATCACTGATTCATGATTTATTATCATTTGTTCAGTACAACTGAAATACTGTTATATGTTACAGTGCTACACCTGGTTATCAGTGTGTTATGTTTTTACCAGGTGCCAAAGGTGCTTCTGGTGATTTGATTACTGGGTGCCCAGAAAGGGCTCCACCTGGTCGCCCAGGACCAGAAGGTTACACAGGATCTAGGGGATTTGCTGGGGATGTTGGTCCTCCTGGGACTCCAGGGCGTAAAGGCAAGAGAGTCTAATATACCTGTATACACTTTTTTATACACTTTCTGGTCCATATCTAACAAAATGTATTTTTCAGTTGTCTGTGTCTGGCATATATTTGTTCATGTTTGTATCTGTGTGTTTCAGGACAAAAGGGTGCTGTAGGGCTTGTGGGACTCCCTGGCCTACCAGGTCCTCCTGGTCGTACTGGTCCTGCTGGAGACCCAGGGGATGTTGGTCAGCGCGGATTTACTGGATCACAAGGTTGAATAATAATGTAACAATCCCAGTGTTTTTACTGTTTAAAACTATAAGAAACTCTATTTAATTCAGTTTATTTGTATAGCATCAAATCACAATACAATCATCTCAAGGCACTTTACAAAAAAACAAAAACCCAACAAATCACCTGACAGCAATGGAGAGGAAAAACTGGAGGCTTTTTATGGCGTTACTGGGACATGCTGATTGTAATAAGTTACAGTAATCTAGCCTTGAAGTAACAATGGCATGGACTAGTTTTTCTGTGTCATTTTGAGTCAGTCTGTTCCTATTTTGGCAAAGTGAAAGAAGGCAGTTCCCGAGACTTGTTTTATGTGTGAATTAAAAGACATACCTTGGTCAAAAATAACTCCAAGGCTTTTCACAGTAGTGCTGGAGGTCAGAGGTATGACATCTAAAGTAGCTATATTGGTAGAAAAGCTGTTTCTGAGGCTAAAATACAGTAACTTCTGTTTTATCTGAATTTAAATAGAAAATTATTGGTCATCCAGGCCTTCATGTCCTTTATACATGGTTGAAGTCTGGCTAACTGGATTGTGTCATCAGGTTTCATTGATACAGCTGAGTGTCATCTGCAAACAATGGTAATTAATAGAGTATTTCCTATTAAAATTGCCTAAGGGAAGAATGCATAAGATGAACAGTCCTAGAACAGAACCTTGTGGAACTCCATAACTAACTTTTGTGTGCATGGAAGGTTCATCATGAACATAAACAAATTGGAATCTGTCCAGTAATTAAGATTAGAGCCACTTTAATGCTGTTCCTTTGATCCCAATCACATGTTCCAGTCTCCAGTAACAAGAGGCGGTGGTCAGTAGTGTCAAATGCAGCACTAAAGACTAGCAGGACAAGTACAGAGATGAGTCCATTATCTACAAGACTGATAATTGGCATAGACATTAAAATTTCCCTAAATGTCATTTAAATGTCCCCTAAATGTCATTTATGTAGACAGACAAAAAATGTCAGAGAGAAAAAATGTCTTTTCACTTCCAGCCAGAGATGAAATGATTGACAGCCTCCAAATAAATAGCTTGTGTCATCTCTTACTTTGCATCTTCCATGCTCTGTCATTCATTTTTTTACCCTTCCACGTTATAGGTATCCCAGGTCTACCGGGTGACCCAGGTGAGTCAGACTGTAGGAGTTTGTTAAAGTCAGGCTTCCTATTAGTTATCCACAGCCAGTCAGTTAAGGTGCCACAGTGCCCTGAAGGAAGCAGTCAACTTTGGGTGGGCTTCAGTCTGGTTTACCTGGAAGGACAAGAGAAGGCTCACACACAAGACCTGGGTAAGGGTCTGAATTTATTAAGTGGTTTGAGTTTGTCCATATAAAAAAAAATTGTCCTCTTTCTCAGTTACCTTTTTTCCTCTTCCATCTCATTTTCCTATAGGTCAGGCTGGCTCCTGCCTCCCTGTTTTCTCCACCATGCCTTTCTCCTACTGCAATAAAGCTGCCTGTCACTTCTCAAGTCGCAATGACAAATCCTATTGGCTCTCCACCACTGCGCCCATACCCATGATGCCACTGTTTGGCCAGGAGATTATCTCTCATATCAGTCGCTGTGTTGTGTGTGAGACAGTGTCTCCTGTAGTGGCTTTTCACAGCCAGGATCATACAGTCCCTGCATGCCCACCTGGCTGGAGGAGTCTGTGGACGGGGTACTCTTTCCTCCTGGTAAGTGTGATTAAAAAGCTTGATGGTGTTGATGAAAGAAAAATGCTATTAGTAATACCTGAATATGTACCTGCTGCCTTCCTGTCTTCAGCACACAGGAGCAGGTGATGAAGGTGGTGGCCAGTCTCTGACATCATCAGGTAGCTGCCTTAAGGATTTCAGAACTCACCCTTTCATAGAGTGCCAGGGTGCACGAGGCTCTTGTCAGTACTTTGCCAACCTCTACAGTTTTTGGCTGACTACTGTGACTCACACGCAGCAGTTTACAACCCAGAGGCCTGGCACCATCAAAGCAGCCAACCAGCAGCGACACAAGGCCAGTCAGTGTCATGTCTGCCTCAGACAACAATAAAGGTCCTCTTACTACTTTTAATTGTAACTTTAATTATTTTTTAACCAATATTAAGCCACTCCATTTTTAAAACCTACTTTTGATTACATCTCAGGGTTATATTTAATTGTTTAGTGACGCCTGTTAACAAAAAATGTTTCAGGCTCTTCAATTAACGCATTATTAGTTTTATTTGTTCAGTACAATATTGCTGTCACTATATAATTTTATATCATTAATTGAATAAGGTACTATTTCCAGTGCTAAAAATGTTTTAATAATTGATCTGCTGTGCTTTACGATTATGTATTGACCCACATATTCAGACTGGTGTCAAAATACTAACTCAATCTTCCTCTTGAGGAAATATTCAAAATAACTTGCAAAATAAAATGTTTGAAAAAGTTTGAACACTGAGTCTTTCAGAGTTCATTTACCATGTCAGTTGAAACACAACAACCTATATTTAAAATTTCCATGATAGGAAAAAAATGAATAATTTCAACAGGGTACAGATTTTCCCATAGCAGGTTTCAAGTTCATATTTATTTATTTCTCTTAACAGAACCCAAGTGACAATCAGAATACAGTACTTTTTTCCTCAAACATGTTTTTTCCTTTTTAATTATGCAAAACAAGAGAACACTCAGTGCAATAAGACAGAGGACTCTGACAGTGTGGTGCTCTCTCTACCTTTTCACAGTGCACGTTTATACACACAAAAAGATTGTACATCATCATTATTACATTTCCAACTTCCACCCACCAATATCATGGATGGGGCAAAGTGAATGTTTTAAAACAATCATTTTTAAAGACTCAACTTGCATACAGTGTAGCTCGACTAACACAACACACATAGCTCTCTCCCTCACACACACACACACACACTCACACACACACATATAGTTAGAACACAGAAGGACCTCTGTAATGTTGATTCTCACCAGAGAAGGTACTGCACTTGCACTCTGAGGGCTATTTTGGCAATGATGACATTGCATTTTAATGTGCAAAGAGAACCAAATTAAATGATGTAAGACAGAGGCTGAGGTAGAGGGAGAGAGCAGAGGGAGAGGGACATGTATGTAACCAGCTTGATCAAATGTGATTGAAGATGATTGGGTAGTGCAGTTTTTGTACAAAGCCTCATCTATCAGTAGGCCTTTGTTCAGCTCCTGTCCTTTTGACTGGTCAGAGCTGTTGTCATTTGATAGGTCCTTAAACAATTTGATTTGTAAAAGGGTTGCCAGCTAGTTGAATTGGGAATATTGTCAGAGACAACCAACCACAGATGACTGCATGTCACACACAGCCTGTCTTTTGAGGCTTCCAGCCAGTGAATTAAAACTTACATGGCACATCTCGCTACTCCTAACATTTTCAAAAATATATATATATAAGCATAATCTTGAAAGTTATTTCTTAAGCAAGTGCATATGGCTATTATAATCTGCAGTAAAATCAAGAAATGTTCTAAAAGCACAGGCGTTGATTGTACAGGTTGTTGGCATAAAGTATTTACACTGTGTCATGGTGCTCGCAGTGTGCATGGCAAAGTAAGGGCACTGGTACTAGCCAGCTATTGTCATCAACCCCATTTCAAATAGCCAAACATCCAAAATGCAACCACACCCATATCTCACTTTTACAGGCTTTGGCTAGTTTTGGAAATTATACTGTTTATACTGTATGTTCTAATTTGCTACCTCCTTATCCCACCCTCATAGTGTATCATATTTCAGAAACATTTCACACTTTTTCTGTCCACTACAACGTGCCAGCCAACCGGTTTACCTACTGTATATAAAACAATTCAACCGCTTCAAAAGGCTTTGACGTCATGACTACACAGCTTCTTACTGTAATTCATTAAACTGAAGCAACAAAGTTTCCTGTTTCTGTTCTAGGACCAACTGTTGTACATTCTACAACATACTGGGCCAGGCATGGAGGGCACTGGAACCTAAAGCACGTTGACGTTAACTCCTCAACTTACAATACAACAGTGAAAATGTAAAGTATATATCGACAGAATTGAATAGTCCATTCATTTTAGTGCTTTTGCACACAAAAAAAAGAGTTGGGCATAAAAAAAATTATGCTACTACAGTACAAGTATTAATAGATAATGCTTTAGCATGTAAAATAAACTAAAACAAAAATAACAAAAACATTAGATTGCATCTACATCTACTATCCATAATAATGCTGTTTTTTAATCCCCATTTCATTTAGAAAATATCTATTCATCAAATATCTATTCTACTAGATATATTACAAGAATCCAGTCACAGGAAATAGAAAAATATCAAATATCACCAGTGATGATAAGAAAACATGACAACCTGAACAAGCAGAAATATTGCTATGGTAACCACCATTGTCCTTTGACATCAGCAAGTATCATCCCCCTTAGGGCTATTATTGGCTGTCCCGATGACCCTGATGTTGCAGGGAAGAATCAGCGCAGCCCAAAGGGAAGTAGGTGCGGGTAACCGGGGTTTGTGTGGCAGAGAGATGTAAGCTTGTTGTTACTATCAGATGGCTGTGTCCCAGAACACAGTTGTCTGTGTGGGGTAAGGGGGAGGACGGATCTTTTTGGCCCCGCTGCCTTTTCCCCAGCCTGGGAGGACAGATGCACTTTCTTGTTTACACGGATTCCGCTCCTGGTGCTTGTCCTCACTCCTGTCTGGAGGAAGAGGCCTCTCCAGAGATCTCTGCAGGTGTGGATGCTGTCTGGAGCGGATCTCCATGCAGAGGGTGCGCTTCCTTTCAATCTGATCTAGCATGGTGGTGTCTCCACATATCCAGGGCATCTGGGGCATCTGGGTGCAGAGTCAATGCATTAAGTGAAGTGATTACTGTGCAGCTTCAAGTTGCCTAATTTAAAAAAAAAGTGCCTGAGAACTTGGCCTGTCAGTGTTTATCATCTTCTTGAGCTCATTTATCCATATATATATATATATATATATGTGTGTGTGTGTGTGTGTGTGTGTGTGTGTGCTAAGGAAAAACAACTCTACGTACCTGACTTTGATGTGTTTGATTGGACTCTGATGCTCTCCTTTGTGGCGTTCCCACTGGTGAGGGGTTAACAGGCATAGAGGGTGAGCGGCCATACTTTGACACTGCTTTCAGGTCTACAAAAGAAAGAAAAGTCACATGCATTTTTCAATCTGGAAGTTTTATGTTACAAAATATACAATTTAATGATCAATTTTAGATTTTGAGTTTGATATCTGAACACTCACCATTTCCTGTTCCCATGGTCATCGGTGGGCTACCAGATGATCTCCCATGGTGAGTAGGAGTTGTTGTGGATGAATGTTGCCCTGACACTGTGCTACTATTCCTCTCTTGTGCTTTTGGCTGATCCATGCTATAATGCCGTCGGGGCGTGCCATCTGCTTTGTGCCCTCGTTCTTTGCTATCACACCTATATTCCATCGCAGAAGAGCTTTTGGTGTTTTTCACATCATAACAATGTTGCTCTGAGCCATTCAGACTTCTAGCTTTGCTGTCCCGTCTCACCTCGAGGCCAGTTCTGCTCAGATCTTTACTATCCAGTCTGGGTAAAAGTGGAGGAGGAAGATCTCCATTGTGGCAGCTTCGCTCTCTTACTTCATGCTTGGATTCAGAGCCGTAGCCAACCCTGTCCTTACTGCTTCTGGAGGTTTCTTGTCGTGGTAGGATCTCAGGTGGCTGGTCTATTCTACCTTCATGTCTATGTTCCAAGTCATTCCTTGCTCTTTCTTTGCTATTTTGTTGGGGTAACAAATCAGGATTGTTGTCTTTGCTATCATGTCTGAATTCTGCTCCAGTTCGAGCTCTGTCTTTGCTTTCCTGTCGGGGTAGAAGCTCAGGTGGCCTGTCTCTGCTTTCATGCTTTGAGTCCACACCATTCCTGGCTCTCTCTTTGCTATCCTGTCGGGGTAAGAGCTCAGGTGGCTGATCCAGCAGTCTCTCTCTGCTTTCATGTCTAGAGTCTACACCGTTTTTTGTCCTTTCCTTACTGTCTTGTCTTGGTAACAGCTCAGGTGGTTGATCTAGCAGCCTCTCTCTGTCTTTGCTGTCCTGTCTTAGCAAAGACTCCATTCCATGTCCCCCACTCCGATCTTTGCTGTCTCTCCTTGGCATGAGGTCACCATTGCTGACCCCTCTGTCTTTGGAATCCCTTCTTATCAAAGGGATGGGTTCTAAGGAGCTGCAGCTCCTGTCTTTGGAGTCCCGTCTCACAGGGATGGGCTCTACACTGCTGCTGCCCTGGTCCCTGCTATCCCTGTGAACAGGCAATGCTTCTACACTGCTACATGTACGGTCTTTACTGTTGCATCTGTTTGGCAGTTGTTCTAATTTGCTGTTCCCTCTGTCTTTGTCTCTGTCTCTTCTGTGAGAAGAGTCTTTGCTGTGGCGATCCTTGTCTCGTTTGGACTCCTTACTGTGACTGTGACGTTCCTTACCTTCACGTTTGGACTCACTGTGAGACTTGCTTTTGGACTCAGCTGTAAAAACACCAGGACAAAAATAATCAGAACAGGTGATTCTAAAGTCAAAGGTTGTTCTACTGTGGTTGGTAGTATGATAATAAAGTTAAAAACTGTCAATTGCATATTTGTGAAAAAAATATCACTGTTCATGGAAAAATACTATTTGGCTACAGGTTTATGCACCACTATCAAATATCCTCTAGGTGGCACTCAACACTCATTGAGGCTGCTGCTGTAAACCATTGAAGTTTAAGTCGTGTGGGCTTAGGCATCAGAGCTGTGCTCCTTTCATTGCACGCTAATGATAGTGTCTAACGACAGGCACTATCATTTGTTTTTTGTTCAGCTCTGCGGTTCATATTGCATTTTGTCACTGTCCAGAATCTACAAAATAATATACAAAAGCAATACTGATTACAGTAAAAACCTTTCCTAAACCATTAACTGCTGCCTTCAGATGCCTTTCTATTTCACTGTTTGTCATTTTCTGGTGCACAACTACATTGTGTGCTCTTTTTTTAGGATGCACACATACAATATTCTAATGCATGTGTAGCAAATGCTAATATCTAATATGTATGTCACTGATTCAAAGCTCAGTGAAAACTAGCATCCCCTGTCAAGCCCGCACGTGTCATACTTGGCTTTTTAATGTGTGCAGATCCATTTTTATGTTAGAGAGTAACTGGCAATTAACCAGTTGGTATGTGGGTCAGCTAGCTGTTGCTGCCTCTGTCGCCTTATGAATCAAGAGAAAAAATGTACCTGAATTCACTGTGTTATGATTGTGTATTCATTACAATAGTTGTACTTTTAGCCCGTTGCAGAACAACACATTAAACCTGTCAGTGCTTCAGCCTCATTTACCGCTTGCACACAGTTGCTGGGATAAAATACTAAAAATAATAATTAACAAACTGAAAGGACCTGCCAATACAGCACTATATGGATTTGTATAAAACCCTTTATAAACCAATTGGCACCAGTGAACAATATATTTCCAAAAGGATCTTTTGCGAGATGTAACTGGAAATTCCTAGGGACTGCGTGCAGCATGTGACTTACAGTCACTTAATGTAATGCAGCAATTTGACAGAAATAAACAGCAAATGTGCTACTGACACATATATACAATCAATTGAAAGATGTTTTTATCAGTGAAGTCAAAATAGGAAAATAAATAAATAAATAAATACATTTCCAGCTGCACAACTGTCCCAGCTACTTCATTGGCTTAATCATGAGTGCAGTGTGTGCTGATTGGACAGAAAAGAAAATCAGAAATCCTCTGATCAGGTGTAGATTTGAGTTCAGAGCCACAGCCATCCCCATCAGGAGCTCATTGCTCAGCTGTGGAGCAGCATGCCCTGAGCTGTGATTGGCTGCATTAGTCATGGGGAGGGAATCTGCAAATAAGAAACAGGGATTTCGCCTCCTTCCACTGTTGCTATGTTGTAGTTGCTAAGAGCATTGAGTAAGAATAGATGCAAGGACTATTTGGAGTTCTTTTATGATTTATATACAAAATGCACTTGAATAAATCCTTGTTGGAGCAGAAATTTATAATTTATCAATTTTATTTTACTAATTTTAATTCTTTTCAGCAGCTCAGCTATAAAGAGGGATATAGTTATAACTATGAGGGTAAATTCCATTTCAAATCTCACTCTAAAACATTAATTTATAATTTATATTAATGCATGATTATTATTATTAAACTACACAAAAGTCATGCATTCATAGACCACCCTCTTGCTTTTAGTTTTAGTTACTGCCTGCAGTCCTAATTTTTTATTTCATGTGCATTAAGTAGATTAGGTTTCAAAATATTGAAACTTAATGTGCCTTATTTCACACAATTGTTGCATTATGCACAGACTGAAGTTGCTGCTCGCTCCAAACTCACCATATGGCACAAAATTCCAGCATAAGTGATTTACAGTTTTTACTTGTTTTTGTTAACTTTTCGCCAATTTATGCGCCAATCATAATGAGCATGCAGTGTTTTCGTTCCCTGTTGCATTGACTTTGGCAGTGTCTTAAGTGTTGCATAAGTATCTGTATTTAAACATGATGTTTACATATTTAAAATTAATGCTGCCTGATGGCCTAATGCCTTGAGTAGGTTTTGACAGACCTGCTGTTCGCTTTCCACTATAATCTCCTCAGATTAAATCATACGATCTGTATCAGACTTGGCTTGGTGGGTCTAGATTAAATGGAAGGTTGCAGAGAGCACCACAAATGGGATACCATGGAAGTGATGTGTTTTTTGCAAAGCCTTCTAATTGAATAGATTTAAACTTGTTAACTCAATACAGGAATAAATTACACTATTACTCATTAAGGAACTGAAAACTACTTATTTGTGGTTGCTCTATTTTTTTCTGCAGCCAAAGCTTTTAGAGAGTATCTTCTGTCCAAGGACTCTTTGGGTGTACAGTATGGATGTCCACAGACTATTGACTATTTTTAGTATTGGTAGGGATTAAAAAATGTTTCTTAAAAAAAGTCTGTCTTATAAAATGAAGTTAGATACACTGATTGTGATACTGTTATAAATTGTCTACATCCTTCTGCAATCTGAGACATAAAAAATGTTTATGCAATTTGATAATATATATTTTATGTGTGAAATGACTCACTTTCTCCAGGCTCTTTAGATTTTCTCCCACTAGAGTTTTTCTTCAGCATATTCCGGCCTGTGGTGAACAGGTTAGTTAGTTCGTCCAATGGGCTGGTGGGTGTCCGTGAACGGCCTGTTGACACATTCTGCATAGAGCCATGAAGTCGACCCACACTGTCTTGTGGTGGTGAGCCTTTGCCATGAGGGGTAGCAGAGGCGCTTCGTGGCAGACCCCCGGGGAATGGCATTGGAGCGTCAAAGGGAGGTGTTCGCATGAGGCTCAGAGGGGTTAGACAGCGGCCCATGCTGACTGGTGATGGGCAGGCAGAGTGGCTGCGCTGATAGGAAGATGAGGAGGAGGATTTATAGAGGGTACAGGGCAGAGGAGGTGCAGAGGAGCGTCCAGAGATGGTGAGGGTTGGAGTGGCAGTGAGCTCCCTGCGGATGTGTGCTGACGAGGGGGCTTCAGAGGAGGATGTCGGGGATTTGCTGTAGGATTGGTTCTCAAGCATGGGCAGTTTGGTTACATCTAATGGGGTGAGGGGTGACTCATCTGAGTTGGGTGAACACTGGGCTGGTGCTGGTGGGAACACCAACAGTGGAGGCCGATGGGTGAGTAAATTGGGAAAGGGTGCAGGAATGTCACAGAGAGGAATGTTTCGAGGTGTGGAGCAGCGACTAAGAGGTTCAGGGTCATAGGGTGCTGGGGTGGGGCATGCAGAGCGACATCCCACAGGGTCAGTACGGTACTCCATATCATCTAGAGCTGGATACTTCATCTCCTCATACACAGACTCTCCAGGCTCCTCATCCTCACTCTTCAGGGGTTCTCGGGTTCCAACATCAATTCCACCCATCTCTATGTAGACAGGTTCATCTTCACAGTCATCTGTAGGGCTCTCATCACTCTGTGGAGGTGAGGGGTTGTGTTCGCAGGGGGAGATGACATGGTTGAAGGGTTTGGATGGGCAAACCCCACTGCCCCCGTGACTCTTAATATAGGACTCATCAAAAGAAACACTCAATTGTGTGTTGGGGTTCCTCTTGGGTTTTGGAGGAGGCACCCTCCTGCAGTCTTCACTGCATCCTTGTGGTACTAAAGGATAGAAAATAACAAAGTCTAAACACAAATCCAAGGGAGAAACTCACATTTGAAAGTATCTTTATAACACATATATATATCATATCCTGTTTCCTGGTTTATCCATTTGTTGACTCATATATAATAATTTGTCATTCTGATGTGGATTTAACAAAAGTGTATTTTGCAAATCATTCAACACTAGCTTTAACATAAAGCCCACTGCAGTTTTGTCACATGTAGGTCAGTGTGTGTAGCTGAGAGTAATATCTATAGTCAGATATGTGGGAATAGTTGAGGCATATGCATGTTTGTAGGTCACATATACAGCAGTGAACCTGTATGTATAGTATCTGGGTCACACACAGTGTGGAGCTTCTTGCTGATAGTGATGACGTAGCATTGGAGCGTGACTCTAGATGTGGTGCAGTGAGGCTTTGGTACAGTGTTGACTAGATATGACTCTACAGTCCTAATTCTAGTTTACACACAGTGGACAGTGCTTTATACTGCTGAGTTGCCCATAGTGTTTTTCTAGGTCAGACACTGAGATGTTTGGCTAGGAGTGTCCCGTTCTCTGATAGGCAAGGGAAGATAAGTGTATTTAAGAGTGGGACGATGTCTGAAATTTTCACACTGCAGATTTTAAGCTTTTAATAATTCAGACACCAGATGGCCTTGACACATGCTAACTTCCCGTAACTGTATGACTCACCACCATCACTCCACGCACGTGCGCACGCACTACTGCACATGCCTTCACATTCAGTAAGGAAAATTAGGACAAGCATGTACACATTTTATCACATAGTCTTACAATTATGAAATCAATCTTTCAAGAAAACAGTGAAAACTAACTGTGTAGGTGTCTGTCTTCCTTGTTTCTATCACACCTCAATGTGTACTTTTATGAATGTGTGAAAATTAGCTAGACGGTTAGTGCTGAATGCTCTTTGATTTAGGTTTGAAAAATGAATTTATTGTCCAGAAAATGATCCATCAGATGAAACAAAACTTAAAACTGAAATCATAATTTTATTCAGTGTTTTTGCACTGGTATTTTGTATGCAATGAATTTATTTTAGGTTGATGTCAGTGTCAATGATGCTAACTTGAAATAGAAGGATGCAACAGGCGTTTTATTCATAAATTTTCTCCTCATTACCACTGATCAATAGGATGTTGTAACATGATTTGGTTCCATCCAGATGTCTTCCTGGTATGTGTTTTATCAGGTTGATATAATACTTTGATTATTGTGTGCTCTTTCTTTGCGTGCATATGTGTATGTGCATACAACGATGCACATGCATTAACATTACTCTTTTCCAAATGCCAGATACATTTCTACACTAATGGGTTTCTATGGTGGCTCTTGAGATCTGTTTCAGCAATGGTGATGAATCCTTCCCTCCAAACATCTCTTACTCCCTGTCCTCTCTCTGTTACTCCCTTCTCTCCCCCTCCCTGTGTAGCGGATGTGTTTGCCTGCAACCCCCTCCCCCTCCTTCTCCTCCTGGGGAAAACAAATCTAGGTCAATCGCTCCTCTTGAATGAATTCTACTTTGACAAGCTCCTCCCCTTTCTGCTACAACGCCAGCTACAGCGCACGCAACCCTCCCCTCAGCCAGGGACACCCCCACATTCTCACTCTGATTGGCTATGAAGCCTCAGACTTCAGCATCTCTAGAGCCCCATTGGACCGAGGTGCTCAGTGATGCTGTGATTGGCTGGGCTGCAGGGGGTCTTGTTTCTGTGGGATGGTTGCCGTGGTGCCCAGGAAGATCTGTGTGCACATAGAGAGATCCCCACCAATCTGAGCCAGGCTGGGCGACTACCTCAACATCACATTAGCAGCAAAGCATCCAAACTGAAATGGAGTCAAAGCTTCTTGCAACCTCGAAATCTCTTTGCTTCAACAGTCACCTGCTACGTAGAGTTTTATTTGAAGACACATATCAGTTTTATTTAGCAAATCTTGTTTCTTCATATGCAGTACATGCATTTGCTACAGCCATGCCTGTGTCTGTGGCTAGTTGAAGCATAATTGTCAATTAATTCCTTTTCTTTCCGCCTTTTCTTACACTCACTTGTCCTATAATTATACCCCCTTTTTCATCCATGGTCATACTGTGTTGGTTTATTTTACTTTAGAAAACTGAAATTGCACCAGGGTGCTTCTTCCTGAATCTTGATGGCATCTCTAAATGTTGACTTCCCAGACCACAATATTTTGGCCATTACTGGTATTAGTGTAATAAATATTAGTGTAAATCTGTTTTGAACAGGGCTATAGACATATCAGGAGACTACTGTCTTTTTTACATACAGTTATATAACAACAAATAGCTTTCTAGCTATCAGTATTTGAATATCCATCTTCAACTTAATACACAGTACTTGTTATTAATAGTAATTACAGTTAATTACGGACACTACTCTCAACAATAGAAACTGGTGAAAAGATAGAATGCATATATATATATATATATATATAGCAGTGCTTGATAATTGCATGCACAAGGCACAATACAACCAAATGATTATTGTGATTGCAGTAGGATTGTCTGTGTTATGTAATCTGTGTAAGTGAAAACAGGAGATTTACAATCTGTACTGCAATTTTGGAATCCTCAATTTCTCTACCTTGTGTATTTAATAAGTTTGGAAAGTAGTTTTATTCAAACATGCTACTGTGTTTTTGCCCTTTGCAAAAATAGTCAAATGGAATTGGAACCATTCAGTGTATTGTATCACAAATCTTGTCAGACTCTTTTAAGTATTCCCCAATATGATTATTTAAGTGCAGGATGTCACCTCTATTGTTGCACCCAGAATGTTCTAACAATGGCGTAACCCCATTGTACTTACAGCTAATTATTATTTCTATTCAATCTGCTACTATAGTACTTAGTTGAAGTATGCAGTGAATAGCTAGATGTCATGTCATGATAGGAGAAACAGGGTTGAGGAGGGCACCACAGAGAGCAGCTATATATAGAGCAGCGGTCTGCTATCAAGTGCCACCACCACTCACCGTCACATCTCTCCCCACGGCAGGTGGACATAGGATTGTGGTCCACCGCCTCAGACGACATGCTCAGCTTGGTGGCCGGGTCTCTTCTGGGCTTTGGTGGAGGCTGCTTCCTAGAGGTCGGGCTTCCCACTTCCTCGTCTCCCCCACCCCCACTGTTCCCACCACCCACAGAGTGGAGGGACTGGGAGCGTAAGGAGAAGCCCTGTCCACAGGCGAGGGCATGAGGGTGAGGCATAGGCATGTGTTCCTGTGGATCCGGCATTGTAATAGAGCCCATTCGTAAGTGCTTGCCTTCAGTTGCTATATCCTCACCTGTCCTAAAACAGAAAGAGAGGGGAGTGAAACAAAGTAGAGATCGTCAAAGGGTCAAAGGAACAGAAATATATGTAGGTAGTTATGAACTATAAAATCAGGATATTTGAAGCAAAAGACAGTTTTAGATGAAAAGAGGCAGAGACAAAAACATTCGGAGAGTTATGAGATAGAGAAACGAGACAAAAAACACAATTATTCTTTGAATCATTACCATTTATGCAAGCACATTTGTGTGTAAATATGCATTTCATTCTGTGCAAGTGGGTCAAATGATGAGTTAACAAAAACAGCAGGTGGGCTATTGCCAATGAAAGTGTCTCTCAGGCCAAAATATTGATTTGAGTTTAACCATGGGTATGACCGATGTCCACACAATCACACACAGAATGAAGTCCCCTGGCCTCTACACAATCAATCCCTATAAATGGATGATTAGCCTGAATGGAGCATTAATGATGTCTGAGTGTAGTGTGGTAATAGTGGAAAGGAGTCCTGCGTGTCTGTGTGTGTGTGTGTGTGTGTATCACAGGGTAAATTAGCTCAAGATTTCACCGTGTTTTTGAAAAATAATTAGTAAAAAAGATGAGTATGAGTACTTCAGTTTATTCACTTATTTACATATCAGAGACACACAATTAAACATAATGTCAAATATGTAAATGTTTAAACAAATGGGATGAATTTGCATGTGTGGTTTCACAAATCTCTCTGTTGAGTGAGTTAGTACATATGTGTGTGTGTGTATATGTGTATGTGTGACCCCTCAGTGTGTGACTTTGCTGACTCTGACTCCCTCCCGGCCAGCTGCTGAACAGAAGGTGCTTGGTGGGGTGGGTTCATTGGTCAGGGGCTTACCTTTGCCTGGCAACAGGGTATCCATAGAAACCAGACCAAACTAACTGCCATAGCACAACACTGATAAAGTGCACATTGTAACACTTTGACATGTGTACATCATAACTACATTGCATTTTGTTTAAAGATGACATAGATTCTACAAGAGAAAGGTGGCTGCAGCAACCTGTAGAGCCAACAGTTATTTTGAAGAAAGCTGGAAAAATTGCATCAAAACATGTGATGCATTTTCTTTATAGAGATATTTATCTCCATGTTTGGGACAAAGTGATTCTGAAAAAAAAAAAAGGATAAAATCTTCATCTGCAACTCTCAGCCACAGGTAGCACAGAATTAACAGTCTTTTCCTTTCATATGTTTTGGGTGTGCACCTGCTGTGACTGTGTGCATGCATACCCATATACATGGGTTGTGAGTGGGGGTGGGTGAGTGTGACTGGAGTAGTGGTGACTGGGTTATTTATAGGATATTTGCCCAGTGATTGGCTAGAGGACAGACCACAGGTGCACTTGGACCAGTTGGAGTTGACTTGTTGTGGGGAAGCTCTGTTTCTCTCAATGTGAGAGAAGACAAACAAAATCACAGAAAGAAAACACAAAGACTAAATGTCATCTTGTTAGAAAAAAGGGATTTAAAAAAAAAAAGACATTTACCTGTGAATGCATACAAGTCTGCATAAAGGGTTTAAAAGGGGGAAAGCAGCCGTTTGGAATTTGCATGCGTATGTAAATATAGGTAAATGTATGTGGCAAGCGGGGGTTGTATGTGTGTGAGTGAGTGTGTGTGAGTGTGGTTGTGAATACACTTGCATGTTTAAGTAAATTTGCTGGCATCTGGTGATGTGGATGACCGTGTGAATAACTTCTGATGAAATACAATAAAAGAGATAGAGTGAGATAGCAGCAGGCAGGAAGGCCTGCCTCACTCAAATCTAACATGCTGATCTGATTGGACTATGGCTTTTCCAGCTGTCACCAGGCAGAACACATCTCCTGCATCCGAGTTCACACTTAATCTCTAACAGTTTTTTTTTCTTCTTTATCCCCACTCTTAAATACATTTGCTCTAACAAGCTCTTTCCCCTTACCACAGTCACAGTCCATGTGTCCTTCCCTACCCTTTCTCATATACTAATATACAATATTCTGTTTTCCTGTTCATGCACACACATGTACACAAGCATGCGTGTACATGCTTGCACACACTTACATGAATCCTCACACTGTCTCATTCTCAGTTACTTTAAAAATGGGTTGGCTCATTGACCTACTTATAGGCCTCATAAAAAATCCAGTTATTTTTTTTAGACTCTTCCTCCAGTGACTGTGTATTAATATTTTAGCTTTGGCAACAGCTGAGAGACAGTGGAAGGATGGTAGGACAGGAGATGCCACTTTCCTCAGGCATTGGCCTGCCCCATACACCAAATTACTGTACAGGACTAACAATGAAAATGGGGACATTTCTACTTGCATGTGCTAAAAACAGACTAGGATAGATAGGATATTTTTAAACTTGAACTAATGTTTGAGGTATAAATTTGAAGTCAGCTTAAAAGTAGTAGCATGTACACAGACAAACACTGTGGCAGCAGAGAAACTGCTTTTTTTTTTTTAACAGCCTGACAGAAATATTCAAAGTGTTCCTGAATAAACAAATTAGAAATCTCCACATCTGGTCACATATAGTGTAATATTCAACCCCCAAAATCACATCAATGCAATCTTCTCATGCACAGCTAAAACTCCCAACAGCTGCTAAAATAATTTGTGCTGCATCGGACAGACTGACAGAAAACAAATAATTTTCAGATCCCATGACAACATTGGACTGTATTTCCCATAAGCCTTTCCAAAGAAAAATGATGTTTCTTAACATGCTGGATTATTAGATTTTTGTTTGGCCATCAATCAGAATGATGAATGTGTCCCTACAAGTTGATTTGCTGTTGGTTTAAATGACATTCATCTATTGCATTAGTTGCTTTAAAAACCTCCCCTCACATGGCAGTGCTAATAAAGACTGTACGTTTTCACTATGAAAATTGTATTTGTAATGTTATCACGCTGTATTCACGTGGTAATCACGTTGTGAGTGTGTGCCTCATGTGCTGAAGTTTTGGGATGCCACACAGTGGTGTTGCTGGAGACGGTAGCACTGCAGTAATTGCTTGCTCATCAAGACATACTAAACAGCAGCCAGTGTCACTCAAATCTGATGAGATCAATTGGAAAAACATAAATGCTCTTAAACGATTTAAATTTACCCAAATCAGCGCAGAAGAGCAAGAAGTTTCTAAACACATCTCACTCCCACCCTCACATTCTAACACACTTTCTGTGACACTGATCCTTGTCTTGCTTCTAAATGTGATCTATCTCAAAATTGGAGCAGCAAAGACTTCCATCCAAGGACAAGCCCCAAATAAGTCTAAAAATGAAAAATTAATAATCCTCTATAGATCATGGGGTGCACCAGTCCACGCTGGCAAACCCCAAAATATGGCAACCTGCCACTGCCACAGGGACCCTCTGGCCACTTGTCCCAATTCCTTGCGATCTCTCCCGGAGGTGAACTGCATTTAGAGAACAGCACGCCAATCATGTTCTGTTAAAAGACTACTGAATCTATTATCTCTGACTATCCTCCCTATCCGAAAGGTTAATGTTTTTAGGATATTTCTATGTAAAAACTTTTGTCTGTCTGTTTTCACTTTTAGAAGAACTTTTCTTTGTTCTCTTCCTACCTCCTTATGGCTTCCTCCTGTTTTCTTTTCTTGTCATTTTTCTCCTGCAGGAATGTCTTATTTCTCTCATTCCTGGTGTGGTCCAAGTTCTGTGCTACCAGGCCATTGTAGGCTCTCAGCCCATTCTCTTCAACATACTGGAAAAAACGGAAGGTTTCCTCCTCTTTTGAGCTCATCATTCTTCAAGTGTTTCCACAGCATTCTGATGAGAAAATATGGGAAAAATTAATCAAAATAATTTGAATAAAAGAGACCTAACACAGCATGACATGAGTATGTTCTGAATGCAAAAAAAACAAACAAACATGGAATATAATCATAAATTATTCTTTCAACCTTCATTATTCTAGGTTAACCTTGGTGAAAGGAAAACTGGTCAAAAATGCATCAGCACCCCAGTAATGGCAGACACTGAGTTTGGGTAATGTTGCTAATATTTTTAAGGTTTCTGATTGTTGTTGTTGCGTGGAAGTTTGTTTGGCCAGTGAAAGATTGATGCTGTTGGTGAGACTTGCATTGTGCATGTGTCTAGAGTAAGCATTTTCCCTGGAGGGTTGGATGATCATTCTCCATTGTTCATTGTAGGCCCGCAAACACAGATACACACACACACACACACACACATTGCCATGCACATGTAAATGCGTAAACAGAGATTCACTATTTAGCTACAGTTACTCATAACCTTCAGTTTCTGTGTTTCTGTTTTCTTGTTGGCTGTGGATCAGTAGCAGCTGCTCGTTTTCTCAGTTGTGTTTGCACATTTCCTGGCTGAAATTGTTGGCTTTAGACAACGAAGTGTCTGAATGAATCTGAAAAAAGGGCTTTCATCTTCTGCAGTTGTAATATGTGTTGGGCTCAGATGTGAAAATATAGTACTCCAGGGACAAACCACAGAGATGAAATGAACTAATCTTACGAGACTGTGATGCGTGGTTTTGCGTATACGAATATCAATCTACTTGAAATGTTCTTTGCTGCGTCTTGATTTTGAAAAAAGAATTTTACTGGCAGCATCACTGTCATAAGAGAGAGCATGGATGTTCCTGTGAGGAAAGGGCTCTTAATTGAAACATCCACATGCACACTTTGGGAAGGACTTTGTTTTGTAGCCACTCAAGATCCAAACACAGCATGAAGCATTCAATGGCATTATTTAGTGTGCATGCATGGACGGTAGGCACTTGCCTGAAAAGCTGCGCAACTGCAAAATGCATGCAACATAATCTGCCACTGTCGCATGTGACTTTTGAGAGGCCAGTGGTGAAAGAAAAGAAGACAGCACATGCTTTTATGTAGGTCAGTGTTTCCTGATCAGCCTAAGACTCATGCTTGTTTATGTATGAGAGAAGCACTGAGTGTGTGTGCATGCAGGGAGGGGGAGGGGGCTTATGATAACTATATATGTTTGTCTGTATGTGTATGTGTGTCTGTGTGTGTGTAGGGTGGCAAGGGCAGTGGGGGGGGGGGGTGTTGGAGGACAGCCAGATGGAGATTGCAAGGCCAACTGAGAGGCCGGCCATTGTCTGGTTGTCCTCAGCATCCCTCTAGCTCATGTCTGTCTATCAACAAGTCCAGCATGAGGCCTAGGTCAGCGGGTTTATCTACCAGTTCCACTCCCTACAACACCTACTCAACACTACTAGCATTGGTTTTTACAGGCACGAGGACAGGACTGATAAGAGGCAACAAATGGAATCATCATCTCAGAGCAGAGTTCAAACTAGGGCACAGAGGCCTGGTGTCAAGTGGTGTAGAGATTTTTTCCCCCTGATTACCAGTTCTTATCACTGATGCACAGGCACGGTCAGAGATCTGAGGCTGTACAAAGGAACATCTTGGTTTCTGAGGAGAAATGAGGTGAACCAGTTTGATGTGTGAAGGGTGCAGCAGTGGGAAGGCACAGTTCAAACAGTGTTTGAGCTGAATTAAGCTTGCCTGCCTAATCCCTGTAAGCCTGCAGCAGCATTCTGCACTCGAATCACCTTGTTTATCACACTGTTTTTCCAACCAGACCTTTCACAATGGATTGTCCTCTCGTAACTCATCAATGTAAATGCTATTATTATTTACCCATCTTTATATAACCTGTCAATTGATTAGGGTGTTTTTTTTCCCCAGTTTTTCCTTCTTATTGATTTTTTGCTTCACTTGATGCATTTTTTCCTGTTTTTCTATCACAGCTTTTCTCTGTCACTTTGCCACAACTGACACAGTTTGAACACAGAGGTGCACTTTGCCTTAAAAGTAAATGAAAGTGGCACAGTGTTTCTGTTTCCAGGCAACCATGTCACAGGAGAAGAGCAGCATGGATATTCTAGAGACACAATGTCAAAAAGATTGCAAGGCCAGTAGTCTGCTGAGAACACGCATGGGTGCTTGTGCATGGACGCACACAAACACACAGAGACACACATACCAGTGCAGTGCAGTGCATTGGACCAAGTAAGCCAAGGCGCACACAGGTGCAGCACTTGGCAGCTCTGACAGTGTGATTTTCTGATTTCAGTTGAGAAAAATAACTCTTTTGCATACATTAAGATGACTATAGCATGGGAATTTGCATGCATTATTCTTTGTGGTTATTATAATGTATACTCACAATAGGGCTGTGTCCCTGCTGGTTTGTGGACCAACGTGTTTTCTGTCTTCCCCTGATGAGTCCAGTGCACGCTAGTGAACTCTGACCTATGCTGGAGCACCAGTGCACTATTCCCCTTAAATCCACATAGACATCCATCCATTGTATGGCCCAACTTATTGACTTGCTAGAAGGAGTCCCTGTGACCAAAGATAAAGGTAGTGCTAGAGAGGAGCTGGGCCATTTGGTGCCCAGCCCAATGCTCCCTCCCCTGGGCAGAAAAGGGAGATGAAACCCCTCCAGTCCAGATGTTGTCTAATTCCAAGCCAGGTGCCAGCTTCACTGTTCCACACATCTGCACATGCTAGAGACAGAAGGAAGACGCAGCGTAGCAACAGACCGCACCCGCAATAACTAACATGATACAAATACACACTAACACAATTTCTAATGCTCCTTTCCCAGGATAACTTCCCTTCTGCTTTAACGTGTCCGAGTGCACAAAATAAAGTGACACACAGATGCAAAGGAATCCTCATCCACAGTGAAGGTTGAGATTGAGGTCGAGCAGAGTGGTTCGTGTTTCCAGGTATGGCATTCCCTGTTGGCTCGTTCTGTCCTGCCCAGCCGCACGGGTCTGTGCAGTCAATCTGTGCTTAAGCAGATGACACTGGGCTTACCAACTATAGATCACAACAAGAAGAACACGCCCTCTGCCCACTGTAGCCACCTTCCACTAGAGCGTCATTTTCTCTCTCCTTCCTTGTCCTATGCTGTTTCTCTTGCTGTATGCTTTTTAACTCCTCTTGATAAGCTTTCATGCCCCTGCCTCTTTCACTAGTTAGTCGTTTTGTGGTTTTGCCTCGTGCGTCTTGTCTGCCTTCCCTTCGCGGCTGCACTGTATCTGGAGCCTGAATGTGTTTTTGTGCTTTCAGCACCACGGATAGCTCTCTCTGTCAGAGGTTTTGGAGGGGGGGGGGTGGTTGAGTGGGTGGGCACACTCAATGGAAAACTAGGGAGGGGGGGGGGGGGGTAGCTGAATGGGAGGAGTCACTGGGTTGCCAGGGTGTGACCTCATTAGACACAACCTCCTCTTCCCCCAGCAACCACTGTGCTCCCCCCTCCCCGACGCCCCCCTCCTCCCTTCCCTCTCTTCTACAGCTCGTAAACAAGACCACGACACAAAAACACTTGCAGTGACTATACCATGTTCTCTCAAGTGCATTCATTACACGTACAGTAGCCAAAACAAAGCAGAACTAAACAAAGAGGAGCAAAGGCATGAAAGCAAAATACACACAAAAGAGAAAACAATACTCTGCAGTTTCCAATATACACGCACACTGACATGCTGATGCAAGATTAAAATATGTTTGCATAGACAAACAAAGCAAGCAATTCAGAAGAGAGACTTGTTCCCAGTGGCCATAAAGATGAACAGGATGAAAGCAGGGACAGAGTTGAGTCTGAGTTGTATGTTTGTCAGGGGGCTAATGCGGCTGCCGTGTACTTGCTGCTTGACTGTCTGGGGGACCAATGTCAGTTTCAGTAGTGCTGGCGGTTGTTTATGTGGTGGGAGCACCTGGTTTATGTTATGGTGCAGAAGTAGGGGTAGAATATGGGTGAGCATTGCGGGTGGGGTTGCGGGGGGTGGTGTTGCGCCGGGTTTTGCTCGGATGGATTAACACCGTCGACACAAAAGGATTACGGAGCAGAGATCTGTTGTTTTTGTCGACCCTTCCCTCCATGTCTCTTAACCCCCACCCTTCTCTCCCTCACTTTCCCCCTCCCTCTATCTCTCATTCTGTCTTGCACTTACCAGAGGGAAAAAAGGGTGCTAAAATAAGAGGGTGAAGGCTCCAAAATAGGTTTTCACAAACATGTGCTGGTAAGTTTAAGGAAGAGAAGGCGATAGTGCTAGTGGTGAGTTCAGCAGGCTAAAGATGTGCTGGATTGCATATGAAAATGCATGAGGAAAGGAGAGGTAAAATGTGATGAAATTAAACAGTATTTCACCGCCCGCAGTTCAAACATTCCTCTCATAACAGCACGCCTCATGCCATAAATAGCCAATTGCTATGATCTCACTGAGATAAAATGCTCTGTCAAAAGGTAGTCACCCCCTTTTTCCATCTATTGTGAGTGATGTGGTTGAGTGGTCACACACAAAGCAAGTCACTCTATCCAGACCAACTCAGCACACACACACACACTCACACACATACACACACACACACACACAAACAATGCACATGCACATACTGTCTACCCAAAGGCCGTGGTCTGACCTCAGTCTATATGTACAACTTCAAAGAGAATATTTACGTCCCATCAGATTTCAATGAATGCAGACATTGAGAAATTCCCAGGGGTGAATGGGTTAAACACATTTTTCCACCTGTGCACAACATTGCATTGTTTTGTGAACATTGATGGGACACTCCCTCAGGGACAGAATGGAGAATTAAATAAGATACAGTGCCTGTAACTTTTCAGTTCACATACGCTTACAAACGCACAGAGACTTGCATACAAAGAGGAAGGCATCCAAACTGCTTGAATATATTATTGGAAGCATGTTTTATTGTATTCAAATGATTTTAGGATGATGTTGATAATGATATTTATGTATAATATATGATTAACACTGCCAATTGAACATTTGTGGGAAGAAGCTACTCAATTTTAGATAATTGGCATTATTCTATGCTCAACAAGTACTTGTTAAAATCAGTACTTGTGAAAAATTCCAGAAATTAGACCCATAACATTGGGCAGCAGATGTTTGGTACCAACATATTATACTTTTACTCTGATTTTTTATCTGGAGACTGGTCATAAGTCACCTTATCAATTGTGTGGTTAGACCATATCATATTTTATTCACTAGCAGCCAATAACATGAAGACAGCCAATCAGTCTTGTTAATGGCTAAGTAAAACAACCTTTCTAGGTCACATATGTAGTGGAATATGATTGTTTATAAAGAAAGACCAATGTGCCCTAAAGTAGTTGCCTGGTACTCAGTTCCGTCATGCATGTAATGATGTATTGATCCACTGCTGTAACAGGCTAATGAAGAGTCTATAAAAACATTATATCAATCAATTAAATGCCACTGAGGAAACAGAGTCATTAAACACAGAGCAAAGACTATCATTTACATGATTTTATTAAGCATGATTTCTTTCTACGGCGTACTGGCACGTACACATGGTGCTACTGCAAATGATATCGCTTCTAAGGAAGGTGTGGCATTCACTGTTCTGCCTGAGAATGTCATGCGGGTGGAGATGAAGAAGGCACTGGCAGGACAGATAGTGGGATGGTGGCACTGGATATGTCAGACTCTCATTAAAGATGCAGCATGCCTTACTTCCACTTCTCACATCTCCACTCAAGAGAAATGGAGCATACGTTTTCTGCTTTGACCACTAATGTGTAGACATTTGACCACTCCATGTTTCATGTATGGATGCAAGTAAAATTTATTTATGCATTCCTTTCCAGTTCACTGTAAAGTATTTTGTAAGGCTTGCAAGATCCTACATTACTTTTTGGATTTTTTTTTTCAAAAGCTTATCTACTCATTCCTTAGAATTCAGCTGCACAACATGAGGCGATGTTCTATTTAATCAAGCTTCTCAACACTCATTTATCACCACTTCCTCCCTCTAGAGATGTCGAGCTGAGGCATGTCTTTAACAACCACCCTCCACACTTCCCGCTGTTCCACTAAGACAGAGAGGTGAAAATGAGAGACTGAAGAGCATAATCTCTCAGACGGGCAGTTGAGGGGTCCAATCTTGAAGGTTTAACCCCCTGTAAGCCCCTTAAATCCCCGGTTTAGAGGGCCAGAACTGATGAGCTAAAGCCCCCACAGATTGTCTACTAACTACTGCATAGAGACACAGCAGGAAAACACATTTTGAAGGATCCCCTGCTATGTGTACTACAGCCACCTCATTCATCACCAGTCCAAGACAAAGAACTGGATAGGTTTAATTGGCTTCAAAGACTCCACAGTCACACACATGGCTAATGTCTTTAGTTTTAATGTAGACAATCAGAAAGTGCAATTATTATAAAGATACCATGCGCGACTGATGACTTACTGCTAAACACAATCCTGTGATACAGGACATGTCTTCCTGTTCAAGGTTTGGATTTAAGGTATCTATACTGGCTGGAAAAAAAACAACAACAATTCTCTCCGGTCATTTCCTGAAACCTCAAACAAAGTAAAATTATGAAAAACACAAAACAAACAAGCAAAAAGCATGATATAATTTCCATCTCCTACTGACCTGTTCCTGAACTGTGTTAATGGAGCAAACAGAAAATTTGCATAAATGATCCCTAATGATGATTGGTGATTGGCGCCATCTGCTGACTAAGTTCTTACTTTTTCACTTGGTTTATTTAGCAGCAAAGTCAGTATTAACAGAACAACCACCAAGAGGAGTGTCCTCTGTCACTTATTTTCTTGCTACTATTGAAATTCTTTTCAATAATTATTATTAAGTATTAATAACGATTTCCCCTCCCCTAACATATTTAACTTAATGCTCACAAAATATAAGACAATACAAACACAATCTTTTAAATTCAATTGAATAATATATGGGAAATATTAAGATGACTGTGTTATATCACATTGACCAATCATATCCTGCTGTATGCTTAATGTATATTGATGATCTGACTGGAACGATGTAGCTTTGTATGAACAAAAAAAAAAAAAAAAAAAACATTCACAAATATTGCTATATTGATCTCTAAAATGTTCTTATTTGCCATGGACAATGGTAAATACCATGATGTCGCAGTTATATAACACTATTTATTGTACTAAATACCACAATTGTTTCACGGACCTAGTTTGTGTATGATAAATTGAAAATGGGCTGCACTAATGCCTCACATTTATCCATACAATCATACTCACAAAGTGCTGGTGGAGGGGCTGCAAGTTCATGTGTATGGAACACTTCAGGAAAAATGCAAATGCTGCAATTAATGGACACATGGACAGATTTTAGACCATTATTTCTTTAATATCAGTAATTTGTATTTATGTGGTATCTTTGGGGTGGCATGGTGAGAATAACTCATTTGTTGTCAGAAAAATCCTTAAGCAACTCTCATGATCCCAGCCCACTTCCATATTTAAGCTTTTATTTTGGTAGCACTTCCTGTCTGTGGTCTTACTTATTTAATTCTAGCATCTTTACTTTGTGACCAGATCCCTTGATAGATTTCACCTGTGTCTTGTTTCAGCCCACTTCTTTTAAACCAGTATGCGTCAGCCTCAATTCTTCATCAAACTTCTATTAAGCACCTCATCTTACCTGCTTGTCCCAATCTAGTCCTTCTGTCTGCTCCTGGTTAGTAACTCATCTAACCTGCTTTTCTCCTGCCATTAGAATCAGCTTATCTCAGCTCAGAGCACCTGTCTGCTCCTCCTGCATGTTCTTATCAAAGTACCTCAGGCTGAATCGCCTTCCTGCTACCAGCTACTAGCTGGCAGCTAGTAACTCAACCATACCTACCTGCTTCTCAGCACCTGACTCAAGTCTCCTGCCTGCTATTGGTCAGTAACTCACCTATTTACTGATTACCTAGTGTTGTAAATAAAGTTAGTTCTGTTCCTGAGCCTCTCTCATAGTGTGTGTGTGTGCGTGCGTGCGTGTGTGTGTGTGTGTCATGCACTTCAAACCAAAGATCAAAAATCCCCATCCTGCTGGCATCCAGTAGGTTTATCAAATATTCAAAATCCATTTAATCGCATTATTTTCAGTAGAGTTTTGAAATTAAGACATCTTGATCTGTATTCTGGTTTTTAAAATGATTTCAAATGTCAATTTATTAACTGTTGATCAATATATTACAAGAATGACTGGAGAGTTGGAGTTTTGTTACTATTTTTCAGAGACAGCTCTCTAATTCAGCTTGAAGGGTAGATAGATGTTTGTTAGCAGATCTCTAGCTTTGCAGATGCTTGGCATTTTGGATAGGTTCAGGTCCATCTCCCTTAAAGCAGGTTGCCCATCCTCACCCCCTTCTGGCTCCATACTGACTCCATGATGACAGTTCATTTATGAGTTGTAGAGGCAAAACCAGAAGCTTGACCTTGTGTCCAGAAGCAATTTCCTATTGTACCTGCCATGTGTATTTGGACTTGTTAAAGCAAGTAAACAGAAATCTAGCCCTAAATCTAAATTGCAGTGAGTATTACATTGATTCATAAGGTAACCAGGTCCTGTCTAAATTCAGTGGCTTTTAGGACTTGTTTGCAATTTTTGTTGCAATCCTGATTTGATCTTGGGATCACACTATGACCTTACTCATCATTTGTTTAAGACCAGCATTCAAGCCTTACATCAACATCTTCACATCCAAACCACTGGAAGAATATCATATTGCTGAAGTAAAACTCTGCCTTTTTTTCTATTTTCCTTTTATTTTGGCAGTCCAGGGGAAACAGGAAGCTAGCACAAAGGCGAGTATGTCAACAACAGAGGTCCCCAAGCTGTCATGTAAATAGCTGTTGAGGTAAACTGGTATGTGACACCAGTTCTCAATGGCTTCTGCAAAAGTACATATAATGTATATAAGGGAGCAGCTGTTGGGGTGATATGGGTGGTTCCCTGCACAAGCACTGGCTCTAATTGGGTTGTTGGCATTCTAGCTCAGGCTTATGCACAAGTGTTTGCACATATGTAATTTGATCAGGATGGCAGGCTTTGGGCTGCTCTAAAAGGTTTTTCAGTGGGTGCCATTTTTACTGCGACTATCTCTGCCTTTTCCTGTGTTTTCACCAGCTTTCAGTATTAAACAGAAATATGTCTGATATACAGCTTTAGTATGCTCCTTTTCTTGCTCAAGACAGTTCAGATCAGGATGTGCCAAAAGGTTAAATATAGTATAAGTGTATTAGATATGTAAATAGCATCTCATTAAGAACATAGTGCTGTCTGTGGTGACAGCATTAATTTTAATAGCTCAAGTATTTCCCAATAGAGTTCTTCCTCAAAGTTAAAAAGAAAATGAAATGATGTCCTTGGTTGAGAGGATGATAAGGAATTAGAAACTGCTACATGACAATGCCCCATCCCACTAGATAATGTCATTCATATATAAATCAAAGCTGTTAAAACTCAGTGTAGTTTGTTGTTGTTCAGATGTTCAGTCATGTCTGACTCTTTGTGACCGCAGTGGGTCACTATTAGAAACCATTTGACATCTGAGGACTACAGTACCCTTTATGCCCAGGAGAGGGCACTATTTAGCATAAAATATAATGAATAGAAAGACACACCAACCAGGTTACATTAGGAAACATGGTGACATGACCGTGAATGAGAAAACAATGAGGTGTAGGCTACTTGCACCGTTATGTTTTGTCTGTCTAGTAGCTCTCTCATACCATCTCATCTGGGTATGTCTACTTAATTTTAAATATGTAGTGTAGTTTCAAGGGCTCACATGGTATATGTCATGTATTTTGTGGCTTCAAAAGCTATTCAGGTCCCCTCACATTTTTGCATTGTATTGTTTTGTAGATTTAATTTAAAAGTGATAAACTCCCAAATTACCTAATAAACCTACACATAATAATCCATAATTTTAGTGAAAATTTAAGAGATTGGGCAGTCTGCCAGAAGGATGGCAATCTCAGCAGTAATCAGGCCTTTTACTAGACTAGACTCAAAGCACTTTTAGTAAATGGCAGATTACAGATAACTACTTAGTTTGCTAAACAAAATTTACATGGCTCAAACAACATGAAGAAAAAGATTATATGGGCTGATGAGTACTGGGTGAACATGTGATACTGATCATCACCTGCTTAATACCGAAACATATGATGAGTCAATATGGTGGCAGCTTCATGCTGTGGTGTTTCTCAATGGTAATGGCAAGGGAGATTGGTCAGAATTGATGGAGGAATGAATGCAGCAAAATACAGAGTGGTACTTGAAGAAAACCTGCTCTAGAGTGCATGTGACATGAGACTGGGGTGAAAGTTCACCTGTTAGCGCAACAATGACCTGAAATATACAGGCACAACAACACACTAAAGCTACCTATTAGTTTTTTGTTTGTTTGTTTTTAAATGGGTCTTAACCCTCTAAGACCTCTAAGACTCAGTATTGACATGACATAAAACCTGAAGTCAGTGCTGCATAATCAAAAAGAAACATCTTTTTTTTTAAACTAAACATTTTCACCAGAAGATGGCAGCGATGTAAGTCAAATAATGTAGACTGTAATGTAGACTAATGTAGAATTATTTGCCACTGCAGTCGAATTCAACTGTAAGTCAAATTGTAAAATTAAATTAAACACTGTAAACAAACACAGGATGTTTATCTAAAAAAAATAAACTTATTGTGTCATTTAACACCAAACCTTTCACATATCTATGTATTTTCTATGTATTCTTGAATTACCCTTCAGGGATTAATAAAGTTTCTTATCTTATTTATCTGTCTTCAGAAGATTAACACACTGGCCTGCAGTCCACTTAAATTCCTAAATCTTAATTTTTTCCCCTCAAGTATATTTGAGGTTTTTTTTCTGTTAACATTAATTTAGATATTAGAAGTAGGCCTATGGAATGGAAATAACCTAGTCAAGGTGAAATTTGTGTAATACTGGTTTGTCTGATATCATTAATTTGTAACACAATTGGTACAACAACAGCTTAAACTTAAATCATTTTCACAGGGACACAAAAAAGGCCCAGCAGAACTTTTAATCACGATGCAGTTACTGTAGATAGAATGTCTAGTGCTTCAATAAAGCCAAAGCAGATTATATATGGGGATAATGTGGGGAGATTGTAGGGAGTTCTAGTTGGGGCACTTAGCTGAAGTAAACAGAAAGGGCGGGGAGTGTGCGCACAGCTTTGGAAACAGGCATGCAGACAGCCGACCACTGCAAAGTGTTGAGCGTGGGACAGGCTGGCTTTAGCCCACACCGCTGTTCCTCTGTCCAACAGAAGACCCCAAACCTCTGCTGTGAGGCGCTCGCACTCATCCCAACCAATGATGTGAAAATCAGACGGAAACGTTTGTCGGATGTTTAAACTCACCGTCGCTTCATTGTACTTCAGCACCGTCTATTTTCAGCACTGTCACACAGTTTGCAGTCAGTCTACAGCAGGCTATCCACAAGGATACCTGGTTTGAGATGCGGCAATGTCCCGAGGAATATGCCCACGCGTGAACTCTTGCGGACCCTTTTGGATTTTGTCTGCGCTTATAATAGTGGTGAGTGTGATCGACGGGCACGCGTACAGCTGTCATGAAGTGAGGACCGCTTTCCAGCTGCGGCAGGTCGGGCCGTTGCACCGCGTACCGGAGACACCAGTGCCAGGTGAGCCATCAGGTTTGGCACCTGTAGGGAGGAGCACTTTGTCCAAAGCGCACTGCACATATCACTTTTTTTTTCTAGAAACCGCACATTTTACTTAAACTATAATCAGAGCCACTTGAAATGAGTTAAATACATCATTTATACCTGCCCCTTAAGCCTTCAGCGGTATGAATGCCCAGTACTTCTGGCATTGACAGTTCTCCTGTCAGCAGCACACGTGGATCAGTGCGCGCACTGAGTGGCCTGTTTAAAGCCAACTTCAGTGACAGTGGCAAGAGATTGAAAGGCTGCGACAGAAGCGATGATGCTTTCCGTCTTGATTTTTCTCTCTCATTATATTAGTGGAAGAGACTTTCATAATGTTTTAACCATAAGCTGTTTAAGTCTTAGCTTGTGTATGCGGGACTCTGCTCTTTTTGATGTGTTTTAAACAATAAGACATGAGGCCAAGTTTGAAATGATGTAAACAATTAGTGCGCATTTGTCACTTCTGCCCATCACTGTGCAGTCCTGTCTTTTTCCTCTTAAAAGACTCACATATCTGATAAGACATCTGTATGTCATGTTTAAATTAGCCAGTATATGTGTCCCTCTGATCTGTCTTGTTAAAAGGATCAGTACTTATTGAGTTTTCTTCATCATTTTCATCTTTACATATGCAGGCTCTTTGGAGAGATTAAACAATTATTTTGCACATCTCTGTTGGCAGAGAAGCTGTGCAGCACATTCACAAGCTACTGAGAGAGAGCTTTTTGTTGAGGAACAAGTCTAGTATGCTATAAAAGTCTCGTATGGTTTCATCTCTGTGGCTTAAGAGACTTATCTTGTGCTCACAATCGGAAGAATGACCGATTTACAATCAGCAATTTGCAACCTGAATCTGTAGGTTGATTTGCACAACTCAGCACCACTTTTGGTCACATGTTTAGATATGTGCACTTAAGCTCACAGTTTTTGAGAATAGTGCAGCCTGCTCTCATAGTTTTGTATAGTTTTTTGGCACATCTTCTGATGCGGTTTCCAATTTTTTCCTGTAATTTTGTCAGATTTCTGTCAGCTTTAAATGCCTTAAGTTTTGTGGGATGCACTTTCCTTCTGCACACTGAGGAAACCCTATTTTATGAGGATAAACACTGGTTCCAAATCTGTTTTGGAGGCAGAATGCATTTTGAGTGGGTTTAGGCTTTCATTCAAGCATTCAAGTTTTGCTTGAAAGTTATTCAAAAAACATATTTAGACACTTCATCACTTTTAACTTATTATATTTTGTGTCTTTTATGTGGGGCCATTTCAATTGTAATATTTGAACAAAACAACTCAAACTGTTCAGCAGTCATTATTATATTCTTAGTGTAGTCTTCTAAATTATAGTCAGCTAACTGTAAATCACTTTTGTCTACTCTATTAAATCATATAGTCTTGCGGGTGTCCAAGATGTTCTTTCATTTTTCATTGTAAGTCCTGAAATGCCACTAGAAATGAAAGGTACAACTATCTATATGACTACAAACCACAATCGTTGCAGCCATAGTGTCACAGTCTGGCTGGTGGCAGCTTACAGTAAGTGTCACCCAGTCTCAGTCTGCATGCTCTAACATGGAGAAGAGCAATAGAGAGCAAAGTGAGAAGCATACCTAGTGGTTCCTGTAAACCACTGGATATGTTTGTTTAGCAGCATGTCACTACTAGCAACAGAGGATGCCAGTTTGATTGCAGGAGGTAGTTTAGGGTTAACTCTTAAAGACAACAAAATGACTTTGTTTTTCTCAGAATGATGGTCTTTTGCAAGACTTATGCTTTAACAGTCTGCAGTGCATTGGCAGAAGCTACATATAAGTATCTGTGTGGAACTGCAGCATGTTATACTAACTGTAAGCTAATAGATGCATAGGCAGTATGGTGTGAAGTACAGTGGGTACGGAAAGTATTCAGACCCCTTTAAATTTTTCACTCTTTGTTTCGTTGCAGCCATTTGCCAAAATCACAAAAGTTCATTTTATTTCTCATTAATGTACACTCAGCACCCCATCTTGACAGAAAAAAACAGAAATGTAGAAATTTTTGCAAATTTATTAAAAAAGAAAAACTGAAATATCACATGGTCATAAGTATTCAGACCCTGTGCTCAGTATTGAGTAGAAGCACCCTTTTGAGCTAGTACAGCCATGAGTCTTCTTGGGAATGATGCAACAAGTTTTTCACACCTGGATTTGGGGATCCTCTGCCATTCTTCCTTGCAGATCCTCTCCAGTTCTGTCAGGTCGGATGGTGAACGTTGGTGGACAGCCATTTTCAGGTCTCTCCAGAGATGCTCAATTGGGTTTAGGTCAGGGCTCTGGCTGGGCCAGTCAAGAACGGTCACAGAGTTGTTCCGAAGCCTCTACTTTGTTATTTTAGCTGTGTGCTTAGGGTCATTGTCCTGTTGAAAGGTGAACCTTCAGCCCAGTCTGAGGTCCTGAGCACTCTGGAAGAGGTTTTCTTCCAGGATATCTCTGTACTTGGCCACATTCATCTTTCCTTGAAGTGCAACCAGTCGTCCTGTCCCTGCAGCTGAAAAACACCCCCACAACATGATGCTCCCACCACCATGTTTCACTGTAGGGATTGTATTGGGCAGGTGATGAGCAGTGCCTGGTTTTCTCCACACATACCGCTTAGAATTAACGCCAAAAAGTTCAATCTTGGTCTCATCAGACCAGAGAATCTTATTTCTCATAGTCTGGGACTCCTTCACGTGTTTTTTGGCAAACTCTATGGAGGCTTTCATGTGTCTTGCACTGAGGAGAGGCTTCCGTCGGGCCACTCTACCATAAAGCCCCGACTGGTGGAGGGCTGCAGTGATAGTTGACTTTGTGGAACTTTCTCCCATCTCCCTACTGCATCTCTGGAGCTCAGCCACAGTGATCTTTGGGTTCTTCTTTACCTCTCTCACCAAGGCTCCTCTCCCATGATTGCTCAGTTTGGCTGGACGGCCAGGTCTAGGAAGAGTTCTGGTCATCCCAAACTTTTTCCATTTGAGGATTATGGAGGCCACTGTGCTCTTAGGAACCTTGAGTGCTGCAGAAATTCTTTTGTAACCTTGGCCAGATCTGTACCTTGCCACAATTCTGTCTCTGAGCTCCTTGGGCAGTTCCTTCGACCTCATGATTCTCATTTGCTCTGACATGCACTGTGAGCTGTAAGGTCTTATATAGACAGGTGTGTGCCTTTCCTAATCAAGTCCAATCAGTTTAATTAAACACAGCTGGACTCCAATGAAGGAGCAGAACCATCTCAAGGAGGATCAGAAGAAATGGACAGCATGTGAGTTAAATATGAGTGTCACTGCAAAGGGTCTGAATACTTATGACCATGTGATATTTCAGTTTTTCTTTTTTAATAAATTTGCAAAAATTTCTACATTTCTGTTTTTTTCTGTCAAGATGGGGTGCTGAGTGTACATTAATGAGAAATAAAATGAACTTTTTTGATTTTGGCAAATGGCTGCAATGACACAAAGAGTGAAAAATTTAAAGGGGTCTGAATATTTTCCGTACCCACTGTACATGAAATAGTTTTGGCACAATGCACTTATAGCTGTAGCATTCTTGGAAAAATAATTCTGATATGATGCAGATTCAAACTATAGCTACTTGGTCTGGAGTCTTAATGTATATAAATATTTGTTTGTCTAAACAGTGTGGTGAACTATATTTTTGTGTATTTATACTCCACCACTTCTTTGCTGTTCCGCCCCTCTGCAGCTAATCAAACATTAGTGTAGCTTCACTTGTACATTCTGGGCTTCTATCATATTTGGCTTTTTATTTGCACTAGTCCAAGAGAGGTTGTTTTGGGTCAGGAGCAATCTTGTCTTCAAAGCAGTGACCAATGCAAGGGGTGTTAGAGTGGGATATTTGGTGTATATGTGTGTGTGTACACAAGCATGCTACTCAGCTTCAGTTCTCAGATCAAATGCCAACAAAAGCAAGTCTTGAAATTTGAAGTGGCAAAACTTCAGCCCGTTTCACAGTCTGATGTTTGTTTTAGGATACAGTGCTACGTTTCATTCATGTGTAGTGAACTGATTCTTCGCTGAGCGCCAGGAGTGTGCAGCGGGGAACTTAAGAACCAGGCAGTTTGATATGGCCCTGTATGAAAAAAAATCACACTTTCATGGTACGGATATTTCACGCAGTATTTCTTTGTTCCTACTTCTGGTATCCAAAGAAAGCACAAGTGGAATAAGCCTTATGATTTTAAAGAACTTTGCAGACTAATGTTTCCAAGGGCCTGATGTTATTTTGCAATAACTCAATGTAAAAACATGCTTTTATCATGCTAGTAGTATTATTTCCAACTATTAGCAATAGGAATGTTAGAAAATGCTATTCTTTATAGGTGATTCCCTCCTAAACTAAAATGTATTTTATAATTTCTAGTAAAAAACTTGATTGTAAATTTGTGCTTCAGCTGTATTTAGTCTGTTTAGAGTATTTTACCAAACAATTTGCTTTCCAGACATTAAATGTTCCTTAGGCCAAAATTTATAAAGATCAGCTTTACTGTCATGCCAGAGTAAGCATCAAGGGAACTTAGATAATCAGTGACATGAAGTTGCTTATCCTGTGATTATTTTAAAGAGTAATGACCACATTGGTATGGTGGTACACAGCCAAATGCTCTTTATTGAGATTACCATTGGTTGCTGATTTAGCCCTTTGGAGATATATCATTTGGAAAACACACTCCTAACAGCGCTGTGTGCAGACATGCTAAAGTACTTATAGAGCTGGCTACTTGGGTTATTTGCTTCGATAAGATCAGCCTAGTTTTCTGCTCAATTAAAAGCATCTGATCGAGCAAGGTTTATCTGATTGTGTACGCACCTGCCACAGAAGACATTTTCCATCATATTACTTTACTGCCATTCTCTGATTTGCTCTGAGTCTTTAAACAGCTATTTCACAGGGAAAGAGAAAGTCCTATACAGCACCGTTAACACAAGGTAAGCAGGATCATACGTTAAAGCAGTGGAATGAAAACACAGTGTGTTATTACAGGTCGCCACAACCTTAACCCGTTATAGCAACAACAACCTTGGCAAGCTCTCAAGGCTCAGCATCGTCTTTGATTGCTGTAGTTATTTAAATTCACCTTTAACTTGGTTTTTATGACTGAGAACATGATGTGCACATAGATTAGTCCATACACATGTAAAAATCACTATCTGTGTTTTCTTCAATCTAATGCAAATTTGGCACGAGAGCATAACAAGAGTGTTTTAAATCTACAGCTAATGGTTTAAAACATACCTCTGACAATGTATTCAACTAACAACACACAGTACATAATATTGAACTGACAAGCATCTCAGGTGCTCTTTCTCCAGACCATCCCACTCCAGTCTTACCCCTGGTGCCCAGCTTGAAGCTGATTACTCTCTTGGTCTCCGCATGACATATTTTATTGGATTTCAGCCCAAGTCTGTCTTGTGTTTCAGTTGATTTTGTGCTACCTTACCATCCTGGCTTGCTACTATGGTACAGACAGATGCAATTTTATGAGGTTAGCAGGCTGCCAAGTGTATCATCTACCATTCCAATAATATAACCATCTAGAAAATATGAACCCTCCTAAGCTCTAGGAATAGAAAGTGTGTTTAACTGATTATTTTAAAATGATAGCATAATTACTTCACCAGTCCGTGACCGAGCACCCCCATGATGTAATGCAATTTTATCAGGTGTGGATATGTGTGCCCACCAGCTTTCCACTTCTTTTTTAAAGTTCTGTCTGTCTAGCCTCTACACTCTACTGTGGTTTTGGATTCAATGACAGTCACTGAAGGCCAATCCAGTTTGGTGTCTGGGTAAGCTAAATATTGCAGTTGAGTTTCAAAGTTGTCCAAAATGCAGGTATGAGGTAAAGACTCTTTGAGATATGTTTATATTTAGAATGGTCCATCCAAAACACAGCAAATCTGTGGAGAGTAAATATCCCGTATGATCAGTGGATCTGGGCACTTCAAAGGGAACTGACTTCCTGAGGCTGTAGAAGGGTAACTGCATTAATTGCTCACTTTCTAACAAAGTTATTCTTGTTCTCAGAAAAATATCAAAACAGCAGAATCAGGAAACCACAGCCCTCCCAGTCATCAGTGTGTGCCAAATCAAAGCAAAACTCCCATACGATGCTGAGGAGATGTGAGCTGCATATTTACCATTTTGTGAGTGCAGGAATGTATTTCAATGTGTTTGAAATGTGGGGTAATAACATGACCATGTCAGCAGTATACTGTATTCACTTCTGCTACTGTGGTGCCACATATTGAGAATGGCATGTGAGTGAGTTAGCAGGGCAGTTTTACAGTGGTAGAGTTTCTCCACTCAGGAATTTAGACTTGTGCAATGAAGGGCACTGAGGTGTTGCTGAATGGATTGTGACTACCAAGTCAAGACCCCAGAGCTGTGGCTTTGATACGGCAAATTACACCAGCGGTATTTGTCACCTGAGGATGATTAAAGGAATTAGGACTCAGAGTTGACATCCAGTTTGGAGAGGAAAGTGTGCTAAGGTTTAGCCATGCAGAACTGGGCACTAACTACAAAGAATCAGTCCAGCCTCCTTTGTCCTTTAGAGTTCATTTTAAGTCTTAACATGTGCATTTACACACATTTGAAACACCAAGACTTGTTATTTGGGATGGGATGAACAGTGACACTTTGTATACAAAATAACATTAACAATCCATGTAAATGTTGTGTAACCTAAGTATATGTATTTTTGTATCAATATCCATTGATATTGCTGCATTCTTGAAAACTAACATTTATTGGAAGGTCAACGTAAAAATATAGAAATCTTGACTGAAAAAGATGGAATCTGTGCAAATAGTTTTAAAGTTTAGATATTTAATTCGATGTTGATGTCAAACAGCCTTTTGTAATCCTCATTCCATCTAAGACTTTCATTTTTTAATACAATAAAGCATGAAAAGGTTCCAGGGCACCTTTTTTACAGATTTGTGGTCAGTAATTTGTCCATATTGCAGACATTAACTCTTACAGTCTCTGGAAGATGTCAAAGACTCCTTAATACATTATTTAGGTTAACCTTTAGGCAGAAGTGTAGTTTTGTAATACAATATACAGTATTTAATGGAAGATTTAAAAAAAAGAACAGACTTTTTGTTTGTTGGACATAATGTACAAGTGGTGACGTGGTCTCTAGTGATTCCAGAAAGTGGCCTGATATATTCGTGACACAGTCAGCTTGTCCTGACTGCTGTGGTGGCTTTAACAGCCAAAGTCTTTCTGAGTATCACTTACTCCATACAGCCACTCGCAAGAGACGGAGAGGCCAGGCTAGATTCCACTGTGAGTCCCTGGATATTACTTTCATATCACAGATAACACACAAACACAAAGGAGCGAATGAGCCAGCCAATGAAATGAACAGGGTCAGGGACAGTGGGGAGTACAGACAGCAACAAATATGGCGAAATGACAATCCTAAAGCAGAATTAAAACAATATATCATTATATTAACAATGTTAGACAAGAGGACACAGTTGCTATGTAGGTTTCCAGGAGCTGGATTTAAAAGCTGTGCTTTACTGCTAAGATTCTAATAATTGTCTCCAATGCCTAGGTGTAGACTGATATTTAGTGAGTGACTGAAAAGTATATCCCCTTTTTCAGTAGCTGGTGGAAGAAGTGGAAATGTTAAGTCTTGCTTAGTTTACTTTGGTTACTTGTTGAGGTGGGCGCTCTTATCAAACTCTAGTTGATGTCTGCTGCCATACTTCTTATTCTGACATACCCATTATTTTTTTGGAGTCACTCCCAAGTTTATCTGTCCTAAATGTCTTTACTATTGCCCCTTATTTGTTGAATCAATTTTCCCATTTGCTTTGCAATCATGAAAATTCAGAGAAGAAGTGTAATTAAGTCCAAGACAAAAGCGTAGTATTTTATTTAATAGAACTTTTAGGCATATTTTTATGGTTTATTGGCTAACTTTATAGTTTAAGGGTTACAGTAATCAAGGGAAAGAGTGGCTTTTGTGTGACAAAGATTAGTACAGGACTTTGCTTAAACAGTGGCGACAGGAAAACAGTGTCGACGTAAAAAGAGTAGACAGCTACAGAGATGGAGATAATGAACTGGAAGCGGCAGGACAGCCAGTTATGACTTCACTCGTCTGGCTCTGGGATGGGAACAAATGGAGCCTCGCTGGGTAATTAAGAGACACCCAGGCCTCACTAGGATATGCCAGGCAAATGGGAGAGAGGGAGCAGTAAGGGAAAGAGGGATTGAGAATGCAACCCTATTGTGTTTCATGGAGGGATTTGGGCACTGAGGCACTGGTCTTGCGGTCTGTCCTAAGGCCATGCTTTAGGCTCTGGTTACAACACCTGCCTCCAGCCACCCCCATACAGCCCTTCACCCAGTAAAATAAGTTATCATATCAGTCTTCTGTATTATGGAAATGTTTTTGTCCCTGTGAATTTGAGCAATGAAACGTGTGGGAAAGCACAGTTTTAATAGCCCATGCTAATTGCGACACATCTCACTGATGTCATGACAGTGTTTATTTATGTAGTGATGGTGAGAAGCAGGTGACACTGGCCGGGCAGGGGGTCTCATCTGATGTAATTGTGCCTGATTGAGCTGTTCTTTGGCTCATAGAGTTTGCAGTTAGTTAGTTAAGAACTACAGTATTATGGCCAATGACTGGTTAAAGAGGTGATTTCACACAAATGACTGTACTGTATATGTGTAAGACAGTAAATTTTGCATGTTATTCCCTGCATATATTTTTTATTTGTATTTTTTCATTCTTGATGAGTTTTGCACAATTACATGAACCAATATTTAAATGTATATAATCTTACATAATTATATTTATATAATTAGCACAGACATTATTAATAGCAGTAGCTATAAATGAATTAATCTTTCTCATCTTTTTTATGGAGTCTCTCTTTACTCTGCCAGTGGAGTTATTCCTTCGTTAAATATGCACATAGTCAGAACAAAACTGATACCTGTAATAACATTGATGGCACAAAAAAGGTGGAACTCAAGCGCACTGTGCAGCATATGAACAGGTTATCAAGTTATCTTGTAATATTAGTTCATCTTCAGGAAAGGAAATCATTTGAAGCCATTACAATGACTTGGTAATTTGCTTTGAGAGATGACGTTGGAGGATTTTGTAAATACTCTGTCACCAACAGACTAATAATGTTAGTGGAACAGAACACCAAACTGGCTGTGTATTCAGATTAACACTGCACTGCATTTAAATTTTTTTGAAAATGTGTAAAAATAATTTCCAAATTTAGATCCTTCAATTCTTCTGCACTTGTTTCTTCTGATATACTTTGCATGTTGCCACTGACTTGAAAATTAAAATATTTATATATGTATAGTTATATTGATTTCTTCTTGACTTTCGTAGATGTGGATCTGTTGGTTTGTAAACACCAAGGCCCATCCTGTTGCACCCGGAAGATGGAGGAGAGCTACCAGTTTGCTGTAAGACGAGATACCCTCCACAATATTAACTCCTACAGCTATGAGCTTGAGCACCTCATCTCCGGGCACTCGGATGCCTTCCAGGGTAAGTGCTGGGATACAATAGCCAAGCTACAGTAGGGTTAGATGCGATTTGTCTGGGAAACTGGGTTGTTGTTGATGGAATGGAAAAGGGCTGCTGGGAATTAAACTGAAATGTTGACCCAATTTTTGGTGACCTGGTATAGAACGTATGACCTTTGTTTGAATTTAAATTCAGCAATAATGGTGACAAAAGAGTGCTTACCCTGTTTCCAAAGTTCACTGTAGCTGGGTGCAGGCAAGTGTGCAACTTGGGCATTCTCACTCTTCTTTGGGTTTGGCAGCAACAAAAGTGTGGAGAAGAATCAGTAAAAGCAGATGGAAAAGAGGGTATAGAAGGCCTGTTTGTCAGCCTTGAATGTTTGATTGAAGAGAGTCTGCTTTTTCATTATCTGATCCTGCTCTCTGGACTGCAAAACAGTTACTGGCAGCCTTGAAGAATTAATACAGTATTTTGAAGAGCGAAACAATCTGTGCACGGTAATTCTTTTTGCTTGTTTGTTTGATGTTTATTTTTGGGTATATTTATGATTGCAGTTCTTTGGTAGCCTGCTCACTTCACATGTCTGAGTTCCGGAAAACCAAAGCTCTGCTGTACATAAAAAGCCTATTTCAGCCAAGTCTTGCCTGCCAAAGAGGTTTGTGCTGTACCCAGCTGAATCACGCTGTGCACTAGTTGCCCAGCCTTGTCCTCCTTCTTCCTCTCGTGATTGCAGTGTCATTTAAATTAAAATGTTTTGAAACAGACCAAATTTTTTTCTCTGCAAAACCTCCAGCACAATCCCACAGGGTTGGAGACATGTTTTGGATGATTTTTAGTGTTACAGGAATTTCTGCACTATGCAATTTGTTTTATAAGACAGTGGATTGTTCAGGCGCCATGTTGGCCAAGGTTTTTTTTTTTTTATTTTTTATTTTTTTTTATGAAAGATCTAAGACCACTACCGGTCTTTGTGTTCAATATGGAAAGCTCCCAAGCAGACAAATGGTGTAATACAGAATGAAAACTAGTCAGGGAACAGATGTAGAGAATTGGTTATTTTTTTGGACATTGTTTTCATGGGAATGATTGCTGTCATGTTTATTTTGCCATATAAACACAATATAATATGGTCAAACAATGCTCATTATATTACAACACAGCCCACAAATTCAAACATATATAGGTGTTTACAGAGTGCTAGAGATAAGTAGAGTGACTTATCAGCTGTTTTACAAGCAGGTTATATGAAAAGAAGTAACCATGTTCAAATATTTTTCCATGTATTCATCCTTTTCATCATCATTAACTTCTTTCCTACCTCATTCTCAGCCTTTGTGGAGAATTAAGATCAGGTGTTTCACATATCCAGAAAGGCCAAGATGGAAAATAACAATGAAATAACAATAGAAGCTGGAGTATGGAAGTGCCGAACTTGATGATGTCAGTAGCCCTCAATTTGTGAGGCCTTCTAAGGACAGTCTGCACTGACGGAGCGCCTCGAGTGGAATGTGAAGTAGCAAGTGGCTCATATACCGCATGAAGTAATGAGAATATGATTTTGGCTGATACAATTGGTGCTGTTATTCACACACTAGATGGTGGAAAATTGTTTCTGGGTTGCCTTTTTCTGTTACTTTTTGATTGTACAGCAACTACCCTATTGCAAAACATGCAGTTCACCAGAGTTGTTTTCAGGCTAAAACCTCTGCTATTCTGCTGTTAATATGTTTATTTCATAATTCTTTCATGATGTGGCCACTGTTTTCTCTAAAAGTTTCTGTCTGTCATTCAAGTCATACCATAAATCTAAGTCTTCTGTGTTTGCTTCTTCAGACACTGTAGCTTTTACTGTTTTAACTGAAAATCACTCCTGCTGATTGCAAAAGGTTTAGCCAAAAGGACCTGCCCATTACAAGGGAGATGGTTTGTGTGTGTGTCAGGAGTGTGTCTGCATGTGCTGTATGTTTGTGTGCATCTGTGTGTTTTCATTGGCCTGCCTTTGTTTTGACAGCCCTAAAGGCCCTACTGTGCTTTGTGATGTGTGGGAGTTGTCATGTCATCAGTATGACCCCGTAAACACTGACCACATTCATGAATGTTGAGAGCTTTGGGGTTTTTTTTGTTTTTTTTTTTCAGCAAATTTTTGACACAATATTAATATGAAGGATTAGGGCAATAACAAAGCTTTGTAGTGATGCAAAGTCAAGAATCCTATTGTCATCACCTTTTACCCTGTGACTACCACACCCTAAATCCTTTAGGCAGCTTCCATTTATTTGTATAACAGCTTGGTTCCTATTGAACCATTCAGCTTTCCCATCACATACTTACAGATACACCATGACATAGTTGATAAGAAGGGAGTCCTTATGGTGGGTAGGTGTAAACCACAGAGCCCAGTGTAAGCTGTGCCAGCATCAAGAGCTTTGGCCTATCAGCCTGTTCTACCCAATCAGATTTGGAGTAACCTGACTGGCTGTTTCCTCCTGAATGGCTGAGAGGAGGTTGAATATCTCAACAGATTATGGTTATGGGTCAGATTGTTAGTAGTTAAATGGTTGAATTGAATGGTTAGAGCCTTACTTTTAGTTGCAGCAAGCATACATTTCAATATGTGTGTGTGTGTACGTGTGTGAGAGAGTGAGAGATAGAGAGAGAACGACAGGTGGGAATGATGAGCAAGAGAGCATGTATCTGGGTATATAGTCACACTGCTGGGAAGCAGATGTCAAAGAAATGCTGACACTTTTGGTCACTGGTGTCACAGATATGAGGGGACCTGACCCACAGCTAAGTGGCATGACATCTGTTTTTGTCTGTGTCATTAAATGTGTGTGTTCATATGTGTGTCTACAATAACTGGTATATTAGATTTTTGTCCAATTGTATCTAGACCATTGTGTTGTGCACCTGTTCCTTTATGAGGACAAAAACCCCTATTATAGGGACTCTATTATAGGTTTTTCTCTTGTGTATCATATTTTCGTTTCCACCATCACTGAATTTTAGGGTGATGACTTGGTTTAAGGTTTCAGTAAGGAAGTAGTGATTATGGTTAAAGTTGGGGAAGGTATCTGCAAATAAATGTAAGTTAATATAATGTCAAGTATGTGTGTGTGTATGTGTATGTGTGTGTGTGTGTGTGTGTGTGTGTGTGTGTGTAACCATGACTACCTGAGGGCTCAAGTTGTCCTCACAGGAGTTGACAAATGCTTTGTTACATGTTTTCTCCTGGCCTAGATAGCTCTCTATCAGCAATGAAAGTATATGGCATTTAAAACTTATGTGTCCTTCAATGATTGGTTAAGAAGTGCATTTGTACAAAAGTGACAAATAAGGAGGCCAGGGCAAGGAGAGAACCTTTCCTTATTGAGGCAACCTAATTAGGCGATCCTTGTCTAATAATCCAGGAACTCTCCAGAACCCTCGGTCTAGGGAAACAAGTGTGTGCATTAGTGTATGCAAGAGACAAAGTGATCAAAACCACAATCCAAAACACAGGGATACGGTCTTTTTTAATGGTGAAATGCAGAATAAGACTACTCAGAAATGAGAATTAAAGAAAGACAAACAATAAGAAACACAGCCTGTGAGGTTGGTTGCTGTATCTCCCCCTGCAACTGAGCCTCCCCTCTCTCACAGGTGGTTCAACCTACTGTAAACTCGCTCTCTGTCCCTTGGGAATGTGCAACCTCTCCCCTGTCTGTTTAGAGTGTATTCTCCACCCCAAGCCCCCCTAATGTCTCTCATTCCCCCTCCAGGGATAGACAGACAGCCAAGGATATCTATCCTAAGGCCTTATTGTTTCTTAGCTACACTAGATCAAACTGTTGTGAAAATTCCTTGTCTTCTTCACTTATTCACTTTGTCTGTCAGGGTCATCCTGGGTGGTTCAGACAGCACAGACGATGTAGAGACAACTGTCTCATTCATTAAATAGTGATGATTTATGTGTTTGTTTTCACAGTTTATGTGGGCATGTGTGTCTGCATGTCTGTGTGTGCAAGTGATAGGAATGATGAATCTTTTGGCTGTTGTGTCCTGTCTTCATTCTTTCATCAGACACAGTATCTTCTATCTTTATTGCAATCTCTTCATTGGTTTGGAAGTCCTCACTCTCGCTCATTTTGCCTGTAATCTTTTTAGTCTGTCTTGTCTCACTTCTTTTTTTTTTTTTTTGTCACTTCATGCCTGCATGTATTTTTCTCTGCAGATGTTATGACCGACAGGGTTATTGCTCTAGAGGCTGATGCTTGGACACAGCATGACATTGCACTGCACCATGAGCTCATGCTCAAATTAGGGAGGATGTCCGGAATCCATCCCTACATGTCTCATTTAATCATTTAGGGCGTAGGGGAAATGTGTTTATGGACTTAATCGCGGAGCACATATATTATGCATTTGAGTGTGAATGTGTGTCCGTCTGTGCTAAGCATATTTGTACTTCAGCTACGCCTTTTCTTGCCTCCTGGGGTATACATGACACATAAGAGCAGGATGTGTTTCCATCCAAGTTTGTAGGACTCAGGGTCCCTCGGGATAAGAAGGAAAGAACAAAGCAAAAGAGGGAGGAGAGAGGGGAAAAGCTCAAAGTCTCAAGCGGTCATAAAGTCACACTCAAAGCTTCACTAATTACCTCTGCTTTTCATCTACCCCTCTCACCTCAGTATAAATGTGTGAGAACCCAAAGGAGTAGGGAGTTGGGTCTGAAAAGTGAGAAGAGAAAAAAGAGGTGGAGGAAGGGCAAATGGTGAGAAACAGAATTTCAGTGAAAGTGTGCACAGGTGTGTGTGTGTAATATGGTGTGTGTGTGTGTGTGAGACACTTCAGCTGTGTCTTCAGCTGTGCAATAGTCCTTCAGTTTCATGGCTGAGTTCTTGTAACTTTTCATCAACAGAATGCCCATCAACCTTTCACCGACAGGTGAAAATGTGGTTACCTGTCATTAGTTGCATAGACACAGATTCACAGCTCACTGCTGCTGAATTTTCTCCCTATTTCTTCCTAGGCGTCTCTCTCTCTCTCTCTCTCTCTGGTCCATGCTTTGTCTGGTTTAGCTGCGTGACAAGAGTAAAAACATCCAATTCTCCCAGCTCCCCCTTAAGTACTCCCCCTTACTTTTATTACTTAAAAGTCATTTTTCTGTTGTAATTCTGCCCAACAGTCTTTCTCATCAGCCATACATGCTTCCCTATGTTACATCAATGCCTAAACAAATATGAGATCTGTGTAATTAGCTTGCTAATGACACATATAGTCACAGCTAATATGAAATGGAATAAAGTTAAATAACTCCTTTGTCTAGCCTACACACTTAACACTCTTGCTGTGAAATAAGCTTCCCCAGTCTCCCTACTATGGTATGAGCACAATAAGCTTAATGTCCAGGAAGTTTCTTGCTAATGAGACAGTCACATCTCCAAGGGCTTGTCCCCTGTCAAAAAAAATGATTTAGGCTTTTGTGGAATGCAATCTGTCTGGCTATCTGATGGGATTTGTACTATGCTGCTGCTGATTGGTTCAGTCTGACCTTTTCCTGTGTCCTGACTCTGATACACCCATCCTTTCCATACTGATCCCAGAACCATAAAGTTGATTCGTCAGACTAGATCTACAACTTTCACACATTTATAAATTGCCTTTATTCAGTTTAATGAAAGGAAACAGAGAAATCATGGTGCATTCTTCTCAAAAGTGAAGATGGGAGAAATGACAGCATATTGGTGAAATAAAGCATGAATGACTTGAAAGTCTCAAATTAGCCAAACTTCCTTGTCTTTGGAAAGCTGCTTCCACCCAATGCACACATTGGGATCTTAATATATGGATAAGTGGATGTGGTTCACAGTGTTCAGGTGTCTGTGTTGTGATTCAGCCCAAAGTAGGTCAGAGCTGGCAGGCATCCTCCTATGTCTCTCTACAAGCTCACTTCATCACCACCTATTCAAGTCTCCTCACTTTCCTAATTACATCTTGTGTTGGACACTCTGCTTCCTCTCTTTCCTCCTCGCCTCTGTGGCTCCTACCACACCATTGAGGAGTCCCCACACTAGGCTTTTTTCACTGATCCTGCAGTCATTCATCTGTTGTATTCCGGTGCTGGAGGTTCAGGGAATGAGAGAAATGAAAAGAAAAAAAAAACAAAATGTTGTTCTAACCTTGTCCGGACATGTCTTGTTTGTATGACCATTGATGGATCATCGTCCATGACTCAGTCTGTCACTGACAAACTCATAATTATAGTTTCAATAATAATTTAGTTTCAGTAATATGATGGAATTTGTGCTTTACATATATTTGTATGCATTTATTTTTTTAAGTCCACAAATTGGATCAGAGTGTTAATGCGTTGTTTCAAATGCCATAAGCCGAAGGACTTTGGGCCATAATGAAAACAATATATTAGTGAGCTTTTGCATGTTTGATTCATGAAAAATGAAAACAGGAGCTACACCTGCTAAGAAAAGTGGAAAATTCTTCATTAGACTCCCTTTCATCTCAGATTCCTTTGACACCTCAGAGTGTGCTCGAGGGTCTGTTTCATGTTAATCTTATGTTAGCCTGAATGTTTCCTTTTGTTTTTCATGAAAATCTGGACTCCAGCCCCTTTCATCTAAAGTTATCATCAGTTTCCACTTAATATTATGGGTTATTACTTTGACAAGCCTTTTTTGTTTATCACAAAACCACAGTCTGTCATCAATATTGCCAGATTAGGAGAAAATACCTCCAGTCTATCAGATCAACTGCTTAATGTTCCTGTCTGCAGAGTAGTAAGCCATAGACAGCTGACTCGCTGTTGCATGGAATCTACTTTTTCTTTTTATAATTTTTTTTCCTCAACTTAAGCCCCTTTTTTGGAGTGTGCATGTTCTGTTTTTATTCTCTAGTCTGCAGATCTTAACACATTCACAGGTGAGTCTCTGGTGTAAAACAGGCAGGTAGCATGGCCTCAATATACTAATACCTCAGCATACTAATCAGCTAACTGTACGTACAGTATGGTTGAATTCAAGAGTTTTGATTGCAGCTTTAAGTAGTTATGTTAGTGTCCAGGTTATCAGTGGGCACAAATACTTTTTGTGTATTAGGACTACAATATATCAAAAAGAACACTGTGATTTTATATATCAATAAACAGAAGTGAAAATGGGGGTCAGTATAGGCCTGTGGTCCCTATAATGCTAAGGACCAGAGGTGCTGTCTTTCAGTCTGTCAACAGTCTGCCCCCAGTCTGTCCCTCAACATCTCCCCTTTATGGTAGTAGCTGTTTCAACAACCTTCCCTCCCTCCACTGCTCTTCCCTTAGCCCCTCACCCACTGCCTCTGTGCTGTGCCTCCTCTGTCCCCGTCCTTCTCTCATCTGCTCATTCCCCTGCCTTCGATCATGTTTCCCTACTTTGGCCCAAGCAGAGAGCAGTGATCCCCCTCCTGTCCAGTCTCCACATCCAATCCTCCTCCCCCACCACTTTATTGCCCATAGTGCACCCCAAATGCTCCTGGTATCTGTGGAATTGTTTATGTTTCAGAGTTTTGATATAGCTGGACTGCCTCTTTAATTACCAGAATGCTGATGGAGATATGTGTAGCTCTCATTCTCCTCCTCCACCACCACCTTCTTTACCACTTGCACCCCCGTAACCTCTCAAGCTAATTATTCCACCTGTTTTCCCCCTGACAAGACAAGCAGATTAGGATTTGGGGCCAAAGTTAGCTGGGCACACACATTTGAGATGCATATGTGGATTTTCCCATGCTTCACATTACATACTAACGTGGCCCAAATCAGATTTTTTTTTTTCTCGCCTTTTGACTCAGATCTGGTCTTTTTACAAATGTATGAACAAAGTAAATCAGGTTTTGTTTGTAATTGGATCTTGGCCACTTTCATATGTGTTCCTAGATCTGATTCATATGTCATCTCATCACTGTCAAACCAGACTGTTTTTTTTTTCTTGAATGTCCTGCTCCTCTGCACATGCACATATTGCATGTCATCATCACTGACTTCACAGACCAGTAAAAATAACACGGAGGAGAGCAACAACAGCAGAGGGGGTCAACAGGGAGACCAGACATTTCACATTTGATGGAAATTGATGAAGAAGCTCCTGGTCAATGAAAATCATAACTCAGCAGTTAGGAAATTGTGAAGTTACTGTCATTCTTGTTTGGACGGGGCTCATCTTTCAGTCAAATCTGTACATGCATGGCTGTTTATGATCTGAATGGTGCTCATACATGGAGCCAGATGTACGTCACTTAGAGACATCAGTATGAACTACGAACACAAAATGATCAACTCTGACAAGAGATATTGGAACTGAGCATTAAGGCCTGTAATGTGAACATAGCTTAAGAGTCTTGTGGAGTCTATATTTGGCAGGACTACAGCTTCCCAGTTCTTGTGGGCCAAATCTGCATGAACAGCATATCTGTGCCTTTTGTCATACTTCTACTTTAGACTTTATACATATAATTTTGCCACACAAGTATAATGAATCAGCATATTGAGTCAATGGCTTATTAACAGTTTATTACCATTAAACAGTTTGCTGAAAGGTTAAAGGCTGGGGTGTTGTGCGACATTGCATTTCTCCTCTGTAATCTAAGATGACCGGTGCTGAGATGGCCCTATGTACAGTATTTCTACTAATTAAAACAAGGATATGTAATCTACACACGTGTCACTGACACATATCTGTGTGGTGACCTGTCTGAAATCCAACTCTGTGGTAGGATTAAAACGCTTTGCCTGAGAAGACGGTTGGTCAGGTCCAGTCAGGACTGATTGCCAAGATAGGAATGGCCCACAGCTCCATGGTATGAGAACAGTGTCTCCTACCTCATTAGCACAATATTACCGCATCTCCCAGCACATGTGAGCATACACAGATATACATTTCCATCCTGGCCAAGAGTACATGCACATACTTGAAAACACTGACACATACACTCATGCTTGCACTCATTAAAAGATGCTGTCTCACTTGTGGCACAGAATCCACTAAAGCCTCAACCTAGACTGGGGACCACAAATCAATTTATTTCATGAGAAATGAAATGAACTCAACACCTTAAATTTTCCTAGCTAACTTCAGTATATACTTTTTTGCTGGCAAAATTAAATTTTAAGTGAAGTCGGTACATTGTACTAAAATGGACAGTTTCATAGAACAAAAGTCAAAGAACACTCTTGTGCTCAGTCAAGAGCCCTCATCTAAAAACATTTGCTGTCTTCATGCAAACGGAAAAAATACATTTCCAGGATTTTACAGAAGTAGTAAAAGAGGCTTTATGACTAGATTTCAGAGATATTGCAGTATTAGACTTAAAGTTAGACATCATTTTCTCCATTGGATATTTTCAGTGTTATTACATTTTTTTGTGAGACTCAGATCGCTGTTAAACTCTGGTCTGCCACACAGTAAGCACTACACACAGGTGTAATCAACGCAAAGTGCAGTTTTGTGGCATACGTTACTTTCTGACACAGTGTCTTTCCAGACACCAACACTGTGAGTCATAGGCAAGAATGATAAGTGCTACACATATGATTTAAAAAAACAAAAAAACAAACAAATAATTTACTCCTCCAACAACACAACAGGAACTGCAGGAACTACTACTGAAACTGCTACTTCTACAGACAATATAATAGGTCAAACTTCCGTACATGTAATTACAGTATTGTTCTGTCTTTGACTGTCTGGGCCAGGAGTCTGCGTTGATTTTAAACTACCCAGCTCTGATGCCTTGTTCTAAGTTATCATCTAATACTCAGCTAGACACACATATAAATACATGAATCTTGCTCAACATGGAAATGATTTAAAAATCAGAGACCACTTGGTTGCAACAGCGAGGAACACTTGACTTAAATCACAGTGCTGCCACTGTGCTTATTTTGACTCAGTTATTGTGGCAGCTTCACCATGGTGACACTTCAGCTTTAATTGTGCCAGTAAAACACTTGCTGTGCAGAATGTAAAGTGGAAATAGCTTCTTATGATTAAAACCCAGTGATCTCAGAGAGTAGCCCTGGCACAGTATTGGTGGAAAGATATGGTATAATGTCCCATCCAAGAGTCATAAATATAACTCAGTTTAAGCTACTGCAGGACAAAGGTCTCCCCTGCATTGCCACTGTTGCTTTTTATCCATTTAATACCTTGTTTATTCCAAGCAGAGTGCATGTCAGATTAGCCATACAGACAAAGCAGGGCTTTTCATTTATTCCTCCATAGTTATCTTGACAATTATGTGTTTTGAATTTCATGTTTTTAGGACTTCCTTGCAAATTAAAGATAATTGCCCCATGCAAAATAGCCTCAAACCAGCCAGACTTTATTTCCCAGGAGACTTACTGATGGGAGACTGTGACATAATGATAGCCACCCACAACTGTGTGTCTGAATGAAGTGTGGTCAAATCCAGATACAGACGCAGTGGTCAGACAGAACAATAAAACCCAATTGACTGTCATGCACTGGTAGTTAGGAGTTAAAAAAGAACTCTCTATGGTTTCTTGTATTTTGTTCTCACCCTATTTCCCAGTACTGGAAAGTGCAGAGAAACCCACAACAATTTTACTTGATTTATCGCAGGACACAGAACCAGATCCTTGTGAAAGTGGGAGAGGACTTGATAGAGAACAGAAAAATAACTTATGTACAAATTGGATGAATCATGGGAAGCAGTTTGTTGTTTGTCAGAGGGAGTGTGGAGAGGAAGAAAGGTGGACTCCTATCCTGCTTCGACATATTCAGAAAAGGGCATCTTTGAAATAACAGCCATAAAGAGGCTGGGAAGTGCTCCGGACCCAGGGGCCAAATGAATCCAGATGTCATAGCATGCTCACAAGGTGGAGTCCACTTGTACAGTAGTTGTTTTTCCTTCTTTAAATGTTCAGTTGCTTCTTTTTATTCCATTTTTTCCTGGCAGACACCCACTCTGTCTTCCCTTTTTTCTTCTTTTGTATTCTCTCTGTGTATCATTCTCTTGGCAAATAAAAATAAGATTTTTTAACTAGTATGGAATGTCTTCGGGATTTAATGATCCTGTCATAAACCTTCTCAAAGAGTTGCGTCAAACCATGGCACTCTTGAGATTTTTTTGTACCTCATCTTTTTGAGAAAACCGGATTCGACTTGATATACAGCATAGTATAATTTTTTTTGTCCCCACCACATCTCACAGAGAGTAAGATTAAACTGTGGTATTTCTGAGCATGATAATTTTATAATAACATTATGTAATTCTTTGTAACATAACCCTGTGGGTATATCATATGGTGTAAATGTCTTGTGGCTATTTAGCCTTGCAGCCTGACTGACAGTCAAGCAGGCAGACCACAAATTAGTACCAACTGCATAGACACTGAAATGGAACTGCAACTTTATATCTTTGCCGATTTTATACTCTTTTGCTCATTCCCTTAATCCCTGTGTTTTGTTGCTATTGTTGTCTCTAGCCAGACATCGCTGGAGGTCTTACTGAGTTTTGAGCCTAGAGTCAGGCTACAACTTATGACTTCATACTTTACCCTATACTAGACCATAACTTTTTGAAAACTCAGTCAGCAGGCTATGACTTTAAATGTTATGTGTGCAGTAGCTGCTGTGATTATAACAATAGATTTTTCTGGTTCATTACAAATGAGTGGTGCTTTTTACTGGCCTGTGGGGAGTCCCCGTGTGATCATAGACTGCAGTCATATTAGTGCAGCTGTTGAGGAGAACATGACTGTTGTTATCCTTCTGTCTGTGAACTGGGAGGGGCTGGGCACACACACACACACACACACACACACACCCACACACACACACACACACCCACACACACACACACACACACGCACACTCGTTTGGTAACATCCACTGTGCTGAAATAGATTCACAAGTGCTCTTATGAATGACCGTGCGTTAACATAAAGCATAACTTTTTATGAACTTGAACCCACAGTACATGATTAACACCATTAAATTAACTGTCAGCATCATGTGCGTTTTTGTAATACACTGTGGGCTAATATTTAGTTAATTGATTTTGTGTGTGTGTGTGTGTGTGTGGTGCTGTGTTTGTGTGCTTATACTATATGTTATCAGCCTCCTTCTCTGGCCTCAATTTCTGTACAGTTGCTACTGCTCCTTCATGTCCTGGCATGCTTTTACACTGACATCAGAGCCCAGAGGAGAGTGTTGTGTCCAGGACACACATACACAAACTAAGGCCCAGACATGCACACACATACATGTGCACACAGTGGCACACAGTTGCCCATGGGAGGAAATGTGTGGAGCGCTGCTGAGAAGGGGGGTTAATGGGATGATGAGGTAAGAAGAGGAACTGGTTGTCAGGTAGAAATTACAGCCCGTGTTGCCGGTCAAACTGGCAAATTTTCTTTTCATTGATAGCAATTTTTAAATGTATATTTTTAGATGTTTTTAGTGGAAGGAATACAGGTAAAGGTGTATAAGGGAGAGAAAAAAGAAAATATAAAGGAAGAGGCAAGTACTATGGATAACACTGACTGCATCTTTACTTGTTCACTAGTAAATGACTTCAGAACTGGACTCAGCTGTTTCCTGTGTGTTGCAACCTTAGAGTCTGGGATAAAACTATATTTGCAACAGAAAATGCAAAGTGATAGCAGTTCCTGCTCATATCAGGATGCTGTCCAGTTCTGTCTCTCTCTCTCTCTGTCTTGCAGTATCCTTAAGATGTATTTAATGGGGTGATGATATCATACACAATGATGTCAAACAACATTATAGAGAAACTTGATACTGGTTTCTCAGCCCAACTTACTGATATACACAAGCCAAATCTATCCTGCTGGGAGTCAGTGTTTGCATTTTGAATACCTTCCCCACTGTATTGACAGGTTGTAGATTATGTCATCAATCATTTTCATTCCTCTGTGATATAAAATGACATTTGTCCCCTGTCCTTATCCTTATCTGACCTCATATCTCTTGTCTCTGTGTTTCTCTTCTGCTTGCCTTGTAGACATGTTCCAGTACCTACTATCCTTCTCTCAGGGCCACCTGAGTTCTCTGTTGGAGGGAACTTACTCATCCCTGTCCCGTCGTGCCCTACCGCATGTAAATCAACTCTTCTCCTCGCTCTCCCTCTACCTCCGTGGGGCCAACATTTCTGTGGAGGCAGCAGTTCACCAGTTTTTTAACAACCTCTTCCCTCTCGTCTACACGCGGCTCATCAATCCAGGCATTGAAGGCGGCATGATGGTGGACAGTGAGATGGGTGACTGTCTTCGTATGATCAGGCAGGATGTCAACCCTTTTGGACCTCATCCAGCCGTCATGGCCCAGGAGATGGCTGGGGCACTGGGAGCGGGGCGACAGTTAGGTCTAGCCCTAGAGGAGGGTCTGCAGGTGATGAATGCTACCGAACATGTCAGCCTGAGCAAAGAGTGCGTGAAGGGCCTTGTGAAGATGGTGTACTGCTCCCATTGCAGAGGCTTGACACTGATAAAGCCCTGCGTGGGCTATTGTCTGAATGTAATGCGAGGCTGTTTTGCCAGCATGTCAGAGTTGGATCAGCCTTGGAGGAGGTATACCACCTTACTGGAGCAACTAACCCATGCGATGGCTGGTCACCATAGCCTGGAACTAGCCCTGCTGGGGGTCAGGGGTAATGTTGATGAGGCTTTGCTCTACGCACAGCTCCATGGTCCACTCATTACTGCCACGGTGAGTACACACTGGAGAAACATAGATCAGCAGCTTTAATGGCACATGCAACAAGCCTCCAAACCATTTTGTTTAACATCTTTGTTTTATACATATACTTTGGCACTATTCAGTGTATTGATTGGAAAGGTTTTGCTGGCTGCTTGAGGTTTATGAGCTATTTTTTCCACCAATGCAACAAAGAACCCTGCACACTGCACAGTTTGTGCAGTGTTGAAACTATTCAGAGAAAACTAATGTTTATAGTACAAAAAGTTCAGCCTTCTCCAATGAAATGCAGGTTGGGCTGAGTTTAGAAAAAGAGTAATTTTTCAAAATGGCAAAGCATCTAAAAATCACCATTCCACTTTATGTTCTGACTATTAGGGAATATTTTACATTCCTAATTGACTGATGAAAATAAGAAATATAGTGGGTCTATGTGTGGTCTTAATTTCATTGGGTTCTGGGAATTGTTATTTCTGTTTATTCTCATAGTCTGTGTCTCTCTTATCCTTATCATTACCTCTCTCTGTCTCATTATTTGGCTATGAAAGTTTAGGGATATGAATTCTTATGATTCATTTTCTGTTGATACCTTGACATACTGAGGATAATAGCTTTCTGTGATAAAAACTCTGCTGACTGTCTAACTGGAGAATGGAAGAACAATGCTTCAAATGTTAAAAGGTTATGTGGAGTGCAGTTGTTCTTTAATATCTGTAATGGGACCACTCATGGAACGGGAACTGTTCACAGAACTGGACTAGAATGATAAGACAATAGAGGTGATATAGAGGTCATAATGTCCAAGCTCTTAGTGGATTAAATTTCTTGGCCATTGTTTGGCTTAATTTGCAGTGGCAAGCCTTCCAACTGAACTATTGTTCTCACAGACCGGTGATTACTAGTCCAAAAAATGGTGTACTGGCAAGATTAACTTAACCGAACATACCAGTGCATTTGATTTAGCCCATTTATAATTTGGAGTTGTCACACATCATAATTCTCTTCCTATGAAACTGAAATCAGCCTTCCATCCAGCTCCTTACTAAGACACCGGGCAAGCCTCCCAAAATAAATGTTAAGGCAGAGCATTGCTCTTGAATGAAGCAAGCTGTAATCACTGGACAGACTTCCTGTAATATTCATCACTGTGATACAGTTTAGCTGTTTAAGTAGTGCTCACTTCATTCCTTTGTAAAGACAGACCACAATACTGTGCCATTATTGCTATCAGTATTTCCGTTATGAGCTGAGCCTCTTGTGTTTAGTGTTCAAATCTAAAATCTTTATCTTAACTTCACTTTGGCACATTTCCTGTATTCACAGCAGAATAAAAAACACCAAAACTGCATTCAAATCAACAACTGGAATCTTACACTGTCCATTGTGATAAATGACCTCTCTCCTAGGAGGTTTCAGTGTCCGAACTAATTTTCGTTCTGCACCCAAATGTACTGAAATGATTGTCTGCCTGGAAGGTGGAAAAACATTTTTAAAATATGCACTAATTCTGGTGGGAAATGGTTGACTTTCATAGATTCATAGACTCTTGCTGCAAGCACACATGTACTTACAGACTAAGAAGGATCAGTTGCCAGGCTTAAAGACTGACCTAATACAGCTATGCTGAAAGACACCCAGCCTGTATTTCGTGTGCCCATGAAGGTATGTGTGTGTGTGTATGCCTGCTTAGTATTCATGGGGTGACAAGCAAGTCCAGAGCGGGGAGTCTAACATGGGGACAAGTGGGACAAAACTGAAAGGGTTCCAGCTAGGCCATACAAACTAGACCCAGCCAGCCAGAAAAGAAGAGCCCAGAGAATTGTTGCCACAAAATGAGGTGGGCCCCCACATGGACATTGGTGGCTCTTATTTTCTGTGCTCCCATTTCCACATAGGCACAGGCAGAATAACACAGTTTTGTTCTATTGCTATGTATTACCTAGATTCCATGGCCACAGTATGTTTTTATAAAACCCCAAGTGGCCTGTCAAGTAAAACTGTTAAGTCTCAAGTGCACAACTACTGTGTCAGCATAAGCAGTTTCACCCTTCCACCTCTGTATACTCTCTACAGCCCCACCTGATGAACTCCTCATTTGAAACCAAATTTTCTTAACTTTATATTATGTTATCCTTCCTATCTTACCGCCAAGCAAAGTGTGAAAACCTTGCTTAACTTACTGGGGATTTTTATAATTTATGCTGTATGTCTGAACTCAAGCACAAAGAAGTTAGTCTGTTTTTTTGCAGTGTCAGTATATTACATGGAGTTTTTATTAAAGGAATTATTGTGACTGTGTGGTTTTGCACTGGGATGTTATCCCAAACCATTTTGTGGTTGCTGTCTCTCACTTAACAGAGCTGCAGTCTATACAAAGTCTGCACTATATGTTGCTATATGTCATAGGGTAGGACCTGGGTCACAACACTACATACTGTACACATAGATCACCACCTTGTATGCAGGTATCAGGTTTTTAGATGTCCAGTAAGGAGCCTGGATGTATGGTCCACCCTGTGACAGCACTGGTGTCATGTGTGAGACTGAAAGGCAGCCATTAATAGTTATGTGAGGCAGAAGCATGAATTCTGTTTTAACACATTCCTGCTCTTACTGAGATGAAGCGTGAACGTGGGTTGGAGGGAAGTGGTTATGGTTATGGATATTAGGGGAGCCTGGGACTGGACTGTGTTGAGTAGACACAATTAGGAGAAAGCTGGAAAAGGTCCAGTAAAGTGGCTGCTTTTATTGGGCCCCATTGCAAATGGTAGCTCCAATATTTAGTGAGGCTTTCTCCTTCTAAATACTGCCCTGTTGAGTTCATCTTAGAGTTCCTCCAGATTCAGTTATGCCTGAAGCTGGGACTGCTGTTTATTGACATGGCCATTAAAATGATATGGTTCCTTTTGACCTAGAGTGTAACTTTATACCTAAAGATGCATGCCTGAAGATGAGCATGCTTTAGAATAAATCTTAAGTCACAGAAGCATGTATTCACTCACACCTTCATTCACTGACTCAGAACATTGTAGTATGCTTATGCAAAAATAGTACCAGTCCAGTCCATATTAGAGCAGTTTATATGCAGTTCTACCTTATCCGCTTCTTGGTTTTACCCCAGCTTCTCATTACAGTCTTATGGAGGAATGATAATAGCAGCCTGAGCCTTTAGATAATGGAAACAAGGGCCAGTGGGATGACTGGAAGGTTTCCATTCACCCCAGCAGCACCTCAGTAGACTGCAGTACATTGAAAAGCTTTTTTTTTTCCTTTTTCAGTCAAGCCTTCATTTAAATGGAAGAACACCATTGGTGTGAAAACAAACTTTGTTGTTATCAACCTTTCATGTTTTACTGCCCCGTTGCCATTTTCTGCACCCCGCAACTGTTTTTTTGTATCATGCTTTAGGATAGCAAAGGATCAGCAATGTAATGATACTATATATGCCATGCCTACCATAGTGTAACATGTATATCTCACCCATTCATTCAGCGTTATTTAACATTATCTTTATTTTTTTCAATTAATTTACAAAACAAGGAAAATGAAGATCAGTGAGATCATTTGTTAGAACATAATGGGATTAATGTGTAAATATAAATTCTGTTTAATTTGTCTTACACTTCAAGTAGGTCAAAAGTGATGTGCTTACAATATTAGACAGAATATGATATAACTGCATTGTTGCTATCAAATAAACAAAACAGTATAGTATATCTATATATAATATTTGAGACTCTCAGAAAGATGGATTAAATAGATTGACCACACATTTGTGTCAGCTACACTTCTGTTAGGTTTTGTGTTCCTTTGCCGCTACGTCTAACCCTTAAGCCAAGCCAAGCTGACTGAGTGACTTACTCAGCAGTCCATTAGCTAATGATGGTGGCTGCAGCCTTTCAACACCCCAGCCACCCTTACTCATCTTTTCCTGCTCTCCTCTTCCCTCCTTTACTGTTTGCCTTGCCTTATTTTGATCATATGGAGCACTCCTCAGCACCAAAAAACAAAATCCTGCATTGCTGCTTCTTTATAAAAAGGACAGTTATGACAGTGGGCCCTATGATTGATTGCTAGGTCATGAAATTTGGATCCGATCATGAAGCAGTCATCTCCAATATATCATTTTTCTCTCTCACCCATAACTGTGGAAACATAATTTCACAAATCATGTAATTTCTAAAATACTGTAGGATGTGGATTATAAATTCAAGTATTCACAGAAAGAAGACTAAATAATGTGGGGCTTTTCTTCAGAGCGTGAGGACTGCTGCTCAGACCATTTCACACAGAATAAGAAAGGAAAAAAAGAAAAGGGTAAATATGTTGATATTGTTCTTTCTGAGACTAATAAATTTCAGCAATAAAATCAAAGTCTTAAATTGATTTGGGCTATAAACCTCCACAGTGACAGAGAAAAATGTTACGACTTGTAATCAGAACATTGTGTCATTTTGCCTCTGCCCACTTTAATCTGTTTCAGCATCCCACAACAACTTTCTCAGACACTTCTCTGGGACTATTGTTTTAGGTAATTGTGCCTCTTAGGTTAGATGTGCCAAACTAAATATCACAACACTATATCCCAGCCTAAAATATATCAACTTTGGGCTTTCTCTAATTGTTTTCATTGCAGTGTCATAATCAATTGCATTAGCACCCCTGGGAACATGCCATTTTAACCCTTTGCGAACCCTTTTTCCTGCTTCCCCTGCTGTCATCCTTCAAATAACATTACTGTATATATCTATGTAATGGGGACCCTGTTCACCTGATGCCTAGATCGCACCAGCTTGGTGTTTGAGTACCTTTAAACTAGTTGGTATGATAATATCATTCAGCTGCTGCTGTGACATTAACAAAAGTGCTTACCCTGCACCTGTGTTATGACTTCAGTGGTAATTGATGGTTCATTGGAAGGCTTCAAATGGACACATGGGTTCTTCAAAACTCTCTGTCCACAAGCTTATTTTCTTTGCTTGTGCCCATATGTTTCACCATATCACAGACAGAGATGGGATGAACTCACTTGCCCTTCCTCTGTCTCTTTTTCCTGCCCCTTTTCCTCCTTCTCTGCGGTATAACACCACTTGCATCCTCTGAGACATCTTGCCACATTTTGTGTCTGTAATTCTCGTAAATTTGTTTACGAAGATGGACAAATGTTGCCAGCAAACTCCACAGTAACACCCATATTTACAAGGAAAAGCCAAGCGCCTCTCATTTTTAGAGCATCTGCGAGTGATTTAATCAGGATAAACAACCCTCGGTATGGAGAGAGAAACTTGTTGTCTTTACTGATTGGAATTTCAAGGACGTTTCCCTGTGATATATGAGGGACTGTCTCTCTTTAATTAGCTCTGATGTCACTTGGATAAGAGAGAGAGAGGGACCAGGAGAGGGATTCATTGACAGAGACAGCAGGGTAAAGACTAGAAAGACAAAGTGATTTACAAGGAATGGACAGAGACTTAAAAAGATGTCAATGAAGAGCAAGGGGAGAACAGCTATGTTATAAATACTTTTATTCAAGGCTTTCTGGGAGATGGCAAGTGGAAATATATCACAATTTAAGAGCTGTTTTATATGCTGAATTTTTTTTACAGTGAAATAGGTAGGTTCAGGTTTTGAACTGGTCCTGGTCCAGGATTTGAAGTGGCATTTTCCACTGACAAACCTAAAACCTAACTACTTCTTTAACCTTAAGGTGTCCACCACAGTACTGCTAGGCCTAATTGTAGTCACACTAATGTGTAAATAAGGGGAGGTTTTTTATTTAACTGGATCCTTGCTATAATGTAAATGCTATAATGATAAGAATCTTTTATATATGGTAACAATAGCATCATTAGTGCACACAGACATATTTACCTCTCTATATTATATTGCTTCAGGTGGTAGATGATTCTTAGTTTAATATGCTGAAATCTGCACTCAGTGAAAAGAGAAATGGAAACCTTTCTTCTGCTCAAGTAGTGGGCCCTCACTTTCTATTTATATTGTATATGTTGTTGCAATTAGGGATGGAAATTGTTACTTGTTTAAATACAATTATAATTCCACTTGACAGCAAAAACTCCAGTCATTTAAAATAAAATTGATGTCTTGGGTTTTCTTTGGAGAAAACTGCATAAACAACCATATTGCCAAAGTAACAAGGATCTTCCTGTGCGTTCCAAAAGACAGCCCAACAGTGATTTTCAGTGGCGTTTTCCTCTGCTTTTTTTTCCCTGTTTTTTTTTTTTTTTTCAGTTCTAGTTAAGAACTCCAATGAAGTAAATACCAAATAAAATTAACTTGATTGGCTCTCGCTGTTCTATTTTACAGTACTCTTTCATTTGCTAACTTTTTTTCTGGTGTTTGCTTACAAAACCAAATTGAGACATCCGTACTGAATAAAAATCCCATTCCAAAGGAGTTCTAACATGGTACTGAACAGGGGCTGTGGTTTTTCTGTTATGTCTCCTCTCTGACTGTGATGTTAGTACATCATGTATCTAGACTTAATCAGAAAGACAGCACTGTTTCCAATTTTTTTTTATCATTGGTAAGTGAATATTTCATGGTTATGAGGGAAAAAATGGTTTAAGAGTGTCCAATATCTAGAGATGACAGTGACTGTGGTTTGGATAATTGATGTAAGCTGCAGTCCCAAGAGCTTTCAGGACTATGAATAAAAAGAGACCATTTGCAGTTCAGAGCTTCTTGCAGTAGTAAAAAGAGAAAGTGGGGCATATTTACACACAAGCAGTCATATGTACAACACTGAGACAATGCAAAAAATAAAATAAATAAATAATTTAGATAATGTATGTAATGAAATAATATATAACAATATAGGTATATAACATATATATATAACAAATGGAAAAGAACTAGTGGTTTATAATTCCCTGAGATGGTGTCCCATTTTGGCCCTTTATCTATGATACATAACCATGATAAATGAAAACAATCCCTAACCTTTTTTGAAAAGGGGATATTGTTTTAGCTAAGGTCAGGAACTGTTAATATAACACAATCCCAGTAGGTGACTGTTTTTTTTTTTTATTTCAACACACATTAAAAACTATCTTCAGCTCAACCAGGAGAGCCATCAAAAGGCTATGGAGAAAAGAATTATTTACCTTTGTTACAAATGGTAAGAAATTCTTGGCTCTACTAGAAGGTGTACTTAGCTGTTGTTCACTTTGGCAGAGTTAACAACTATAGTATTGTTTGTAGAGTTAAATAGGCACTCACAATAACACCCAGACTGTGTATGAACATTTAGCATATAAACTGTGGAAAAGTGGAAACGGGGTCCGTCACTGAACAAGCAAGACCTCTTCATCCCACAATGCAATGCGCCTGGGGTGAGATGGGTCTGAGAAAGTTCCCTTGGCTTTACTGGGTAATCCCTTGATAAATAAACTGGGAAGAGAAGACCACCGCTGCTATCTGTAAGCTAATACTCCCCAAGAGAAGGGATGGCTCTGGGCTTGGTTAGCTTAGAGCTTATTCTCTTGCTGCTCTCTTCTTACACTCTCTTGCCTTAGGATGATATGTGCATAACACGCACGCACACACACGCGCGCACACACACACACATCAGTTTGGACATAAATACATGAAAACAGATCCTGGTACCATATCTTCCTAAATTAAAAATAAGCTATTTGAGTGGACTAATGTCTGTTCTCTTGATATGTCAAACCTGTAGGATACACACATTTTAACAAACAGTTGTAAAAACATTGGATCACCTTGCCTGCAGCAGTAGCAATCAAATTTCATTGGCTAGCTCAAATGTGCATTGAATACATATTTTAAGTATTCCCACATGAACAGCATGCATCCCCAGTGTCTGTCCGCAGGCAATCACATAAGGAAAGCTCCACAAAATAGCTGAAACTGTGAAGGTAGAACAAGGACAAACAGGTGGTCACACACACACATACAGATACAAAACCATGCACTCCTGCTTTTCTCCAGTGGGATTTGTATTCTCACGCCATCATTAGGTCAGGAGGTAATTGATTTATGGCCATGTTGTAGCCCATGTCGTTATTCAACCTGTCATCCCTTCGACTCTCAGAATCATGTGGTCAGAAGATCCAACCTATACAAGTGTCTCCATTTTTCACAAGGACCAGTAATAAGGATACTGTTTATTTTCCCTAAAATGGACTTAGCTCAGTTTACAGTGTTGTATGTTTAGTTAGGCATAAGAATGATTTGTGCCAGCGCTGTTTTGAAATGCAGAAATGCAGGCTTTTTTTTTGTCACCCTCTTTTCTTTAACACATCTTCCCTCTGGTTTGATTGTAAAAATAATGGGGTAATGCAAACAGAACTGTGAGTGACCTCCTCTTGATGTTCATATTTTATACAGATGTTTACATTTTTGTCTCTGAGAATAGCACGGTGTCATACAAAGGCAGGTGAGAAATGGCACTGGCTTTCAAACTTTATTCTGTTTCCTTGAAAAGTTCACCATTATTTTTAGATCCTCCATTAATCAACACCACAGAGAAATGATCATCCGTATCACTCATCTTTTTTGGTTGCTGTTCAGGTGCTGAATTAAAATTTGCACCTTTTGTCTTTTGAAATGTATTTAAAATAAATCAAGCACAGTTCATATTTCTATATGCTTTTAAATTATTTGTATCATTCAATAACAATCCTCCAACTGATTTTTCCTTTTTATTATCCCATTTCAGAGAATGAAGAAAAATAATAAAAAATACGACAAAACTTTCAAGACGTCATTATAAATACACTTTTTTTTTTTTTTTAACAATAACTATAGTTACACACCAGTCTTGGCGCACAGTCTGCCAGCTTAACCGCTTTCATACAAACACACACATACTTCCACATACTTAGTAGACCTCCCAGGTACTGTCTATATGCTGGCTAAAACGGGAATTTGGGGTATTTATTGTATAGACATGCATTGCTTGCTAAATAAGAAAGAGGCATGTTTTTAATGACATTATACACTTAGTTTATTAACCTTAGCAGGGCAAAATGAAACAGCCTTGAGATTTAGATATTTACTAATTATTCGAATTACCTTGCTATTTTATTTATTGCTACAAACATTGGTGTTCTTGCCAGTGTTGATAATGCTGGACCAGAGAATTGTTGAAAGCTTCAGACTAATCAAAAAAATATAAACTAAATTGTAAACTTTAGAATGTCCTTGTTTGCCGTTATGCTTGCTCAAAAACCTTAATTGCAAGGTTTGTTTCATAAAACTGTTTTACAGGTTTAAAATTTAGTGTGTAATAAATGTTAGACAGATGGTATGCAAATGAATTAAAGAGCAACCGTCTGCAAAAGCTTTGCAGCACATGCAAAGAGCACTTTGGCTTAGTGTGTTGCTACATGGACAAAACAGTTGCTATGCTCTATATTTTCTCACTGCCACAATTTAATATGTGTGTTCCAGTGGCGTTTGCACGTGCTTGTGTGGCTATGTGCATATGTGGCTGTGAGCCGCCCTACCACATGTGAGCATGTTTTATGGGTCCAGAGGGAGTTAGGGTTAATGCAATAAAACAACCTTTCCCCGTGCCCAGCGTCTGCCTTAAGACAGAATTTAAGACCAGAATGAGGTAAAGAAAGAGGAGGAGAGAAAGTCCAGTGTGAAGTGCAAGCAATGCAATGAACATATTTGGATAGTTAGTCAAAGCATCTTAGGGAATCATTGAACACAGACAACCCCACTGCTTAGGAACAGCTAGCTGTTATATAAAAACCTCCATTTATAAGGCACTTGAGATAAGTGGTCTGCCTCACCCTGTAGGGAAGGGGTATTTTTAGCAGGCTGGCATGACACTTTTTGTGACTGTTAACACATATTTCAGGTGCTTCCAGACTTACTTAAATTCTTAATTGAGGAAGCAAACTGATCAGCCATCTGTTCTGGAAAATGTGTAGGTATGTTTTACTGTTCGGTGACAGGTGGCCATCCTACTTTAGTGAAGGTGAACTGAATAGCTTCCACCTTGTCTTATCGTAAGGCCCCTTTGTCCCAAATTGTCGTGCCAAGTATTACCTAGTCTCACTGAACACCCTTACAGAGTTGAATGATGCATCCCCCCCACTACTGTATGTACATTGATCACTGAGATATTCAGTCCAGTGTGCAAGAACCATTACACACTGTCTCTCTGGCTAATTGAGGACCACTTAATAAAGCTGCCCAGAGGCTTTTAAGCCAATGAGATGTCATTGATTTTACCTCTTGGTTTGAAGCACATGCCCCTTTATTCTCATGAACCCACTGTCTCCTCCTCTCTGCTGCTGGCTTTAATAGCACTCTTGAGATGCTTGCCATCGTTGTACACATGCATTCCCCTGCATGAGGCAGTGGAATGTTCTATTTACTGTCTGCCCTCCTGGCAATAAGTCACTCATCACACCATTTTCTTTCATCACATCCCTCGCTTCATGCCTGCTGTCACTCTGAACTTCTCTGTTCTATATTTCTTTTCACCTCCCTTCACCTAGCAACCGTTCAACTGAAATGCACTCTTCATTTAAAACTGTCAGTATTTTCTGAAAAAAAAAAAAAAAGTTCACCTTGATTAATTTATTTTCCGTTTACTGTATATGCATTCAGCTGTGCAGGTGTCAGTGGGTGGTGTATAGAAGCCCCACGGCTCCACCTCTGCTTGTATTTGTTTTTCTAGTCTAACAGGTGTTCCTGTGTTTTCTCTATACTCCCCACAGGTGGACAAGGTGTGTGGCCTGTCTACTGGGGAACCCACAGGCATGCAGCCTACTAGCCCAGAGGTCACAACCTCTAGTTTGACCTCATCTTCTCCTCTTCCATCTGCTGCCCCCTCCCAAACTCTGCCAGAGCAGCGACTAGGACAGTTTGCCCATTTAAGGAGGTAAGATGAAGGTGTGATTAATTCAGTCATTTTCCAAAGTTGAGGCAAATATTCAAATATACATTAAAGCAAGAAAGTGGCAATGTGTCTGCGTGCCTTTCCTCCCACAATCCACAGACAGGCAGGTTAGGGCAAGAAGTTTAGATCACATTCATGCCTATAGGAGTAATGTTTGGCCCTATGTATCACCCCTGTGATAGACTGGGTGTAGCCATCCTCTCACCCAAGTCAGCTGGGATCGGCTCCAGCCTTTTGGTAGGAATAAGCAATATAGCTAATGGATGGATGGATAACCAGGTCTGTATGACAAGCCTGGGGTAAGCAAGTATCTATTCCAAGTAGTCATCACTTCTTGCTTGCTTCATACACTTAGACACACCCATACATACTGTAAATGTAATGCCTGGCACTGAAGTCCATGCCCTCCACCTGGCCTCTGAAGCATCCATTCCATGTCCACAGCAGCTGGCTGTGATGTGCCAGGCGAGGGGGAGGGTTGGTAAGATTAATCTTGATGGACCAACAATTTCCTGTTTGCCCAGACGGCCATACCACCAACTCTGCACACCAGCTGGTCTCAGCTTAAATAGCACCACACACAAAAACACAGACACACACTTTCAGCATTGCCTGCCGACCTTGTCCCAAACTATGAATCAGTGCACTAATGCCAGCCTAGCTGACAGGTCTGGCCTGGCACTGCCACCGCCATTCATGGCAATACAATCCAGCTCCATGCCTGCTGCCAACCGTGACCAAAGCACATGTGAGCACTGACCACTTCAGAGACATGGCAGCACCCACTACAGTAAAGGGAGAACAGTGTACTGCTGAAAAATATGAAAGTCCTCAGAGAGCAATTTTTTTTTTTGTTTTGTTTTAAGTGGAAAAAAGCAGGATGGACATTCGGCAGCACATTCTTTTGCTTCTCTGTGAATATGTATCTATTTACACATGCAGCTGTTTGTTTACACGCTTAACATATGCATTACATACCAGTATCCATGTTAAATGTTGGTGTGGTGTTATGAAAAACGGTTCTGAATTTATTTCTCATGTGGCCAGTGGTCTCTGCATGTGCATGATTATTCGCTCTCTTCCAGGGTCAACTGACTGTCTTTTCTCCCTCCTCCCCACGGGTCCTGTCATGTTGTCCTTTTGTTTCCTTTTTTCTTTCTCTGAACCTCCCCCCCCACCCCACCTCCACATCCCTGCATCCTCCTTGCTTGCAACAACATCCTCTGGACTTCAACTCCCATCACTACCAGCTCATTCCCCTTGAAACCCTCCAAGAACAATAAACATAGTCTGAGAACGCTCTCTCGGTAAGCATGAACCCAAGGGACTTATTTTTCTCAGTCCCTCACACAGTTTATCTAGCAATAACAGCTCATATTATGACTGGTATACTGTAGATACTTGTGAAACTTAAATTAACAGTTGATTATCTTTTTGGTTGGGGTGACTGATGCAAATTGTATTACTTACAAAACCATCCATATGGTCGTCCATAGTCAGTTACTTTTGAACAATGATTCTGGACACTAACTCAGCACATAACCTCTTATGTTTTGCTGTGTCTCAGGGGTGGCAGCAATGTGTGCCCAATCAAAATATGCCATTGTTTCACTCAAGTTGACAGTGTTTATATCGATACCATGTGTTAGCAGATCTGGTGAAACAAACAAATTACCGCACAGCACAGTTGAGAAAAATGTGCTGACTTAGCATAATGGTCACAATAAAGCCACTCGATTACTTCCACCACCAGTATCATGACATCTACATGTATTGGTCACATGCATATATTGTTGAACAGAATGCAGATAGCAGTTTATTGTGGTGGGATTATCATAAAATACATTGCTCAGCTGTTGCTCAGTTTTCATGCATGAAGAAAGATATGTGGTATGTATTAAAATTTCGCTAATGTCCTTTTCCCTTGTCTCTGTTGTTTCCTTATAGGGACTTCTTGATGTACCTGCAGCGCTACAAGTCTTTCTTTGCATATTTGCCAGAGATGCTGTGCGAAGGGGAGAATGTGGTGGATGACGACTCCACGTGCTGGAGTGGGGACGACGTGGTGGAGAGGTACAGTAGGGAGAATGCATTTCCTCTCCGAGTGAAGTGAACATGGTTTCATTTTTGATATTTTGACTTTTAGCACAGTTTATTCTTCATGATTAGGCAACATTTTGCATCTTGTTTCACTGCTTTGCTATGGCCAGTTGTTGCTTAAACACATTTTTGGCAGCAGCAAAGTTTGGAGATGAGAACTTTGATTTTCTCCAAATGACAGTAGATTCTGGCTTGGATGCATCCTTTCAAACAGTCCTGCCCGAGATTTAATACTTAATACCTTTCACGCTCAAAGTTTTGAATGCTTTCAAAATTTGGGAAAAGTGACAAATTGTCTCTGCATTTGTTTGTGTGCTTGTGTAGAATAATGGGTTTGTGAGCCAGTGTGGCTGGCTGTTGTTAATCAGTGTGGAAATAAGGAAGCCATTAAAGCCATCTCCACACTGAATGAATGCGGGTAGAACAAATAGTTGCTAGGCTCTCCTCTCCTTTGTGTAAGTAAATGAGTTGTTATCGCCTTTCTTTTTCTTTCTTATATTTATGGCTTTTTATTTTGTGCTGATTTATAGCTGTGGCCCTGGAACCCTTTTGTGTTTATGGTTTTGGGTGCATCTCTGAGACTGAAAATCAAGTACTTTGTGTGTATGTGTGTGGGGCCTTTGTCAGTCAGCAAGAGAAGAACAGAGGATTGACGCAGATTACTGAGCCAATGCAAGTCTGTAAATGATTCCCTGTGCTGGATCTGCTTCTTAAACACTCTAGAAACTCAGTCCACAACTATGACAAGGTTATGCTCTCCCTCTTCTGTGGCCCTAAAGTGGCTCACATTACCATGGCAACCTCAGCTCTTGGCACTGCCAGTATTGGCCTTGATTGAGTAAAACAGTGATCTGGGGATGCCTTTTCACCATGATCCAGCTTGAGTGTAAGATCCTTTGACCCTTGTCTGTTGTGGCCATCCTTTAAGTTTGTCTGAGGAGACATTAGTCACATGAACACATGTCTCAGATTCACAAAAAAAAAAAAAATCTTATTTTATTTGGATCTCTCCTCTCCTCTCCTCTCCTCTCCTCTCCTCTCCTCTCCTCTCCTCTCCTCTCCTCTCCTCTCCTCTCCTCTCCTCTCCTCTCCTCTTCTCCTGGCCTTGTGCTCTCTTACCCTTCCCAACTGCAGAGGATTTGCCAATGGCTGAGACATATTGAGCAGACCACCCATTCGTCAGGGCCTGTGACAGTGTGTCAACACACAAAGTACAGTAGAGGCAGCCAATGTGTGTGTGCACTAGGTCCATGATCAGGAACATATGAGAGAGTAAACACAAGGCAAGTCAACCTTTCAGCATCTAAAACACAAGAAATCTCTAACAAATCTTGTCAGGCTGCAGCTTCTTTGTTTGTTTTAGTTCTTTACTTCTTTACTCCACATGTGTGTTAAGTGAGTGCCAGAGTGTCACTTTTACTACCAAGGGCACTGCTTTCTCAAAAACAGTGCTAATGGGTTGTAACAGTGTATTATCACACACTCCCTGGTGAGAGTCAGGTCTTTGCATCTGGTGTCAAGTGTTCTTGGGCTGAATAAGAAAACAGTGCCCTACTGAGACATTTGGCACCACTCATAAACCATTCACACTGGCCTGTGTCTATTCAGCAAACCTCTTTTACTGTAGCTGACTCAGTTGGCATGTATCAGAGAGAGAGAAAGGCACAGACAGAGCATAAAAATGGTTGGTGTTTTAGTGTCACGGTGCCCCTTGTGCCTCCATGTGCCCCTGATGAGGGAGGCATGGTGGTTTAATGGAGGGAGAGGGGCCTTGGCAGCATAAAGACCTATTGTGGAGTGAGTGGAATGGGGCACAGTCCTGCCGTGGGGACCCCAAAGCCCAGAGGGGGAACAAAGACCCTCCTATGAGGATGCATGGGAAAAACTTGGACGTAGCTACTGCTACTTCCACTCTCCACACCATGGCTGGGAGAGCCACAATGTACATGAAAACTACAATGTAGGTAACAGAAGGAACAATAGTGAGAGGCAAAGATAAAGAAAATATTAGAAAAATCATACAGAAAATATGATACAAATAATATTGTGATAGGGTAAAAATTATTAATGTTAATTATTAATTATTAGTTAGTGTATAAAATGTTTGACTATTTCCATGTGTTCTAATTCATTACTTTATATATTGATGATAGACTCCAGTAGATCCTTGGGACCCTTAGGAGGAATAAGCAGGTATAGATAATGGATGGATGGATATATTGATGAGTAGCTGTATAAGCAGTATAAGGAAGAATAGTCTGCAGCATGTACTTTTGTTTGCTTCCCCTTGTATTTACTAGAGTAAATCATTCTAGCTTCTCATTGGTCAGCTCAGTGTCCTGTGACTCGGAGAAAAGGAAGTGTGATAATTCTTATGTTACCACATGGTAAAAGTGAAATTGCCACCTAAAGTAATCGGTCTCCCTCTTGCTATCTCCACTAAATAAGAATAATCTATCAAACCCTTGTGTGAGAGTATTGTTTAAAAAGAACATGCTAATCTGCTGTCATATTAGTCCATCGTGGGTTTTCCCCACACACATGAGAGCATAGACATATATACACACACACTCTCACATATCAATCCACACGGGATACTTATGCTATTCAACAGCTGGAAGGGTTGTTCATTTGGACACAATCATACTGTACCATGCTCGGACAAGACAGACATCCACATGTGAGAACACGCACACACACACGCACACACACACGCATGCACACTTGTATGTTTTAATATTTCCAAGCACATCAAAGAGATTGAGGATTGAAATTCTCTTCCTCTCTTTTTTCACCATTTGATGACAGAGGGGTGAGCAGGGGGCAAACACAGCAGTTGTACTTACAACTAAAAGTGTGTGGTGGCATGCGTTCAAACATCCCTGAACATTCACAGGATTGCATGTGTGAATACTTGGCACAATCTTTTCCGGAAAGATAAGGTCAACCAAAATTACCACAAATTTTTATTAGATTTGCCAGTGACTGTATGTGTTGTTGTTGTAGTCTGGGTACAAAATGGAATCATTCATGGCCATCTCTCCTCACTTTAATTATGTTCTTTACCATGCATGTTGTTTCATGCCTTTTTGGAAAAAAAAATTGAGATAAGGTTTAGAGGTTATGAAACAGTGCTGCAGGCCAAAGCCACTTGAACATAGAAGGCATAAAACAGTTCATTGGCTGGAAACAGTATGTGGTTTAATCACTGAGGGTTTAATTGGACCACAATTTATCAGCACATTTCTCATAACCAAACCCAAAATAATATGGTGTTGGATGACAAATAAGTAGTAAATAATATTCAATTCAGGGCTGATTTCCGACATGAAGAATTTGTTAAGTTAACTGCCTAGTTTTGGGCAAGAGATCAAAACACCTCTGATCCTCACTCACCTGATTATGGAGGAGTTACTGATGCAGGTGCTGGGGAACATGATGAATAGATATTGCCATCAGTGCAGTGTGGTATTTGACAACAGAGTGAAATGGCCAAAATCAAAACAAATATCTCACAGCCTGGAAATGATGGAAAATCATTGAATACTCTTTTTTTTTTTTTACTTACTCTTGTGTCTTGTTGTGTAGTCTCTCTGCCTTTAGTCTGATCAATCAGACTGAGATCGAGTGATTGACTCAGGCAGTCGGGGATATTCCTCCACTTCATGCTTAAGAATTCTTATGTTGCTTTTGGCTGTATGTTTAGATTTGTTGTCCAGCTGAAAGATGAAATGTTGCTCAATGAGTTTTGATGGGTTTAGCTGACTTTACATGCACAAGACTCCTGTATCCCCTGCATTTATCCTGTTTCTGCTGAGAGCAGTGAATTCATCAGTAAATGTCAGTATGCTGCAGCCATAACAGAATCACCATGTTTGACAGATGAGGTGGTATGCTTTGGGAAATGAGCTCCTTTATACTCCACACTTTCATCTTCCCTGTCATTTTGAGAGGTTAACTTCAGTTTAATCAATCCCCTGAACTTTGTTCCAGAACTTGTGCTTTTTTATGCTTACCAGGGGTTTTGCATCTTGTGTTGAGTCTTGTCTTGATTGTTGAAAGAAAACATATACACTTACATCCTGGAGAGAATTCTTGACTTGCTGTGCGGTGTTTTTCTTCACCATGGAAATATTTTTGTGGTCATTCACAAGAATTGTTTTTTTTTTTTTTTTTTAAAGGAATATACCAACCACATTTGATATATTTAATTTTTTCATTTTCGATTATCATCTTCTTCTTACTCCTCATATCTATTGACAGACAACTCCACATCAATTTACATGGCTACTATCAATAGACTCAGAGCCATGTGTGTGCAACAGAAACATTTTATAGTGTTTCAGGCTGATTAACTGATGCGAACCAGGAAGGCGTTGCCACTTAGATCCTAAACTGATGTTATAATAGGAAAAACTATCAAAAGAATAAGAGCAGCATGATGGAAGAAGTCTTTTCTAAAACTCATGCATTAAGTGATGATTTAGATGGACTCTGCTACTTCTTAAGCTTCTCTGGCCTACAGACCTCTTTGGGATTCACTTTGTATTAAGCTGATTTATAAACCCTTTAAGGGTTGAGTATATATTCAGCAGGAAAGAAATAAAAAAAAAACAATCCTCAGATGTTGTCAAACCCTGTAATAGCACCTGGAGCTGAAAAATATGTAACTTTTTTTATTATTTATCTTAATCTTATACAGTGTATTTGTAATGATCATTCTTTTAAAGGGATTCAGCACTGAACCCCTGTGGTGCAAGTGTGTGTATAATTGGAGTCAGATTGCTATGGAAAAGATCTTAGAATGAGTGTCTAGTGCAAGTGTGTGTACTTGTACCGTACTTCTATCTTTGTGAGCCCAATTTTGTGCATACGTCTGTCTGAATTAGGATATTTTGGCCAGTCCTCATCCCTTCTGTCTCCAGTTTGAGGGTTAACACTTGGTTTTAGGTGCAAGGTTAGAATTAGTTTTAGGTTAGGGTTAGTTGTTCCTATGCATTTAGTTATGATCATTAAGGTTATAGGTAGGATGTAGGGAATGCATTATGTCAGTGAGTGTCCTCACAAAGATAGAAGTGTGTATGTAATTTCTTCAGTAGTATGGAAGAGCTAATAAGTCATTGCCATACTTTGGGGATGAGTCCAAAGATTTGGATTAGCTCTAGGGAATGTAGCACAGACAATACAGCAGTGTGAGTGCTCCTGAATGCCTTGCATTTTTATAAGGTTATGACAATCCATTTGTTTATCATTTTGACATCTGGAATCCATTCTGTTATTGCAGGGAGAAGCAGAGAGAGCACTGCACTGGGCAAAGCCCTCACCCCTCACACTCTCACTCACTTTCTCTTCTTCCTCCACTCCCGTCAAGTCATAGCTTTTTTTCTTTTTTTTCCTCCTCTGCCTTCTCTGTGCCGGCCTGTTGGGTCACAGGAGCTTGTTTCAAAAAATTCAATGGAACTGGATAATGAAACTCTAGCAGATGGGACAATAAATTAATTACTATATTCAGAGAAAGGACATTCCCTGCTCCAAGCCTGTGTGTGCTGTGCATATGTGCCTAAGTAGTTGTGTTGTAGCAGCAAAACACCAGCAGAAGTCACGTCAGTTTGTTAACTACAGTATGTACATTCTATTTTAAGATGCACACAGACATGGGTAGTAGTAATTATGGAAATTCTTGACATCGGAGGAATAGTTAGGAATGTTAGAAATACAGTCTTTATATCCATTCATTTTTTTCTTATTCCACCTACCCTTTCACCTCTGCCATTTGCATTTGACATCTGTAACAAACCTCTTAGTCTTTCCTCCATCCCTCTCCCTGTCCCTCTGTTCTATTTGTCTTTAGCTCTGATTCAGTGTCCCATCCCTTTCCCATAACCCTGGGCTACTGCCTGGAACCTCAGCATGACCTCATTGGCATTGCTACATTGCTTAGACTTTTAGTCTCTCTTTATGCTTGCATCTTTGTGTCGTGTATGTGTGTGCATGTGAGAGGAAAAGAATACAGTGATCCTTTAGCAGAGACTGTACGTTATTTATTCTCTCTGTTGTAATGCTTGGATGGTGAGAGTGTGGGGTTATGGTATTTCTTAGTGTGTATGGTACATGGGAAAAGAGATGGAAACAATGTTAGAAGATGTTTATGTAGATGTCTGTAAGATGTCTGTGATTTTGTTGGCCACACTCTACAATTATTTGCCGATGTGGAACTTAACGCGCCTCTGAGTGAAGAGTGTTTATGTGTTTCAGCCTCCTCAAATTTTGGTTTTATGCTGTGCTTTGTGCACATTGTATGTTTAAAAATGTTCCTTCTAGCTCTCCAACTTTCAGTCTTACTATCATCACTTTTATGGAAGGGACACAGTTTTACAGCCTCTCCCCCGTTTTGTGTGTCCAGCCGCTGGACTGGTTTGAACTAATATAATTAAAGTGCCACAATAGACTGGTATGTTTTACTGGAGCAGTTCCTACTGGGTGAGGTAGACATAGTGCACTCAAAACCTCTGTGCTAGCCCATTGGCAATGCATCAAAGTCTTAGCAGGAGAGGACAATGAGAAATAAAGGGATAAACATGCTCAGCAGGGGAAAGGTATGTTGGACGACAAAACAGCAGATAGAAAACATGATCTAATAGATGGGATAAGAAAAGAAAAATAAGGAATGTAGGTCAGTGACATCAGGAAGCAATGGCTTTAGGATGCAATGGCTTAATTGCCTCTATGAGCCTGTTTGAGGTCCTCACTGCTAGAGCGTCTGGGTACCAGCCAGTAGTCTTTTTATCACTGTCCTGTCTGCATGTTTGTGCGCCCCTCTTGAGCATTTCTGTATCAGAATTTGACACGCATTCTGACACACCATGCCAGTGAATGGAGAACAGAGCCCTAAAAAAATGTGTCCACCTTGATGTCAGCATCGCTGATGATATGCAATTGCATGTGTAAACACCACACCACCCAAAATATTATGTGCAAAACAAAACAGTCCATGATGAGTCTTCCAGGAAGAACCTTTCATATCAGAGGCAATTTTATCTTGTGTCATAAAATTGCTCTTAGAAGACACCACAACTATGCAATAAAGTGCTTGCTGTTACTCAGCACACACACTATGATGCTACAGTAATCATGGTGTCGTAATATTAAAGCTGTCTCTGCTCTTCTAAATAGAGACTAGACTAATGAATATAAACTTTATTTCCTCTTTTTTTTAATATAACAAAAAAAAAATTCTTATACCTCTCATTTCTATACAAGCGGCCTTTTGTGGCTTGAATATTGAAAATTGAGAATTTGAGTGGCACATAATTCAATCCTCAATGTGCCTACCAAAGTAAGATGCATATAGACTTTTAATGTGGTCAAAACAAACAAAAAAAAAAAAAAAATAGCTCTCTGGTAATGACCATTGCACACATTTAACACAGGTCAAAGGCAAAATCAACCTTCAAACCTCTGCTTACATCCATTTGGACACAGGACTTTGTTCTTTGTCACTATTTTGTTTTAGATACACCCAACATAGATCAACCCTTCCACAGTGTTATCACCGCGCTGAACCTCCCTCTGTCATAACATTATTTTATTATTAAGGGACACTGTTGTCTGGTACAAATGCGATTAAGAGATTTATTGGGTGTAAAATTTGCCAAAATATGACATTAATGCTGTGTAATGCAGTATATAACTCTAAGTGATAATTTGGCAACATTCCCTGTAGAGTTTTAGTGTGAATTTGTACAAGTTTAAGTTTACAGTGTGTGTGGTATTTACCATCAGAGTGAGAATCTGAGAAAGACATTGGCTTTGAATACAATTGCAAGTTTAAGGCATCAGTCCAGGTTGTTATCCAGTCCAGTGGATAAGTATGTGGGTTTAACATCGAAATGAACAAGGAAAAACAGGGAAAGCTAACAAATCCAATGCTGTATAAACAACAATAGTACAGTACTCTACTGTGGACAGTATTGTGTGTACATGCATGTGTGTGTGAATGCATGTGTGCATGTATGTGTGCCTGTGATCTGTGCTCAGTGTGTGTATGTGGTAACCTGAAACCACAGGGAAAACGTTCCTAAAATTCCGGGTGGGTTTGGTGTCGTGGCTAGCTGACTGGAGCCCCCTGAGTGGTTCTGGGAATTCAGCCTCTGCAAGGGCAGGCTACAGAATGAAGGGAAAGTCCCCCCTTTTTACTAGTGCATTGTTTAAACCTTGACCTTAAAGCCAATCCTGCCAAACTAGCATATAGTATAGTTTGTAAAGTTGCAAATGATTAAGAAAAATGCTATGTTTTGGTCAAAGTCTAGGGCAATGTGGGTATCAGCTGGGTCAATCTAAGTGGGAGTGGGTGACAATGCTTGGAGGTGCATTAGCAAATGTGAACTGGATCGTGCTCATGTATAGCTCCCAGATTTGGCTTGACTTTGAGGGTGCGGACTTGGCCCATTCGAAATAAGAATCAGCTCCATTTAGCAGTACTCTGGCTAAGTATCTGGCCAGTGTCAAAGGATATGGGCCAAACAATTTTGCTGGTTTTAATTTTTGTGAAAAAGAAATAAAAAGGGACAAATAAATAACCCATATTACATTCAGGCATTGCACAAAAACCAATTCAATTCAACATCTGGGTCTCCACTTTGAAGATAACATAGATAAGAAACGTCTGTGTAAATGTAATTTAGAGGGATACTGAGAGAGGTATATTTATTTGTAACTTATTAGCATCTGCTATATCCTATAGTTACACATTAAAAAGTGTGGTTTCCCCCAGTTTTATCAATAAATCCTTTATAAAAGGATCCCCACAAATATGAATCCCATTTACAAAAAGTTAACTTTATGAAATTTATTGAACTGGTATAGGACTAATGGTATAGAAAGTGTCAATAAGCCTCATTGCTCCTACTGTAGATCCAGCTTACTGACTCACACTGACAGATAAACCTGATCATGACTCAGATTTCGGCCAAGAAATCAATTTCCATGATGTATTTGTCAGCCTGGCTTCATTCAGATAATAGCTCTCTAACTTCTGACCTTCTTCTCTGTGTGCAATGCAGTTACTCTTACTAACCCTAACATTGTAGTTATGTATATGTTATCCTGGTGTTGGGTGGCTGCAGTTAGTTTCTTCCTCATCTTAAATGTCCATCTTACTTTGTACCATTTCTGTTCGCCTGTGATTAGGGTATACCTGCATGCTGTCTGCATATTACAAGAATAAATGTACTATGTTGTTGTTTGTGTGTGTGCATATGTTCATGGCAGAGGACGCGTATGAGTTGTATTCCCATATGCCCTTTACAGTAGCAGAGAGCCTGATTCCTGACCCCCGCACTCAACACCCTCGCAAGCCCTCTCTACTCTCTGTGGGCATGTCTGAGTATGTGTATGCCCACAGTATGTATGTGTTTTGCCTCGACTCAAACTTACTCTGTTTGAGCTGAAACTGGACTGTTTCGCTGAGTGCGCTGTGCTTGCAGAGACAGCATATACAGTCCAGATGTGACATTATAAGTCCTGCTTTCTGTCTTTGGTTATGCTGATGATGCACATTGCACACGCTGTGCAATTTAGCAAAACTAAGTTGTACATAAAGATGTAATATAAAGACATAAAAATCATGACATGACGCTATAATCGGTTTTATCCATGGTGAAAACCTTGTCTGGTTTTTAGTTTACACTCTTGCTGTCAACCCTTAAGCACTAGATCATGCCATTCTGGCTTGGATCAGACAGACAGACAGGTGGTCGTACCACACCAGAGGATCATGATCCACTCCACCCGTCTGTGCTCCTGGGCATAGTTTACTCTCCTGGCTCTGCCCCTGCCTGCCCTTGTCTGCCTTCCACACACCAACTGCCCCCCTGGCTCCCCCCAGACCTCTAACCTCAGTCATCCATGCCCTCCTCGGCATGTGGGCATGTGGCTGGAGGAGGGGATAGATTCATTGCTCTATTTCCTACTTTCTATCTTTCTGTTTGTCTGTCTAGGTTAAGGTAATTTTACTACCATTACAACAAACAACAGGATAGACTCAACACTCAATAGAACATAGTAATAAAATTATATATACCGAATAAGAACACTCACTATGTGTTTAAAACACTTTAAACATTCAATATATCTGAATTATTTATAAAAATTGCCAACATGACTTTTATTAAAGGTATATAATTCAGTTAAGGTAAATAAACTATGCATTAAGAATATTCAAGAAAAGTACACAAATAAAAAATAAAATATGCTTTAGTGTGCCAGAGGATTAGCATTCAAGACTTGAATAGTGTCAGGAAATGTAGTTTTTTTTTAAGCTGCTCAGATCAAAAATGAAATGGTCTGAAATTCCTCCAGAGAGTATCTCCTCAGAGAGGAGCTGCTGGGTAAGTCATCACTAACAACATTCATGGCTTTTTAATAAAGTTGAATTTTATAAATCGAAGAGTCATTTTAAATGCAATTATAACTATTTTCTGTAATGCATTTGTCTCAGCATTGGTCAGACTGAAACTGTGACAAGCACACCCTCTACAACAGACTTGAACATAGCTTTCCTTGAAGTGCCAAATCTTCTGAGCTTTTGAAAAAAGTGTAATCTGTCTTTCTCCATTCACATGTTCTCTCTAATGTTCCTGCTAATTTTATGTCTTTTAATACGTGCACAGTCTGTCTTCACTTGTCTGTCACTTTTGCTACTGACATCCTTGATCCCTTTGTTCCAAAGTACATCACACAGTATCCTGGAAATGAGTGACTTATTTGGTGGAGCTTGAAATTTAAATTGACTAATGCTGTCACCTAGTGGGGAAGCAGTGTTACCAGTAGGTAGGTACATGCTTTATCAGTTTACAGTTAGTTATGAAGTAGTGAATTTTCAGAATGAAGTTGAGAAATCAGTGCAATTCATTGAGAAGAGTGCAACACTTTGGCATGAATTTTCCTTGAATCTTTCCCAGTTGGCTTGCTTGTGCTATAGTCATATTGCCTGGAGTGCCATGAAATTAGACATTATCCTCTAATTTCTGACACTTTTTTATTTAGGGTCATTGTTAATTTCATTACATTTTGAAGACAGATGTATAATTACATCTATGAATCAGATGAGGCTATTTGTGCATGTCTGGGAAACAGTGAGGGAAACGTGCGTGAGTGAGACAAAAATTGCTTGTCTACAAGAGATGTTTTTTTGTGTTGGTAGACCATACATGACTTTCTTATTCCTCCAGTCTAATCGACCTACATAGTGTTTTCCCAGAATACTGTGTGGTCTGTTGACTCAGTCTGTTATAGGTCTGCTGGTACATTGAAACAGGCAACAGAGTAAGGTGGGGAAGAGTTACACCCAGTGATCGACACAGTCGGGACAGTCAGGCCTGGGAATATCCTCAAAGCAAACCACAGGCCAATTACGGTTGTAATCTATGTACAGTAACTGCCCCCAGAGACTTAGCTTAAACGCCACACTGCGTATCTCCACTGGTCTGTCTCAAGTACTAGAGACAGACAAATGGAAGCTCATCATTTTGTAATTTGTCTAAACGAATCGCACTGATTTGTAGTTGTGGACCTGAGCATGGGTTGCAGCTCTATTTTTTTGACTGGTGAGGAAAATGTATGCAATTAGTTTAAAACAAAATTAGTAAATTACAGTTTCAGTGGTGCACTGTTCATTTCATGGTGTCATGTAGGTTAAGCATACCTGCGGAGTCCAGATACATTCACTGGAATAAACAGCCTCCTCTTCAACAAGGACACATGCCACAATTATTTGTTGTTGATATGATCAGCAATTTTTCGTTACCAGCACATTTATCTTTACTATAAAATAGCCAAAGTTAAGTGCACTCTACAGCATACTGTCACCATTATAATAATTTAAAATATGCTATAATCAAATAATACTAGAAATAAGGGCTGTAAGTGAACTGATTTATTTAATTGAATCAAACAAATGATTGAAAAATGTATCTCAGACACACCTGATCAAAGGTCTGTGCACCTTTAACTTTGGTAAATTTTATTGCCAATAACAAGAATGTTTGTTATGAATGTTTGACGTTAATAGACTGAGACTGTCAGAGAGGCTTAGTGATCTCAGCTTTCTTTGATCAGTTTGAACAGTCAGACTCCCCTGGGAATGATCTCGCTGTATGCCTTATAAGAGAACAGGTGCTGTTAAAAGCATAGTAGCCTGGAGGAACTGGCAGACTCTCGTTCTTAAAATTCAAGCACAGAATTGCTCGATGCCTCAGAACGTTGGATACTTTTGTCTTACAGTACATAATACTGACCACATGGGTGCAGTGTGGAAATATTTTTAGTCACTGTCAGACGAGCAATTAGTCTAAAGTTATTATTGCCCTTACAGTACACACATTGTATATATGTTGTATATAAAGTACATGTTGGATTTGATATATATTTGATATATACATATATACAGTGGCTTCAAAAAGTATTCAGACCCCCTCAGATTCACATTACTGTGTTGTAGATTTAATTCTAAAAATCAGTCTGTCTTCAATAGCTAATTATTACAGATTTAATTATAATAAATGATGTCAAAACTTGTTTCAGAAATAATTAAAAATGACTTCTAAACAAAAAAATATAAGATATTTTGTATATAGACCTTTTGCTGTGTGGTCAGGTGCATTCTTTAATTACCCTAATTACCCTTGAAAATGTGTCTGGAACTTGACTGAAGGTAAAGTGAATTTACTGGACATGAGACATGTAACTGTGTGATACAGTGTAAGTTGTCAGAATTGTCAGGACTAAACTAAGCCATGAAGTCCTAAAACTTTTAGGGTTTTCTAGAGAACCTGCTGCTGAACACGATCAGTGAGGCTTTGATGGTGGACTGGTTTATATGGAAGACATTACAAGTAAAAAGGCACATGACAGCTCACTTTCAAATGCAGTAAAGATGATATAAGCTGATGGGACAAAAATCTAACTACTACATTGAATCATAGTGGTGGCAGCAGCATGCTATGAGGTTTCTTCTCAGCACCAGGAAAAATGTCCAGAATTGAGATGAATAAAGCCAAATACAGAAAGGTCCTTGAAGAAAACCCGCTCCAGACTGACCTAATATGGGAGTTTGCAGACACTTCCTTTCCAATCCAACTGCACTTGAGTGGATTTGCCAGGAAGAATAGGATAAACCGCCCAGATCCAGGTGTGCAAAGATTTTCAAGACTTCTGTTGGGAAGCTGTAACTGTAGTCAAAGAGGCTTCTGAGTTTTTCTAAATTAGAACTTTCAGTTTTAGATTCTTAATAAATTTACAAATATTTGTTATTATAGGTTACTGACTGTAGACTGAGTAAAAATCATGCCAAATATGAAGAAGTCTGAATTCCCTCTGAAGTTATTATACTGTGCTGCAACTCTTGATTTGCTAATGGCAGGATTTGCTTACACAGCCACAGAGGTAACAGTGTGTGTGTGAGTAAGGGAGAGAGAAAGAAAGAGAGTGTGTGTGTGTGAGAAAGAAAGCTAGAGCAAGAGCAGTTTGTTGCCAAGAGCAAGTCACTTACACCAAATTAATACAGCTCTTTGCAGTTGCCGTGATTGTTAGATAAATCGATACTTGTTCATTAGCCTGGAGTGGCTTTGAAATGAAACATGCTTGGCTGTGTGTAGGCCTATAATGGGCTAATGATGAGTCAAACTAGATATTGTATACATCACCTAGCCCACAGACGGAAACAGAAATACATGATTAGAATAGCTCTAATGATGGGTATCAAACGCCTCCTGGGTACAAGGTAATCACATACTGTGATTACCTGTAAGTGTATGCTCATGCAAAGTGAATCACTGTGCCTAGTCATAGGTCATCTTCCCATCTCCGTGTTTCTCTCTTTAAACTCACTTCTTCCAGCTCCCTGTCCATCCTCAGGGTTGGCCAAGGTCACTGTGGCCTAAAGAGCAGGACTAGGCTAAATCCAAAAGACAGAGTACTTCAGCTGGGCTTGTTCGCTGCCACAGAGAGGCACTAGGATCACATTCTAAATTTCAACTTTCAGGCTTTCTGTATCCAGAAAGTATAACCTTGGTCAGCAGTGCCCACTCAACAAATCTGCTAAGGCAGGCTAAATGAGAACGCTTCCATTTTTATTTATTTATTTTTTTCCTTTGGCACTGAGCGTTTTGGAAATCCCGATTCTCAAGAGTCTTCCCAGCCTGCTATTAGCAGGAGGCCGCATCTCAAGACCATGGTCTACTTGCTCAGAGAGGTCTGGGTTCAGCTTTCATCTCCATCCATGCAACAATCTGATAAGACACATGCAGTCAACAGCTACCATGCTACCACACTGGTTACACAAACAAACACAAGCAAACATTCTGCTTTGCTCCAGCACACAGACCTCTGGTCACAGTGAACAGAGAGAAATGTGCATGATATAAATGGAGAAATAAACCCTCAGGAGTACTTAGAGAAAGAGCTCAGTGTCGACAATCATGGGTGAATTGAAAACAGTGTAGAAGAGACATACTGATTCAGTACTTCAATTGACAGTAAAGGCCATGTACATGCATTTGATAGCATTAAAAACAATATATAAAACAAACACACAATATAAGGTGAGCCATTTGTACACCTTTTATTGCACTGTAGAGGGACAGGCTGTTAGTGTGTAATAGCCATGAGTAATTTGAGACATTGGACCTTCAACCATATAGCTGTTACAGCGAAACCACTCAATAAACCAGTCTGGTCTTGGTAAAATCACCCTGGGACCTCTTAATAAGTGGCAAAGCAGCACTTCTTAGGTCGGTCACCACTATGTAGAGACCAATGTAGTGGTGTGTAATTCCAACCCAACCACACAGCCATAAACAGCCATATTTCACTGGTTCACAGCACCATGAAGACAGATACACCACCAGCCCTGCACAGGTGTTGTGCCTCAGGTGAAGTCCAAGACAAAAAACTTTAACGTAAATGTTTCATCCTGGCTGAAATGACATAAGCCTGTGGTTTGGGCAACTGGAGTTAGAAACAGCCTGTGAACTGTTTATTTTATTTTCTGGGTCCCCATTATCATTGTTATTATTATCAAAAGTCAAACAGGTTAGGAACCTTTCTCCAAGGTAAAGTATAATAATACTGTAAAATCAGAGAATTCATTTTCATCTGAGGTAAATTAACATTCACAGTTAGACACAGTTTCACAACAGTTTCACAACATTTCATTATTAGTCATGCAGATACTTCCAAAGAGCAGGGAACAGTATGAAATCATCAAAACAGCTTTTCCAACGAACTTAAAAACAAGACATGAGATTCAGCTGGATTCAGCAGCTGACTGTGTTATTGCTCCTCTTCTCTGTTGCCAATATGACTACCATGCCTGTGCTGCTCTTTATATTTCTGACCCCACCTGACTCTACCTGCACCTCTGACTCATCACTCAATACAGAACATGTCCAGGTTGCAAGAAAGCATGACAAAGGGCCCACTGGGCTATCGGCCAGGTCTACAAAATCACACTGCACCCTTGACTCAGCTCCTAAAGAGATTAACTGGGAGCTTCAGAAGATTTGCGCAAATAATTTAGAAGTTGTATTGCTTGGAACTACACAGTGAAGTTCTACTGTCAGCAGTGAAAAACAGATATCAAGTATTTCATAAACAGAAAGAGGGTACATTTGACCAGACTATTTGGAGTTTTTCTGGTGGTTGAACTTGAGATAACATTCCTCAAAGTCAACCTCATTATCCTCAGTGTCATAACTTTTCTGAGCATCTATTAACATCCACAAGACTGACTATAGAGCTGTTTCACTTCCAAATCCTCACACTGCCAGCTGGAACAAGGAGGAGGTGAGGTCAGAAGATGGGTGGAGACAGATACAGAGTGGAAATAAACTACAAAGAACTGCTGGGAATAGAGTGAGTGTAAAAGTAAGCCAAGACTGCACGCCCCAGGTACTGCTGAGACTTCCAAGTGACTGCAGCTACTGGTGGTGTTTTCAACATGCTCATATAGTTACCAGCCAGGTTATGTAGAATAGAAGAAAGAACATAGAACTAGAAAGCAGGGTTAAATTGAGTTTTGGGTAGTGGTCAGCAGAGAAATCAAAAGGAAAAAGAATGAAGACTTGAACTGAAGACTGTTGTTGGACTGGAGGTTGTTGAAGAACACAAAATAATAAGAAGGGGGAAGTGGTGGATGAGAGAAATAGAACACAGGAAAAAAAAGCACACTGTTTGAGCTTGCCTGGCCTGCAGATGACCTCTCCTCATTTGCTTGCCATTTCTCCCTGCACATTTTATGATCTGAGTATTTGCACTCTAATAAAGTTGTCTTTTAAGCACAGCAACTATAGTGCATACTCCCAAGAGCTTAGACATCTTCTGTAAGCGCACCCATAGATTTTGCCAGTGCTTCATTTTGTGTATAGCTTGATGTTTAAAATATTTATTTTCACTGTGTTTATCATTCGGAAATAGTCTTTTGGGCTTGAGGGTTAGTTATATATCACAGTGTGCTGTGTGTGTATGTTCGCACCAGATTATAGAGCGCAGGCATGTGAAACATTTGTATGTGTTTGAACATTTTGATGTTTACTATCCAACGCACATCATGCACACATATGTCATGTTGATTAAATGTTTGGGAAGAAGCTTTTGATGAGTTGCCTATTCATGTGCTTAGTGTTAGTACAGTGAATGGCTGCTAAGCTCAGTGTGAGAACAGTCTGGCCTTTCGGAACAAAACCTCCTGTTCAGAGCGTTTCGACATGTCCAAGCTCTGCTCGTAAAGTTAGCTGGCCGCAAACATCCACTCAGCCCTTTCCTTGCTCTCACTGCTCGAGACTTCAAGTCCTCCTGTGAGCAGTGACACAAAGCTGTACTGCTAGATTTAATAGGCTTAGTGTTATTGTGAGATATACTGTATATATGTTTATGTAGGTTTATTTCCCTTAATAAAACTATCAAGTATCAAATATTAATGAAATAGTACAGTATGTTCAAGTTTTTTAGCTCTTTTTCTTGGTACTAAAATATGTGGTACCTCTTCTCGGCTTATCTCAGAGACACAGGCATTTGAAGAAAGAGAAAATGACAAGAAGAATAAAATATATTTCCATAGCATGTGTGCTGTATAATTTTCATTTTTTGGACTGGTCAGTGGCAGCCATTCACTTAAAATATTCACAGTAGACCTCAAGAGGGATCTGTTTTAAAACTCTATAGTAGTTGCTTTCTCCTTGACTTCAGCATTAAGGTCACATTTTACAAAGTCTTTCCCAGATACAGTAGTATTGAGTTATTAATGGAGTATGCGTGTGTGTGTAGTTGTACCATATCTATCTCTGTGAGGACCAATTTGAGCATAATTCATTTATATTTTGCATTTTGGGAAAAGTGAGGATATTTTGGCCAGTCTCCACTGTCTCACTGATACCAAAACACATCATCAGTAACTCGATATATAAATATTATAAAATTCTACCAATGATATCAAAAAAAGTACCAAGCCTCAAAGATGATATCTTTAAAAATGACCATCATATGACCCATTGTGGTTTAATCATAAAACTTCACTGTGACTGACTCAAAACATTTTCAGGCTTGTATACCCACAACAGCCGGGAGGGTGGGGAGAAGATTTATTAATCATGATGAACTAACATTTTGCTGTTTACCCTGACAGCAGTACCAGATCTAATCCAATGCCCTCCTCAGCTGAAGTTGTACCACCCACAGCCACAAAAAATACACACAATCAGACATATGAAAACAGCCTCCTCTCCTCTCAATCATTAATCACTGACAATTGTGCCCTCCCCAGTTTGCTCTGATTCAGCCTGATTGTTCCAGAGGAATCATTCATCCAAATCAACTTACACGTGAAACTGTGACCACCAAAGGTGCAACCTGAAATATTTAGCTCTGATATTTAGCCTTAGATCAATTACATATAAACCAGTAATACCCTACATTCTCTGTATATTTGGAAAATGTTATAGATAGATAGATAGATAGATAGATAGATAGATAGACAGAAAAATAGAGAGAGACACACAACTCACTTTCTGTGTTATGATTTCATACTGTGTTATTTTTCCCGTGGCTGGGTCTTGACTTTTGGTTGAAGACAATTTTCAGTTTGAGTACTTGCCTGTGATTCTGTTGACTCTTTATACATCCCACTGGGCAACAGAGATGTGTTTTCTTCTCAAGCACAAGTTTACATTGGTTCATGTCTTACCTGTCTATATCCCCTATCTCCCCACAAAGTCAGTGTAACATGGGATCTCTAAGAATCTTTTCAAACCTGTACAGTTCAGGCATGCTGCCACTGGAGAAAAATCATGTGCATCTACATATTCAGTTTTAATTCAGCTTTATAAGTTATGCTCAAATGTACAGTATATTTCACCATATAAAGCTCAGAGTGCTCTTTAATCCTGCAGTGAATTATGAAGCACAGCACAAATATCAACACAACTGCCTTTAATCATTTCAGAGAGGATGTACAACCACTGACAGATACCGGTCGATAATCCCCTTAACTACTGGGATTCTGGCAGAGATCTCTGCAGAGAGTTTGTAGTGTAAAAGGAATTAGGCAATTACACAAATTACAATCTAAAAAGCCTATTTCATCTACTATATGTTTATTTGATTATTTCTATGGTTTTATCATGTCCCTGGCAATTATGGTGCTATGTTAAGCTTTTTGAGATTTAAAATAAGCCAAAGGTAGAAAAAGAATGACTGATCTGATAGAGTGCTTTTATAAGACAACAATATAATAGGATGTATAAAACTATAAATAGGATGTATTTAAGACTGTAGATAGTTGAATTCTGGATGAGAGATGCAGATTCTTTAAAACTTTCAGCCAGACTCGATTAGTGATTAGTTAAGAGCTGAGCACAATTGAAAAATCTGAATCTACTCTACCTGAGGCCAATCAACTAGACATCCTCTGTCTCTGAAAATAACCTTCTTGACTCCCCTCATAAATATTTGCACATCCTTGAAATGTTATTGTACCAGCTACAAGCTACAGCCTACTGTATCTTTGTTTACCTGATATACACTCAAAATGCACATACGCTTTCTGTTATCTCCCTGTTCACCTAAAAAGATGTTTTCTGCCTACAAAACACATGCTTTCCTAGAGGCACTGACAACATCTAGGCAGTTCAGATTTTGGGTCAGCATCAGGGAGTGGAGGTCACTGCTACTCTGTGCTCCAGGCAGCAGGATAGACGAGAACAGACAAAGCTGCCTTTAGGAGTATGCATCAATTGGGCATTCACAGGGGAATGAGTCAGTTCTGTAGAAGAGAGTTAAAGAGCCATGATTCAGAAGCAATACATCTGTAGGTAGTCATGAATGTTCAATGAGGCTGAACATTTGAGACCACCAGAGAAGAGCATTGCCTCTTGATTGCAGAAAGCTGTTATTTCTTTATTAGCTAGAGATGTATCATTTAGGTTCTGTATTTTTCTTGTCCAGTCTTCTGTTTTATATTTAGTCCAATTTTAATTGAATGGGGCATAGGGCTATGGAGCCCAAGCTAAATTGAAATGGTAAATTATTGCCATTGGCAGGAAACTTATAATATCTGATATCTGCTCCAGAAATCTGCAGAATCAAATGTCTGCCTATCAGGTAATAATCCCTGGGATGTCCTAATGTGTCAGTTGTCACATCCCCTATCAAAGATACTCCACTATGAAATGTTCCAGGCTTAACACACAGCCAAACTCATTCTGACACTTTCCTTTCATTAGCATCCCATCTGATGAGCTCATTTCCGTGCCAACACTGTTATCCCAAGCCAAGCCTGGAGACAGACACGCATATGCTCCCTAACACACAAGCCCCCACTTTCAACCACTGTTTGGGGAGCTGTTTGATTCATCAATTAATCATTTGTGTCAGAGGGGGGAAGTTGAAAGTCCAAAAGCTATCGATTGTTTCCATCTCAACAGGAGAAGATTCAGAGCCGCCAGCAATTAAGAGCTTCTATTGTTGTCAAAGCAGACAGTGGTTTGTGTGTCTGCGCCAAGGGGAGGGGCTATGGAGGTCCACTTAGAAAAGGAAGTGGAAATTACCAAGAAGGGGATGTAAAGTGATGTGTACCAGCAGAGGGTTAAGTGAGAAATGTTTGCATTTTTTATGAGCTCGATTGGTAAAACGCTGTTTCAGCAACACGAAGGAGCACAGACCCTATCAAGACATTGCTTAGATCACAACCCACAGATTCTCAGGTTCAGCACTTTTATGATTGCCTCCACTCATATTCACATACACAAGCAACCACACACTAGTTCATGCACATTCAGTATCCATAAACACATTCATGCAAACACACTGACTTACACATCCATAATCACTTTATCATCCCTGTGCTGCCTGTGGAAGCATAAATTGATTTGATGCCAGTACATGTTATTCCTCTCGTGTGCTGTTAAATCCCCATGCATGCTAGAATTGCATTAACATATAATTCTCAGATTAATTTGGATAATGATATAATGGAAGAAAAAAAGTATGCAACCAGAGCTCTCAGTTTAGCAATTAATCTGCATATCTAATTTTCATCAGCATGTGTAAGAGCAGGCAGCACAGTGATGCAGTAGTTCACACTGTCACCGCACAACAACAAGGTTAGCATTTTTTTAATATTCCAGTTCCCTTCCACAGTCTAAAGACATGCAGGGTAGGGTAAGTGGTAACTTTAAAATGCCCATAGGTCTGTTTATCTCTCTTTGTGTCATTACTGTGATTTTTCCTCGGTGTACCTCACTTCTCGCCCAGTGTCAGGTGGGATTGGCTGTGACCCCCTTGTAACCCTCTAGAAGATAAGCAGTATAGATGATGGATGGATGGATGGATGGATGGATGGATGGATGGATGGATGGATGGATGGATGGTTATGAGTGTTCAGTATTGATCAGCAGAATAAGATCACTTATAAAAAAGGCAGACAAGTGTTTTTTTTCCCCCTGTGTTTCAACCCTGGAGAATGGCCTAGGAACCTGGATTTCAGAGAACAGCACACAGTGTGAGGGCGATGATTGAGTGTATGTATAATAAGTGTGATAAAGAGTGAGTTAAGAGAGGGTGAGTGACTTTTAACACTAATAGTCTATTTCTAATATTAATGGATTTGAAAGTCCAGGCACTTTCACTTTTTCAGTAAGGCAGGGTATATATTTCACTAACCTCTGATGATGTAGTGTTTGAACTGTTCTCCCTTGCAATTATTTATTTTATTCTTACACTAAAATCAGGAATAAGTACAGTAGCTTCTCATTTGTAGACGCTAACTCCTTTAGTGTCAGCTTTGAGTTGCCATTGTAATCTTCCTAGTTTCCTACATTCTGTGAATTTGCTTATACTTTGTAAATAAACTAGTAACTCATAGTTACTGCACTACCTGCGGGTCCTATTTTTTATACATAAGTGTTAATAAATGTTGATTATTTTTGTCTGAAGTTTGGTATGAAGAAATACATAAAGTGCCAGTTTCTGAATGCTTCACAGTTTCAATGACTTTGCGTGCATGTGTGTGTGCATCTTACTTTTACACAACTAAAACACACTTCCTGGATCGTGTTAGAAATGTTCGCCTTCCCGGCATCAACTCAGCAACAGCTCTGACAAAATCAACAGCTATAATCCATGCCCAGCTCCAGGACAACAGAGCATGCCAAGGATTAATATGTATAGTTTAGCAAGTATCTCAGTTTCACTTTCAGCAGGCTCTGTTTTGATTAAAATATTTTAATAGGGGGAAAAAAACATAAAAGGAACATTAAGTGATTTTTTTTTTTTTTGACTGCTTTTGATTCATGCAGATTCAGAGTGAATTGCATAATGGGGCTTTAAATGTTTCCTGTGCAGCATGCTCTGTGTTTCATCCTGAACAAATCAAGCCCTAATAGTTTTTAGTTTATGTTGAAGAAGTGCTGTGGTACAGTTGGAAGACTTGTAAATGTAGTCACTAATGGAGGACATGATGGATTGTTTTGTTTGGTTCTTATGTATTTCTTCTTATAGGTTTCTGACCTTGTTTTTCTTTTTCTCACAGTTATTCTGGCAGAGTTGTAGGAAATGGTCTGCAAGCCCAGAGGCAAAACCCAGAGGTCAAAGTTCGCAGCCTGGATCCTACAGTGGCTGAGGTCAAGGATAGACTGGAGCGCTTCAATCAGGTATAGTGACCACTGCTAAGCAAGAGGACAGCTCTCATCACTAACAAAGTAGAATATACAAGACAAAGTAATGTTGTTCATGCTTGGCCTCATCATTTAACTGACCTATAGTTTAAAACAGAAAATAAAAGTCAGTAAACCTTATAAAACTTTAAGATTCAACACAGATTCCCTGAAACAGGTCAAAAGTTATTGGTCATCTAAAGCGCTATGTAAAAACAAAGCTAGAAGTGTTCACCGAGAGGTCTTATGTTCAATTAGTCCTCCTTAAACAATATAACCCTCAGTCTGAAACGTCCTTGTCATTTTCTACAGATCCCGACTTGTTTTGAGAATAGAGGCAAATATCAAAGATAAATGAAAAGGATAGCAGATGAAAAGGAGACAGTGACAAAAAAGTAAATTACTGTGGAAAGAAGAAAGAAAACTGGGAGGAGGGAGCAAAAGGTCAGGAATGAGTGACAGATAGGCCGAGATGACAAATGCAGCTTCAAAGTGACACTGTTTGTCATGTAGATGGGGTTTAGGGCTGAAAAGGACCAAGAAGAAAAGGACCATTTCACACAATCCCTAGAGGCCATTTGAGGAGACAAACAGAGCAGGATTCAGTTCCCCTCTGCCTGTCTGGCCTTTTGCTGCCCTCAAATTATGCCCACAGATAGTGGCCAGCCATCTCTCACTTTCTATCTCTAAATCCATTTTCTTCCTTCTGTTTTTACCCTTTTGGTATATATTTGATTGCTGGAGCTTCTCTCTAACACACCTTAAAAAGTTCATCTATTTGCCCTTTTTCTTATTTGCCTTTTTTGGGCTTTCTCAAATTCCACCATATATCCTAACAATTCCTCATCCTTATCCACAGACATCTTCTTACCTTCGTCTCCTTTTCCCTACTCTCTCTCATCCATTTTTTTTGTGTGTTGGCTGTATCTTACATGTATCTCTCAGCCATCATGTCCATCTGTCTGCCACTGACAGCTCAGGATCATTTCTGTCAGACCACAACATCCCATTGTACACGGTGGCTGTCAAGTACCTCGTTGTCATGGTAACTGTGCAGAGTTGAGCGGGTGTCCTGTTGACATTTACAGGGTTGAAAAGCCTACCTTGAATCTAGACCAGGTGGCAGAGCTTGGCTGAGCTTTGTGTTTGTGCAAGATAAGCAAAGGATCACAGAGAGTTAAAGTGCATAATATGGCAAGCTTTCTGATGTACATCCACAAAAGTCACAAGTACCAAAATATATTTTATCACATGTGCTCACGCCTGCATGCATACTGGCAGTTTTACATAGTGGCAGTTTGTATATATTAAACTTTCAAACATCAGAAAGTAGTTATCTAAGGAATGTGCCAGGTCTACACTAGCTGAAATAAAAATGTTATGCTCTCTTTCTATTTGTTCTTGTCTTTAATCAGATATCCTCTTCTTCAAACATAAAATATTTGGAATAAAATTACATCCTTGTTAAAATGCCTTAACATAAGCCACAAGCCAAATATCAGCATGACAGCCACAGTATCTTGTTATCTAGTTTTTGAGCAGACAAGGTCATCCCTTGTCCCTGGCTCTCTTTATCCTTCCCACAGAGCTCTTAACAGATGTTTGGAGACACAGCCATTATATTAAAATCTTCCAGGTGTCAATTCACAAAATGTGTTTATTTGCAGATTTTGGCAAGCCCATCTGGATCCTTTTCTAAATCACAAACATTACTGAACACCCTTGTTGCCTTTTAGGCTGTAAAGATAATTACAGTTCAATAAGAAGGGGGTGGTTTAAAGAGAGAAACATTGTTGAGCCATACAATTTAGATTTGTTTGTCCAAACTACATAGTTAGGCATTGAGAAAGCACAGCAACATCAGTTTCATATTGGGTCAGCAACATAACCTTAATCATCACTTAGATTTTAGAGTATTGATGCTGGGCGTGATTGCATGGTGGTTTCAAGTGCAAAAGCTGTTATCGGTGCAATGCAAGTCCAGCTAAGTGGATGATAGAGCAATACAGAGGACCACTCTTTGTGTGGATTCCATGAAGATAAGTGAGAGGTGTAGTTTTTAGCTTAGTAAATTAGTGTAAAATACACTTCTGCATTTTAAAGTTTTAGAATAATAAAGAGAGGCATGAGACTCAAGAGTCCAGTGATCCCTCCATGTTACCAATGCCAAAGGATTGTGTTTGAAACCAAGTGTACTTCACACAGTAGGTAGTTCAAGGAACATGAAGCTTTCCCAACAAATGCTTAAATACTGTTTATTTAGAATACCTAAAATATCAGCAGTCATTGAGGTAACAACTTCGCATTGATCAGCATGGCAATCAGCCCCTGCTGATATGTTAGAGTTATTTCAGTCAAAAGATCCAATAAAATCTTCCTGTATTACAACTTTAAATAAATATATTCCCTGAAATATCTGATCCCTTGTTATTAAACAGCAGGGATTCTTCAAAATTTGGCAGCTCCACACTGAGTATAAAACACTGACCTTGACCGTAACAAAAAATTTAACAGAAAGGAGCATTGTTAGAAAAATGCATCTTCTGAGATGGTAGCTAAACAAACTAAAGTCTTTATGATTGTTAATTTTTCTTTTTGTGTGTGTTTGTGTGTGTGTTCCTGCACTTCTAATGTTCAAGAGTCAAATTTAGTGTCAGTGTTAGAAGTCTGTGTGTTGGTTTTCGCTCATTCATGGAGCTAGTTTGGCTTGTTATTTTAATTTAAATCAAAAAAGAAAACTAACAACACTCACAATAGACTGAATATAAAATACATGCATACATTCACTTATTTTCATGCACTTATTGCATGCTTTTCAATGAATCTCTAATTTGAGCTTTTCCTAATTTGAATAACCTCCATTTCTGGGATTAGTGAGGTTGAGATGTGTATATTTTTACCTACTGGAGAGTAGTTAGACCCAGAGCACTGTGGCACTAAGAGGATTGGGAAACTGCTGCTGATGTATCATGGACTATGACCCCTCATCTACCCATCCTCTTAAAATCATTCAGAGCCACATAGAAAATGAGTCTATGTCTGTGTTTGTTTGTGTGTGTGTGTGTGTGTGTGTGTGTGTGTGTTTCTATGTTTCTATACATGCAAGTTTTCTACACTGAAACACAGCATATACAAACAGTGCAATGTACAAACACACAAAAGACTAAGTCTAATTTTCTGACCTCCGATAAAATGGTCCATTCAAAACAGACAGGCCAAATTCTGTTTCTCTCCTGTGTATCCTCTCTGACTCTCCTCTTCATCACTCTTTTTCACTCTGCCTGTAAATATAGTTAATGTGGACAATAAATGTTTCAAAAGTGGATTTTTGATTCCTGGCCATTAGTCCAGCTGTTTTTGTGAGGAGATCTTTTTACAATGCTCTGCCTGTTTCCATGTCAGTATCAAGCCCAGATCATTTGTTAGCTTGTCGATTAGCACTTTAGTAATAGCAAAGTCAGTGGCAACATGCGATCAAAACACCCAGATGCTCTCACTTTATCGTCATCGATTTTGCATTTACTTTTCTCTCGGACATACACACACACGTGTACACACAAGCAGACAGCTTCATTAGAAATGGTGAAAGCTGCAGTGGCTAGAGAGTTGGAAAGACTCCAGCATAAAAATCCAGTAGAGAGGGGCCAGCTTTGACTACTGCTGTGCTCTTTGGTTTGGCCAGTGGCCCAGCCAGGTTCCACATTAGAGAGAACTGACTTATGTTTAACACACACTCAGCACATCCTCTCTGTGAATCCTGTGGATCCTTGAATCTGTCAGCTAGTCCACAGCCTCTGTCCTCTTTTTGTGAAGACAGATTGTAGATAGTTGATATGTGTTTAGAAGCCTGTAGAAATACAGAAAAAATAGTTTTACGTTAACTCCTAAAGAACATAAGGTTTAGTCCATGGTTGGTTTTGCAACATTACAGTATATGTCACTTTCATGTTTCAGCAATGCCTCCAGCAATCAGAAAGAGTTTGAGCTTGAAAGAGTTAGTGAAGTCCAGGGATGAAGAAAGAGCTTGGACTGAGCTGGCAGCCCGTCACAGGGAGGGGACAGATTCTTTCCACTTGAAGAAGATGATGGAGCTGGCCTTCACAGGAGCTCTGCTGCTCTTTGCTGCTGCTGTGGCAACAAGCTTCACTGCTCAGGGCTCTCTGTTAGCTTGGCAACCAAAGTTGATGAACTCAGAGTCTAATTTAAGCATAAGATTCTTTTACCATCATAATTAGATGCAAAGCCCATAAAGTTCCAGCGAACTCTGACTGTTTTTCCAGATTGGGTCATATTTATTCTCCTCATGGGTTCCAGTTCCATTAAGACAGTAATGATTGTCATGTGAAGAAATGGCACATAGTTATGAAAATCCCCTGTTTTAGTCTGATTGGGTGTGTATTTGTATCTGCAACAGGAATTCTAGGATCATAAGACTTCACATAATCAGCAAATGTTATTTATACATTATACAGGGTTATATATTTATAGGAGTTTTAAAACACATAGTTTTAGTATGTAGTAAGTAAGTAGATGTGTCTTTTGTTTCATGTCTCACATAAACTTTGAAAGCATTGATTAATGCAATATGTCAGGTGATGACGACCGCAATGATGTGGCTCATGGTGAGTGATTTGTAACATGTCGCAGAAAGCTCTTCAAACTTCAAACTGCCTTATAAGGCTTTCTGAAGCTGGGGCATCAAAAGACCTTTGCTTTCCAGCAACACAGCAGCACCCTTCACTGTCTCATGGCCCCCACATTTCTCACAGCAGACTTTTCATCAGCAAGGTAGTTGCTGAAACATGCTCTCTGAAGAATGCACACTGACATTTTTTTTTTTTAAAGCAACATCTCCATAAGTTGGCTGAGAGAAGCCAAAGTATATTCACACATACGTACGTTACATGCACCGCCTGACAGGAGCTGGGTGTGACAGCCCAGTGATTGACTCATGAGGGTTACATGAGGTTATGGCCAATAAACCGTCGCAATGCAAAAGCAACAGAATTGGCTTGTACTAGCTCGCAGTGGAGGGGTGTGTGTGTCTGTTTTTGTTTAAAATGTGCTTTAAACTTTGATCAGACTTTTACTTTTACTGGGAAAGTAAAAGCAATTTCTGTTTTCAGATCTCATGCTGATATTCCATGAAATTTGCTGGAAAGTTAAGCCACTGGCTGAAGAACTGATTCATTGTTGAAAACTTCACCCTGTAGAAAAAAAAACAAAAAAAAAAAACATTTTGTTTCCTGCCACCCTTTCTTCAAGACCATTCTTTTAATTTTTAGCCAGGAACATTTCTGCCTAAATATTATTTTAAACTGCTTTTCTCTACAAATTATGTCCAACTTGTATTTTGCAACAAACTGGGCTTTGCAATATTAGTCCAATTGAACTAGAAACATTTCACGGTGCTATAGACACATTATATGGCATATTTTCATTTTTACTAGCAATAACTCAGAAATCACTTTTTTCCAGGTATGAGTTAGGCCTTCATCATAGAAACATGGCCATCATCAGCTAACAAGCATGATTTTCTATAACTATTTGTATATTGTTGCAGATCCAGATGTAGAAGTATAACACTTTTTTTTTCTTAACATGGCCTTGGCCATATATATATTGTCTTTCAGCAAGTGTGTTCATGCATGATAACAGCTTTTTTCTTTCCCTTGAGTTACATTTTTTATAAAGGTTAACTGCATGGTTTACTGCATGTAGGTTTATGGCCAGTATTATGAGAACTTCATCTTTTCCACATCATGGTATAGATTTCACATCAAAACTGTGTGTGGCTTTATCTTTTAAAGGACAACAGCAGAAAGGGAGGACAAAAGTAGAAAAATTACCTGGCTTACTGAATTGTAAGGCCTTTGATTTTAAATTGAGCTTCAAATCAGTTGTGTTTTTCATGTTGTGGATGGCAGTGGAAGCGTTTATTCTCCAGACGCTGACAGCTATGATTGCTGTCCAGTCCATAGCCTCTTTAATTTCCCAGTCAGAGGCTCTCCAATAATTAAGAACTGTCTGGAAACTGGTTAGCCATAACACATTTACAGTAATGGACACAAACAATACATCATCTCTGTTCCAAAATCAACAGCTATGGATGACTGAGCAGCGCCACTTTCTACAGTTACTTTTAGTTTGCAGCCCATCAAGCTTCCTAGAATGCTTTCTGTCTCTGTTACTTTCTTTCACTCTCTCTCTCCCTGTCACACTCATACATCGGAAAGATATTTCATTTTTCTCCGTTGGCTGCCTTTTCTTGGTTAGGCACTATGAGATGTGGAGTGAATTGCAGCCATTTCCTGTAAAGCCAGGCACTTAGACACACACAGCCATGGGTATTCTGTCTCTCAGCTCATACAGTATTTGTTTTTACACAAAAGCAATATAAGTCTATTCAATATGTGGAACAATGGAGAGAATTTTCATTTAGAACTTGAGAGAAGTTGTGGAGACTTTAAAAAAATTCTGCTGTCACATTTTCCTTCAGTTGTCTCCAGGTTTTTCCTTTGCCTTCTTTTCTGTCCACATATGCAATTTTACCACCGCTTGCCTCGACCAGGCGATACTGTTTCAAACTGTCAGGGAAGAAAAGCAGCACATTTCTCTGTGTGGGCACACAAAGGTTATGACTTATGTTGCCACTTCACCAGTTTGACATTAATATCCCACATTCTAGACATGCAAAGATACTGTATGTGCACAGAAACACACAGTTTCACAGCTAAGGTACTGCGAGAGTTAAAATTCTATCCCACCACTGACCACTGCATTTCACGTAATTACATTTCATAATCAGATTTTCTGTTTCCACATAAGGCAGGATCATGCACTGTGCAATAACCACTGTGTCCTTCTGATTGGACTACACATTCATACATACATGTGCAAATACTCTTTCAGCCTTCAAGTCCTTCAGAAGATGACTGTTTACTCCTGACAGGACATATTTTAATGTGACACGGATGTAGTGAAATACATGCAGGAATTCAGCCTATGCTGCTCTCAAAACATCCCCATCATTCTCTGAGTGCAGAACGCTTTTTTTTAAAGAGTTTGGAGAATGACTTGCCAGGGTAAAAGGAGAACTAGAAAATATTTCATGATTTGGGATTTTATTCTAAGACTTTAGGGAATAACTGATTTGTCTATGGATGCCAGGGTAATTTCAAGGCATTCAGTGTTTTTTTTACAGCCCCGTCACCCCCTCAGCCCCCTCACCTGATTATATGACTACAAGGCCCGTCTTCATGTGTCAACACTTCGTCTAAAGTAGTTCAGATTTTTGTTTTTCTTGTCTCACCTCAGTACCCACCCGTTTTACTACTTCTTCCTCTGCATTTATTTCTTTTGTGTTTGTTTCTGTCTGCCTTTCTTCATTTTTTGCTCTACATGCAGTTGTAAATGTTGATAGGAAATTCCAACATTTGAACTTGAAACACACCACCCTCATTTTCTTTTGAGCTAGCCTTTATTGGATATTATGGATGTAACATCCACACAATATTTTTAAAAACCTATAGTACTACAGTGTAGATGACACTGGGCACTGTGAAGAAATGTTCAAATGATACAAATGTCAGATTTGTGTATTCGACTTACTAACAAAGAGAATTGGCTTCATTTTAAAACTGCCAATGAGAAAGAATATATCATAGAAGACTGAGATACCCATTTATCTCAACCGCCCATAATGCAGCACAGCCACAAAACTTATATTATAAGGAACATGCAATTACAGTAGTTTACCCTTCAGCTAAGTTTAGTTCAGACCAGTTTTATAAGACGTAGAGGAATAGCTATATAAGTAAGTTTTAACAACCCCTTGAACGTTCAGTTTTTTATCATTCAGACCATGTTTTACATGTCAGAAAAAGAAGGCCAAGTCATGTCAGAACAAAGACATCTCTCCCTGTAGGGTTAAAGTGGATTTCTGCTTTGTACATCACTCAGACTACTGCTGCTGTTAAAATATTCTGCCCACTTGTTCACATTTATCACATGTAACACTTCAGGAGGATGAGCCTTTGAAAGGTGGTTGTAATGACTTAAATAGACCATATTTGGTTTAACAGGTTATTAATCTATTGTATATGCCTTGGGTTCTTTGACTCCAGACAATTTTGTTTGTGTTTGAAATGAACTTACATGGCTTGCTAATAATGTGTGTGAAGTCTTCACTTGTGATTGCTGCTCTACTAAAAAAAAAAAAGGATAGAAAACAGGGGAATGGCCAATTTGAGAAACTGTTCAAGACTCATTGAAACCCAGAGCTAGTCCTTAAACAGCCTTTTTCTATCAGAAAGCAGATGGAGACTATTCACAGCATATTATGCATTCAGCACTCTTTAAGTAGTCATACTGGGACACTATATCTCTCTCTTTCTTTAGCTGTAAGGACAAATTAGAAATTTGCCTCTTCACTCCATGGTTGGAATGCCAGAGTCAGGTTCCATGTGGGTAACTTTGGAAATTGCTAAAGTGGATTTGAAATTTCAACAGAAAAATGAACAGAAAACTCCAGCAGTTTTGCTCTCGTCTCAAAGGCTAAACAAACCAACAAACTGGATTGGACAGCAGCCAACTAACAATTCTATAGCGGCCCAACTGTGGTTTCCACAGCGACAGCCCCTTAATTGGTTCCTTCTCTAATTAACATGCTTTAAGGACAGCTGGGCTGAGCAGCATTGTGTTAAACATCCCCTAAACAGCACTGTTATTAGCTTAATACCCAACTGGTTATCTGGATGGTGTTGCTACACAACATTCTGCTGTTCAGCAGAGCATTTGCTCATGAATTCATGGAATGTGCATTGAATTTATTTCTTTGCTTTACATAATAAAGAAGCTTAATAGTTCATCATGGTTGCTGTCCAGAACCGAGGAAGATGTTCTCTGTCTCACACAGTGCTTCTTTCGTCCATTATCATTTGTATTTTTCTTCAGCTAACAGACTTAATTGATGCAGTGAATAGATATTTAAAATTCTAGTTAAGATTTTTTTTGCACACATATTACTGTACTTTCTCTTGTCTTTCCTCAAAGAATAGTTTTCTAGTGTAAGGAGAAGTAACCAGTACCACACATGGCTTGGTGTAGTTAACAAACCAAGGTAGAAAAGAGCATTTTTATTGTTCCTGTTCTGAGCCATGAGTCGCTTAACCAAAGCTTTTCTGTATTCTAACACAGCATATCACATTGCCACCTCAAAACAGACATAACATGCAGCATGTCAGTAGGTTGTAATGTAAGACAATCCATAACCGTAAAATGCACAAATGTTACCAGCGTGTATTATTGTTCACATTTTTTCCTAAGTAATCCTCTTGTACCTAATGGTCCATCTGTGACAACTGAGCCATGCAGCTTTTATCAGTGGCTTTCACTTTTGTGGTGAGCATAAATGATATGTTTTACCTGCTTCTACTAAGGGGGCCCACTTGAGTTTCATGAAGCCTGGCCTCGTGTTATGGTTGTACATGACTCATTTCACTGTAGCACTCATTTCACCCACTCAGGTCTGAGCATTCACATTGGGTACATGACAGATGTAATGAGTTGCAATGTCAAACGCACCCGCTAGTGTCAGGATCATTTGCTGTTTCCTCTTCCTCTCTCCCTTGTAGAAGGTGGCAATGACTACGCTGTCATTAAAATAAGGAAAAATCTAGTGTAAATGCCCTTCTCATGACTTTGACATTGAACTGCTGCTGAATAATTATTTGCAATCAAACATTTATAAGTCAACCTCAGCTGGGTTTTGTATGTATATCCCCAGATAAAGTAACCCAGTGACTTCGGTATATTTTTAGTATGAAAATTACAATAACAATAGCAGCAACGTCAAATCAAAATTTTAATTTGTCCATCCATAGCTCCATTTATTATCTTTACTGTTTATCCTATCAAGGTCACAGGTGGGGTCACAGGCAGGTGAGGTGGATGCTGTGAACATGCTTGCATGCTGACATTAGCATTCAGCTCAAAGAAGTGCTGTGACTAATTTCAGCCTCACAGAGCCTCTAACATGACTGAAGACTCGAGTCTTGTTTTGGAATTTTACTCTGCATTGCTTTGCATTGTAATCAATATAAGTAAGCCTGAAAGCATTTGTGAAATATTTCATTTGGAATATACAAGGCTTAGGAGACAACTGGTTAAAGGTCACTTTTATTGTCAGATGTGTTAGGTGACAGATATTCTGTTGTCAATGGCAAGGATATTAGTCATCCTGCAACGCCCCTGCCTACCCCCATTCCTCCCATCCCATCAATGTTTTTAGCCATTGTCTCCCCCCCCCCCCCCCCCCCCCACCTGTGAAGGTCAGCTGTAGACCGGGATTGATCTTTGCCAGTTTCCTCATGAATGTTTAATAGTATGCATATGTACGTGCACTTGAACCTAAAGGATGATCAAAATGAGCAAAACCCGTGTGTCTTGTATTGTTCCATGTTTTTACAAATCTAGTATTTATGCCATTCTTTTGCCTTCTTACTCCAAAGTACCATTTGTGGTTGTGTCAGGAGAGCTTCTTGTCAAACATGGTGTGATGGAACAAAGACCAACTTGATGATGGACAGCAGGAAGAGCCAGCAGGTGGTCCAATTAGTTGGTTCCATGCTGAGAGGTGGAACATTATAAAGAAAAATGTATCATGCTCAAGGCTGAGAGAGTCTTCATGCAGAACTCCAGTCGAGTACTGTGGAGTTAGTATGATGTCATATGTTATCTACAGGTCTACAGTTTGATGCAACAGTGACATTTAAGTGCAGATGATATTTTGTTTCTGTCAGTGAAGTACCCTTTAAAGTAAACTTTAAAGCCAAATTTATGGCAGTAGATTCATGATCTATTTCAAATGTGTGACATAAGAAAAAGTGGCATATGGGAAATATACTACAGTATATGAAAGTCCTTGTTTTGATGCATTATGATACAAATTTCAAAGATTAGGATTTGCATGAATGTGAACTAACTCTGAGAAGAACGCAGAGAAAATACATCTCAAGATAATTTCAGTGTTTTCCATCCTAATATAAAAAAATAAAAATAAATGATGCACCCGAAAAAATCAGTGTTGCGAACTGACTAGCCAATATGAGGTGTGTAGAGAGGCAGGATGGCAGAAATGAAGGGTTTTATGCAGGGATTGTGGAGTGAGGACAAACAGGGGAAACACAGGATGACAATACACAATAACGAATGCACAAAAAGTTATGACAACCTTAACACAAGGCAAGAGTCCGAACTTGGAACATATTTCGGTATTAAGGTGACATCCAAAATAAGAGTCCCAGGAACAATAAGTCCATACAGGTTATGACACACAGACATTACTGTATAATTTATATGGATTATAACCAGTAAACTATTGAACATACAGTAGTTGTAAGAACCGAACACCAGAGAGGTTTATTGAGTTTAAAATGAAATTTACACATTGCAGAAGTATCAGTTGTCAGTGTTGCTCTAAAAATGTGGTTGTAATTAAATGCAAAACATCATTCTACCACCCATGTCCCCTGTTCCTATACACCACCCACACTGCTGTTCTCTTCAGGATGTGATGTGCCATCTATTGGACCCTTGCTGACATTTATAGGGCTTCATATGTCAGGGAAAGTAAAGTGATGTGTCAAGTTAAGGACAATAATACAGGAGACTCTAGGAGGCACAATGGTGTTGCACAGTGGTGTTGCAGTGTATATAACTAGCTCTGTGAATAGGTTTCTGTTTCCACAAAGGCTTTTTTAGCTATAATAAACCAAATTAACAAACAAACTAAATTATGTTCAACTCATGTCAACCCTCATATTCATGTGTTTGTGGTACAGGAGACTCAAGAGAGGTTTCCAAAACTGGGCCAAATCGAGGCCTGGGATGAGCTGAGCAGTGGGGAAAAGGAGGAGAGCAGCACAGACTGTGATGATGAAGATGGATGTGAAGCCTCAGGAGATGATCAAGAGAAGATCTGTAAGTGACACACACACACACACACACACACACACACACACACAGACAACTCCCCATTCCCGTAGTTCCTATTGCTGTGCCAATTGCATTGTTGTTGGCAATAGTAATGACCTAATCTTATGTGTGATATCCACACAATTTTTTGTGAAGATTTACAATGTCACTGTTGCATTTTTAATTGTGCTTTAGCCTTGAGCAATTTATTTTGTGCTTTATGTGACTGAAGATATTTCTTCCTCTGACAACAGTGTTCTTTTTTTTATCTCAGATTTTTTTTTTTTTGCGATGGCTTCCACAAAGTCACTCTTTCACTCCCCTCCTACATGCAAGAGAAATTCACTTTAAAGCCCATTTTCACACTCGCCTACTGTGTCTCTTTGAGGCTACAGCAAAGGTGGTGGCACTTCTTCAGATCCTAAGACAACAAGCCAGTTTACAGTGGGTGCACAGACGCATGCACACTGCACACATATGTACACACAAACCAAAGAGGTGTTAGTGCTTGTGTTGGCTTCTTGACAATCATTTGATCCACCGTAGAAGCTTCACATTAATCATCCCTAATTATCACGTTGGTATTTGCCACCTACACACCTACAAATAAATGAGTCTGGTGGAGAACATTGTCTTACTAGCATTGATGGAGAACAGAGAGGAACATAGGGGAGAAAAAGTGCACTCACCCATACACACAGTAGCAGTGGGTGCCAGATTACTACAAAGCTTATGTGTTTTTCTATCTGGCTGCTAAATAGGCCATTGGGAGATACAGTATGCTGAGACATCCGAGCAAGAAGATAGGCAAGTCCGAATTTATAAAGGTTTGATATAAGCTTTATGCTCACAACAGTCAGTGTAGTATAGTATGCTATCAACACATCTTTAAACTACTGATGTAGTTTCACCAAAGACTATCAACACCACAATACAGCTAATATACCAATCAATAGCCATTACACTCCCAGTTACACACAGCTCTGGACAGGTTGTTTCTGCCCTGCTGCTTATTGTGATGTGGATAAAACATACCAGCAGTTCTTAGAGCTCTGACAGTGGAGCCAGTATCCTAACAGCGGAGGATAATCAATCAAAATCACTGTCTGAGATTTACTGAACAAAATCAATTAGTCCGTGCTCAAAGAATAAATCTATATCCTGGTGAGCTCTGTTGCCTGTCCTTTAGCTTTCAAAAGAATGTTTGTCATCCAGCAACAAAAACATGCTGCTTGGAAAGATGATTGGCCTGTTGGTATCTAAAAACAGATTACAGCATTGTCCTATTAAAAGACAACTCTTCACTCTGCAGTGATTTGCTTCTCTGAAGACTAATGGCAAGAACTAAATGGCACTTGCAGTGAAATGCAAGGATGGCTCATTTTTGTCATATCATTTGTTCTCCTCTATTAGCATAATTAAAACATATTTTAAAGTAATTTACAGTCATTTTCATTTCATGCTTGACATTTTTGATGGCATCAACCTCACTGATCACCAGGTGATGTTAGAAAACTGATGTAATAGGATTCACACATTTTAAAGAAAAAAAAAAGTTTTATCTTTCATTCTCTTCAAATTATTTCAAAAATTGTTATTGATAATCAAAACACCAACTTTGGCAACTGTTAAAGGAATCATTTTACTGGGTAGGGTTGTAATGCGTTATAGAGGGAGGAGGCATATTTTATCTTCCAACTGTCTGCGCATTTGTTTGCCTCTGAGAAGCTGTGGCAAAGCTCCCAAGGCCCATGTTAAAAGGGGGCATGACCGCCCACTGTTCTGCTAAGAGAGACTTCATTACCAAGCTAATGAACAGTGATAATCTGCAGAGAACAGACTCACTGTCTCTATCGTCACTTAGATGTGATGGAACTGCTGTGAGTCTTGCTTAAAAGATAGGACTGCATGCACACAGCCTCCTGCATAACACAGGTATATTTAAGAATGCTGATATAGTGGCATCCAGTGGATTAGTGGTTAGAGAGCATGCCACATAACTGCAATGTCCACTGTTAGATTCCCAACCAGGGAACCAGTGTTGCACGTCATACCCTCTTTTCCTGTCACTCTGCAATGTCAGCTGTCTATATATACAGTATATTCAGTAACAGATGGTTCTTCATTGAACTTAAACCCCAAAACCAAAAGAATTGTAAACGACTAAATGAAAAGGAGAGACAAGAGTTGGAAAAATCTAACTTTTTCACATACTGCACATTGTTCTCCACTACTTAAAAAAAGCACAGCCTGATTGCATGACATCATATATATTTAATCCTGGTTCAGAGCCTGTTACCTTTGCCTGGAGATGTGCTAATATACTTTGTCTGCCTACTAAACAAGTCCTGGCCATGTACGAACTGCCATGACCACCGCCATGAAGTGGAGAATGAATTAGTGAATCTTTAATGAACCATATTATCCTTCTTACCTGCAGCCTATTCTGTGGTACATTTTGTGGCGTGACTATAGCTTATTAACTGTATTAGCCCAGGAACACTTATGACTGCTCCTTCCAAAGGAACTATTAGTTAGATCATTTATGTATGAAAGATGTCTGAAAGACCCACTGTGGCACATTAGACCACTATCTCGCCATTACATTCAGACTCCAAATATATGTGAATTAAAAATGTCTTATTTTTCTGTCTGCAATCTGTCTGTCTGTCTGCAGCCTTTGGGAAAAAAAAAAACAATAGTAAGACCTTGCAGGTTAGTTATATCAGAAGGGTGAGGTACAAGTAAATGCATAGATAAGTGCTTTTTATGATACAGCCAGAGGGATGCACAGTAAAAAAGCATGACTCATACAGCCAGGAAAGTACAATTCTCTTTTGGTAACAAACACCATCTGTCAGAAATGCTGGTGCACTCATCAAGAAAGTGAAGACACCCCTGGCGTTGCTCACACACTCAGTGCTCACAGTTCAGTGGTTGAACCTCTTGATTAGCATGAAGTCATTGGCAATGATAGTTTTGCTTTGCCATTGTCTTAAAAAAACATCATTATCTAAATATGACAAGATGGCAAGATTTGATAGTGGATCAGTATGCTTCTTTTATTATTGAACAGAAGTACAAAAATGTCATATACCAATATAACATTTCTTGTTTCTCCTTGCATACCCTCACACAGAACGAAACAGCTGTCTGGGTGTGTTTGTCTGTAAATGTATAAGTGTGACCTAAAGAGAATTAACCTCTAAACACTAATTCAAATCCACAGTAAAGCAGCCAAAATGCCATCATGTTCCAAAAATGTCCTTTCTCCCAAAGTATAAAAATCCAACTGGTCCTGATGTATATACAGCCATGGAAGTCTTAAAGGGTTCTTCTATGTTTCTTTGACCTGAATGTCAAAGACATGGAGAGAACTTCTCCCCAAAGCATATAAGGCCATAAAGGTGTGCAGCAGCTGTTGGCCCTGGCAGGGGAAGCACATTCCTGACATGATCCGCTGCTTGGGCAGTATATAGCCAACCTCTACCATCATTAGTAGGATTATCCTGGATCGTTCTCAAGCCCAACACAGCCTGTTGTTGCCCTGGACTCAGCACACCTGCCTTTCATGTTAGAAAACTAGAGACTAGTGGAGTAGTGCTGGGATTTGAGAGTGGACACAAGGTCACAAGTAGTGGTGAAGGTGCAAGGAAAACATTTAGACAAGGCACACCTATGATTCAATTTTCTGACAGAGAGGAGGGTTAAGCGTGTGGGTGGGGAATTTGGTGGTTGTGGGTTCTGCTAAACTGGCTAAACAATGGCTAAAAACAGTGATGGGATGGGAGGAATGGGGGTAGGCAGGGGTGTTGCAGGATGACTAATATCCTTCCCATCCTCAGTCCTGGACTGACCCAGGCCCCTTGGGACTAGTGTATGTAAAGTCCGGCTGGTGAGCAGATGTAGTGGCTGTGACCCATTGCGGATATTACCCATAGTACTGCCATTTCCCTTTGCCTTTCATCCGGAGTTCAAGGGGAGTGCACTCCGCAGGGCAGAATAGGGTTGGAGGAACAAGAGGATCTGAGATCTCTTTGGATGGGCAAGATAGTCCAGTTTTTGGGTAGATATGGAATGGATGAGTCACATTTTTTCTTATCTCAAGTCATCTCATATTTGTTCTATGTGATGCTGTAAAAAACATTGCATAAGTTTCTCAATCATTGCCTTGAATAAATCTGTGAATGATGCTTAGAGAAAGACATCCTTCAAACAGTGTAATTGGAAAAATAATCCTTTAGATTAATATGTGTTCAAACCCATTTGTCAGCACCTTAACCTGCATGCTAGATATTCTGTAATCACTGTATCATGCATCATGATATTTGTGATTAGTTGTCTCCATTTTCTCTGCCATCCATTCTATTTTATACAATCTTACACCTTGCGTTTCAGGGGTCTTCTTTTCCTTCCTAGCTTGGCATATTCTACCCTGTGGTTTTTATGGCACTCTAAGAGTGTATTAGCTTGAAAGACTCCCTAGGCACACAGTCATCAGAGGAGAATGGTTCTCATTAGCCGGCATCATCATTTCCTTTCTAAGCAGTAACAGTGTGGCCTTTATGATTGAGCATCCCAAGCACACCTCTGGGATCCTGGTTGGGAAACACCAAGAATCTTTGGTGTGGAAGCAGGTTATAAACTAAAGGAAGTGATGGGAATTACTACATTGGAAGACAGTCGATACACTGAATTCAGCATGTTTTGTGGTTGCTATGTAGTTTACTAGCAGAAGAACAAGAAAATCTAGTGAGTTAGTGCTGTGATACTATAGCTATATAAAAGTCTTAGTTACATTGAAATAGTGGAAGTGCCTATTCACTAATACAATAAGAAATCCTGACAACATGAACAAGTTTCCAAGCAGTAAATGGCATTTTAGAAATGGTTAAAGACTCATAAAGAAAGCTGTAAATTCGGTACATATGACATGAGTTTTATTGTGTGCAACACACCTGCCAACCACTCTTTAACCCTAGTCCACAGTCCAGTTTAATCTATATTTCTGCATTGTCACTGGGACACATGCTTGTTCCAGTGGAATTATAGAATATTTTATTGATGGCTACAAACACTGCTACAAGCATACAACTAAGGTGATGGCCCTAGTTTATTTGGGCTGTTTTGTGATTTGCCCAAACCCCTGCTCCTGAAGTCAGGATGGCAATTGGATGAGCGGGTTGGCAGTGCTGGTGTTGGACAGAGTGAGGGTGTTGCAATGGATGACCGCCTTGACTTTTTTGCCTTGCCTGGAGCCAAATCCTGCCTCCCAAGACAGAAACTGCCATTCCTGCTGTAACATAACACTGAGCAAATAATGGCCAACATTCCTCTGATATTGAAAAATACAGTAGAAGGATAAGCAGGGATGAGCCTGATCCTTTTTGTCTCAGTTCAGTCTGGAACGCAGGGGGAACTACAAACTAGGTGAGAGGAAAAGGAGAGAAAGCATAGAAAGACTTGAGGTGGAACTTTCCCTCTGAGACAGGCATGCCTTTCTCAAACTCAAAAGATGCAAAGTTTTTACACAATCAGAGTATCAGCTTTAGATAGCAGAGGTGCATTAGCATTGCATGAGTGGTCAGATAATGGAGGTTGGTAACAATGAGCCAAGTTTTGTATTGACTATCTGCAATGGAAGTCTGTGTGCAGGCATATGTGTGTGTGTGTGTGTGTGTGTGTGTGCGTGCGCGCGCGCGTGTGTGTGTGTGTGTGTGTGCGTGCGTGTGTGTGTGTATGCATCTAAGGGACACCCATGCAAGACAAGTCACTTCATTAAAGACCTGTGCTATTGACCAGTGGTGAAAGCGACAAAGGCTTTCTCCCGTATCCATAATTGATGTGGCAATTAGAGCTGAACCCGGAACAGTCTGTCAGGCCTGAGGGCTGGGAGGGGCCTGACCTCTCACTGCTTCAGCTGATTAGAGATCAGATAAGAAGGGCCACAGCCAGTGTACTTAATATAGTGCACAATTCTAATTTGATTCTGAAACTGCAGTAGTTATGCAACCAAGAGTTTACATCAAAGTATTTGACTCACCCCCACAAAATCAAACATTTATAACATCACAGCACAACTTTTTTTTTTTCTTTCTAACCCACATAGATTTCTGGAAATACTTTGAAGTTGAAAAGGCAAGTATAATTTAAATCAGGTTAATTTAGAGGAGACTGGTCACAGGCAACACAAGGCTACAGTCTGTTCTTTCGATCTTACTTTTGAGTGGGAACCTCTACTGCTACTGTGTGTCACCGAGATAGCACCCTAATGACAGTTTACACACACTAAAGTCTCTTTTTCTTGTACTTTAGTCCTTACAGCTCTTCATTTCACTTGAACAACAACAGCATGCTCTGAAGCACTAGATGTGTCAGAATTCTTGACACTCCAGGCAAGACTACAGTCTTTGTAGAATATGAGAAAGAATCATAGAGGGGATACTGTAAAAGCATTGATCTTGGCATCTCTACTCATTGGCTGATTCCGGCGGGCAGGGGGAGGCATGTGTGAAATGATATGTCAAGAGAGACAGTGACAGTGCCTCTTGAGCGCTACCCGATGTGCACTTCCTCTTGACTATAATGGATGATTGTGGACGTGTGTGTGTGTGTGAGAGAGAGAGAGAAATAGAGAGAGAGAGAGAGAGCAAAGAATATGGATGTGAGTTGGTCTCTGCATCCTTCACGCTTGTCGGTCTGCAAGGACAACTTGACACCTGCCAATGCAATGAGGCATCTGCTGTTTGGGAGCACGCAGGTGTAGTGTTAGGTGTCTGTGCCTCAACACTGATATCATCCAAATGAGTGTTCTAGCGAGGAATGCAATTTACGTGTGCTTCCGTAAGGTTGAAGTGTTGTACTGCCCCTTTAACTCCTGTCTTTCATGGAGGCTGCTTTCACCTCAGGATTCCACTCCATCTTGAGAGTCTGTCACTTTGACTGGTGGAGGTCACTGTCCTCCCAGGGCCCCTATTGCCTATTTGTTTCTGTGTGTATGTGTTTGTGTGTGCATACAGGGGAGTAAATTTTAATCTTGCCAAAGAGCTTAATAGTCTAATACAGCCAAGAATCGCACTGGGCAAATTCCAGTTCACTGATCCCTGCTCTGGAGTTGCCATGCTGCTATGCTTGTTGCTAGGTTAGCTGAAGGCTAAGATGTGTACCCCACTAGTGCCCCTGTGTTTTTGGCCCTTTAGCCCCATCAGTGGCTTGCCAGAGACCCCATACCAGTCCTGGATTCCCTATACGCATTGCCTGTGAGCCAGAGGGACAGTTCCCATAGAAGTGAGGTGTGTGTGCTGCAGTGTGTTACTTAAAATACAGAATAAGGAGATTAGTTTGGGGGTGAGGAGCCCCACATAAAGAGTGAGTCTCAGACAAAAACAGTGCAAAGATAGATGGTCAGTAATGAACTTTGTGAATGCGTCTTTCCCTTCTCTTTCACCCCTCTTTGAAAGAACATGTGTGTGAAAAGAGATAATGAAACATTGTGCAAGTACTTGGGATTTAAATGTCTGTGTGTAAGACAAAGAGAGGTCTTAGAAACACTGTGACCCACAGAGTTTGAGCATTCTCCTGATGCACCAAACAATGTCAGGACACCTTGATCCATAGCCACCAAGAGGAACATTTGTCTTTTATTGCTGTCCAAAGGTCTGATCAGAGGCAGACTAATAGTTCCATCTCTCACTGGCTTTAGCAAAGAATAGAAGGAATAGAAAGGCTCATCATACCACTGTAACATATATAGCACAAGATGTGTATGCACTCCACATACACACTGTGTGTTTGGTGTAAAACTGCAACTGGTCACTGAATGGATTTGTAGTTTTAAAGGTCACCTATTTATAGGATGAAATCCTTATTGTATTATAATTGTCACTTCTCATTGTTTTGCCCAAATGGAGAGCAGGGAAACAGCTTATCTATACAAATGTTGTATCACATTTGCATCTTCTGTCTCTTGACCTGCTCTAGAAGGGATGAATGGTAGGTAATGAATATGTGGCAAAGGTCATACAGTAGGCTGTATCAGATGAGAATGGCTCTCATTGTTAAAGATAGAGATTAATGGAACAGATCATGTTTGCTGACTTCACTGCATTTGAAAAACTATAAACTGGCACCCATGTTTCAAAGACATATTGGCAGTTGCATAAATATCTTGTTTTACAGCAAATAAGGCTTGATCTAGAAAATCAACAGCATCATTTTTAGCTGCTTGGCAGATCTGTCATGTAGTACAGCTAGGAGCAGTTGGATAAACTGTACTTCTGTTGTCTCTGAGGCATACGCGGTCTTGAACTTATGGCAGAACCAAGCATGCACTATGGTGAAGAGTGACTAAATAAACACATTATCGTATCTCTTCTAATTCAGACACCTTGTGGGGGCGTGTGAGTATGGATCATGAGCTCGTATAAATCTTTGTTCCTGTTTGCACGCCTGTGAGTGGCAAAGGTCACCTCTTTTAATGAAAAATCCCTGTGAGACAGATATAATGGCCTTGTCAAAACCCAGGATTGTGAGCTGCTTTACAACTCCCATGCATCCATATCCCATAAACCCCTTAGCAAGGAGAAGGCCGGCAAGGTTAAGGCTGGGGCGAGAGCCTAGAGAGAGGACGTTACTGACCTCCGCACACTGGCACCATATTCCCCCCAGTATGAATCAACCTCCACCTTCTGACCATCTTTATAATTGTACACAGTAGGTAGAGGAGTGAAAACTGTCACTTGTGCTTAAAAGCCCACAATAAAAAGGTCAAAGTCTTACACATGTAACTTCTGTCTAGGCTTAAGGTGCATTGTACAATATTAGGTTGCATTGTGCTGTGGCTTCAGAAAGCATTTAGAGCGTTCACTTTATGCACATTATATTGTGTTGTAGGTTTAATTTTGTATCTATAAAACTTCTATTTTTAATAAATTTACACATTTTTAAAAACATGTTTTCACTTTGTCATTATGGATGGATTATAGCATATTGATTGTTGAGTGTTGTCAATTTAAAGTTAAAAACTACACGATAAAACATTGTTGAGAAACTGAAGTAGTTTGAATAGTTTCTGAAGCCAATGTAATTAGGATAAGTTGTAACAGAGCAGTTCTGGGTAGATTTGAATTTATTTGAACAGAAGAAAATTATTTACAAAAAAATAAAATTATCACATTTGTGATGGCTACATATCTGTGATCTGTCTGAAGAAGATGCCTTGGTTTTGTGATAGCATCTAGTGTGACAACTTGCTAAGCCGCTGTATACAGCAGCATCATTCCTCACTGGATTACAGCTCTGCAGTGTTCAGCCAAGAGTACCATGCAGGCTTGTACAACCCACAAATAGAAAACACCTATATGGATCTGAGTTTCCTAGGTTATGACTGTGTCTGTATGTTTTGTGTGTCCATATGTATGTGTTTGCATGTGTGTGTGCATTTCTTGTCCTCATGTGACGAGCTAAGAGACAAAATCTTATCAGTTGATGTCAGAGTGAAGATTGTGAACAGTTTACTTCTTCCCTTTACGTATGTTTGAGGGTATATAAAATCTATGTGGCAACAGTGTCTGAGAAACAAAAAAAATATGCTAAGGAGAGTAGAGCAAGAAAGAAGGAGATGTAGCAATAGGAAACTGACATGTTTGCCCAGAGAACCATCATTCAATTTTCTGTCCCTTGTTTTTTTTTTTTTTTTTTTTTTTTTCCAATGAAACGATAGCCAAGACATTTGTTATTCCTCCCACTCACCTCCCAACCCCTATTCCTCTCTTCCTCTCCAGTCAGTCCTTCCTCTTGGCTATAGCTTGAGGTCCACCTCTTCTTGAGTGCTATGGCCCAGCTTGTTAGAAGCAGCTGTTGTTGCTCCCAGACCAGTGGAAATAGAGACTGCTCTAAACACAGAAGCTGTCCATCTGGAGAGGCATTACTGGCAAAGGACACTATGAACCATTTGTCACGCAGTCTGCATACTCGCAGGTCAACAAAGTGGCAAAAGATAGAACAGCCCCCTTGAACTGTCTACAGTATTGTGTTGAGCCCTGTCGTTTCCTTGTGTGTTTAGTGTTCAGATGTTCAAAGTGACATACTCACCCTTACCATCACCACAGGCTTTAAAGACAATTGGAAGCTCACATAACCCACTATTTATATTTATATAAGACCCATACACACACATATAGGCATTTTACACCCTTTCCCAGACAGTAAGGTCTGTGGAGTTGCACAGATTTCTTAGTACTCCACTTGTATTTGTTTCTTCGGTTTCCATGCACTGTTCTTATTTTCTTGCCTATTATAAAGCTTTTTACCAATCAGAACACATTTGTCTTTTGCTGCTCGAGTCCATATGTCATTGACTGCTGTTGTAATAGGAGAAGCATGTTGATGTGACATCACGTAGCCTTGAAGTTGCCCCAGGATGATTGATTCCATCTGCCTTGATAAGAGCGATGATGGATATTCATCCTTCTCATACCAAAAAGCCAGACTAACTGTTTTCCTCTTCTAACCCTCTGCATCATCTTTCACTAACTTCCACCCTCTGTTTTTCTGTCTTGCTTAATCTCCCTCCTTTTCCTCACCATATTTAGGGGATTTACACATGAGCCACCTTATGAGGCATAGCTCATCTGCTAACACTGTCTTATTATAACAACATCACATTCCATTATCCTCCTGCCACCTGGTTCTTCTTTTCTTTGTGCTTCATGTTGTTGCATGCTTTTATGGATTTATTGTACATATTTCAATACAGGTCTCGAGTTTCTGTTGCTGACTATTGCTAGGTGATATGTAGTTTCCCCCAGCAATGTCATCCATCTCAGTGTGGAGGATACTGTAAGTAATTTCTTGTACATGGTCTGGCGTTTTTTTTTTTGGTTTTTTTTTGCAAGATTGGGTTTATTTATAATTGAATTTGCCACACCAGATGCATTTTTGTTATGCATTGTCAAGTAATTGAGACATAAGATAAATTGGACACATATTTTTCTCATCTTTTTTATGCCCCTCCCAGCTGGTTGTACTGTAGGTAATCATTTAGTTTGGCTTTGCCCAAAAATGAACCTGGTTAAATGATTAGTTTAATGGCTTTTTAGTCTCAGCCTTGTAATTTCATTTTATTACAATGGATTTTATTTTATTTCAGAGTTCACAAAGCATTCCAATAGCACATATTCTTGAATACCTAACTTATATGAAAAAAGGCATTTTAACTAGCTGGCAAAGCTTTTGTCTCTGCCGTAATTCCTTTATCTGCCAAGGACCTGCTCTATAATTAGCCAGTCGGTTAGCCTGCAGTGGAGTAGTATCAGTGTTGTGCTGGCCCATTCATATGCCGTTTTCTGACATGTCCCTGATGAGATGCAGCCCATTACCATTGAAACAATAACAGCAGTCTGATTTGGAAAAAATGATGTCTTTGTCTATTGTATACCAGAACAACAAAAAGCTTTGACGTCGGACACCCTTCTTTCTCTTTAGAGCCCTGCCTAGCCTTACTCATGTATGCACACACATGCACGCTTACCAACCCAAGTGCACAGTAGGGATGGGTTTATTTGGATTCTCTGTTCTACAAAATAATGTGTTCTTAGAATTAAACATTTGACCATGCCAGGTGTGAAATGGAGGGGGGGGGGGGGGGGGGTACCACTGGCTGAAATCTTAAAAAACACTTTTAATTTTGTTCTATACCAATGAAAATAAATGATTTAGATAGCTTGGTGTGCTATCATTCTCTAATAATCATTCATTCTCTCTAATAACTTACAAACTTGGCTGTCAAGTTGTTTGACAGCAAAGTCACTACTCAGAGGCAGCTGTTACTGTATTTAATTAGACAGTCGATCTCTAGATAGATCAGTGTCTACACGTGCTGGTGGGAATCATTGCAAACTTGGCTGGTTTGTGTTACAGTGACAGCGTTAAGTGACATTATGACACTAGGTTTTGGCAACTCTGATAACTAGCTTTATCACAATACACACAGTGATTATCTCCCTTACCCATCTCTCTTTCTTTCTGTATCCTTTGAGATCATACCTTGATTTCATCCTGTCCCTCTCTAGCCACTCTGACTAAATGTATGACTCTTGTAAGACCTTAGTTGCAACAGCAATCAAATTGGGAATCTATGGTGCACTTCCTGAGCAGAGGATAATCCATCTCTAATCCGTAGATGTATGTAGTTGAATTGGCTTGGTTTGGCTCCATGCAGGTCCTATGGGTAATAAGCAGAAGGAATTAATTTCCTTTCAGTCTTAGAGACACCAACGCGTTGTCACAACCCATGAGGGAAGTGAGATGATGAGAGGAGAGAGGTACTTTCAGAGCCAGAATAGTGATTTTGTACGAGGATTGAACCAAACATGTTTGAGAGAAACTGGAAGAACAGCAAGGCGTAGAGATTTGAGTGAAGAACGAACGAAAGTGTGTGTGGAACTTTGTGTGTTTGTGAGGACTGTGACAAAATGGGTACTTAATGTCTGCCCTACCTTCAGCAGCCTGATTTATTTCTTATTGGCTGTAATGACAGAGGTAGGGCTGTCCATCATCTGCTGCTGCAAATTAAACATCCAGTCAGTCTTCCATCATGATGTGTGTGCATATGTAGATGGAGATGGGAGTTCAGTTTTTATTTTACTGTGTCTCTGTAAGGCAGAAAAAACACAGTGCTCTATATACAGGTTGGCACAGGTTTGATATGTGCAGTTTAGACAAAAGGATTTAAAAGTGAATCAGTACTTACACAGTAGTGCTATAAATGTTTTTTTTTTTTTTTTGCTGACATTTTAAAGCGCTCTTCAAAATAATTATGGGTGCTGTGACTGAAACAGCCACAGCTGTGTTTCTTCTGATGTACATTCTGTGTTAACTCACATTAACTGGAACAGACATGATCATGCAGTGCATCATTTTTATGTCTGATTGTTTTTGAAAGTCCTTGGAATGAGGTGGTGAGAACCTTGATTGGATGATGATGAGCCTCTAATATACAATTTTACAGGTACTCTGAACATTAAAGCTAATTATCATGATTACCGCAATGTGCCAAACCATTTATCTCTGTCTGTTCTCTGTTTTCCCTTCCCTCTCTTTCTTTCTATTTGTGTTTCTTATAACAGATACAGATGGCTACAGTGAAGGGAAACCCCGTGGGAGACAACCTGGAGGTGACAGCCCTCAACACCACCCATCCAAACCCCCCTCTGTGAGAGTGATAGGGGGGCCATCATCTGCCAGCTGGGCACGACCCTGGAGCCTTGCACTGCTCTTTGCTGCACTTTGCTTGCAGTGGACACTGTTCTGATCCAAACATTGTCTTTCAGTCCCCTTTCACCCATTTAGGAAACACATCCATAAAAACAGACGCTTGCATCATACTGTATACATACATAGAATACGTCCAGTACAGTATCGTGGTCTTCAGCCTGCTCGGATGGAACGGTAATGATAGAAAAAAAAAATTGGAAAACAAGATTGGATGTCGATGAGAAGATAATATATGAAACTGTAGACAGGCTTCTTGCAGGAACTTGCTGTTCTACACCATCACCTATGTGGATGATTGCACACATGCATGCTCATCTACAAAGATTAGGCCTGTTGCTTTCATTGGGCTGTTCTGGCACTAGACATGTGCGTGTAGCCACCAATACAGCCCTGTAGCTCCGTGCCTCACTCCTATAGACACGCACTTCAGAACAGGACTGCACCATTTTCTGATTTTATTTACACATACCATATAGAGACTCATGTACATGCGTTTTACATATACCAATAGAGCTCTCTTCTTATTCTGCTGCTGGATTTTACTTATCCTTTCAGGCTAAAAACCTCATCTTGGCTGTCAGACAGAAGAAATCATCTTATTTGAAAACTCAACTCATTTTCTTTTAGGGATTAGGGATTGCATGATAGATTGAAGATCAATCCCAGGTGCCTGGCCCAGAACATAAAATTTGATATACTCTAATGACTGTGTACCTTGGCACAGATTAGAATGTAATGAGTTCACAGGTGGAGCAGAGGCACACTTGCACGGCTGAACACTGCATTGCAAACTAGGTGTGTATAGTATGTAACTGTATATAGGTGGAAAGATTTGATAGCGTGTATAAGGTTTGGATTTTATAAAAAAAAAAAAAAAAGCTCTTAACTGACTGATTTCACTGGGGTTTTCTTTTCTTCTAGTTATGAATGGCCTTGTGCTTGCCTGCGCCATACTACATGGAAAACAATGAAAAAAAAATATAAAGATATAATTTCTATAACAAAGCAAGAATGTACTTCACTTTCCAACTCAAGCCCCTGACATAATTGAACAAAGTCTGTACATTGTTAATTTTACTAATGTTTATTGTGCATCGTTTTGTGTGTTTGCTTGTTGAATTGCACATTAATGCATGTATAACCTACCAAGTTTTCAAAATTCTTAAAGCAGGATCAGGACTTTTTTCATAAACCAAAACCACATTTTAAACCATATTTTAAAAACCTTTCAGAAAAATGTTCACAAATCTACAGCATCAAGTTTTGCCTTTGTCTTTTGAATAATGGTTTAGAATTAGAAAACAAGAGAGCAGTAGATCCAACACATGAAGATTCAAATACTTTTCAACACACAAACAAAAAACATGTAGAATAGTTTACACTTTTGGGATCAATTATTGTTTCATCCAGTACAGTGGTAGCCATTGTGTAAGTCCCTTTACATGGATTTTGTTGTGCATTTCATTTTCATTTTTTTGTTTGTTTCCTGAAGATTAGTCAGGAACCCCAGACATGCTCTAATGTCCTTGTTTGTTTTAGATGAATCCTCATGGGGATAGAGCAAAACGGAAGTTCAGCTAAATCTACATTGACTTCTACAATGGCTTCCTGTGTATACCAACTTTCTTGTGTAGGTGAGAACGTTCTATGTGCTAGCACTGGTACAGCAGAGTACCCGTGTGAATGATGATGATGAATGTAGAGTCAATGCTATGCAAATGCAATATTAAAGCTGACTACGCCCCATTGTAGAAACAGATAAAGTATCTAAACTAAATAGGTCTATACACTTAGAGGCTGACATGGGTCTGTGAACAGTGATATACCTCTGCCATTAAATACCCTTCATTATAAACAACCTTTCCTGTAATTTACTCTGCCAAACAGTGGAAGAGAGGGGGGGAACCATATGCAAATACATACAATTATACTTTGCTGTTAATGAATAATGAAGAAATTACAGATATATAAGGTTTTTGCAGTTTGAATGTGTCACATTATGTGTTCTGTAACCACATTTGTTCAGTTCATATTTCCTACATGTATGTTTTGTTCCAGACTGGCATTCATTGCACCCACAGATCACTTACAGCCCTATACCCTCGCATGTGTATAAATGTACATATTTTAAGTCACTTGGCATTTGTTCTGTGTCTCATTTCGTTTTTTTTTTTTTTTTTTGTATCAGTACGATACAGTGTAGCTGAGCTCTATTAAAGGTGCTCTGCTTTTTTTTTTCCCGTCTCAATGGCCTCTCCTTAAAGACTCGGTCACAATAGACTGATAAACAACAAAGATTTGCTCTGAATAAAATGCTGATTAAAGGCTTTACAAACCCATGGCACACCCACACCGGTGTTTTTACTTATTATTCCTGAGTACTACCCTTCTTATGGTTGTGTGTTTGTACAGTTCATGCTTGACTGACATCTCTCTCATCCTTTTGTCACGCTGGTTAGGTTTGGACAAATTGCATTTTTGTTTGTTCACATTTTCTGTAAAATTTAGTGGCTTTATGCAATTATGTAATCCACAGCACAGTACTACCCAATTTTAACCTGACTAGAGGTTTAATCAGCTGTCGTAAGTAAAACAACTGTGTGGGTGTGCGGGTACTTAAAAACTCCATGTTGACAGAACTCACACTGTCCCTGTCCTCAAAAAGGAAAATTAAACTGTGAGACAGCAACACTGTGCACATTCAGCCTTTTAAAAGAAAATTTTAACATTTTGGAAAGAACACTTAATTTTCCTTCTTACCAGCGATATCACTTTAATGTTTGTGTACTATGAAAGTAGTCTGTTTTTTTTATGAAGACTGAAAGCATCGGGTGCATTTCAACATTTTACTAAAATGTTGAAATGCACACACAATAGCACCTCACTCTCCAATTAAGTATCTAATTTAAAACATGAGTCCATGAAGTTGCTAGCTGCCTATAACGTGTCATATTTACATTTAGTTTCTGAAGGTATAACATACAGTAGTGACTTGTGAGGTCCAGGAAGGTAAACTGAACTTTGGCTAGTTATTTCCACCTGCTTCAAGTGTTTATGCTAAGCTAAGGCTAATCTACTGGCCCTGGCTCCATAGTTTGTGCATGTACATGAAAGTCATATCTTCTCATATTGATGGTAAATCAGAATGTTGACATACTTGATAACTTGATAACCACGATAACAATGTGATAGAGTATGTTGTCCCTCTCACATCACTGTTTCGCTGATCGTGCACGCTGCTGGTCAGCAGTGAAGGACTGCATTATGAGGGCGTAGGCAGGACAAGCTGTCTCAGCCTGACCTTTTCTATTTGCATCCAGGAAGCCTCTTGCTAAACATATCTGTCTGTGTGTTTGCACCAGAAATAGAGGTAGAAAGGAGTGTGAAAGTGCAGGGGCCATGAATGCGTTTGGTGGTGGTAAGGACCATAGCAGACAGTCAGTTGTGATGACAGTGTCGAAAGTGACAGTTTGCTCGTTCAGCTGATGTGTGGCTGACCCTTTTGGTTGCTTGTGTAAGGAGAACTTTGCCTATTCATGGACTATAATTGCCCTGAATTACCCTGTGCTGTCAGCTGTAATGCTAGCATCCCTGTTATAACCCCAGTTTACTGTAGGATATTCATTTCAATACAAAGCTTGAAGGGTGCCACTGTTGGTGTGGGGTGATACCCAAAATGTAAGTGTGCTCTAACTGTTATGCCATAATTCAGGTGTATGTTATTATGCCATTACTATTTTATAATTTATATTACCATTACCAGATAAAGCATGATAAGTCACAAAAGCACGTAACACAGCTTACACAAGATATTTATAAGTAATCAATATAATTGGTCTTCAGGGTAACTCTGGTCTTTCTTCCTTCACAGTGATTAGAAAAGCATTTGATGGCAATGTATCAGGCGACAGTGGCCCTCTCAGTCTCACCACACCTCCCACTGTTTTAGCCATCAGCTTGGGAGCATATAACTAATAGCTCTTTCCTGGCTAAAGTACATAGTGTTCACAAGCTCCTTCTCACTCGCTTTGTCTCTCTCTCGCTCTCACACACACACAGAGACACACACACACACACACACTTTTATAAGCACAAATGCTGAATACAAATTAATGACAAACAGACACCAGTGATTTCATTCACACACCCTGTCCCCACAGTTGTACTTCCAGTTGCATACAGACTGTATTTGATCCTTGGAGTCTATTTCATGGTTGTTGCTGTGAAACTGAGTGTCTCCTGGCTTCAGACGAGAGCAGGGAGAGTGCCCAGTCCAAGGATATCATGTCTCTTCTTTGCCTGGACTGTAATTGGACTGCATTGTCCATGCCTGACAAAAACCAAAGCTGTCTGTTGTCCTTAATAACCCCCGTGGACCGACGTTAAAAGCCATGGGTGATTTCAAAATATGGATAATGATGACAGCAAGCTCAGACACTGAAAGAGGGTTAGTCTGACATTTAGTTTCAACTGGGGCTTCTTTCTGAAGTTATCTTTATAAAGACAGTTTAATGTCCTCATAAATGTTCTGGATGATTCAGTGTATTATACTGTACATATAGACACACACTTTGCCAGGAGCAGTGCGGTCAGAGAGTGTAACTGAGAGTTCAGGGGACCTGAGGTCACAGCTGCTCAGCTGTCTGTCTGGGCTATTTTAAACAGTAGCACACATCAGCGCTTCTGTCCCAGTGGCTTGACCAAGTCTACACCTAAACATATATTCACACACACACTGAAATCCCTCGTGTCTTAGTAAAGAGTAGATCTAACTTGAATTCACTGATTCAGAACTCAGATGGGCCATAGCTGCATCACACAAGGTGAGCAGAGTCTTAAGATGTGTAACTACATTTTCTAGCAAATGTTCCCTGAAGTCTCCCTGAATGTGTGGTAGCAGTGTGACAGCACACACACACACACACATGCACGCACACTATCTTACCTTTTCAGCCTGGGGATCAGAGTGACAAGCTTGAACTAGGAGGTGGGAGCCTCCAAAGGAGGGAGCAGCACTAGAAATAGCATTTCAAAGACAGACAATTGAGGTAGGGGGGAAACGATGGGGGTTCTGTGACTCCTGTTAACCACAGCTCTCCTTGAGTTTCAGCCATCAACTATATCCATTCCCTGCAACTCAGAGCTCCCTCTGCCCTCACAACGAGATAGGACAGGCTGTCATTGCCAGTTCTCCCTCTGACACCCGGGTCTGCTGGCCAATTAGCATTATGCTCAATGAGCTCTTGAGCTGACTAACCAATTAAACAGATTTCCAACATGACAGGCAATCAAGGAGAGTCTCAGCAACACTGACAGAGATCAAATCTGTAACAGGGACGCAAGAACTTTTGCTTGATTCCTCAAATCCATTGATTGGCCTCACTTGTCAGTTCTGTTTCCCATCATGCACTGTACTGTTGACAGAGGGCAGGTAAGCAGTATCGGGGGGTTGTTATCCTCCTGGCAGCTACCATGAGGCTGTTGTCATTAGATGTGTGACTGTAGGAAAGAATTGCTGTGTGTTGCTGCACAACAGTTTGGTTCTGCTGAAATATAAAACCAACCAAATGTCCATGCATACCAACAACTGTAAAAGTTTAAGATTGCACAAGTCAGCTGACAATTCCACCTGGCAAGCTGAGCTGAATGTGTACAAACATCACCAAATATGAACACATTAATGCTGAACAGCCATTCTGTTGTGTGAGAATCTGAGGTCTCATAAGAATCCCAATTTATTCTCCCTGCTATAACAAAAAAGCAGAAGAAGAAGAGAACTATGGCACCACAAGCCAGAGGACGGGACAGCTTGCATGGACCCCTTTCAAACTACTCACAGAGAAAGCCTGAGGGTGAAGAAGTTTTCTGGACTTTGCTAACTGTGACTTACAGTAAAAATGACATATGGGAAGCTGGATATGTGGATAAAACACTAGCACAGGGAATGCATTTAATTAAGCTTTGGTTTAAATGATGCCTATCTTCAGAACCAGAACAATTTACTTACTTGTCTGTGTTATGTCAGCTGTACTAGCAAAATGTAGCTGTACTTAATCTGTACCAAGAATAACAAGGAATAATAATGTCATATATTTTAAATGTTGTAAACTATGTATTTAATTACAAAAAAAAAAAACATGGATTGAGAGTTCATTGAATTACAATCATAAGTTATCAGTTGGGGTAGAGGCTCCTGAATATTAGTTGCTATGAAAGTCTGGCTGTTAGGAAAATAGATTAACTATGTCGCCGCATGACAATAGCCAGCCAGTGAGAAATGTGGCCCTGCTAGAACAAGACCCATTCCAATTAGACCAGTGGGGTCTGCAATGCTGTGTGTGTGGTGTGGGGTGTGATTGAAGAGTTTAAGGAGTTGTGTGTGTCTGTGTATGCGCATACATGTCTGTCACACATGTTTAAGGCTGGCCAGCATCCCATGCTGAATTCTCTGTCAGGCTCACTCTATTTGACATGCTACAGGCAGTCTCCTTGCTCATGTCCCGGAGATGGATGAGCACTGGTGTGAATGTTCCATGGCTCCCTTGGGTGCCATTCCACCCCTCCAACTCCCTCTTCCTTTTGTTTCTCTTTCTCTGTATCACATTGGACTATTGAATTCACACAGTCCCCTGTATGATTATTGGATTTGTTTATCTCATACTTCCCTTTGTCCTGTTGGAATTTCTTTCCTCAGGCATTTCTCATCTGAATTCCTCATTTGAAACATGAATGTAAACTCAGTAATTTGTTGGTTTTTGTAAGCGTGTGAACATGTCGCCCATGTATCTGACCAGTATAAATGAACTGGTTGGCAGGAGCATCATTGATTGGCTCCAATAATGGATTCAGAGGTACCTGCTGCTCTCCGATTCTGCAGGGCCTGAGAGGGGAAATGAATGATGCAAGGCCACTATCCTCCACCCTTATACGCCCTCACACACTGTCTCATACCAGGCAGGATTTAGATTACATTAATGACACTAAAAACACATTTCTGGTTGACTGTTATGTCAAGAAAGATATAGTACTTTTTTTTTTTTTTTATTTTGACCCCATACAATATTAGCTGAATAACAGATGGCAACACAGATATATTCTCTCTCTGCAGATATTTCTGCACTGGATGATGGTTATGTTTGTGGAACTTACCAACAAGCTTCTTCTATACAAGTATTTCTTTACATTAAGAATTAACATACACATATTTTTGTAAAAATATGAAAATGGAAATAAATTGTCAAAATTGTCAACTTGCCACCTACACTGCTGAGAAATTACTGCACTGTGTTACTGTGATGGTTACAGGCAAATAGTTCACCGATTTAACGCTACTTTATTTTAAAGACCATAACACTGCTGTATGTTTATCAACACAGCAATTTGTACTAGCCAGCCTTCTGCTTGTCGTGGCAGGAAAACCACAGGTGTACTTAATAATTTTAATTAAGGCTGCAGCAGGGAAAGCACATGTGTAACTGATAACAGTAACAAATGCCACAGTAAACAAAGCCACCAATCCAGCATGCACAAATACCAGAACCCTGAAACCTGCACACCAAAATGAAGTGCTCATAAGTGGAGACTAAATTCAGCACCAAATCAAAATGAAGTATAACCCTAATGCTGCTGGGATTCAGGTGTCAGGTCAGTTTAAAATACAACTGAATTTGACTATTTTGACTGTTGTTGTCTGTGTTAGGACAGACATAGTGCAGATCTAACTGAAGTCAAAGTATTTTTTTTTTGGATAAGTTTCTGTTTTTGATTCTTACCAACATGTTAGTCTTCTCATAACCAGGTGTATATTCAAGTATGATGTGTATGTAGATATATTCCTCGCCCTTCTGATGTCCATGTCCAATACTAGAGAGACACACCGTTATCTGCACACAATAGGCTTGTAAAACATCACTGATTGTGACAGTGTTACATGCTAAGCACACCCTTGCAGATTTTGCTGCTATAAATGATTCTATTATCAGAAGACTCTCTTACATCAGCAGTGAGGCACACAGCATTTTTCCACTCTAGGCTACAGGAAATGTACACACAGCATCACAGCTTCATTTAAAAGCTAACCAAAGACAGTCTGTTTCTAGGCTGACAGATTTACAAGCTGAATTTGTTTTACAATCCAGTTTACAATGCCATATGAGGGGGGAGCTGAGAGGACTACGAGTCTAAATGGCAATTCCCTATTAACAGCTTCATTGTGATCACTAAAGAGGGCAAGGAAAATGGCTTCAGAGAAAATCACACAAGTACTGAACCAGGGCAGATTTCAAGAGTGCGTTTAAAATGGAAAAAAACTGCTTGTCTGAGCTAGTAGTTTATACAAGTAGTAGGATTAAGTGCTTACATTGTCACTTACTGCATTTGTGCTTAGTGATCAAACTAAGTCAGTGCTGATACATTCCATTTTTATGCACTCTCATTAAAAAAAATGGAGAAATGTGAGGAGGAGTAATGTGATAATGTCTTCTGTACAGGGGAGGGCTGAGGAATGTTGAAAGAATGTGTGGATATTCTAAAGTGTCAGTGTGAAAATAATCAAGGACTCTTCATAGGGGGCTGAGAACCACACAGAGAAATGGCCTCCTACTGTTTCCAAGGCTGACATGGAGGGAGATGCTGGCAGTCTGGACACATATCTACCATAGAGCCACATAAAACTTGAAGAAAGCTGAGGTTAGTTAGTTGACTCTTGACCATTTGTATGTATTGATGTTCAGAGATAACTTATCTACCAAACATGTTATTTTTGTAGCACATTACATGGGACTTACACCATAAAATGCATTGTTATTTAGCAAATAATTACTGGCATGAGAGTTGAGTGTAAAAGGTCATCTGGGTCTTGATTTTTGTCATTGCTTCCCATTGGTTTATGAGTTTTCACAGTAAGAGGCAGATGGGGAGGCTAGTTAATTTATCCTCAAAGACATATGACAAATAATGGAGGTAAAATATTTATATGAGTGTAGCATGTGCGCAAATGAATAGAGAAATTGGATAAAGTTGGTGCAGGAATGATGAGACGCCATTGCCAGATGGGTACAGTCTGCCATTGTGTTTGAGAGCAGCTTGATTCAGAGCAGTCCTCTGATTTAATAAGTCTACATGAATGGGATGTGTGCTTTATTTTCCTTCTCAGTGACTATATAAGCTACTGTGTATGAACAAATTTTTAAATGTTGCGTTGCATCCAGTGCCATTACTTCGACTCACATGGTGTCTTACTTATATTGCATGCACTCTATCGTGTAGTAATTTCTAAGCAAGCAGTTTGTGGTGCTTTGATTTTATTATATTGTAAGGTGCACCTAAGATTTTGTGCATGCTTGGAGAAGGCTGGAATGTGCTCTGATTACTGAGCAGAGAAAGTGCCAGGATGCCCACAGCGACACACAAAAGTACAACGCAACACACCACAGGGGGTATTTCTCATTTACAACACCGGCTGTTTATAAGAACAACCCCAAGAATCCAGCGATCAGATCACGTTGGCCGTCAGTTGTTTTCATTTAATTCAAACCCTTTTCTTTTCACGTGTCTCCTTTGAAACTCCCCCGATTTACACTTCATCCCTTCCACTCTGAATGTGCAGTTCCTTTCTGCTACTTTTGTCCCAACTCAGTTCTCTGTCATTCTTTCAGTGTCATCCATCATCACATTCTCTTGCTCCTTATCTTGCTTCAAAAGCACCCACCCAGCTCCCAATTCCCTTCACTATTTCTCATTTTCCTCTACAAGAAAATCTGTCTACCCTTTAAACTTACCATCAAAAGTTCTCATTTTTCTGCCATCATCTGTCTCTGGCAGCCGGGGAGTGCTCCATATGTGGAGATATAGATATGCAGATCTATTGTTTGTGGAGGCTGTGTTTGCACAGACAGACACTTGGTAAATGTGATCAAGGATAGATGTGCTGCAAAATGTCAAAAGGAAACACAAGAGGAGAAGGCAGGTGTTACAGCAATTTTCGATTTAAGTCTTATGTCTGACTGTTTAAACATGCAAGGTGAAAGCATGATCAAATATTATCATGAGAAATAGAAGAGAAAGGAGAAAAGACAGAACAGACGAACAGCCCTGTGTACATACACAAGAGAAAACAAAAATAAGATGCACTAAATAAAGGAGACAATGAATGAGAAATGAGAAAAGGAAAAAGATAGACCTGGTGAGCAATGCATATACACACCATCACTACTGTGATTGTGCTGAACTCAGGCTAATGGCTGACATAAAAACCTAGAGAAGAGGAAGAATCGATGCTATCTCTAAGAGCCGAGGACACAATGATACCCTTCTAAAGGCTGATTACATCTGTTGAGGCAGCACACTGATATTTACATAGAAACCCTGCTGAGGCCCAACAGTGGGCCATGTAACGTTGGCCAAACCTGCTGCTCCTTCATTATATCAGATCATTTATAGTTTAGGGAGAAACTCTGCTGTGTGTTTCTTCCATCAAATCTGGCTGTATCCTGCTTTGTGTCTAATGTCATCATAAGACTGTACTAATGTGATGGCTGAGAACACTGTATTTGGACATTTCAATGTCACAGGTATTTCCATTCAGTTACCTATAGGCTCAGCTTCACATGCTTTTATTTTTATATTTGTCTACAGCTGTAGAAATTACATATTGTATAAAGCGAGTTGCTCTATGAAAACAAACCAAATGCTCTGATGTAAAATTCACATGCCTTCGGTAATATGGCAGGAATTACATCATAAACGATTTTGCCATCACTTCTTTTAATCCTGGGATTACCCTTCTATTTGGCCATCAAGTGTTGCTATGGCTGAATGACTTGTTGATATCGTACAGGTGGCACTAACAATGCTCCACAAAGAGTGAAGTCTGATATTTTTATTTTTCTTAGATACCACTGTCAGCTCCAACATAATCCAGCGCAGGTGCCAATGTGCTGTATTGACCAACTGAAAGGAAGAAAGGAAGAACTGAGGGCTGTTATTTAGACAAAATTATCCTTGGATTTTCTAAGTGTAAATACTCAAAAATGCAGAAAGTCTAGAGAATTTGGAGCAAAATAACTTTCATAATAAATTATTCTATGTATTTAGAGAATAAAGTGTGTGATTTTTGCTTAGAAGATGCTGTCTAGCATCTGTAGTATTTGAATAGAAAACCTCATCACGCCTTGAAAATATTCACCATATAATTACTGCACATGTACACTAAACTGACAGTTACTTAGCTGTATGGCCTCTCAACCCATTCTCTTTCCTCTTTGCTACCATTCTGCCTCCCCTCTTTTGCTTTCCCCGGTCTCTCAAACTTGCCCCAGCATCCTGCTCCTCATTAGAAGGCCTTTCATGGTCAGAGCCAATAAAACTTCAATAGGAGCCAGCCTGAAGAAAACATGAGTGTTCTGTGGCTTTAGTGAGCGTTAATTACATGATCTCCATACCAGACAGTGGAGGGCCAATCAGTTTCTGCAACAGCACTGCGACCTTTGGCCACATATGGGACACAGTCAGACACATAAACTCACATTACACACTCACAGACACAAACACACACAAAAACAGAAGAAATGTGCACAGACACACCCACATACAAATAAAGGTCATACATACGCAGACCCATATATAATACAGACAGACACATTATCACAGGCACGCACACTTTGTGGCCACTAGACTTATTAACCTCTAGCCACACGTGCTTAACTCTGCTCACTATCCCCTCTGCAGCAACAAGCAAGTGAAGCAATGGTATTTCACATAATTAGAAAGCTGTTGCTGTCTGGTGTGTGGTACAATTACACAATTCTCAACTTTAGTAAAGTAAAGTGCCAGATTCTCTCAAGCAAACATACACAGGCTGCACATGAGTAAGACACTTGACATCGCAGCATGTAATTCATGCCTACTCATTTCAGAGCTGTAATAATGGGAAGCGAGTGCAGCTATTTGTCAGTTAGTGATATGTGAGAGGCTGTCCTCTTTGTTTGGAGTTGTCCCGTCATGGGGAACAGACTAATTATAGAGTAACATTTCCTAATGTATTCATAAACAATGTCTGCCATCATAAATAGAATGATTTGGAGGCAGGAAATGACTGCTCTCGCCATGTGGCTCTTTCCTCCTCTCTGTCATCTCTCATTTCGCTCTCTGCTTCTCACTTTTGTTTGTGTATCTGTCGTGTGTCGGCCAGTTATTTCAGGCAGCACTGGAGTTTTTCCATGTGTCACTGCAATAATGTGCGGTGGCATTTTCTTTAGCAAACAGTCCTTAAAAAGCATCTCCCACAGGAGTGACAACATCAAACACAGTCTGATTCAATTTCACACACTGAAATGACTAAAGAGACATTATTTCAAGAGAGAACTGTACATCTCTTTTATTCCTAAAGGATCCAGAATATAAGGTCTGCACCACATACTCATTTAATCTCATCTGAATGTTTAGTGGGTTTTTCTCATATGAAACACATACTGTAGCACTGCGATAATTTTCTGTTATGACTATTCACAACTGCTTTGCACTCATGAACAGAATGCAGTACTCAAAGCGTAATCAGCTCCCTCATTACAGCAGTTGCTGCTTCATAAGGAGAGGGCCTGGGGTTTGAAACAGTGGAACTCTGTAAACTTTTTCCTCACACACACACACACACACACAGATGAAAGAATTAGTTATGGACATGTTATTGCCAGTGGCCATGTAAAGGCTCAGGCCTTGAGGGAACAGGAATCACTGATCCAGAAGTACAGAACAACAGAAGTGTGAAAGTATGTATAAAATGTAGCCTAACATTAAGCAGTAAGAAGTACAAATGGCTTTGTTATATATGAAAAACTAAAATAAAGGGGGAAAGGGGAGGGGGGAATTGTGTGTACAAACAACACAAGTCCAAACCTATTCTCTTCCTGTGTTTTTTTCTGACTTCAGGAACATGTCATGCTTGTGCTATTTGCCAGCACATACAGAGCACGTACAGAACCTCAGATAATGGAGGTATTGAGCAGGTGACAGGTAAACTGGGAACGGCGCACAGCAGGTAGCGACTTGTTGGCCCTTTAAGTGCACCTTGAGGAGTGATATGGCCATGTAGTGTGTACAGGTTGGTGACTTGTGGACGGAAGGTGGGTGGATGGTGGTGGTGGGTGGTGGGTGGGGGGAGGGGGAATTAGGGTGGACGACACGCCCACAGTTCCCCTGTGACACCTGGCTGGTTGAGATCAACCACAGTGCACATTCCTTCTCTTGGAACCTGCCACACCTGGATATACAGCTGCTACGAGGATGACACGTTTTCAAAAACTAAAACTTTCAAATTCAACCCTGTTATTAAAAGCATTCTGAAAGATGTCTAAAAATAATATTTAGATGAGACAGAATGAAACGGAAATGGCAAGAGCAATATGAAACTTTGTATGCTGTCTCTCTCTACCTCCTCCTCGCCCGTCTCTCTCTCTCTCTCTCTCGGTCTCTCCCCCGCCTCCTCCTCATTCACAGAGTGGCAGCGCTGGCATAGCATCGTTCAGAAAAGCCCGAGCTGTAAACGAGCTGCGGTAGCTGCCTGTGCGCACCCCTGTCCTCAGATCCCTCTGGGCCGTCATAGCCGGTAGGCGTGCGGCGACAAAAATCGAGCTGCACAGCGTCAGCGCAACACAGAGCTGTTTTCTGACATGACTTCAGTTATTTCAACGGTAAATGCGTAATCTAAATCTTTTATCTCTTGCTTCTCTCTCGCTCTATAGGTAAACCACAACCATAACAGTGGATACATGAGACAGGAGACCCGCACTTATACCAGAACTGCCTGAGAAGATCCAGTTATTTGGGAAAAAAAATAATAATAGTAAAGCTCCTGTTCTGTCCACATCGGTCCTGCGTTAGGAGTGGGAAGAGACGGGACCTCTGCGCTGTGAAGAGTCGCTCCTGTGCCGTGCAGCAGTGCGCGGAGAGCAGCCACAGACTCAGCAGACGCACTTAAAGGCAGGAGAGAGAGAAGAAGGTGGAGGATATTTTACGCACAGCAGCGCTCAGTGGCCCCGTTTGACACGCGTCTACCAAACCGGGAATCTTCTGCACCGTTTAAGACTCTTAACCAGTCGTTTCGCCTTTTGATCGGATTTGCACTTGACTAAGTCCACACTGAACGGTCGGCTGGGATGGATTCCTTCATCATAGTGGCTCTGGCACTGTGCTCTCTAATGGCACCGGTCTATGGGGACAAAGGGACCAGCAAAGCCCGGAGTTGTTCGGATATCAGGCAGTTTTATAGCGGGAAAGGATTCTCTCTAGATGGTGTCCCTCAGTCTGAAATATCAGGTAAGCGTATTTTAAAGTATAACCTGTCTAAAGTCTGTTGTCTTCATGTTGGTTGTAATTTCCACTGGACTAAATCTGAATCTCTCTTTTCCCCTGAATCCCCAAAGTACTTTCTGTCCAAATACACTATATCAGTGTATTCAACATATATAATATAACATATATAATACATAAACCCCACAGTTTAAACTTATTGCTACTGAGTACCATAACCCCTCTGCAAGTCCTCTTAGGAATGCTAGTCTATTTTGGGGTGAAAGTCGCACCTGCACCATGTATTGTATGTACGTGTCTGCGTGTGTATCCTCTAAAATGAATGGTGGTAGGTTTGCATGTGCTGGAGTTCACAACTCTGTGTGTTCAATGTGACCTGCAGGATCCTGTAACATAAAACCTAAAACTACAAGTTAAAGAGATGTATTTTTATAGAGTGTTTTGTTGTGGGAGGAAGCAGAGGAGGCCCCTGCAGCTCTTAAACCTCTAGTCAAACTCATTTCATGTCAGATGGTAAAGCTTTAGCTCCTGGCTGTCTTTCATGATGAAGCACTGTTTTGAAAAGATTTTAAGACAGTATAGACATGTCACAGATAATGTGGCTGTTTGATACCTGATATATATATATATATATATATATATATATATATATATATATATATATATATGAGGAAGTCCCTTCAAATTCTCTCATAGTTGACATTTTAGGAAACAGCTGCAGGATTGGCATCTCATTTGCTTTTCTCCTTTCTCAGTTTCCCTGTCATTCTAAACTAAGCTGCTACTTTTATAGAAACTCTTAAATCTTTTCTCTTCTTTGAGCTGTCTTTTTTTTTTTTTCTGCAGGGAATTCTTCCTTAGAAACTGTTGGCTGGCCACTTGATTATGCGCTGTAACCACACAAATACCATGTTGCTCACTGTGTCATTTATGGTCTAATGTCAGTTAGTCACAAGCCCAGTTAAATGTGCCTCCCCCTGGGAATTCGTCCAATGCTTTTACACTCATGAACACACACACACACGCACACACACACACACACACACACACACACACACAGTTTACTGCATTTTCAGGTTCTACAGTAACGGTATCATACATGCATAGACAAGACAGGAGACTGAAAGGTGTATGCTTACACATTTTTCCTCTTTGCAGATTCAAAACATATGTTGCTATATTTGACCTCACATAGATGGATGCCATTGTCCCAGAATTATTAATGTGAATAACTTTTTTTTCTCTGATAGAAAGCAGACAGTCAGCTACAGCACTAATATTTGAAGTACAGCCTTTACCGACAAGAACTAAGCATGGACATGTGCAGGGTTCATTTGAATTTTACTATAATTATTCTTAGTACAACGCTGCTACATTTATTTCCAAAAGCCTTTCTAAACCCTGCATCCATCACCTCGTCTACGATGTCTACACCACTTTGACAGCAGACAAACTCTTCTCCCCTGGTGCAGAGAGCAATGTTTGTCCATTAGTACAGGCTGAATGGTGTTGAGAAGTACAAGGGTGACTTTCTATAGTATTCACCTAAAGGTCACACACTCAGGATGATCCTAAAGTAGAAGCAGCTCTATTTTCTGATAGCATATGTGCTCTCACACAGCACAGCGTGGTTGCAGAAAGATCACTGTGTCTTGACAAAAATAGTGTGCATACAAAGTGTAATGGGTTTTGCTTCACATCCTACAGATTTTAGGTGTTTTTCTGTTAATTGCACTTGTGTTTCTAATTAGGTAGACTTGCCTCTGAGGCGCATAAATGGAACATTAAGAGTACAATGCAGCCCCATGCAAGGGTATACAGTAGATCTTTCCTAGTGATTACACTGATAGGATGGGAGAGATTATAAAATTTCAGGGTGGGGCTGTAATGTGATGAAACTGTTAGCTCATGTCATCATTCCATATATCATAAGGCAGTGAAGGCCAAGTAGTAACTGGACACTTCTAATTTAATTGATTGACCATACTGAATAAATCATTTGACAGAATTAACAGCAGCCCTGGTCGCTTATAAATACCCTTTTCTTCCAAATGTCTGTAATCCATAATGCTTTAAAGAACAAATTTGTCTTGTCATGACACCCCCTATTCCTCTTGATTCAATCAATGATGTGGAGCTTACTTAAGTCTAGGGTCAATGTATTCTCAGTAAGAATAACAGACTGAGGGCCAGCAAGAGATAGCTAGATAGAGGGAGATGCAAAGAAAGATAGAGGGAAGGGAGATTTTGGCTTTGGACTTCTCTGCCGTGTCCCCATCTTTGGGCTCTCAAGCATAAATAACTGCTCATGTTCTTGAGCCTTGCATATTAAATACCATAGTAAAATATGAAAGGTGTAATTTATGCTCCCAAATTATGAGGCACCTGAATGTTGTGGATGATCTCTGACATTTGCAGAAGGATATTTTCCTGCTGCGACACCAGGGCTTGATCATCTTAAAATGTATTGGCTGGGCCTCACTCAAGGTCACATGCTTAGTACATCACCAGGATTCAGTCTGGGAGGATGATAAGAGACAACGCAACCAAACTCTGAAAATGATGTCCAGTCGCAGTACTTTCAAATTCTTTGCAACTGCAAAGTGTATTAGACAAATATTATGTTATTTTATACATATTCAAAAGTTATGTAAGTAGTACAAATTGTACTATTTTCCACAAAATTCTAAGTTTTGAGGTTTTAAAATATTTTTCTTTTATTCATTTGGTACATTTGAATTAGGTGGTATTTTCCAAATATCTTATGTAAATAAAAAAGGTCAAATAAGAAATCTCTAAATAGCTGAATACCCTAATCCTATACCACAGTATCTGTTTGGTTATGCTCAGTCGGCAGTGAAAGAAGATCCTGGATATTGCTTTCACATTGACACGCCTCATATAACAACTTGGATAGTCCCCTATTCTTAAGTAATTTGCTATGGAGAAATAGCCACTTGGAAGAAAGCTATTGAGTTAAGGCTGAGTTGTTTGTTATCGTTGTGATAAAGCTGTGTTTACTGGACCATGGGAACAGTATCAGTTGAGCAGAAATGAAAAGCAATGGTTCACAAATAATCAAGTAAATTGACTGATGCACTTAAAACAAATGTGATGATTCAAGCTTAACTCCATTCGGTGTAATCAGTTTTGGAAACAGAGATTTTGTCGGTGTTTACAAAAAATGGATGATTGATTTTTATGAGGCTCATCTGCCCCCCCCCCTCGCAGAGCCCCCTCCCTGTTCCACCCCATCATTACAGGCTTGATGACTTATCTTTTTGTCTTTCAAGAGATGACATTCTTCATGTCTCTGTTTCTTTCTCTCATCGGCTCTTAAAGAGAGAGGCGCCAGACACTCTCTGAAAGCAGCTGGCAGCCCATGAGTGTTAGAGGCTGAATGTCATATAAGTCTATACAAAGAGACAAGCTGCATGAGACATCTGCAGGAAGACTGGTAATATTTTGGTATGGCACTGGCTTTCCCATGCTGTATTTGTGTTGTTGTTGATTGCTGGTTGGTACAGACTGACTGCATAGTCCCTCAGTGTTCTGAAGTGTCATTTCTAACCAGTGCTTGGTTAATGATACAGTGGGATTGCTGCTCACCAGGCCTGCTAGGAACAGTTGTTGACTAAAGACTGGCTTGTGGCTGGAAATGTGGGCTGATCAGTATGACAGCCCACAGCAATAACTATGGAGATGTGTTCAACTCAGTAACCTTACGGTGAATTTGGGTATAGGTCTTGGAGTATAAAAAATAAAATTGATTGCACTGCAATACATATTACTGTCTTGAAATGTGTAAGTGCAGCACAGTACTAAAACAGGGCATGACTTTTCACAAATGAAGAAGAAAATCTCTCTGTAACTCTCTAACCTCTTTGACTGAGGGTAATGATAAGATAATGGCTGCTACTGTGTTTGCTGCCCCTGTACACCACTTTACAGCCAGAGGTTAAATAGAGATGGGAATTCACTGCCAGCATAAAACATAGCTCGTGAGCCAGGGAGAGTCTGCAAAATCAACAGAAATACAGCAAAACTCTGAAGGGGGTCATATTAAAAATATTGTATTTGAAGATTACTGTAGGATCAATCTAAAATGATACTTTTAAATTTAGTAAATTTAATCCTTTATGACAACCTCATTGGTATTCAAGCATACAATTGTCAGAGCCTACATTCCAAATGTCCTGTGAACGTGACGGCTCATAATCCACAGTAAATTTAACACCATGTACAATGCTTCATGCATTTAAGATTTTAATCTCTGTGGAAGTACTTGTACAGTACATGTACAATATATCCAGCAGCAGTTGCTCTTAGCACAAGCCCCCCCCCCCCCCCCCCCCCCCCCCCCCCCCCCATGAAGCTGCATATCGCATGATGATATCTCGTTCTTGTACTCTCAGTTCCCTCACAGTTATCTTAGGCCAGCTAGAATTGTTAAAAATATGTCAACAGTGCTATGAATTATTTAGTAATCTTGTGGTGCTAACATGCCATGCACTGTTAAAATGGTACTGAACTTTGAATTCATACTTTTTAGAAGTTGATATCAAGACAGACTTCACCTCTTTGTGTCATGTCATGTCCATGTTACAGTGACCTTTTAAAATATTTTACGATAGCGAAAGACAGAAAACAAAAGGGAGAGAGAGAGAGAGAGAGAGAGAGCTTCCAGCTCACTTAAGATATTTATGGGAATGTTGCAAAGTCTGAATCGAATTCTATACAGGCTGCACCAACACAAGATTAAAATAGGGTATATAGTATAGGTATATAGGAGAAAAAACAAATGCTGTCTTAACATAAACTGTAAATACTGTGTGTATTGAGATGAGCATGCAGTGTTGTGGCTGCTACAGACAGTACAGTAGTGCTATGTCACTCCAATTAGTATACACACTGTAAGTGTTCTTATTCTCCAAATAGTGGGTAAGTATTTGAACTCACTGAATAACATATTGCTGCATTATGAGTGAAAACTCATTAACTGACTTGGAGATAAGAGCACAAAGGCTTATTTGAAGGTTAATGTCGGCATAAAGTTTAGTGCATTGTTGGTCTTCCTCTTCAGAGAGATTAAAACAAAAGCAACAGTTGTTTCTGGTTCACAGTGTGCATGCTCATAACTCTGCTGCAGTTTAAAGTGTGTGAATCCCTGCATCTGGACTCCTGTCTGCGCCTATTTATGTGTAGCTGTGCGTGTGTTTTTTGTTACCGTGCATGTCTTTTTGTGTATGTGTATGTGTGTTTGCCTACAGTACCAACTGAATATGCTGGAGTTGTTAAAATGCTGAAGTCAGTGAGAATCCTCTTGAAGCATTAAGCCATAATGGGCTGCAGGAAGCATGAAACAGACCACAGTGTGTTTGATGTTCACTAGAGAGAGAGAGAGAGAGAGAGAGAGAGGGGCCGAAGGACTGATGATTGTGACCTGGTCTGCTCAGCTTTTCTTATCCATGCTCCACCCTGTGACAGGCTACATGTTGGAATAAAACAACACAAAAAACGTAAAGATTGAGTTTAAAATGTTTTAAATACAATTCCCTTTTGTTCTATGACATTTCCTTATGTAATAGTTTTTATTCTGAGGCCTGTTAGAAGCGTGAAAATCTAGAGGACAGTCTGTACAAATATATTTACTTTCTTTGAACTGTGCATATTGTGTGAAGAAGAACACAGAAATCTTTCCACCTGTTCTTTGTGTAGATTACACATATTGAAGAGTTCATCCTAAACTGAGCAGTTTTTAAGCAGCCAATTTTAAATCTGACAAAAATTGACAAAATTTCTTTTTCCAATCAAAAATCATTAATCATTTTTAGACAAACAAAAGTAAGAGCTGACAGACGTTCCTTTTTCTATTTCACATAACCAGTTTCAGAAAATCATAATTTAACTCACTGTGAAAAAGGTAGGAAATTGAGGTCTGACAGCAATATCAGCGATTGCTTTTTAGAACATGCTGCACTACCTTGACAAGTGTCTGACGCTTTTTCTCTGACCAGCATGCTCTTCAGCAGCTTCCACCCCTCTCTCTTTTCTCTTTATGTGCTCATCTTGTTTTCTGTTTGCTATCACTTGTCAGATGTGACAGTAGGAGTTCACATATACACACCTCCTTTGGTCAGCACACACACAGATGACAGCATAGGTCAGTCTTTTTCTGTCACCACAAGGGGTTGCAGTGTCATTGCAACAGGCGTAGTGTGTGTGTGTGTGTGTGTGTGTGTAAGTGCATGTATGTGGTATGGGAAGCATGTGTGTTGTTACCCTCTGAGGGCTGCAGTGTGTCGGTGTCTGACTTCTCTTTTGTCATTAGAGGAATTGGCTGTGTCAAAAGGAGAATTATTCCCTTGTTACAGAAAGCCCCTTCACTGTCTCTGGTTGTGTGTGTGTGTGTATCAGGGAGGTTGGGCACAGATGTGTCTTCATCTGTCCAGTATGTCTATGAGTACATGAGAGAATATCCATTTGTGTATCTGCCACAGATGTGTGCACTCTGCATGACATCCAAAGCCGTAGTGACAATGTTATTCAACCGCTTCCTTTCCATTTGCTGTCATTGTGTGCAAAGTGTGTGTGTGTGTGTGTGTAATTATTGCCATTTTTGTTTTGCTTTTTTTGTCAGTTATGTAAATGTATTTGTGTGTGTCTGCACCATCCCAAGCTGTTGTGGTTCATGTCCCCTCCAGCATTGCATTCTGTAGACTAGGTGAGTATTTGAAGTGACAAGGAACTGGCTTTAGCTCTCCACATGGTTCCAGCTATGTCTCCTCTTGCCCTCCTGCTGCTTGACAAATGGTACAGACCAAAACCAGGGCACTCGCTACCATATTAAGTGAGGGCACGTAGTATGAATTTTACAGGGTGACACACCCTACCCTACCCTAACACACAGATATACACTGTCGGCAGCTGTGGGCTGGAGTACTTCTTGGGAGATGTTCATTCTTTGGCCAAGACACATCCCAGAGGGGAAATCCTGCGGCTGTGGTGCTATGGCAACAAATTCATCAGGCCCAAAGAGACCGGCAAACACAAGCACACTTATGGGGTTAGGTATATAATAATCTATTGATTCTAATTATTGATTTAGGTTCTTGTTGGTCCTGAATTAATTATTAATTATTACTTGTTTAGAATATTTGGGTTTAGACAGAAATACAGAAACTCCAGTTAAACAATAAAATAGTTGGTGAATAAAGAAAAACATAAAGATACTCTACTTTGTTGCATGTAAAGTAGAGTATATTTTTATGCAGGAGTTTAACTTAATTTTTTTTATGATCAATGATCATATGATCAAGCTTTAACCCATAAAATTATGGTTTACAGCTGAGCCAGTTCTTAAGATTTACAGCTTTTCTTTTTAATTCAATTAAAATTTTCTAAACCATGTGATTATAATGAAAAATAATAATTTGTTGCAGCCATGTTGGAGCCAGATGTTTTGTCTATAAAATGTAAAAAAAAGGTTAAAATCAGATTTTTGATTTATAATAATATGATGCAGAGAAACTGCAAAACATTTCAGTTTACATGCGAGACTCAGATGATTCTTGAGCATTTTGACTAGGAGATGCTTTGTCATGTGTTCTATTGCATGAAATTCATTGTGTGGACCAACTATATTTTGCATTGCTATCTTTTGTGAAGCCCAGCCACTCTTTTTAGTCCTTCCTGCAGTTCAGATCCAGTTCGTGATACCTAATATAATTTGCCAAAATAGATGGATATTCTGTGATAGAGACAGCCTTCAGGCTCCTATCTCTAAAGTATAAAAAAGAGGAAATAGGAACTGAAGAGATGAGAGATAGGCCCTGTATATAAAAAAGATAAGAATAGATGATAAAATCAGTAAGGTGTCATCTAACTGTTGAATGCCCGTGTCCAGCACCTCGCTGTTCTGATGCCTGGCACACACAATACAGATTTAATAAAGATAGGACACACAAGCGCAACAGTACAAATATCCCTCAACTACACACTACTTTGATAAGCAATAATTTTTGCTCTGCTCAACAGTAGCCCTGTCTTCCACACATAGGTTGTTATTAAAAAGACTATACATGCAGCTCATATCTTCACAGAATAAAACAGTGAAGAAGTAGCTGGACTGCACGTTATGTGAATGTTAGCAAATGTGCTTCCGCATGTATGTGATGCAGATATTCCAGGTGTTTCAAGCCTTGTGAATATCTTCTTTGTCTCCAGTGTCCCCTCCTCTCCCCCGAGGTGTAAACATAATTCTCCGTAATCTCTTCCAAAGTAGAAGCATGTTTCCATACTTCAGATGCAGAAGAGTTGCCACTTTGTCTTCAGCTCCGTCAGATCTTCACTGTCACACAGCTACTTCTTCAGCTTTTTTAAATTGGTCTTTTTGAAAGATTTTGTTTTTAGCTGCTCAAGGCAAGCGACTCCACACAACAGCGTTATTTTATTTTATTGTTACTTGCTTTTCACAATTTCCTGAAGATTTTCTTTCAATGAGATAAACCCTCACTAGTTTCCATTATTGTAATTATTTTCTCTTTCACTCTGCCTAGCTCATTTCTGCCTTTGAGGCTTTACTGTATCTCACTCATTTTTTCCCTCTCTGCTTTCCTGCAGAGGAAGTTGTGAATTCATTTATTTTTCACGTGAAATTGCTCACAGATGCGCTCCAAAAAAACATCGCTAGTTTGTTTCTGATACTTGCCTGTGATTTTTATGACTCCATATCTTTGTGATCTAATTTTACCATGCATTTTATCATTAGAACATTAAAGCCACATGTTTCAGGAATATTATTCAAAAATCCAAGAAAATCTTCATTGTGTATGGAGCTACACATGGCTGTACCCCAGGACTCCGTTGTGTGGGCTGGGCTTTGGGAGGGAGATAGGGTAATAAGATACACTAATTCTTTAAATGTTTCCCTTTAAACTTTAATGTGATTTACAGATTCATCAACATGTAGCATTCTTTTATTTGTTGTTGTTTTTCTTCTAAAATCCTTCCATGGGAAACCATTTTCTTACACTAACTTTAACAGTCTCCCAAGTTCCTCCAATCTGAGATTGAATGTAACTAAAATGAAATCGGTGTGTTTCGTTTTATTAGTTTCCCAGAGTCCTAGCAAGCACAGTTTTTCCCGGTTTAAGTCTACGGTTATCTTAATGCGTGTCTACCTCTCCACCCAATACATTTTTGGGATCTCCACAATATTTGGTCCCCCCTAACATTCGTTCTTCTAGCAACATGAATACCCAAAAGAGTTGTCCTTGCTGTGTGGTGCAGCCTCTTTACATCTCCCTCTCCCAGTCTGTGGTGAAGCAGCTCTTCCGTTCTCTCTGAGTCCACGCCAGCTCTCATCTCCTGTTGGATTCTGTACTTTCTAAGCACATTTTTCCTTAATTAGATAGTGAGATTTGGTTTTATGTGACATCATTTCTGAAATGTTATTTGTGGCTTAGGAAAGCCCCCATAGTTCATGGTGGTTTGCTTATTTGGCCTTCCCATGCATGTCTATTTAGATGTGGAGTGAATGTATGAAGATGGAGAAGTGGGAATGACCAGAGGATTACTAAGGCCTTATGAAAAGAGGGGCACATAAAAAAAGCTCATAATTACAGGGGGGATATGTAATTACTGTCAATAGTCATCCTGTTTGCTGGCAAGGTTCTAGCATTTTGTTACAGAAATTATTATTTTTGTTCTTTTTCCACTTTTCCCACATCTCAATATTCTCTGACCCTTTTGGGCTGTTTCTTTCAAACAGTTTCGCCTCTAACACTAATTGCAGTCAGTTTTTGGTGCCCCTCTTTAAAAGAAAGTTTCAGAAAATCATCACTGTCGTGTAACATCATGTCGTCCACATACACCTGGCTTTTGAACTAATTAATATCATGGTGCTGGCAGTAATTCTGTATATTTGACAATCTGAGAGGATGAAAGAATAGTGAAAAGGAAGAATTGAATAGCATAAGTATTGAATGTGAAATGTTTATCTGTTTTGGCTCATAATTGTGGATTGTAACTTTATATTTACTGTATGTATACTGTTGGGACTATATTTGGCTGCACATTTATTTCAGCAATTTCAGATTGCAGTGCTTATTAATCTGGAAAAGCTGTAATGGAGCATTTACAGTAAAAATGTAGGGTTTTTTTATACATCTGAAAGGAGTTTGTTTAAATGTAGGGTTTGGACAGTGTACAAATATACTTTTATATACATTTCTCCTTCTCTCCATTTTCCCAGGTGGGGGTGGGGGGGGGCAAGCGGTGAGTTAATGAACTTGAAATGACAATGACTTATTTAGCTTGCATTTCTTCCACTCAGGCGTAACATAGGGCATTTCAGCTGGGTCCACTCGTCATCATTTCTTTCGTCTCATTATTTGCTATCCCTCCATTGCACCCTCGCTATTTTCATCTCTTCTTCCTCCCCTGCAGAGTCTTCTCTCATAAATATTTTACATATTCCAAATGAACCCTGTCAACCCAAGTTTAGTGCATGGCTGGCTGCCTTGTGTGTTATTAATGCGTATAATGTGTTTATGTATAGTATGTGTGTTTGAGTTTGTGTGTTTAAATGTATACTGCGTAAAAATGTGTTTAATCTGTCACCCCACATTTTTGCACATTTATGAGTATAAGTATACACACAATGCATGTTTAATGTTTTGATTTTTTATCTGTTATAACGCAAGACAAGGTGACTAAGACCATGTTATTTACATCAACAACCCACTGGCTTGTGCATAATTACATGTACATACTGGATGCATGCTGTATACTGGGGAGCTGCAGGGAGACCTACAGTTATAAGCAATGTCTTGGGGGACAAAGTGTTTCAGCTGAGGTCAGATGCTGGAGAGAAAAGACAAAAGACCTGTCAGGGACTTAAACTTCCTCAGCCTATAGATCTGTAGGACGGTCGTCATATTGTTTTATAATACTGCATGCTTTTCCCTAATATATTTTAAAATAAGTCTGCTAATGCACCAGCTAATACAGTAAGTACAGCATCTTGCAGTATTGTATCATGATTTGAATCCCTATCAGAACAGTGACATATGGATTTTTGTGCCTGAGGGATGCTTGGTGCTCACTAGCATTTGTAACTCACAGTGTGTTTGAACTTTGCAGTTTCTTTGTGATTTTACTGGTGATTGTAACAGTAAGCTTTGTCACAGATAGTCCTAGTATCTGTCTCCACTGTGTTTTTTATCTGAGTGTGTCTCTTGGGGCTAGGATCTGGCTTAAACTAAAAGCAAATGCCTTCTCATTAAATCTTTTATACTCTTGCTACCATCCTGCTGAGATAAAGAGAGAGGCAGAGATGATGTGTGGAGCATATAAAACAATAGTAACTTTTTACCCACATTCTTTGTTTTTGTGTGTGTTGCGTTAATTTTCTTTCAACTCAGCATTGTCATTCTACATTTTAATTACATGACCTAACTGCACACTACATTGCAAGCTAGCTCTTTTTTAATTGTACTTATGTCAGAGTGGCATTTACAAAATCAATTTTCATCTCACATTTCTTTTTGTTAATGTGTGTGTTCGTGTCTGCTGCCAAGGTTCTGTCCTCTGAAAAACTGGTTCACCACTTCTGCAGTGAGTAAATTGCTTACTCTCGCTGTGCAGCAGAATTAGCAGCACCCCTGTCACACTGTCTCTCCTGTTTGTCCCTGCACCCTGCACCCTTCTGTCTCACCAACACGCAGCAGCCTCAGTTCCAGCGCTTGGCCCAGTGCGTCACTCAGTCAAATTGAGTCACAAATCCTGTTGGGCAGTTGGGACTATGAGGTTAAGGATGAATGCTTCTGGTCTATCATGATGTATATCGATGAATGGTCACATACTAGAGCAATGGTCCCCCAACCTTCTTTGCTCCACTGACCAGTTTCATGTAAGACAACATTTTTACAGACTGATCATTGCAGCAAAGGGCCTTTAAGGCCATGGTCATTTAAAATCTCAAGCTGTTGATCTTCTTCTAGCACGGACATAGTCGCTTCACCAGGCATGTTCACGAATGGGTTGCAGAGCCATTTCTTCACAGTCCATTAGTCTTGTTTCATTGGAAAGTAAAGCTTTAACTTTTAAATGCAAAGATAGATGATCCTGCACAAATTTTACTCATTTTAGGTAATGTGAGCTTCATCTTTTGGGCATTACATGACAGAAACAGATATGTGTCAGGAGGCACAGCCCGATCTGTTTGGGGAGTGAATCCAGTCATTTTTTTTCAAAACAAACAATCTCACACGCTCTGACATTCAATAAAATCTAAGTAAAAGATGTTATTTATTTTTTCTATGCAGCACAGTATCAAATGATCCATGACCTAGTACCAGTACATCACCTGGTGATTGGGGACCGCTGTCCTAGAGAGCTGGCTGGATTGAACCAAGAGAGGAGAGGCTAGTGTAGTAGATTTTTTTTATCACAGAATATTGTTGTGGTGTTACCCTACAACAGAAGTTTTTCTTTCTTTGCTTTTTTCTTATGGTGAAACTTGATAATACAAAATGAATGACCTTAAACCTTTAAACATAGTTTACATTTAAGGAGGTGAGAAAGGTAAAGTACACGCACAGTAGTTTGGTAAAGGGAAAGAGCGGCCTACTTTTCTTTTTTGGCCAATTTACCCCTCTTTGCAATGTGGTGGTGCATAAAAAGAAAGGCTTCACAGCTTTGATGTTCCATATTGGAGCATTTTGTCAAGAGGGTTGTGCACTTTCTGGGATGAACGCTCACTGTAACAGCCCTTTTCTTCTTAAATCTTCCACTCCTTTTTCAGACTCTCGGTGTTTGAGTTGAGACTTGGTTCCCTCTCTCCACTTCTATATCCTATGATCCTCTTTTCTTTTAAGATCTCTCTCCCTCTCACCAGCTTTCTTCACCTTCTTTCAGTCCTTCTGTGTCCTTTCACATCATTCTTGGCTTAGTTCCCTTGATTAAGCACAGCTGTTGCGTTCATCGCAAGGCCCCTTTTTTTTCACATTGTTATATAAATTGGCTGGCTGTCTTTCTCAGGCCCTGTTGATTTTGGGTGACGTCAATAACTGTTGTTTGTGCCTTGGACACAGAGCTTTTACCACTGTCTCTTCTGACTGCTCTGACTCAGGTTATTCAACCAATGCATAAATGTATGTGTGTGTGTGTGTGTGTGTGTGTGTGTGTGTGTGTGTGTGTGTGGGTGTGTGAGGGTGTGTGTGTGTTTGTGTACGTGTGTGTGTTTGCTTGTTTATTCAAGTGTGCACCAGCGAGACGTACTTGTTAAATTAAAATCAATCACACATAGCTTCGCCAAAAAACATCTATTCCCTCAGTTTCTTTAACTGACTTGATTATTATCTTTCACGCTGTGGCAAGCCAGTGATATAAAAATCTTATTAATGGTAGTGTCTGTTGGGTAATGCATGGCAGTGGTGCACTGCTTAGCTCTTTTGATTTAACTCTGTGTGGCAGCGACGTGTATGTGCAGGGCACTGAGGCAGTCTGGCCATTGCAGGTCAGGTTGTGACATTGAGGTGATGGGAACTTAAATCATTTGCCATTGTCTGTGTTTATCCATTGCTAGCTGTGCAGAAGTATAGCTGAAGAGTGAAGTGACCTCTGGAGTAGGACAGTATGCTGTGGCACACACACAAATACTTGACTGTTGGCTCGCACTTTTCCCTTCTGTATGCTCACTGAGGATACCATATGTTTTGACCATTTGTTACCAAAAAAAAAAAAAAAATGTAATGAGCAGTTGGCTGTGTTTATTGCTGTTATGTGGTGAGATTGTGTAGCCAGTGTAGGTTGCATAAAACATATTTTTGTGGTGCAGTATGCAGGATATGACCCTTAAGTGCTAAATTTATTAGTCGAAGAATCAGTTAGTCAGTTAAGGTTAAATAAACACATTTACAACTGCAACTAGCAATCATTTTAAGCTTTTTCAACTACTTGTACAGTCATCATGCTTTTTTTCCAGTACCATGGCTGGGCAATATAACATCAGTGGATGGTAAATCTACAAGGACATTTCTCCATTGTGGGTGGAAAAACTCTACAGCCCTTACTTTCTGACTTTGTGTCTCTGACCTGCTCCCCTCTAACTAGAAGAGGTATGGTAGACAGTAGACGAGGCACCTTTACCCATTCATCCTTCCCACCTAACACATTATCCATGGTGCAAATTGCAGCTAAGCCCCTTCTCTCTTGGGAACACAGTGCCTAATGCGCCATTACCCTGCTATAAATATTCTATTCCATAGACTATGCATGCACTTTTATTGTTAGCTGATTATTATTTTATCTCCTCCCAGTGTGATGGGCCTTTAGTGTACTATTAATGTCCATTGATTTGGGGGAGAAAAGAGTCTTGCTCAGATTTTTAGCGAAATACAAATGAATATTGTGCCTTTTCACAATTCATTTAGTATTTAGAAACAGCATCCTTAAGCAGTAAATATTCTTTGTTCTGTTGTTTCACTAATTGCCCAAGAATATGTTGCTAAGCAGAAATGCATACAACAATCTGCTTTGTGCATTTGTGTGGCTAAAGTAAAAGCAGTGAGTTTACACTTAAATAGAGATGCTTTTCTTTCATCATGCAGAATTTTAAGCCTAAATGAAGAAGGGTTATCTCCTGAGTTTTAATGGTGTGACCTGACCTGTTTAATTAGTTTTCACCTTTCTCTGTCATTGAGAGTAGTTTTCCATATACTCCACAGATACATTCTGATATTAGCTAAATAAAGTGAATATCAAAGTAAGGGAATGTTTGCTGACAGATTCTCATAGAAAGTCCTAAACCAAAGCTGATGTTCTTCGTTTAGGTTTTCTGCTTCTGTGTCTGTTCATTAAAAAAGCATTTTAATCTGCCTCTGTGTTAGAGCCAATACATGTTCTAACAACATTTACCCTGTCATTTCAGTTAAAGAATTGGCACAATTATAGCAACATTAAGGCATCAGCAGTTGCAAGTCATTCTGGGATAATATTAAAGATCTTGGTGTCTAATAAGTGGTGTATCCTCCTCTTGATTTTATCTCCACAGTAGCTGAGATGGCAAATGAGGAATAAACAGAGGAAGAAGAAAAAAACAAAACCAAGGAAACTGCGGCTTTTCTTTAACCATTCAGTGTTTACTCATGGATTACATTGCTATCTCTTCTAATTCAGTTCTCTGGGAATGGCAGAGTCATGATCTGTCCACAAACACAGCCCCGGTCTCCGAGCATCCCCATGAATTTCTGGCAAGAGAACCCATCTGCAGCCCAGTGAAACACATTCACAGCAGGCTCAGATGGCTAAATGTCCCCCTTAACTGCTACAAAGTCCATCCAAAGTGAAATAATCTTTTCACTCTGCAGTAGTGAGCTTTTAATGAAATTTTTCAGGTCATCAAAGAGGAAAGGGATTGGTGCAATTCAAGGCCCTGCGATGTGCATCTGTGTGTCCTTGTGGAGATGAACGCCTGTCTTTTTGTCAGAATTTTATTGTCTGTGCCTTGTTTACCAAACAGAATCTGTCGTGCTTTAGGATTTTTATTGCACCTCTAGGTGTTTTTGTGGTCTGTATGTAGTTACCGTATGTGTGTGTCTGTGGAACAACATGGAGTAGAGGCTGTTTTTATGAGCAGGCCGATCCTTGTAGTTAAACCAGCCTGTAGCACTTTGGTCGTGCATTACAACAGTATTTGGTGATACAGACATCTGCCCTGGCAGTTAACCGGCGACTACCCCTGTAGTTATTATTGCATTTTTCTAAGGGAACCTATCATGCTGTCTGGAGACAGCTGCCTTAATAATGCTCTGTCGAACTCATGTTCATCCTTACCCTTTTTACCTTTTCTGTTTCAACCAGTCATTTTTTTCTTTCCTTAGCAAAGATTCTAGGTAGGGACCATTGGCTGTAAGTTTTTGCTGCCTCTACACCATCCTCTATTTCTCTCCCCCTACTGTATTTCTTCCCCAAAGCAAGCTTTGATGTCTTTACTCTCTGAAGCAACACTGCTCTGCTGCAAAAGAAATACCACATCTTTTTCCCTCCCTGTTTTTTTTTTTTTTGTGTTTTTTTTTTTTGCTTTTAATGCTGCAGGTGAAAAGAAACCTGCTCTCTATACCCTGGAATTTTTTTTTATGACAGCAGTGTTCAGCCAGCTGTTAGATAACCAACGTTTCTCTCTGCATTAGGGTGAACTTCTCTTTTTGCCCTCATTTTCTCAGCCCCGCTCATGATTAACACTGGCAAAGCCAAGGTGTCAGATAAATAGGGGAAAAGGTGGCTTCTAGGTGTACTTTATTACAATTTCACCCCCAGTGACAGTGGCAATAAAAATAACATTAAGGGTATTATTACAGGTTAGTATTAAGAGCACAAGTCTGAATATTTAGAGTTAGCTACTTAGAGTAGCCCTTTACTTTAACTTTTAGTCATTTTAAAAGGGCAAAAAAATATTGTTTCCTATGAGGAGCTATTACACTTCATCCACATCAGTGACAGATAGTTCTCACTCCCCAAATCTGTCATTGCAGTTAGGAACTGAAGCTTGTATATCTGTTATTGTCCCAGCATTCCAGACAGCCTTTGGTTTTTGTATTCTTTTTGCTGTGATTACCTATAAACACACACCGTAGATGTTCTTATGCATAAACAATGAGTTGAATGAGAACAAAATCCAACATTTGGATGTGTTAAAGTCATGTCTTGGGTCGATATTTTGACCTTTTCTTTCTTTCGATTTAGTTGTTCAGACCCATTCCTCTCTAGTTGGGACATGTAGCTCAAAAGCTCACTGAGCACAGTACCTCAGGAACACCCATCAATACACACACACACACACACGAACATGTGCAACACCTGTTGTATAACTGCATAAAGATAAAAGTAGAGCCCTATCATGTGACGTGCATTGAGCGAATATCTGCAGGTTTCTATGTGATGTGTTGCCCTTTTTCTCTTTTATTTTATGAGAAATCCCCTTAAAAGATCAAACGAGACACGATCTGACATGTCAGCTTTGGCATAGCTCAGTGGTAACTGACAGATTTGAAGTTAATTAAAAGTGCTCTTTTGTGCATTGACTGATGCCAATACAGAGGCATGATGGGCATGAGTGGAGGGCACCGGCTGGGCTGCACAATGGTGGGCTTTGTAGGTGAGCGGGATGTGTGGAAAGGCTACATGATTTCATGCAAGTACTGGCTTCATTCCATATATTCCAGTCCAATGGCCTTTAGAGTATTCATAACACCTTCTCACAGCTGGATGTGGAGGAGGAAGAGTGGGACAAGCAGGTGGTGGAAATTTATCCTGCAGCAGGAGGTGCAGTACAATGGACCAAATTCCTTGTGAATAATATGGTGGAGAAAAATTTAGAGAGCAAGATGAATGTCATAAGGACTACAGTAAAGGTTATGTTGCAGAGACATGCTCATGGTTGCATAAAAAAACAGATAATTTCACTGGACTAAGAAATCAGTTAGATGACTTGGGCTCATAAACAGTGCACGTTTCAGCATCTTTGCACTTGCTTGCTTTCTCTTTTAGAATCGATTTTAACAGCTGTCTTATGTAACTTATGGAGTAGAAACTCCTGGCTCAGTCCTCATTGTTGTCACTGGGAAGTTGCTGTAACAATTTGTTACTTTAACATTTCAGGTTTTGCACAAAATAGTGTATATAAGAGATAGCTATATACAGGATTGCACAGTTGTAGCCAGTGCTGCTATATGGTAGGGTTAGGGTTAAACAGTGAGCTTTAGATGTGATAAATTATGTTACCAAAGCTCAGTACTTTATGTCTGCCTCATGTTTGTTAGCACAGTGGTTGTACAATGATGCTGCTGACTCCTGTGGCATCCTGTGCTTGTTTTTGACTGGCATCAGGACTGCAGATAAGATGCAGAGTCACAGGGGAGTGGGATAGATAACCACAGGAAGACCTTCAGCGCTTTCACTTCTTTTCTCTCTCCACTCAATTTCTTTTTTCCCCCATAGCCTGTCTGTAAATTCTCAGTTTCTTTTTCTACTCGCAACCTCTCTTTCTCCCCTCTCCCTGTTTGGAGGGATAACCATCTACCCTTTCAGCAAAAGTCACTGCCCTATCTGTCTTCCTGTGGCCTCCCTCTTAGTGCTTTCTCTCCCTCCTCCTCTTCTGCTTTCTTCTCACTCTGGGAGGATAACCATCTAGCCTTTCAGCACAGGCCTGCTCTTCCTAATGACTATTTCTAGTGAGGGAGGATAGTGGCAAAGGTTTGTCCCAGTCATGCTGGTGCATTTCAGCAGCTCTGGGGACAGTAGAAGTCTAGACCATTTTTAATATTTGGACGGCACCACAGAGTGACATTTAATTTAATGTGTTGGCTAGGAGAGATAGGATGAGACTCCTACCACTCCTGTGACTTTAAATTTGACCTTTTGCTTGTTGAAATCATGTCAGCTAATAAGACATCAGTGCTTACATAGCTCACTGTGTTTGATAATTTGATAGAATTTGAAGCCTTTTTAAGGGCGAAAGAGTGAGTAGAACAATAAAATACATTGCAATGAAACTAAACATTTCACCGTCACAGGTCAAGGGTCACATTGAAATGAAAAACAAGCAGAGCATCTGCAAGTATATTGGAGAGGAGCATCATTACAACTATTTGCATCATGTTTGGTATCAGACCAAACACCTTATCTGTAGCCTGAAAGCAGTTTCTCAAATGGCAAACTGGGGAGGAGGGAGGGGGGAGAGGGAGGAGGAGCAGGAGCAGGGGTTCATAAAAATCAACTGAGCAAAATATAGAAAGAAATAAGTGGGAGCTTTGACAAAAACATAACTTAAAAGAAAACACAGGCATGTTTCAAGAAGTGTTTGTAAAACTCACAAAACTTGGGGATAAAGGAAACAGAGATGAGCAAAACAGTTTCAGCCTCTATATTTAAAGTATGCCTAAGCAGAAAACCAAGAACTCATGACAAATGACAGGAAAACATCTGAAACTTTGAAGTCAGCAGGCACAGAGGAAAAACTTTAATAGGGCGTATGAGAGAGAGAGAGAGTGAAGGAAGGAGAGAACGACACAGGCAGAGGGAAAGGAGGACAAGTAGCAGGCAAGACACAACTGCTGCACTTCCAAGTTCAGGAGTGCAGATTTGACAAGCATTTAGCTTTTCTTTTTTCAAAAAAAGATCCAATGAAAAGCCCTCTTTCAGGCCTGGACTGAAAGGCGGATTAGACAGAGGCGTACCGAGTGAAAGACACAAACATTCCTTTACACATCTTGTGCATTTACCTGTCAGACTGCTACAATAAAGCTGCTCCCATATGGGCAACATGCCATCATTTTAAAAGCCTAAAGGGCTGTCTGTGAGAGTAGCTCTGTGTTTTTGTTATGGGAAAACACTGTTTTTTTTTTTTTTAAAGTAAATTCGATTATAGCAAAATAATTTTTTTGTAATCTCCAACCCACACTATGATAACCTTTCCTACACTAAATGTTCTGTTCAAAAAGTAAATCCAATTGTAATATGCATCCTTTTCTCTTCCTCTGATTGTTATATTCTAGTCTGACCTTTAACCATCAGAGTTGCACATCCCTTCCAAGCCCTTCTGGATAAAATTCCCCTTACGGCTTTGGTGAAGAGTAATTTGCTGTGGTTCTCAGTGATCTAAGTGTGAAGAATGCTTGGATTGTGCTGTGCAGAACATAAATTATCAAACTGCACATAATCTGTCTGCTGTCCCTGTCAGGGGTGAGAGAACCAATGATTTTTTTTTTTTTTTTTTACATCATTAAGCTTGTTCCAGTGCTTGAGGGGTCATTGTGTGACCAGTCAGCCTTGCACTGTCACGCTAACAAGTGCTAACTCATGACAAATTCACTATTATTTGGAGTTTTGGATATCAGCAGTGGAATGCATGAGTCTTTTTTTGTTGTTTTTTTCATCTCATGGTTTGACAGAGATCAAGTGCTCCAGTGTGACCAAATCCAAATGAACGTTCTCCTAGGAAAGGCCTGCATTGTTGGTTCCAGTAAAAATGATTACACCACCCAGAAAGTATTTGTAAGCAGGCCAATTAGCTTAGTTATTGGACACTTGGTAAAACCTGACACTTGGTAAAACCTGTTTGGTTTTCCAAACACCCCATAGTCAACATTTCACATAATTCTAGATTTGCTTTATTTTATTATGTTGTTCATCTGCTTTATTTCATTTATATGTAATTAAGATAATTAAATTATGGTTATATACAAAACACCACTACTGTGAAAATCTTATCTTGTCTTGTCTTATCTTGTTTTATATTGTCATGTCTTCTCTTATCTTAATTAGTATAAAAGCCTTGATAAAGACTTTTCCACACTGATAAGAAAAGGTTGTTTTTAGTTTCTAGTAATAAATGTTCAACTCTGGGCCTTTTGTTACCATAATGAACAATAATGATACATTTATACACTTTTATATAAACATTGCTGAGTAATTTTTTATTCAATTTCAATCCAATTTCTTTTTTTCATTTTCACATTAAATGTGATTTACTGATGCATTTTTATAGTAAGATGGGCAACAGGCTAAAGTCACTGCATGCACATACTCAACACACTGTAACCCCCTAATTATAACAACACAATTAATTTAAATTAAATATAGCGTACCCTGCAGCAAGCAACAAGTAGCAGTAAAATATTTCTGCATTAAATTTGAAGTCTTTTGCTAAATGCATAAATAATGCATGAACTCTGAATTATGTTTTGAAAAGCTATTTACTAAGACTAGATGGACCATTGTTAGTCTTTGTAAATTAAAGTGTAGATATGGGTTAAAGGTCAACAGGAATGCACTATAGATGCACTGTATGCATAGAGATGCACTGATATAATAATGAGTTAAGGTGTTGCCAAAATGATTTCTAATATGTTCTGTAATTACAGTATGTTTCTTTATACAAGGCGTTTTTTGGGTGTACAATCAAATGCCAAAAATGCAGTATACACTATAAGTCTACAAACCTGGCAGTCATGTAGATATGACAGCACCTTGCACACACCTTGTATCTATATTTAATATCTAAAAAAATCTGAATTAGACTAATTGCTAATCTTTAAGTCATGATTTTTTGTGCACCTCTACTGTCCAGAAAAGTCAGGCTTCCCCAAATGCTCTGTTTTTCCTAACATGCACAGACAGTCTTGTGGTTCTTTAGTCATTATGTGTAAATGCTTAAGGCCCATGCTGCTTTGCATCAGTCAGGAGAAACACTGTGTGATATCAGAGATGGTGGCCTATATAGAACAATGATTTGATGGTCTGGTTTCTGAACCAGTTACTGTGGCGAATGGTGCAGTGTGCTCTTTCATGGAGCATCATTGGCTGGTTGGAGGCATGAAGGAAAGTAGAGACCACAGACGTGATAGTTTTGAAATTGCTTTTGCATCTTCTTGTTTTTCTTAACAGTGGTGTTGCTTTCCAGTGATTTTTGTATGAGTTGATGTCTTCCCCATGGTTTCAAGCCTACCTGCCTCCCTATCTTGCCACGTGACTTTCATGTTGCTGTTTGTTTGCCTTTTAGTCTCTCTGCCTGGCTTTCAGTTAGCTCTGTATGTCTGTTGTCAAGACATTTTACTGACTCACAGTGACTAAGAGAGGCCTGAAGTGCTAGCCTGTCCTGACCTGACTTCAAATAGACAGCTTGGCACGCATGCCATGCACACTCAACATCACCAAAACAGGGCTTTCCTTATACAGCGTTAGTTCCCATGGCAGGACCTCTTTCAGATGGGGCTTTTAATATGACTCACTGCTTATGAGACATGTGAGTGATCGTTTGAGAGCAATCATTAAAGCCCACAGCCATTGTCACAATGCGTCTGATTGTCAGTTAATGCACAGCACTGTCTTTTGATTTACAGATTGCTGCTATTTGTGCTTTGTTGACTGATCAGACCACAGTCAGAATGTTTATTTTATGAAAATTGTTACTGTTGCAAGTGTTCAGTAAATAGAAGCAGCCTTTCTACATAACCAATGAATTGTGCAATTTAATTCTTATCAAACGAGTAATGCCACCGAATGACAGATGATGAAACGATTAATCTTGATTTATATTAAGCATAGACAAATGACATAAAATGATACAGATAAGAGAAAAGCCCCCCTGGGTAAAGATTGTTGTCTAAACTCCAGTCATAAATAAAACATGCCAGTTTTTGGGCAAGTGTGGATCTGCTCTTTGGAAATATAGATTCCCCTGGCCAGATTCCCAGCCAGAGGCGAAGGATTTAAAGAAGGGGATAGAGTGTGTGTGTGTGTGTGTGTGTGTGTGTGTGGGTGTGGGTGTTTGGGAGAACAGTGGGAGTGAACTAAGGAGAAGGACTGAGAGGCTTTTCTGTGCTTTGATGAGCGAGGCAGAAAGCATCAGTCATATTTTGTCCAAGAACTGATCTATAACATTAAATACTTATCTGACTCATTATTAAGGATTAAAGAAATTCTCGTGGAGTATTCAACAACCTTTCTATGTGCCTTTGAAAACGGTTGGATGGGAGTGGCAGGGGTGTGTGCTTGTAGGTTAAAAGCTGATGATTGATGGTTTTCTGTGAAGGCCTTTGTCCTGTGGCAGCAGAGAGAAAAGAGGTGGATTAAATAGTAGAATTACATTCAAGACTCCCATCATATATGCTCTTTGCGTTCTGTTAAAGATGAATTTCCATTTATTTCTCTCCATAGTAAGAGAGTGAAAGAACAGAGTGTTCATTCTTTCTGTGGGGTGGAAACTGGAAAGCATGGGTTTAAGCTGACAGCATCTAAATGCATGAAGTCTAAGTGGTTTAATTATTGTTATTATTTAGATGTCTGTTATCTCTTTATAAAGGAGTAATTACTGCACTAACAGTAAATCTCACACTCTCTTTCATTGGATGCACTGTATGACACAGATAATGTGATCTTACACAAAAGTACTGTTTTGTATATTGTGCACTATGTGAAACACAGCGTGTGACAGCAGAGAGGTGAGCATGGCAGGGTTAAAGGTGCTGTGCCTGCCCACACTTTTGCAATATACTGTTGAAAAGAATAGCTGATTATTTAGGGAATGGGATACAAGCATTAAATTGCAATATATATGATCGCTTTAATAATTTGGAAGGTTTTCAGAGACTTGTTCACTTCACCGCAATATAAAAGTTTGTCATTTTGCCTGTTAGCATGCTTTACATCATAGTGTTAAGTATTTGGCAGTTTATGTATGTAAATAATTTATTTAAGTAATATTTTTTTTTTATTAAATTTCATTTTAAGTAACTTAGAAATAATTTCAGTCAGACTGCACATTTTCCACTTTCTTTTTCCCAGCCTTTGACTCTCCACCTTTTTTTATGCTGTGTTCCTTTCACATTGACACCTTTCTTTTATGTGCTCACCTTCCCATTTTTCTCCTGCATCATCCTCAACCTGCTGTCTGCGCCTCTGACTCAGTCCTCGCTGAATATGTTCTAGCTCTTGTTGCTTTGACAGGCTCTGACAACAGCAGGTCAGGTTCTATCTGTCAGCCTCTCCACCTCTGAGCAGCACACAGCAGAGGGGAACTGACTGCTTTGTTTCTTCTTTTACCATCAGGAGACAGGCCTCCCACAAAGGGAAGCTTGGAAGTGTATAGGAGTCAAGCCATGAGCTCAATCACACACAGCAGCACAAATACCTGCACACAGGCACATATACACAATACTGCACTGGCTTTCACTTTCTTTGGCAGTTGGTCTAACCCCTTCCACGTATGTAATTAAATGTAATGTCCGCATTGTTAGTTTTCCAAATATTGCTCTGGTAATTTTCCCTTCTCAAGACCTCGCAACTCTTAAACTTTCAATTATAGCTGAGGATGAAAAGTATAAATCTATATATAAAAAAAAGTTGAGCCTTTTCTGACATACTTATGTTTCTTGTAAAAGGAAATCAAATTTTCTGTCCACCTGATGAAGTCCAATATTCACTCTTTCTTAGCTTTGGTTCTGTCTCTTTTCCAGTTCCTGAGGAAAACATCTGGCTGGTTGCAATTTTATTTCTGTCTCTTGTTTAGTGCTATACGGGTAGGTTACAGTTACTTTCTTTCTCCAGCTTTTGTTGCCTCTCCAATTGTTTTTCTGTGTTCCTTTGTAAAAACTCCTCTGCTTTCTTGACATTGACACTGCTTACATTACTGCTGCTTAAAAAACAGCTTGGGACAACGTTAGTGGCTTAGGACATGTTTATATCACACCTAGTTAATGACACTAAAGCGGTGAAATGTTGGCTCATGTCGACAACATGTGGGAGCTGGAAAGATAGTTATTCCACATCAATAATTCATTACAGACAAATAGCTGCAATAGCTGACAACAGTGTTCATTGTTAATGTCATTATTTTCCAAATGCTTTCTTCTGCGAAATCTCCTATTACAGTCACATTCAGCTTGACAAGTCTTATCAGTGGAAAAAAACTGAAGTTTTTCTGACTGGGAAACTATGACAGAAAGTCTGACGCTGTTGATGTTTGAAAGGTAGAATAGGTTTCTTGTGTTTCTGATACTCCACCCTGATCCTCACCACTTAAAAGCCTTTTTTTATGTCAAGTTTCAAGTCTCAATTGAGTGCAGTTGCACAGGAAGCAGAAGTGTAAGTCCTCTTGTCTGATGTGTGTCATCTGTTGATATTTCCTGTTTAAGACCTTTGCGTGCTCATCAGTGGAAAATTCAGCCACTTTGAAAGAGAGCCAAAAGAACATACACGTTCCTCTAGACATAGAAATGAGGTCAGCTCTCTGTAGTTACTCATTTTGCGATGAGCTACAGTACATTTGGTTAAAAATGTGACAAACTTTGTTCAGAATAAAATTTTCTCACCTTGGCTTCTTGCCTTTTCCTTTGGCTTTTCAGAAAGCAAATCAACATTATCAACATAAAGACAAGCTCAAGTTAAGACATGTTGGTAACTGGCAGGAGAGGGGCGGGTTATAGGGTTATTATTCTTGTTGGGTTTGAGGAAATGATTCTGCCTTCCAGGTCAAATTTAATCTCAGTGAACACATGAGATGAGAAAAAAAGGTGGGAATGAATAACGGAGATGATGCTGGAGAAGGAAGGACATGGTTGGGCAAGTTGGCAGTTTGGCTGGAAATCTACAAACCCACCATCAGCCTGTCTGAGAGCATTGTGACTACCTGCAAAGTGTGTTGGACAGGCTGCTCTCACTGTTTAACGCTGGCACCCAAGCTCTTTGCTTAGGCATTGGTTACTAGAATTTGTTTTGTTTGTTTGTGTGAATCGGAGACAACAACAGCGTTGAACAGAGAAAGAACGAACAGGACAAAGCGTGTGACTCTGTCTGTCTCATCAGTGAGCAGTCAAGCATGTTTCATGTTTAGGGCTAAAGCAACATAATTATAAAACCTTTTGTAATCCATCATGTTTCCCATGCGACAGAACCGGGGTTCCCGCGGGTTCTGTCCAATCCAGCGTGAATGTTGCAAGTGCGGGCTCTTGGGCTTAACATTTATGTAACGAGTTTTCTTCCACTTTATCGTCTGTGTACAAAATGAAGTTTCTGTTTAGTTTGTGTACCTCGTTCGCCCACTCACATTCTTTCTTTCTCTCTCCTAACATTATAAATTGCTGTGTTTAATCCATTTTGATCTGTAAACAATGACACTATCACTGTTCTTCTCAAATCTGATGTTCCAGCATCTGGTTCACATCTGCTGCTATGGGAGATGATATAAACTATCAGAGAAACAGGGACACTGTTTATAATGACTGCATTCAAATTTGGGTGACACAGTCTCATTTAAAGCTGTTTGTTTTAAATGTTAAAGGCACGTCATAGGGCTTATTTTCAGTTCACATACTGGATGGTGCATCAGCATGAACATATAGTAATGGTATAAAAAAAAAAAAACTGTCTCCATGCTCCTACTATGTTTTGTACTTGTAGTTTAGTATTCTGTCAAATCTTTTCCCATTTAATACGCATCCCGGCTCATCTGGAAGATTATCACTCATTACTTTCCTATACCCTCTTTCCCTACTCCACTCCATTTCTAGCTCTTTTGTTAACATACATTGACCACTGTTTGAGATAACAGTTCAATTAAAGCTGTATTTATTGTCATATTATCATTTTAGCCATTCTCACCTCATGTGTCTGTTGCCTGCTTAGTGTGACAGTAGAGAGTGGTATTATTCTTGGGTGATGCATGAGTCAGTTGCTACAGTGCAGGTAGCCAAGCAGCCAGTGTGGGGTAGAAAAAAAAAAAAAACAGTATGAAAGGACAGCCAGGCTCAGAAGGAACATGGTGTTAATATGTTATTATTGTGTCGTTTGGCTACCACCTCAGCTGACTCGAGGAAGGACTGTCACTTTGGCTCACATTAGCAAATTGGTGTCTAAGGTCTAGATTAAAGGTCGGATCAGCTGTGGGGTATGTAGTATGTGTGAAAGTACAATAAAGAACAAGTATAGACAGAGAGGCAGTAACACAGTATGCAGGCTGGTAGCTGTTAGATATTAGTATTGTGTTCAGCAAGAATTTGTCTGGTGAGTATATGAGATTTCAATGTACAGTTGGTGGATCAGACATGTCAGCCTCTGCTGCCAAATAGCCCTGTTGTTTTTCATCTGTTTAACCCTAATCCACTGTTCAAGTGTGTGTGAGGGTGTGTGTGCACGTGTGTCATTCCTGGTGTTCCATGGGTGTTTTCCTTGGCACTGGCAATAATCCACCTAGCTGTGGACACACACACAGTGACAGGTTTAAGCTGCTAATCTCTCAGATCCCTCAGCATGTGTGTACAAGCATGCAAGTACACACACATACACACACAGAGCCGGTACGGTTTGAAACAGTGTCAGTTATGCAATCACGAGCCATTAGTTATGTGTGTCAGCATATCAGTGAGGTCACAGTCATGCAGTTTTGTCAAAATGTGCTTCAGATGAAAAGTACAGAGCTACACCAAATGTTCCCATGTAATGCAGCCTATAAATTCCTATCTTGTATGCACTATCTTCCAAAGCTTCAGTGGCAGCAGTGTCAGACTGAAAAAATAAATGTCCGACTGTTGGACTGTTAGCATTGTATCCCATGTTGTTTATTACTTCTAATGTCAAAATGTCACCAACATTATTCAGACCTGGATTTAAAACTCATATATATTGATACTGTATATGCTCATTAATCTGGTTCAACTCCTAAATTGCACACATGAATAAATAGCCATCAGCAAGATCATGAATATGTTATAGTAATATATTTCATTACTGACAAACATTTTACAAACAGGAAATAAATAAACAGGGGTTCACTCCAGGTAACATGCCACCATTTTTTTATTTTTGAAATTTTGAAATTAGGAACTGCTTAAGAACGTTGATGATACTGCAAGACTGTGTCCTAGAATGATTTTCACTTGATTGTCAGAGTCCAGAATGCAGAAGAGCAGATGTAAAGAAAAATTCAGAGAAGCCCATAGGTCTACATTTATGTCTAGACAATTACACACATGGGCATTTAATGAGTCTCCAGTCTTACACTGTTAGGATCTTAGGTTTCTGTTTCCTGTCCGGCTTTTATTTTGGTTTCTGGTTTCCTGTGTTTGGCTTATGAGTTACTGGTAACTTTATTTCTCGTTAGTTCAGAGTTTTCACCTGTGTTTAATTAGTCTTCAGTTCTGCCTATATGTATACCACCTGTCTTTCTTTGTTCTTTGCCACAACATTAGTTAGTTAATCTTAGTTGGGTTGGAGAAGAAGGTATTGTTTTACGTCAAGTGGCTGGTAAGTCCAGGCGGAAATAGAACCTCGTCTTTGGTCTTCCTCTAGGCCTCCTTCCTGGCAGCTCTAACCTCAGCATCCTTTTACCAATGTATTCACTGTCCCTCCTCTGAACATGTCCAAACCATCTCAATCTGGCTTCCCTGGCTTTTTCTCCAAAACATCTAACATGAGCTGTCCCTCTGATGTCCTCATTGCTGATCCTATCCATCCTCGTCCCTCCCAGAGAGAACCTCAACATCTTCAGCTTTGCTACCTCCAGCTCTGCCTCTAGAACAATCCAAATGGTCCAGCTCACATTCTGGTGGAACAAACATTAAAACTTGACACAGACCAGAAATTGTCTAAAAAGGTGAAATCTTCTGCTATAATGGACTATATTGTGAGACAGCTATATTTTAATTTTTATTTATTGGTTTATTTCTATTATCTTTTTAATGGTCATTGACCAAAAAGAAACAAACCCACACTGAACAGTGACACAGTGATGGTGACCTAACTTGACAAGACCAGAATTTTGACTCCTCCTGTTTTGTTCACAGACTCCCAGACAAATGACGGAGACATTTTGGCTTTGAGTCATTCCTAATTTCCTGTTGCCCTCTTCTCTTTCCATGTTTCCCACCATCTCTAAAAGCCTCTGACTGTCAGTCTCTCCTATGTTTTATCACAGTGTGCACGACCTTATTCTGCCTTCCCAGATCGCTGTTTAATAGGAGCTTTCCTCTCTGGTGAACAGTGATAAGCTAATGGGGAGGGAATTGCTCACCGTTTAGCAGCCATGTGTGTCAAAGGAGAAAAAAATGGTGGTGGACTGTTATGGGATTAAAGTGAACAGTTAGTTTCCCTAATTTTGCCTTCACATAAATATTTGGGTGGGTGGTTGATGCATGTGTGTAATTCTAGGTGAGACCAGATGACTGGCTTGCTACCTCCAGTGCTGATTGGCCTCGCCAAAGGTGGTTGATTAATACAGAACACTCACTATGTCAATTTAAATATATTTGAATAGATTGTTTAATTATGAGCAGATCTTACACGCACGTTGTTTGTTTCTTCACAGTGCACCAAACTGTGCTGTCAGTTTGAACACTTTCTCTTGCAGGACATGAATCTTATTATTATTATTATTATTAATATTGATGACCATGTTTTTCAAGCTTATACTTAAGCTTAAAGCTCATGAAGTTTATTCAGACTCCAGTAAAAATCAAGAATAAGAGACAGTGAACAGGGGTTGCAGGCTGAAATTTGTTAATGTGAGAATAAGTCTCTAACGTTCAAGCAGTGGATACATAAATCTTTTTTTTTTTTTTCCAAGTATAGAAATAATGTCTAGTATTACAGACAGTTGGACGTCTCAGGCATTAGCATTTGCTCCACTTTCTATTATGGCCCTTTAGATGCTACTGATGAAGCTTTGCGCTGACAAAACTCTTCACCAGATTGAGATGTCCTCCTCTGCTGATTACTCTAGTATCCCCTGGTTATGAGATTCAAAGTGCATGTGTGCATTAGAGAGACAGATGGAGATGGATAGAGGGAGAGAAGGAAAGATATAGCCATATAGCAAGAGAAGCATATAAATTTCCTTTACACTTTCATAGAGTTGCTTACTGTCACACTCATGCGGACACACACTGCTTTACACACACACATACTCCAGTTTACTGAGTCAAATGAAAGATACTGCTCTGTTAGTAACATTAGCGGACTATTAGGTTAGCCAACTGGAAACATAATGTTCTGTCGCAGGCGACCTTTCCTGCTGCACAGCAGATGTGTGTCTGTCAGGACTGAGGGTGTGTTTAAAACTTTATGCCTACGTGTGTCCACTTTTATACTGAAAATCATCACAATGTTTTTCATATATTGAAATGGACTGTCTGGTGAGGCTTTTTTTCTTCCTGGTGGCTTCTGGAAGCCTCACACCTCCTACTATCTCTGTGTTTGTGAGAAAGAGTGTAATGTACGTCTAAATGTGTATTCTTGTTTTTTATACAGATGTCCTTCAAAAAGCAGGCAGCAAGCAGATTGCAGTGAAAGAAAGGGCCACAGACCTGTAATACACAAACACTAAAACCAGTCCAGGCATTTTAATGGCCGTCTCAGGAGCTGATAGATTGCAGCTGACCCCTGATAGCACTGTACACTATTCCTCCATCAATCTTCTCTCTCATCCTCCCATGCTACCTTCTTCACTTCTTCCTTCTTATCTCACTGATATGTACAAATATCACAGACTTACATTCATGGCAAGCTCCAGGTTCAAGCTCTTGCCCTTGGTTCATGTGTGGGAGTGGCATCATGACAAGTAAGATGTTGCTGAGAGATACTCAATGTCACCTTGTCCTCTGATCTGGACAGCCTGTTTGCCACTTTGGTGTTCGAAGAGGAAAATTGCCTTTAATTGCTCCACTTTAGAGTTGGCCTGTGTGAGGCACCGAAAGGACAGTTACAGAAAGTTTGGTTGACACACAACCAGTAATGTGCATGCATTCCTGACACTGATTGAAAATTACAGCTGAGATCACGAACTGGCTCAGAGGTATACACAGTGATTACCTCACGCTACAACTACAGTAAATGAAGGTGAAATGCCTGCTTGTAATTGTTGAACCAGTGCACACAGAAATCACTAGCTTTGACGATGAAAAGAATAGCAGGATCAATCTTATCGATGGTAGCACTGTGCATACAGACCTGTCCTTAGCTGAGACCCTGCTAGGTGCATGCTAATGACAGCCTGAGGGGCATTAAATCATTAGTGCTATAGTTACATGTGTTCACTGTGTTTGTATATGCCTTTGTGCAAGGTATATAAAGCTCAGTTATGTAAGAGAGCATATCAATCAAATATCCCAAGACTTATCACTTGTCTAAAGGCCTAATTTCAGACGTATTATTAGACTAAAGTCTATTTACAAAGATAGACTTAAGACAGAGAGCTATGGATGTGTTAATGTAAATGTTATGTATATGGAATAGCATTGTAGGTTTTTATGTTACAAAGATGCTCTATAAATTATTTTCTGTGTTCTGCTGGCAGATTTAGAAGGAAGTTGGGCTCTCAGTTGTCATTAACATGAATCATTTTTATTATTATTGTGACAGAGAAGTAGAAACTTCCAAGTGTAATAATAATTAAAGGAAAAAAAAACAAATAAGGGTTATCATTGAGCTGTATATGTTTATATGGGTCTGTGCGTGCACTGTACAATAAAAAGAGACCGTAGCCATGCAAGAAGATTTCAGAGAGCCTTCAAGCAGGGAATAAAAGAAAGGGAGAAAAATAGCTGGTGAGGTGGAAATTACAGCAATGCAGTTAGAGTCCTTATCACTGTAGGGTCTCTGAGTGGGAAGGTGGAGATTCAGTTAGGTGTCTTTTCCATGGAGGGCATAATACAATCAGAATGAAAATGCTTCAACCTGCACTCTATCTATAAACATTCCTTAAGACTAAGTGCAACCAGTAGCACATGAATATAAATGGCAAAGATGTTGACTTTTGCAACTAAGGACTAGACAATAACATATACTTTATTGTTCTCACCTTGATTTTACCTAAACATCTAATTTCAGCTGCAGTTTTAACTAATTTTGCCAACCTTTGTTGAAATTCTCTCATATGACATTTTGGTTGTATATACACAGAAAGCTTAAGCTTTCTACTTGAGCTTTCTACTTCCTGCTTTGTGTATCTGTGTGTGTGTGTGTGTGTGTGTGTGTGTGTGTGTGTGTGTGTGTGTAGGTGTGTGCGCACATGTTTTCAAAAACATCCACAGGCATGTGTGTCAAGAGTGCTCATTAAAATTGTAGGGGGGTTGATGCTGTACTCCTGCTTCAGTGCTCCTGTTGCCACAGAGTTCTTGCCAGGTAATCAGGCGAGCAAACACATGCAGTCCTGCCTCTACAACTAACAAGCTTGGTTTAAGGCTGTAAAGACAGTCACTGCAGCTAATTCAGCCTGTCATGTTCGTGTTCACAGTTTATACAGAAGAACGTTTCACATCAGTTTTGTTGAGTGCTAACTAAATTTATGAGACTTAAAAAAATGAAAGCTAATGTTATGTTTATGTCCCTTTTTTTTCACTGCTTTTGTCACTCCCCCTCTCTCCTAAATTGTTCCCATTTGTTATCCCCCCCATGCTTTGCCCTTCTTTTTCTCAACCTATCTTCCTTTTAGGGGAGCACCTTCGGATCTGTCCCCAGGGTTACACCTGTTGTACTAGTGACATGGAGGACAACCTGGCCACGCTGAGTCGTAGGGAGATGGAGGGACTTCTCAAAGAGGCTGGACGATCCTTACAGACCTTACTCAATGGACAGTTCAAGGCCTTTGATGGTGAGTTTGTGTATCCTCAAAATGAATATGAGCATGGAGAATGAGGACTTGTCTGTAGCTGTGTCTATTTTGACTGCATATGCACAGTTTTAGTTCTATGTCCAGGTTTATCCTTATCCTCACTTTACAATTTCACAACGACCATGCCAAGCGTAGTAAAGAGAAGTTAACAATAAAATGATATCATTATTTAATTTCAATGAGTGAGATGGAGAGAGAGAAAGAGAACAGCACTTTCAATCTTATAATAGTGGCACACCAAGGCAATTATTTGTGTCTAATGACCTGCTCCAGTTGATAGAAGGGTGTCTCTGTGCTCCACTTGTTCCCCTTGGCCATTTGGTGACAATGGATCTGTCAGTTGGAACTCGGAGCTTGGCTAGTCAGCCTGACCTTTTCAGATCACAGTGATTAGTGGCCGACTGACATTTGTTTACTTTTCTTCTATCCCTCCGCGTTGTTCTTTCTCATAGTCCCTCCTATTCACCCAAGAGTTACAGTCAACAAACACATACAAGTTCGCACAGACACTTACAATAAACACGACAACCTGTCTGTAAAAATCTCTTCAACATAGTTTATGCCTTACTACAGTTGTTGAGCGTTCCCATTCCTCAAGAAGACATCTTATTTAGCACATGAGAGCCAGTAAACAAGACAGACTACAGACACACACAATCAAGCAGCACTTAGCTGTGGTTTCTAAACACACTAAAGATGTGCATACAAAAAACTCATACATAGATAAATACACACAGAGACACATGGCATGAATGTGGTAACTTTGGTTGCATCACAATATAATAATCTGGAGCTTGATGTTGTATGATCTTGTATGCTTGCCAAACACATTCTTACAAACTTCTATTAGCTGTTGTTACTTTGGAAAGGAAAGTCTATTTTAATTGTTCTTTTCTTGTTGACCTCAAATGTAGCCACACCTGTGCATTCTTTCCTCTGCTTTCCACTCCTCTCCTCTGCTAAAGCAGCCCACTCCTTCAATGTTCAACTCTGTTTTTTTCCCCCCCGGTTTCTCATGTCCCCTTATCTCACCCCTGTGAGCATCAGATGCACTTATGAAGGGAGGAGAGAAGTGTATGTGCTGGGACCTTGAGGTCTAAAAACCATCTGTTGTTCACTGTGTCCCCTTAAGACTAAAACAGAGTGAGAGACTGGGGTTAATAGGGCCATAGTACGTTGCTGCCACATGATCAGTGTAATTTGCAGGCTGCTGCCATTCCTCCTAAAGACATCCTGTTTTTAGTTTCAGCCTTTGGACAGTGCAAAGTAAGATGACTTACTTCTGTTTTAGGGTTTGGTGTAGCTACCGCTAAACTGAGCCATCACCAAAATGTTTTTGCCAATTTTACTGTTTCATCAACAGCTTCAGTAGTCGCTGCATTATTCAAAATATTTTGGAATGCTATGGGTTGATATTTATTTTTAAATATAGGTGAGGATTTTTTGTTCATGTGGCCACAGAAGATGGCAGTGACACTGTACCACGCTGCCAGTCCCTGCACATCTGGCTGTGTTTAGCAGGGTGTGGGCTAGCGAGCGCCATGTGGCTAAGTGTAGGGTGTTACTGTTCCAGCCCAGTCATGCTAGGACTTTTTAGGTCCAGGGACTTTGAAAGAAGCCCCAACCAAGCCACAGATTAGAGGACCAGCATGCTCACATACTGCTGGCTCTGTGCCTGAGAGTGTGCGCTCTGTATGTGAGTGTGCAGAGTCGTGTTTATACGCATGTGTTTGTAATTTAGTGTGTGCCACTGTGTGAGTGACTCAAATGGAATTTGTATACACTGTGTGTGCATGTGGTGTCTCTTCACTGTCACTCATTTTGTGTAAAGAGGTTTAAAGTAAACAATATATTATGTTAAAGATGTAGCAAAGAGTGCTGAGGAGGGAAAAATCAAGAAGAAATTGCGTGAGGGAGAGGACAGAATAAAAATGAGACTGATGGAAGGATAAAACATACAGATAAAATAAGACAAAGTGAAGAGCCCGGATGAGAGTAAGAGATAAATGAGTGGGAATGGAAAGTGGTAGCCCGAATGAGTGTGGACGAGATAAACAGAGAAAGAGAGATGGGGTTACATATGAAAGTAAGAGAGAAAAGGTCAATAAGGACACTGAGAGTGATGGCACCAAAGGGAGCTGTGTGTTAACTGGTAGCCAGGTGTGGTACACAGATGGGAGGTTTAAACCTGGCAGGTGGTATTTGGCTTAATGGGGCCATCACTAGCATCTGTATTATGCGTGTGCATGTGTTTACTTGTACTGCTGCCACATGTACTGTAGTTTCATGCAAAGGGATATGTTTTTTTTTCCTTTTATGCCAAGGGATACTTGTCTAGACTTATAGACTTCTATATCCTAAAAGACCAAAAGAAAATACCCTGTGAACACAATTCATCCTCCCTGCCTGTGGATTTTGAGTCAGATTTAAATGTTTGTTTGCACAGTATGTCAAGCATTTCCAGGTCCTGCATGATTCTGCATACAGCTGTAAATGATCCCGCTCCATTCAAAACTTGCTTTTGTCTGTGCCATGAGTGAAGAAAAAGTCGCATTGCAAATAAGCATTTTTAACTGACCAAAAATTTTTCCATCCTTTTATTTTCCTAATCCCTTTAATTTAACAATTCAAAACCTATTTCAAAGCCTTGCCTGGCCTCTTGTTTTAATTTCATATATGGCTATGTCCACAAAGCTGAAGAGCAGGGCTAGCATGATGATGATTGCATGATTTAGCAATTTGTTGAGCAACTGAAACAGTATTGGTGAATTGTTAATTAGCTTCATGCAAAATGCCTAATATTTTGTGGTTCGAGCTAAATCAATATCTTGATATGAAATATGTTGAAAAAAAATGAGTTTGTGTAGTTATTTTTCCCTGTTAATATTTTTCCAGTTTTATAGATTACAGTAAATGAGTCATAGATTGGAAACATAATCCACAAATAAAAACAATAATAAAATGAATTATTTGCGCCAAGTCCTTTTTCTCTTTTATTGTTATTTTCAGATAGATAGATAAACATGTGGACAGTGGAATAAAGCAGCTTTCATTCTGTTGCTAACCCAGGTCTTGAGTCACCAACAAGCACGCATACATGCACTGGGGCACAGTATTTATGAGTAGCCAAAGGCTTATTGGCCAGCCCATTTCAGTTCAACGCAGATCAGTGGTTATAGAGCTTAATCTGATTTGAAGACTACTGACTGGCTGGCTGGCTTATGGGTACACTCATTTCTAAATGCCCAGGCAGTACTCCCTTATTTATTCATTTAAGGAGACCTGAACATCTTCCAGCTGGCCTGTTAAGTCATGCTGTCTCCTCGTGTGGAGATATACTAAGGGAGCAATCCATGAGAATGACATTAAGCACACCCAAATGTATCCTATCAGATTTAGGAAACAGGCACTAAACTTGGATCAGGGGACAAGCCTGTATCGTCATCAGCTGATAGCAAGCAGCGACCGGCTGTATTTCTTTTCAGCAAATAGCGTGACAGGCAGCTGCAATGGCATTTGCTCTGATGCCAAGAAAACTTGTGTAACTGGAATGCATTTGTATATATGACTTCATATAGTTTTTATAAAATATGAGAAACAATATAATATAATAATATAAGTTGTTTTAAAACAAAACCACACCTAAACATTTAAGATGAGTCTTATTGCCGGGCTGTTCTATTAGACTTTTAGATTTAGTTCGTTTTACTTGAGAGTTCTTTTCTTTTCACCAAATCCAACTGCATTGGGATTGGACACTGGTACCACACTCTGCATCTGTGTTGCAATATTCCTACAATTAGGTGACGGATTTGATTCACACCCACCTACTGTTGCACACCTTCTAATTTCCTTCTATCAGGGTCACCTCTCATGATGTCATGAGAGGCAAGGACATCTGCTCCCATTGTGGTGCTTGATTGACTCATTTTATCAGCATGCAAATCACATCGGTGGGGACCCAGAGTACACTGGCCTAATTATGCCAAACACATTACTCACTAGGAGCGATGGCGCCTTGAAAGGATAAAATGAAAGAGAAAGAAAGCAAGATGCAGAGAAAGGGAAAGAAGAATGTGGAGTTAATGGGGCAATCAGTGGAAAGTACCTTGAGATACAGTAGAGGGGAAAAGAGAAGAAAATAATAGCGAGGGTAAGGAATGGTATGGAGTTTGGGAAGAAACAAGCAAAAAAAAAAAAAAAAAAGTTGAAAAAGTTGAAAAAGAGAACCAGATGGATAGAAAAAGGAACAGGCATGGGTAAATGGTGCATAATGCCAGAGAAAGTCAGAAGAGAGGCACAGAGAAAGAGAAATAAAGACTTCCACAGAGAGCCTGTTGATAAATGACATGCATTATGTGATGTGCTGGCTTGTTTGATATAAGAGACCTTTTAATAGCATCTAAATGCTGGCTAAGGGGCTTGCAGCGCTCCCAGGGCTCAGTGTGCGTGTGATAAGTGTTGTTATTGATGGAGATTCAGGCCGACACATAAACAGTCTAATGGCTCCCAGATCATCATTTGTGCATTCAGTGTGCCCAAGACAGCAGTGTTTGTTTGGGCCTGTTGTGTTTATTTTTTTTTTCAATATCTTCACACAGGTGGGGGGATAACAAAGGGAAACGCTAGGGATTCTGGGTACTTGTGGATATGGGGTGGTTCTGGTTGAAAAAGTAGCAGTCATAAAACCATCTGGTGCCTGCTGAAGAGGCTATGGGTGAGGTTTAGAGAACAGCCTTGCTACACCTGAAATATTACACCTCTGTGTCATCTGGTCCACCTTCCCTTTTTTTTTTTCATTCTTCTGAAAATCACTTCAAAGGAGGATAGATTTTGAGTTCTGTTTACCTGTCTGTCAGTTATTCAGCAAAACATCTCAGAATAACTGTGGCCAAATACTTAAATGCATTATGTCCTTTTAATCAAATTCACTGGCATTTGACTTACATTAACTGAAATTAAATAGCCGTAACGTAATCCTAAATTTGAGTCACATGAATGTTACACAATTAATTCTTGCCCAAATGCCTCATATCCCCAGACAAGATATCCAATATGCTCTAAAAATCATGGCAGCCATTCAGTTAACATGATTGGGTATTTTAATGTAGCTCAGATGTACAGTGGGTACGGAAAGTATTCAGACCCCTTTAAGTTTTTCACTCTTTGTGCCATTGCAGCCATTTGCCAAAATCAAAAAAGTTCATTTTATTTCTCATTAATGTACACTCAGCACCCCATCTTGACAGAAAAAAACAGAAATGTAGAAATTTTTGCAAATTTATTAAAAAAGAAAAACTGAAATATCACATGGTCATAAGTATTCAGACCCTGTGCTCAGTATTGAGTAGAAGCACCCTTTTGAGCTAGTACAGCCATGAGTCTTCTTGGGAATGATGCAACAAGTTTTTCACACCTGGATTTGGGGATCCTCTGCCATTCTTCCTTGCATATCTTCTCCTGTTCTGTCAGGTTGGATGGTGAACGTTGGTGGACAGCCATTTTCAGGTCTCTCCAGAGATGCTCAATTGGGTTTAGGTCAGGGCTCTGGCTGGGCCAGTCAAGAACGGTCACAGAGTTGTTCCGAAGCCACTCCTTTGTTATTTTAGCTGTGTGCTTAGGGTCATTGTCCTGTTGAAAGGTGAACCTTCGGCCCAGTCTGAGGTCCTGAGCACTCTGGAAGAGGTTTTCTTCCAGGATATCTCTGTACTTGGCCACATTCATCTTTCCTTCAATTGCAAACAGTCGTCCTGTCCCTGCAGCTGAAAAACACCCCCACAACATGATGCTCCCACCACCATGTTTCACTCTAGGGATTGTATTGGGCAGGTGATGAGCAGTGCCTGGTTTTCTCCACACATACCGCTTAGAATTAACGCCAAAAAGTTCAATCTTGATCTCATCAGACCAGAGAATCTTATTTCTCATGGTCTGGGAGTCCTTCATGTGTTTTTTGGCAAACTCTATGCAGGCTTTCATGTGTCTTGCACTGAGGAGAGGCTTCCGTCGGGCCACTCTGCCATAAAGCCCCGACTGGTGGAGGGCTGCAGTGATAGTTGACTTTGTGGAACTTTCTCCCATCTCCCTACTGCATCTCTGGAGCTCAGCCACAGTGATCTTTGGGTTCTTCTTTACCTCTCTCACCAAGGCTCTTCTCCCACGATTGCTCAGTTTGGCTGGACGGCCAGGTCTAGGAAGAGTTCTGGTCGTCCCAAACTTTTTTCCATTTGAGGATTATGGAGGCCACTGTGCTCTTAGGAACCTTGAGTGCTGCAGAAATTCTTTTGTAACCTTGGCCAGATCTGTGCCTTGCCACAGTTCTGTCTCTGAGCTCCTTGGGCAGTTCCTTCGACCTCATGATTCTCATTTGCTCTGACATGCACTGTGAGCTGTAAGGTCTTATATAGACAGGTGTGTGCCTTTCCTAATCAAGTCCAATCAGTTTAATTAAACACAGCTGGACTCCAATGAAGGAGCAGAACCATCTCAAGGAGGATCAGAAGAAATGGACAGCATGTGAGTTAAATATGAGTGTCACTGCAAAGGGTCTGAATACTTATGACCATGTGATATTTCAGTTTTTCTTTTTTAATAAATTTGCAAAAATTTCTACATTTCTGTTTTTTTTCTGTCAAGATGGGGTGCTGAGTGTACATTAATGAGAAATAAAATGAACTTTTTTGATTTTGGCAAATGGCTGCAATGACACAAAGAGTGAAAATTTTAAAGGGGTCTGAATACTTTCCGTACCCACTGTAGATGCAGCATAAATTCTTCTTTGATTGAAGTAACAAACTTAGAGAAGTGTACTATATATGGGCTCTGAGTGCTTCCTTGTTTTGTTTTTAATGCATCCATGCAACCTGATTTTCTCCTGTTCTCCTGGCATGTGCTTTGTCATTTGTGGTCCATCTCTCTCCTCACTGCCAAAGAACCATGCAGTTAATATGATCATTGAGCACTTGTCAAATGGACAAATAGAATTAAGGCTGTCAGGATTTAAATGAGATATACAATTGCTGCTTTTGCAGACTGTTTTTCCTCTTCTTTTCATTCTTTCACTGATCTTGTTTTCTATCCAGGCCTCCTTTGTCAGTCTCTGGTGCTCTGCCACAACTCAGTTGATCTTTCATATTTCTTAGTTTGCTATTTATGTCCCTTGAGTGTATGAGCCTCTTTAATTACAGTACACTTATGTATGCTTGGTAAACAAATTTCTAATTTTTCTTCCATTTTATCATGCAAATAATATCATTCTCCTCCCAAAAAAAAAAAAAAAAAAAGGGTGTAATTCAAAAAAATCAAGCTTTTCCCAGATTGTGGACTGTATATTTTGCAAAGTTTTGTATAGTCCCTGAGTGCTTTGAAACATTTCCTGCACATGTGAGATCATGTTAACTGCCAATTGGAGGAAACAAATACCAAAACGAGTTTTCACAGGAGACTACAGTTAGAATCGACAAATCTTGAAAGAATCAGTGGTTTCTTGTCAACCTGTCATTAATTAAATACAGACCAATTTTAGATCAGGCTTTTGAATCCATTGGTATGATTTCAAGCTTTAGTAGACGATGGCAAATGTTGCCAGGCCCGTTAAGCCTTCTGTATGAGAAGTCTGATTCTGGATTAGTGTGGAATATGTAGCACAAGCCTGGGTCAGTTAATATGACTATGTGAGTAAATAACTCGGGATCAACCCAAGCTCTCAGTGCGAGTGATTGACAGCTGGAGGAGTGGCACCTCTGTGTTACATAGAGTTTCTTGTCAATAACACAACTTGACACAGGAGGTGCAGGAGGGCTGAGGAGAGATAGAGAGCAGTGAGACGGACAGAGAAATAGGGAACAATGAGGTGGAGCCTACTTACTGTATATGGTTTAAAACACTGTATTGATTTTATAAAAGACCAAGAGAGAGAGTAGAAGGGGGCGAAATACTTAATTTATTGATATTTCAGGGTTTGTGTGTGCACTTACTGTGTGTGTGCATGTGGGTTTAACCAGGTTTAGAAGCAAATGTACAGATAGGGTTAAAATAAGCCTCTGACATGTCAAGGTGGCCTGGATGTGAAGCTCAGTGATTACAAATGAAATCATTAACTCCCTTCTCACCGCAGGAAGAAAGTCATTAAGACACACACGCTTGACTTGGCTTGCTCTAAGTGCGTGTGTGTGTGTGTGTGTGTGTGTGCGTGTGCGTGTGTGTGTATATGAATGAGTTAGAGAGAAGAAAACGAATGGAAGGCAATATGTGACAGAGGTAGTGTGGTGAGAGGTTTTTCTAATCTGCTGTCACTTAAAAGAAAAATGTCACTGTTCACTATAAGAGTATGCCGTCAGTGTGGTTGGTCTCTGTAATGGAGCTGGGTAGATGTTTGAAATATTATCCTGATATTACAATAAAATGAGCTTTTCCAGTTTTTACATATAAAACAATTTAAATTATTATGCAAAATTACAGCTTGCTTGGATTTTAATTTGGACAACAGAAATTAATGGGAATATCATAGAATCACAGTATAATTAAACTTGAATTTGATAGGATAATATTTAATACAACCCACTCTTAATTTGTTGCCTTTTAAAGCATATGGGTGTGGACCTTAGGGCTTTGTATGCTGTACAGCTTATCGAGCTTTTAGACGAATGTGTAATTTGTGACATTGGGCTCCACTACTACTCTAAATAAAAATGACAAAACTCCTGTACATGGTCTTGCTTTCTCCTGGTATATTTATTACTGTCATTTATAACTGCATACTGTAAATAAAAGTGACTCATAAGTAATTTCCAGGTCAATATACAGAAGCTTGCATCACTGATTCTTTTAAAAGAGGAATTATCAATCAAAATGACTGAAATCACTCATATTCAGGTTTAGTTTTTTATAATAATTATATTTAGTACATTTAGTTTTTTATAAATATAAAAACATGACTGATACATTAAAAGTGGGTAAAACCGCCCAGCTATCCCAACTCTTGCTTGTCCCCTCTATACCCCATGCAATGGGACAGGTTCTACTCTCCTTCCCTGGAGAGCAGCTGCTGGGAGAGAGAAGGTGGAGGTTAGGCTTTGAAGGATGAGGGCAAGGGAGGAGCAGTGAAAAAAGGGATGTGGTTGTAGCTTACTGTATCACAGAGACGCAAACAGAGGAAGAATTGGGAAGGTCATCTCCACAAACAAAAGCACTTATGCACAAACATTCACTGGGGCTTTGCGTCATCCTAATGATGATCATTATTCACTTGAGCTGAAGGGCAGAGGAGAGCAGAACAGTGTGGTACCATTCACCAAGATCTGCCCTTCGCGTGTGGTGGCCCCTGAATACTTCAAAAACATCTCCCAATGACATTAGGTCTAGAAATTCAGATAATTCATTTAATGGCGAAAAGAACTTCATCACCTGAATGAAACTATTTCTGCTACAGCTCATTTCATTTAGTCAGACTTAAGGCATTTTTACAGCATGGATGACAGTACACAGCAGGAATGAATTCTAATAAGGATTTAAAGCAAAGCTGCACCTGTCACAGCAGTTCCCCGTCCGTCTGTCTGCCTGCCACTGTGTACTCTGCATATTGTGTGTTTTTGTCTTTGATCCACATGTGTGCATGTGAATGTGCTGTCACTTTGAAGTTGGGTTCTCTGCTTGCATGTGGTTTTCTGCTGACTCCTGCAAATGGGAGTTTGGGTATTGCGCATACGCATGTTGTTGCATGATTGACATGCATAGATCCAGCTTTCCTGGTACTTTGAAACTAGCCCAGAGCAGTCTGCAAATATTTTGAGTGACGTGGGGTCGGGGAACAGGGGAATATATCATGTCATCAAGTCAGGAAATCTCAGGAGAAATGTCTGAAGATACAGCTGCCACGTGTCAGAGGCATTTATCTCACAACGCATTATTGTCTAGGAAATCATTTGCTTCACACAAAGACATAGGCCACACACCCTTCATTAAGTTGCCATTTTGCATTGTGTTTGAGCTGTGCTCTGAGGTCTTTAGCAATAATGAGGAGCTTACTAGAACAAAAGTATTGTAAAGTGTTGAATTTGAAAATAATTTGAAATAATTTATTTCTTTTTGTCTTAAGAGCCAGGAGGAGCAGTCACAGGTTTTTAGCACAGTGCAGCAAAAACAACAAATTTTTTACATATATAAAAAAAATCTAGTGCTTAGATATCAGTCCTCTATTTTATCCTCTCCTGCACCATTCATCAAAACACAAAATGAGGAAGGTCTTTTGTAAGAATGATGTTCAGCCTACAGTATAGTTCAGAGACTTGTTCTGATTGTTTTTTCTTTTAATTTATGACCCATCTCTATTATTTAAATTAAAAAAGAGTTCCTTCTAACATTATGGGCTAAATGCATGTTTTGAAATCAACAACTCTGATGAGTGTAAACCTTTTAGCTTGGAGTGTGTGAAAATACCAGCAGAAAGCAGCAAATAACAGCAGTGGTGAAGCAGGCCGGCTGGTGTTTATTAATGAGTGGGAAAGCTGAACAGAGAGGCCAGTGCTTAGATAATGCCACGCAGATGGGTCAGGATGAGCTTAGCATATTAACATGTTATGTAACGCCAAGTGCTGATTGTCTTCAGGCCCTGTGCATGTGGGTGTAATAGTTTTTGCTACTGTATAACTGAACTTGTTTTTTCTATATGTTGTTCTCGGGGAAACAGTTTGAAGGCTGGGTGTGTTTGTATCTTCTTTAAATATAGACAGTTAGTGTGGTGGCTGTTTGTGTGTATCATGATGTTTTTAAAAACAGCTTGGTCAGGGGAATAAGCTAACTCCAGTTGGGTTGTCCCCCATGGAAGCTGCAGCCTCCCTTTTTCTGTTCTCTTCCCAGTCTGGGGGGGGGGGGGGGCAGACAAAGATAAGACACTTGCAAAATAAACACTGATGCAGCTTTCCATCTCCCTGCCATGCACACACATTTACACACAGAAGCAAACAAAAAGATAAACATGCACATTCACACTTGTACCTGGTCTGAACCCATTGTGTATGAGATGCAGAGCCAATGTTGGTCTGAATGGATAGATGGTCCAGACACCACAGGTTTTTGTGCTGAATCTCCTGCTGCCATACTCTTGACAACACAGGAGCCTTATTTCTAAACATTGTTATGCATACATTCTGAAAGGAATCTGTAAATGTATGCACCCCACTGGAAACTCATTTACCCACAAACTACGGTACATAGTGTTATTAGTTTAAGCTACACTTTTCCAGTGTGATGTAATCCAAATACAGCAGTCTTACATTAAAATGTTCAGTTTTTGCAGGCTGTAATTATTAGTAGAGTTGTACTGGATTGCATTATCTAGTAAGGTGTGTTTTAACAAATCCTGGCCCCCGTCATGCCTGTACTGTAAAGTGGAAGTTTTTATTTTGCTTCCTGAATTCCATATGTTTTTTTGTTTTTGTTTGTTTGTGCTCTTCTCTGTTAGATTGCAGCATTCTTGTTTTCCTCCAGGACTGACAGCCTCCCTACCTGTCTGTCTGTCTGGCTATCTGTCTGTTTGTTTGACTTCCTTTTCTCCACCTGTACCCAGTATATACTGCACCCTGAAGCATTAATGTCAATTTTCTGACATCTCCAAGAGGGACACCCTCACATACTTCAGCTTTAGTTTCACTGACAGTATGAGGCTGTGTTGGTTTGTAACACAAGCAGTAAGAATAATGTAAATATGTAAAAATATTTACAGGCAGCTTTATAGAGGTTGACACATCTTGAGTTAATGACTATGATTTTTTTATCCCTCATCCCCACATTTAGGTTTATATTGAACTGTGTAGTTGTTGACTCAAACGGTTTTAAAACCTTGAACTTTCTATATTTGTTTTTAGGTTACTTTCTGGAGTTGCTGAATCGCTCTTCCATTAGCCTACAGGAGACTTTCACTCCAACGTGGGGCCCCGTTTACACTCAGAATTCCCAGGTCTTCTCTGACCTGTACAGAGATTTGAGGCATTACTATCGCGGCTCCAGTATCAACCTGGAAGAGGTACTCAACGAATTCTGGGCCAGGCTGCTGGAGAAGCTCTTCTATCAGGCAAACAAGCAATATTACATAGGTACACTCAACTCTTATCTACAACATTGACTAAAAACCAAGTGCTATATGAGGCAATTGTATGTATGTTGTATGTTACTAATACAGGTTTACTGCCTGTATGGTATAGATACGTAATATAATAAGCAGAAAACATGACATGGATGTGACACTGATGATGTATTATTTATTCATTTTGTACATATTTTGAGAATACATCATATTGTATGAAAGAATAATCTTTAGATATATTCACAGTGTCTACTTGGATGAAGACTTTAATGAAGGTATATGATGGTTGCAGGCGGGGACTACCTGGATTGTGTTTCTAAACAAATAGATACGCTACGGCCCTTCGGAGACATACCTCGGGTAACGAAGATGACGGTTACACACACATTTGTGGCCGCACGTTACTTTGTTCAGGGACTGGTGATTAGTGGAGAGGTGGTGCGCAAGGTGTCCCAGGTAAGGCCTCTCTTCCTCCTTACATCTATTTACTCTCCAAGTTGCTCTAATTTTATTCTCTTTTTGTTTTGTATGCCATTCCTTCCAGCCAACATTTGGGATTAGTCTCCTTCCATTAAAATTATACTATAGTCATGTTTTTTTTTTTGTTATTTGTTATTGTTTTAATGCAATTTGCTGCCTCACATACCTTTTTACTGGTGTCTAATCTGCTTTTCTTTTCCCTATTATGTGGCCATGAGTGTAATTGTGTTAAAGAATCTGTATTAATCTCTCAGTTGTGATTCCTGTTGCTTTGCCTTGATGTGAGTACCTAAACCACACATTCAACACATTCATGCAGGCTGATTTTTACCAGGCCGTGAACATAGTAAAGACCAGAGGCAGATCAATGCTGGTGGAAACGAGAGGCTCCATAAAGTATGACCCGCGGCTCAGACAATCAGCCCCTGCCACAACAGTTAATGTCAGCTCCACATTGAAAAATGTCTCCCTAGGCTGCGGGGAGGGTTAATATCTCCCAAGAGAAATGGTCCCCTCTGTGTATAAGACAAGAGTAAGGTTAAGATCAGAGCAAGACTGAGAAATCATTTCAGCTCCTGGAAAGGATTTGGCCAGTATTGATGCACCAGTGAGATATATCTCCCTTCAGACACTGTACAGAGTGTTGAGAGCAGTGGCCCCATGAGAAATATACGCATCCTTTGAGAAAACAGATGCTCCACCGGGGATGAATATTACAATTTTTTCTTTATGAAATATTACAAGGTCAGGCGAAGAGCAAGAGGAAAAAAAATTGTAGTATGTCGAAACTGGATATTGTTGCTGCTATCTGGCTGCAAGGCCACACATTTGGATGAATGTCAAAGAAAGTCTCTGTGTGATCTGTTTTCTTTTTACTCTGATGTATGTGTTCTGGTAGGACTGCGGGTGGCACATACTGTACTGGTTGCATCGGACGGAAACAGCTTAGCCTAGCCTATCTCTCTGCTTCATTGTGGCTTAAAAATAGGTGCAATGTGTCACACCTACACAAAAGGACCTGGAGATGTCTCAATTAAGTCTGTGCACTGTAGCACATCCACCAGCCACATGGGAGCAAAATCTGGAATTACCAGGAATACTAGCCCAACATAGCAGTTAGTAGATCAATACTAAAACACCTAGCATAACAGTGACAGTCTAATGTGGCACTAAGGGACTCATGAATCTAGAATAACAGAGACAGAGACAGGACAGTTCTAAAATTTGCATGGGCAGCACACAGTGTTGTTGCTGTTTGCAGTTTGTGATTTGTGACGCATGAGTGTACCCCCAGACCAGCCAAAGTAGCTTCTGATCCTGCGGAACCAGCAAGATGCTGAAATGATAAGCGTCTCTCTCTCATACAAACATTTACTGTATATATACACTTCTTGTACACATGTGCCTAAAAGTACAGAAACACACAATTCATCATTCCATCACTCCCTTGCAGCGCTGATGCACATTTTCCCAGTCTGGCTATGCGTTAATATGCATTTCCTGACCAGTGCTATTTAGTGCAGTATGTGCTGAAGGACAGTGAGTGATGTGTTCATTAAACAAGGCTGGTAAGAGGAAAGGTGTAAATAATTAGTACAGCTTTTACAAAATTACAAAATGTCACTCCAGCAGTAATACCATTTCACCGGAGTCTCCGCCATTCTGAATGAGGTCAAGGACTGCCTTCTGTCCTGTTTGCACACGCCCAGCCAAAGTCTTAAGAAAGAAAGCAAGAATGGATCACACTCTGTAAAATGAAATTTCCAAGTTATGTTTTGGTGCAGTCTAACTGTAAGAAGTGCAGATTTCAATCTACTCTTCATATTTCATATTCACAATTTGTGTGTTGGTCTCTGTCACTGTCTTCCCCAGCACACAGTCAGCACTGTGCCGTATTTATGCAGATTGGAACAGGACTGTGCAGTGATGGGAACAAATGAAACAGTGAGGAAAAGCAAGAGAGGAAGATGATAAAAAGGCTATGATCAACTCCAGCATCCTCCCTTGTCCCCGACTTACTCTTCTCTCAGTCCTTTACTGTCCTTCCTTGCCCAGCAAAATGTACACCATTATTTCTGTTGATATTTCCCAGAGCGGTGCCCCGCACTGTCCTCTATCTCCTTTTTTGTGTGAATAGCTTGGTATACTAATTTAAACCTCAGCTTTTCCCTCCTTTCCCTTGTAATTCTATCTCTCAATTGATTTGGCCCTAATGAGACAACTGCTCCTATTTATAGCAAAGCATTGCCACTTAAAGGGCCCAGTGACTGAAGATGTTTATAGCACACTGCCCAGGAAAGTGTAACACTACATGAGCGTAAAACAAGAGTGTCTGCTCCAGATGTTTTCTTTAGAAGCATGAAGCATGAAATATTATAAGCCATAAAAATAAGAACTGTAGAAAGTATCCTAACAGGAAGAGTAAAGCAAAGCAGAGCAAGAGTGACCAAGATGCGTGGCAGAACTAATAATTTGGTAAATATGTATAAGACACAAAAAAGAACTCTCGGCCATAAAATACAGGCTTTCTTTCCGGTACAGTATTAATTCCTCCCTTGGCTTTGCTCTGGGCTGCACCAGTTGCTGTGTCCTTAACTTTTTTTCGAACTGGTCTATTCCCTCGGGTTGGGGAGAGGAGGAAGTAGGCCACGCGCCACATAGCTCACTCTGGAGGCAACGAGTCTGGATCAGTTTGCTCTATAGCACAAGGGGGAGAGGTTCCTCATATATCCTTACTAATTACAGAGGAAAGACAAGCAGAGAGAGGTAGAGAGACAGAAGAGTCTGCATTGCCACAGGCAATATAGAAAGTACTGACAGGTACAGAGCATGTTGTATAGGTGAACCAAGGACAAGTAAGGATATGGTGTTTAAAATGTATACAGCCATGTCTAAGAGCCTCATCTGGGCAGTGTTTTAAAGCCTTTCCTGATATCCCTTGATAAGCCAGTAAAGGAATGATTTAATCAGGTCAGAGTGAGTGCAGTGTGTGTAGAGGCACACTGTGTTTATGTAAGTATCCAAACAGTTATTCAATCAGTCTAATTTGATAAGTGATTAACTGTTGATAACAAGTAATCTATGATGCAAAACTGACAAACATCTGCTGGTTAAAGTTACTTAAATATAAAGATGAACTCACTTTCTCCCTCTTTTTGCATCTCTGTCAGTTGATTGGTTTTGGAAAAATTGGCTGAACAATTTCAGAACAGCCCCTTGTGCTCTGGGTAATCATGGTGGACATTATGTGCTATTTTCTGATATTTCATACTTTTTTTCAGTTTTTCAGAAAGACAATCCACAGGTTGATTCTTAGATGAAATAATCCTTAGCAACAATCCAAAGTCTGTGTGTCTTAGCCCTGACAGCTCCTTCTCCACAGTTGCTGATACACCACAGCTCCAAGGTTACAGAGGAAGTTGTCAACATCAACTTCCAATTAGCACCACAGAGGAGTTACACACTCTTTCATGTCTGTTGTGCCTGGCCTGGGATTCCCAGCATTAATACTTTATGGATGATGTAACAGAAACTAGATTAATGACTATATTTCATTAACATCACCCTGTTTTTTTTTTTTTTTTTTACTTTTAACATCCCCCCTCTATCTATCATTTTTAGTCATCATCTCCCCTTATCCCTGCACACTCCCTTCTCTTGCTCTTCTCTCTCACCAAAAAAGCATTTGTCTGACTCATCCCTGGCTAATGAGTGGTGAACATGGGAGAAAGGGAGGAGGGGAGAAAAGGAGGGCAGGAGTGAGGGTCTGACTCATATGACTAAAGATTAAGCCTGGGAATCTGGCTACCACTTTTCTATGTGACTTATTACTCTCCTCCTTTTGCAACTGGCAATAATTAAGTTCGACTGATCTCTTTTGTACGTCACAGATGCATTTACTAATTTTGGCTTATTATGTATTTTTTAATGTGGTTTAAGATTTAATTTAGAATTTCCAATTAAACTACTTTTTGTCTCATATATGATTAGATTAAATTTTAATGATCCTCTTAGGGAAATTGGGTTGATGCTGAGTAACTCAAAATAGCCAAGAAAAAAGACAGACACATTGAAGGTTGTTTGAAACTTTACAACAAATTTTTCCAGCATTAAAACTGATAAAAGAATGTGTATAAAGTGTGAGAGAATGTGTGGGTCACAAAAAAATGAAAAAAGCTATAAATGGCATGCAATACATACAGCGCTACAGACACATTGACAGAAACAGAAGCCTACACTCCATGGTCCTGAGAATTCAGTTTTTATCTAAAAATTATAAGCAGATTTGAGTCTATATAAAAGTACTGGCAGGTCTGTAGTTGTTTGTTTTCCCACCTGATCTCTATTGTTGCCCTATTTCTGCTGTATATTTGCTAAAAGCTGGTTTTAACTGTGATTTTGCTGTTTCCAGGAAAAGCATCAGGCTGGCCCAAATGTCAGCTTAGAGGAGCTTTATATGCATAGCTGGGTTCGCTCCATCTCTCTCGCTCTCTTTCTCTCACACACATGCACTCTCTCTCAACACACACACTTCCTGAGGTTTTGTATGCATAGCTATACTCTCTTGTGAACAGAGCTTACTGGTATTAACCCAGTTTCACTTTTCACGCACGAAGGCTCTTTCCTGGGGGAGCAGCCTTGTGGGAGAGAGGGAGAAATGGAAGAAGCAGGAAGGATGGAGTGAGGGATTCAGAATACTTGTATGAATGTCAGGGCCTTTTCATTGCGTGCGAAACAAAAAGTGAATTCTCCCAAAGTGGTTTCCAAGGAAACTGTGCTGAATGAAAGTCTGGTGCAACCAAAAAAAAAGGTCACAATGTGAGGTGACCTCCCACAGTTCTGCAACTGTCATTGTCTGGCAAAAGAAATCTACATCTTCATATCTTATTAAATCTCAGCACTTCTGTATAATGTATTTTTAATCCTCATATACCAAAGGGGCCATTAACAGTTAGAGTGGCAAAATGTACAAAATGTTTGATCAGTTGCTGCTGTCAGCCTTGATTGTTTTATACTATAAGTTAATCCATGCTTGGCAAAACAGTAATTTTTCATCCAGGTGGTGTGTGCTTTTTGCCCATGCCCATGCCCTGACCCAGGTTCAGCTGAGCCAGGAGTGCATGCGAGCCATGATGAAGATGACTTACTGCCCCCACTGCCGCGGCATGGCCACTGCCAGACCTTGTGCCAACTACTGCAGCAATGTCATGAAGGGCTGTCTGGCCAACCAGGCTGACCTCAACACAGAGTGGAAACATCTGGCCGGTAGGGAGTGCACACACTTTCACACGTATTCAATTCAACCATATGTTTGCTTAAAGGTTTACCCGACATATGCTGTTATTTTGTGCAGTGAATACGGCGAAGCAGTTCTACCAATGTACTACATATGAAGCATTTGACACTTTCTTGACACTAACTGTACTTTCTGCCTTTGTAGAAACAATGATGCAGGTGGCTGACCGCTTTGATGGCCCTACTGGTGTGGACAGCGTGGTCCTCTCCCTTCCCAGTCGCATATCAGAAGCCATGTCTGCCATAATGAACAATATAGAGATTATCAACAAAAAGGTCAGCACACACATTGGTAAACATGAACAGCTCTGCTGCCCAAACCATGCAAACTGGCCTTATCACAAAGAACTTTAGAATATTATCAGGTACTGATGACAAAGAAAATGTAGGGATCTCTGCACTTGTTCCATGCAACGTACAACATGCAAAACATCCTCGTTATCATTAGAGTGTAGAGTATTTGTGGGTGATGCGCTTGACCAGTCAAATGTGTTTCCTTGACTATTAGTGCAATTCATGCTGTGCAACAGATATGACAGTTTACTAATGAAAGAGAACACCAAGGTTTCATCATAAAAGCCTTTTCTGAGAAAAAAACTACTGGTGCATCAGGTACACAGTGTACTCAGTTTTAAACAAAGTGAACATGGCAAATGATGTCATATATACATGTTGTTCTGGCCATAGCAGCACAATTTCTCACTGTAAAAATGATTTATTTAAATTATGTAAAAAGCCAGACAGGAAAAAAAACCCTCAAAAACCTACTTTCTCACTCGGCTTCTTACAGAGAACACAGTAGATCTATATAAGTGTGCAATCTTCTGCCACTTTTCCAACAGTTTAGTTTTAGGAGAGATATATGGTTTTGTGTTGTCTGTGCTCTTCTCAGGGGTTTGAAGTGGGCGGGACTCAGCTGAAAACATCTCACTGACTTCCAAACACCTATCAGTATATACTTTAGCAATAATGGACTCAAAGTGAGAAGATTTATAATGTAGCCAGGAAACTGTTCAAGTCTGTCCAAAGCACACCCACACAGTCCTGAAGAAGTACAGATTATAAGTCGTCTACACATTTAATGTTATGGAGAGATACAAAATATTTGAAAGTACCAGGAAGTACCACTATGTCAGCCAACACATACTCACTGATCTAGGTTCATTCAACAACATTTGGGCATGACTGTGTTCAAAGACTGTATCACTAGTCACAGTGCTACCTAATTACGCCTATTTGGTTTGTACAATTAACACCTATCCTGCCACTAAATTAATAGAGTTGCAATGCTCCACATGCCTGATTTAAAATGAATGGATGCGAATCATGACAGAAGCAACAGGCCAAGTGTTTATCTTTCTGTTTACCTGTGTTTGAGCAACAGTTTTATATGATCCTTTAAAGGCACTGGCTGCTCTGAAAATCTGAGTTGTTCAGTGAAGGTAGAAAACAGTGTAGACAGTGATAGATAGCACTGTGCTGATTTACTATTTAAGACCCTGGCTGACTTCAGGTGAGCCCATAGCCTGCCAGATTTCCTCTGACCTGGTTCAGCATGATAATCAGACAAAGCTTCTGATCTTCGTATCTTTTGGAAAGTGCTGTGTTGATCCCAGTGAAGTCACTCTTGATGGTCATATGGTCAACACTGTTGAAGAGATTATCAACTATTTACATGTTGACATCAAGAGCCATGTACTTTCCTCATAAACTCTTACCAGATACATTCAATAAAAGTATATGTTAAGAGTGTATACGTTACATAAATGTGCTTAAGGGCTGGCTGTCATTACTCTTTTGTAACACCATATTTGTTATGTCCATTATTCAGTCCACCGTGAACCACACAACACCAACAAGTTATGCTGACAGACATAACTGGAGGCTTAAGAAAGGATTATTTTCTAGTTATGTGTGAAGGTTCAAAGGCTAAACAGGCCAGATTGGATGACAGATTGACTGCTGTCTTACTGTTATTCCCTGGGCTCCATTTATAAAAATGTAAGCCCCATAGGGACTTTCTGAGCTGTGAATCATTCTGCTGGAGCAATACCATGATTGACTCTTGGGGTCATGTAAATAATCAGTGCTGTTTGTCACTGTTGGTTTTCAAAGTTAGAGATTCGTTTGTACTTTTATGCTCAAAGACTCTTTGTGTCTTGTGCACATGAGTCGGTCTAACAAATGCAAATTGTTATACATGATATACAGCTGATATATCACTGTTGAGCAAGCTTGTTTCCACACTACAAACACAGAGTATAAACTACAAGTTGTAAGAAAATAAAGTTTATAGAGCTTGTGTGAAGCCTTACGGTTCAAGTTACTAATTAAAGACAAAGACCAGTTTGATTATAAAGATTTGGTTGACTGTGCATTTTTTTGGAAAAGTTTAAAACTCTGCTGTTTTTCTACCCTTTTGTTAACTTTCCCCCATCTCATGTATCTTCTCTTTCCATTTCTGCCTTGTATTTTCTTCCCTTCTTTTCACCCAAGGTGTTCCAGGCATGTGGCACACTCAAAAATGGAGGAACCAGCAGCCCAGGAGTCACTGAAAGTATGAAGAGGGGGAAGATTACAGTGGAGGACAAGTTGGGATCCAGTTCTAGCAAAATGGACAAACTGGTTAGTATCTATCAGAGACAGCATATGTTCTTGTAATTACACACTGATGGTCAAATCTCTATAGTCTGATGGTTTACACTCTGTGATACAGTGGGAGCCATTGCTCATCATGGACCATAAAACTTTGTTTACTGTACATTTCACCTTTTTACCATTCACAACTATGGAGTTATTAGACGGGAACAACTGCATAAATTGATTGAGTCAGAAATCTGTGCACCACAGTTTACTGAGATGCTTTTCTTACTCTCCATCAGAGTGTCATCATGCTGTGATTTTGAGCAAAGTAAAGCTTGTGCATCTACTCTTGTCAACTCTGCCTTAGGTGTCTGATGTAACAGTGAGACTGAAGGACATGCAGTCGTACTGGGTATCTCTCCCAATGTTGCTCTGCAGTGACAGAGTGGCCACTGGGACAGGGGCAGAAGAGAAGTGTTGGAACGGCATGAACCGTGCCAGGTAGGGGATTTAAACCCTATTTTTTTTTAAAACATATCAAAGTTGAAAAACAGAGTACTATCTTACAAAATGTCTGTGTTTAAAGCATAATGTAACAGGATCTGTTGTGGTGAGACATCTCAAGACCTTTTCTGCTTTGTGTTTTCTTCCCTTTTTTTCCTGTTGCTGTTGTTAAAGTTGGCAATATTGGTTTTTAGCATCATAAATGATTTGTTTCAATTGTTAAACAAGGTTTCATCTGTACCAGGTACCTTCCTGAAGTGATGGGTGATGGCCTAGCCAGTCAGATCAACAACCCTGAAGTGGAAATCGACATCACCAAGCCAGACATAACAATACGTCAGCAGATAATGCAGCTAAAGATCATGACACACCGCCTGAAGAATGCTCTCAATGGCCAGGATGTGGACTTTCAGGACAGCAGTAAGTACTTTTACCATCACAGCCCATATGTTTCTAAAGAACATTCCCAAATAAACTCTACTTCAGATGATTCAGTGATTATTGAAAGCTTTAAGGGAAATAATCATCTCTATTTATGTACATCTAAGGAGGCAGCACAGTTCTCTCTTAGTTTGTGCAAACTCTTGCAAATAGCAAAAGCAGTTTGTTATTAAGGCAAAGTTATAAAAAGTGTTTGGCCTAAAAAAGTGCTTATATTGAAAAATCAAGGTCATATATTGTACCTAACACAGGCTGATGCTGTGAAATTCTCACCCTTATTCGGGAGCTTTTATATAGGCAGTCAACATCATATTTTGTGCTAGCAGTTAAGCCAATACTGTCTATGCAGTAGTAGTATGTTTATGGCATAAATTCTGTGAATATACTATATAGGCAATCTAGTTTGTAAATTCTATGTATGTCATACCATTAAACTCATGTCCTGACCCATTTTGCATAGGTGATGATATCAGCGGTTCTGGAAGTGGTATGTGTGCTGACGGTGTGTGTTCTTCAAGCCCACGCCTTTTCGGCCCTGCCACTAACCGGCCTTCCTACCCCTTACCTCCAGAAAACAAGGAGGTGAAAGCCTTGGCCAACCAGAATCTCCCCTGTATCACCATTTACCTGCTTTCATTGCTCATTTTGCTGCTCCGGCGATAATTGACAGGGGAATCTACCAACTGGGACTTTGGAGTTTGGGACATGGGGTTGGGGAGAATCTGAGAGGGGAAGGAGGAGAAGTTGGGGGTTAGTTACTTTCCCTAAACTAAATAAGTGTAAGGAAACAAAAAAAAAAAAACAAACACTTGGATGGACTTCCCTTTGGTTTTGGATTTGAACAAAATGGAATTACAATTGTCGGTGGTAATGTACGTTTTGGTTCTGCCCTTGTCTTTGTTTCTTGCTATATTATGACACCATTAGAGCTGGTCTTTCCACATCATCTAATGTTTTGTTTCTGGTGTTTGGGAGATTTTACCTGTACCTAAGTCATGTGTAAGACTATATTGCTAACTGTGTTGGTGTTGACACCACAGAGAGGGAGAGGTAGAATGGGGCTATGCAGTGGCGATCAGAAACATATAAAGTATTTGTTATTCAACTACTTTAAAGCCGGAGGATTATTTATTTATTAATAACTCACAATAGACCCTAGACTGTTTTAATCAGTCCCTAATATTTAAAGTAATGAAAAAACACAAACCACGAACTTAAATAAAATATTGATGACTTCTAAGAGGGTAATCTGGATAGCACGACCCACAGACCACTTAATTCATCAAGCCTCCCAATATCATTACACTTAGTGTACACTCTCTCACAGCAAGGATGACAGCACTCTGTGTCAGCACTTTTTGCCATTTCATCATGTAAGCTGTAATAATAGCAGTGATCACGTTCACACAGACTTGATCATCTAATGTGGGAGTAACGTGACCCATCCACCACTTCATCCATCCACTCATCCCTGTATTCCCTCTGCCCCACCCTGCAGATCTCCCTCTCTCTCCAGACCATGCTGGCAATGTATGATCAACTTGTGAGTCTGGTGTAAGCAAAACACATGCTAGGCCAGATCTCAGATGACAGCAGCTTCCCACTGTAGAGCACCATATGTGGGATGGGGCTGTCAGTTTAAGACAGTTCAATGCAAACGGACTGACAGGTCAGGATTTTGGAAACATGTAGCAGAACGGAAATACATACAGAAGCAGAAACACTGCTGTCATGTAGCGCTTTTTCAGTTTTTTTTTTTTTTTTTTTTTTTTTTTCGGAGCACAGCAGAGCAAAAATATAAAATACATAATTCTCTGTGCTCTCCACAAAGGCCCAGGGTTACTGTGATCAGCATAATAATTACAATCAACAGTGTCATAATGTTTTTTGTCTAATTGCAGCAGCTATCCATGTCACCGTAAAAGCCGCACCACACACATCTTTGAATCTCACTACTATTTCTACAGTGTACATAATTTTGATTGCTTCTTTGTTGTTTTCTACAGAAAGTAGCCAATTAGGTACCAAAAGTTTATAATGGCCAAGTCGTTGTTTGCTATAACTCTTAATTCTTTGACCATCTGTTATAGTGTATCCATATCTACCTTCCATTTTTCAGCAGCTTTTTTATTACCCACCCCCTAACACCCTCTACTCTTCTACCTGCTCATCAGTTATAATGACCTTTGAAGTGTTCCTCATGCTTTTACATGATGGCAAGGTAATATGACAATGACACAGTGCTTCATTTTGTGTCAACCATAGTGGGAATGTGATGGAAACAGTGTAAGGCTTTTTCTGATGAGAAGCTTGCTGGGGAGGAAACACATACCACATTTTAATTCAAAGACATGTCAAAGCTCTCATTTAAGAATGCTTTTGTGCAGGATGATGGGACAACGCTTGCATGCGTGTTTATGTGTTTGTGTGTGAATGTCTGTACTCGCCTTTGATTGATAGAGCAAAAGAGGGACTGGTGATATACACTTTATAAATACAAGTACAGGAATGAAATGTATCAAAATGTATTAGACAAACATTGTATGTCAGAGTGGTAGTCAACTACAACAATGCAAGATTAATATAGCTCATTTTTAATGGTGTTTTCAACCTAGTACTGGAATAACTCTCAATCTGCATTGATGGTATCTGTTATCTGTACTTGTCATGTGTGACAGAGAAATTGAATGTGGGGGATGCAAATGGATATGCTTTTTAAAAAGCATAATTGCTTCACTTGCACAGTAGGACAATCCAATTTTAATTCATTTAAAAATTATGCACCTGACAGTTGATAATACTGCAGATCCAATTAAATAGTTTGAGGCTCTGTCAAAGTTTGAAATGCTCATCTGTTAGAAATGTGGTTAATTTCTGCACTCCAAATCCCTGAGGTTGTCATCATATGTATTACTTGACAGGTTATTTTGATAGTACCGTCTTTCTGTTTTTTTGACATGCATTATTAATCCGTGGTTTGTTGTTGTATCTATATGTGTTTAAGAGTGTGTGTCTTTCTGTAGGTCCCTGGTTATTACATCTGCCTGTGACTGCCTTTGACTTGAGGTCAATTTTGAAATTTGAAATTACAGATACAATAATATTTGATGTTTCAGTGGGGAAATGAAGAACAATTAGCAAGAGCATTACATGGGTACTCATTTTGTGGCCCTCTAGAAAATCAGAATAGAAATGTGAAAGTATAACGCCCAGTATATGCCCAGTAAAGAATGACAAATGACTCCAACTGTGATGGTGACATTCCAATTCAAAGACCTTAGACTCAAAACTTCAGTTTCAGTGACTGCCTCACATAGTCATCGGCTGAGATTTGCACAACCCCCTCCCTCTCTCTTCCTCCACATTTTGATCTCATTAAGATGTTGCTCAAAGTCCCCCTCCCTTTTATAAAATCTGCACTTTTATGAGGCCAATAAATGGCATTGTCTGCACAAAGACATCATAAGATAGCCGATCAATATGTGTGTCAACACCTTCCAGAAACGACTATTGATTGGGGATGTGTGTATGCAGATAAATATGGCTCAGCACAACGTCTGTTGTCCAGCTAAGGTGAAACAGTGTAAACACAAAGCCCGAGTGTGAGAGGAAGCAGGAGAAAGGATTGTCCAGAGCACTGATCTCAAATCAGTGTGTGCACCTCGACCCTGCCCTTATTCATTACTGTAGGTGCAAAATGCAAAGCTGAGTGATCCACCCACTTAAAAACAGCTTTATACTACACTGAGTTAAGTATGGGTGGCATTTCTGAAAGGTGCCAATTTTTGAGGAGAGTACTTTTAATTTTTTTTTTGTTTTTATTTGCTTTGGTTTTGATGTAATTAGAAATTTATGGAGAGTTTGTGCTCACAGTGAAGATAGGTGCAGAAAGAGGTTGAAAAATACAAATGTCTCATTTGCTGTTGTACCTGAAATCTTGTGTCAATTATATACATTATAAGATTTTCAACATGCTTGTATCCTGTTTTTTTAAAGATGCATTTTTTTACCATGTATACATTTATATATATATATATATATATATATATATATATATATATATATATATATATATATATATATATATATATGTATATATATATATATATATATATATATATATATATATATGCATACACATCTGGTAGATCTTAAAAGGTTTAAGTTATGTAATGTAAACCCCTAAGCTCACTCAAGCCACATTTAGAACCACTCTCATACTCATGTGTATGTAGGTTTCTTTGGAAAAGTGTCTGCTCTTCTTCAAACTGACCACACCATCTGTCCAAGTAATTTCCCAGAGCACACCGGGGCATACTACCACCTAAAAAGGGCCAATGTGCTCCAGTGATGATGTCAGAGGTGACAGCTGCTGTCTGGTGTTCCCACACAGGAAAAACTGCCACATGTTCAGAGCACACTAAGTGCTTTGTCTTGTTTTTGTATGTAGACAATGAAATGATCATCACCCTTAGGATAACTTTAACAAGGTGTTCTTGACCATGAGCCTATGGGAGATTGAAATACCATCTTTAATACAGCATTATTATTTACAAAGTGCTTCAAATATGTGTTAAGAAATTAAGGGTTTGTGGTTCCGTGCACTGGTCGTGGTGTTTCTGTCCTATATGCCATCAGGTTATAAATTAGAGGAGTGAAAAATGCAGTCAGGTCAGGTAGTTTTAACCAAGATTATCAATATTAAAGTATTTCCCAATAAATCTCTAAATGCCACCCTCTGGCTGTAAACATTGCCAAAATACATAGTGTCTGTCCTTGTAGGCCGACTTTGTTCACACAAGCATCTGTTTGGTGTCACAACATGGAGATTCAAAGTCATCCTCAAACCATGCATGAATAAATTTAAAAATATTAGTATATTTTGACTGGTGAATGTGGCACGTTTAATTGCACTGACATTATTAGTCTTTTTTTTTTTTTTTTTTTTTTTTTTTTGCAGTCCTCTTCCCTCAGCAGCACCTCATGTTCACATTCTCAGCCATCGATTGTGTTTCAGGCTTTTCACCTTCTCTCTTACTCAAAGCACGCACAACTGCACAAATACATAAGGGTTATTCTCAGCCTTTTGGCTTTCACCTTCCCCTTTGGTATATCAGCCCAACGGGGCTTGTCAATAAAAATCTCCTCAGCTCAGTACACACTGAACTGCCTTTGACTTGATGTCCAGGATTGTGCAGTTAATATGTTATGAAACGCATTGAATTATATAATTCCCAGAAATGTAATGAATAGAGGGTAATGACATAACACATCGAAGGAAGAGAATTGCGCCCAGGCTTGATCTATTCTTCTTTATTCACACATCATGTTGAATAAAACCCGTGTTTCAGTTACATCTTCAAGGAGTAGTAACAAGTACAAGAGGATTTTAAATACCTTTTTGAATCATCATACAAAGCAGACTGTAGGGTAATTCATGTAGTGCCATACTACATCAAATTTTGAATACATTTCCATTTTGATATGAGAGCTACTGATTGGGTAGATGAGTTAGTTGAAGTAAATGCAAAATTGGGTTTGTGTTTTATTCTGTATGTGGCAGCAGGTGCCACAGTAAACCTACAAAATCTTTTAACACCTTAGGTGAATGTTTGGTAAAATAAACAATATTTAGAGTCATCCTGTTGTCTCAGCTCCTTTATACCATCTTTTTAAATATGGATTACACAAAGAACACATGCAGATTTGCACGTCAAGATGTCATAAAAATTCAAAGAGAGTGTCATTTTTTACATCAATTTTGACTTCAGAAGATAAGCCAAACATACTCAGAGGTAGTCTCTTCTAAATTTCCTTATATGGCCTAAAATCTGTGTTGTACTCTTTTGCCTTTTGGCATATCAGACATATTCTCTCACCTTTTATCTCTCTTTGATTTGCTCCCTAATGGAACTATAGAGTCTCCCACTCCCTGTTTCTCTCCCTCTAATATCAAGCTGTCTGAGTTATATAATTTTATAGCAGTGCCTATTTTCAACATCAAGGGCTTCTCATCACTGCCTCAGTCTGGTCATACAGTAGGTTACTGTACAAATGCACATACTGCCACCCGGTGGGAGCGAGTATTTGTTGAAATTTCAACAAAAATAAGTATGTTCAAAATGCAAGTTTGGATGAAAGTGACTTAAAGTGATGTATTTATGCAATAAAATATATATTTTTTATTATAATGAAAAAAAAAAATTATTTAAGACAGATGACCATTCATAACAAATTACTCTTTACATATAGATCTCGTAGCTTCAGGTACAAAAGGACCGTAGATGTACCGTGTCCCCATAAGTGTTTCGTTTCGGTACCTACATGGTAGAAAACCAATAAATAAATAAATAAATACATAGAATGAGAATAGCCTATATGTAATACTATATATTACAATTTCACGTTATTGATTATTTTAGATTTAGTCTTAAAAAGTAGAACAATGGAGCGAAATGCTTGCTGGGTAATTATTCCTACGTCACGTACGCCCACCAACACCTGACGCAGAGGGCATGGGGAGTTCGCTGTCGTTGCCGCCAAGTAAAAATGTCGCAAAAACGCAGTTAAATTCGCCATCTCCAGACAAGTAGGTGGTGTGGAGTTTCCGTACAGTATTTTAGTGTAAGGATTAACCTCCCCAACATTTCATAAACTGGTTAATAGAATCAAAACAGCAGCGGACTAAGCGAGCATTTTGCCGTGCGTGTGTAAATAATCAAGGCATATGCGGACTAATCAACTGTTACTGCAGCTTCAGAAAGTGAGAAACCATCATTTCGGCACGCAAGGACATTTGTAAATAAATTAGGAGGTTTCAGGCCAGGAACTCACACTGAACTGAGAAAACACTTAGCCAGGGCCAGTTTATCCTTGGTTTGACTAAGACCTGACCTATGTTATCTCAAGGGGGAGTTTGCTGGGTTAGGTGGGATATTTTATTTTTTTAAGGTGCGTAACACTGGGCTGAGGAAGTGTGTATAGAGAAGCTTCCTCATAAACTGCTGAGATTATTTATCGCTGTCAACAGCATTCAAGTGCTGACAGAGAGTGTGGATTTGCTCAAACAGCCTAACCCTATTTGCAACCTGAACCTCACACAAATCCAATATTTCATATCTACTCTCTCTGGATCTTGTTGCACCTCCTGGGCAAATTCAATCCGGTTCCTCAGTTCCTTCTGTAAGGCCATGGGTGGACAAAGGACTCATAAAATGCCACAGCAGTAAAACCGCCAACAGGGAGCAGTAGGAGAATCGGGACATGGAGGTGGTGTGTGGTGTGTTGGATAACAAGAAAAGGTAAGACAAATGTTGTGTATTAATATTGAGAAAGCTTTGTGTACTTCTTTATTGTGAGCTGTGAAATATAAACTGTGTCTATGTTAAGCCTGTGGAGATATGATGCCAAATGGGGCCCCAAATTGAGACATGAATTGCTGTCTACTGTCCCACAGTTAAGTGTCACAGTGTTTATGTGGGCATAAACCCTTGTTTGTGTTGTGCAGAGTACCCTAATTGTAAACTGTGGTAACATTTGAATGATGCAAGTTATTTGAAATTGGGGCACTGAAACAATTTAGGCCACATCTGGTGAAGGTGTATCCCATTTTGAGATGTGGAAGGTGAAGGCAATAGTAATCAGCACCCTCGGGGCTGTGACCCCCAAACTGGGAGAGTGGCTCCAACAGATCCCAGGAACAACATCAGAGCTCTCAGTTCAGAAGAGCGCAGTGCTACAGCTAAGATACTGCTAAGCTAAGATACTGCTTTTATATATATATATATATATATATATATATATATATATATATATATATATATATATATATATATTTATATTTATATATTTATATATACATATATATATATATTTATATTTATATATAAAAGCTGGTTTAATCACATGAGACTGTAGGGAAAAGGAAAGGGGACTATATGAAATGCTGTTTAAGGTAGCAAGACCCTTTGACAGACAGAAGGAGAAAGTGATATACAGTATTCTACATAGATTCCAAAGGCTTTTTATGTCTTTCTTTGTGACTGATTTGCAAGCATCATGATTTAAGTTTTTTTTTTTTTTTAACCCAATGTGTTAATAAAAAAAAACTGCAAACAAGGATTAGTTAGGATTTATATTAACCTGTGATTTATTTAATTCCACAGTGGAATCTGTTCCTACTTGTCACCAGTAGGGGTCAGTGTTACCTTGTGTGCTATAAATACTCTAGGCTTCAGACAAAACTCTTAATTATAATGCGCTGTAACAGTGGATAAGCAGTGAAGTGAAGCTAATTCTGCAAACTGTGAAAGTTAGGATTGCCTAATGCTAAACAAACTTGGTTTCTGGCTGTTGAGAGATTGAAAATGATTGTTATCATACAAGACCATACTCAGACACACAGACACATGACAATGTTACAATCTAAAAATTTCAGGACTCGCAAACATTACGTAAACATAGCCCTTGACAATAACATAGAAATGATTGGAAATCTCTCTCAAGTATTGAAACCAAATGGTTTTCAAGTTTCATTCATGTTCATTTCATAGCATTGCCTCTAGAGCTTTAACAATGTAATGGGAAGGAGATGGCCAGGACATATACAAAAACTGAACTGCATTAAGGTGTTTTTGAAAAGGGCAAATTCAACTGGAATTATTGAAAAAGAAGAAGAACAAAGACCAAATGAAATATATACTTCTCTGTATGAGACCTTTCATTGGAGCTGCTGCAGTTAGATGTTAGAAGCAAAAGCAGCTGTCCTGAGTTTCTGCCAGAGTGAAACAGTAGAAGTGTGTTTTACATTTTTCAGTTAGTGTAAAGTGTCATTCAGTACCTTAAAAACATAAACTCTGGTAGTAAAAAAAAAAAAAAAAACAACATATAGTCTGTGTGTCAGGCTTTAAACACAAACTAAGAACTATTTGAATTGGTGATTTGTGTGATCTGGTACAATGGTACACTGAAATTTTGTGTTAATGAAATACTCTTTTAAAATAAACTTTGGAACAAAAGGGAAATTTACAGGAAAATGTACTTTCTGTTATCTTGAATAAGGGAGTTTTTAATAACAGAAAGATTATTTATGCATTAAAAATCAATTGAAATTGATTCTCAGGGAAAAGCTTCCATGAAGTCATCAACATTAGCAAACATTTACAAATACTTTGGAGGAAAGTCAAATCTGACCCTAAAGGTGTAAGTTAGACAGACGCACAAAGAGAGACTCTTTTACATCAATCTATTTTCTTACAAATATATAGCTTGTTTCTCTCAATGAAGATTTTCGGTACATGTTCTCTTTAGCATTTGTTTTAAGTTACCATGTCTAACTGCAATGCTATATCTTTATAGCCAGATGGTGCTGTGGCCCCACCATATGAGCACAGTGGTAAATCGAGTGTTGTGAGGCACCACAGGATGTGTTCTCTCTCTCTCAGTGCTGAGAAGTAGCAGTGCTCTCCCAACAGGCATGCCTTTCTCCTGCTGCATAGGCAAGGAAAACAAAGCAACAAACATATATACTGTAATTAACACAAATGCTAGTGTCAACACACTTTTCCAGCAGCTTGGATCGATCGATTGTAATGACACTTCATGAATCCAACTGACATTTGAACAACTCATGGGACTTTACCCATCTTCTGTGACCTGAAACAATCCATAATAACCTCTGACCCCTAACCTTCTCAGTTGTCATGTTGTTCCTGAAGTTCAGAGTGGCTCTGTCTCTGCATAAAGACTGGTCTGCAGAACATGCCATTCTGTCTGTGGAGAAAAACATCATGGGGTGAAAATGCACTTTAATTCCTGTAGGCCTCCAGATGAACTATTAGACCAAAATGAGATACCACATGGATCTCCTATTAGTTATGCTTCATTGCAAGGTACTGCAAGATATTACAAGAAGCAAACAGTGACATCCATTATGTAAATGATTCTGAACTGAGGAATGTGAAAAAATTAGTAGTAAAGGTTTAATTATGCTTCATGTGGTCTCTGTGGCATCTGGCATTTGCTTTGAATTTCCCATCAGTATCAGGGTTACCACCTCCTTTGGCTGAATCATGATTGTGCGGAAAGGATTTATGTGATTTCTACAGAGTATGTGACACTATCACAGTGAATTGGGAATTAGGTATTCATCCTGCTCTTATCATGCTGACTATAAAGTCAGTCAGTAATCAGGATCTACTACTCTTTGCTACTTTACGTTCTAGTTGTATTCAGTATGTCTCATATATTAAATGTCATAGATTGTTATTTTTATTTCTAATATAATAGAAAATTGTACGGATAGTGATTAAACTAACTCCAACAGACATCAACACTAGAAAAAGCAACATACTGGGGATTTCTTAAAAAGAAGTCAGGGAGTTTCTTGGTTAATTCTTCCACCTCTTTGCTTTCCATGTTGCTGCTGTAACTGTGCAGACGAAACAGTGAAATAGAGAATTCTGTATGAGATATCAATTACATGTTGATAAAAACATATTTGAGAGGGTAGACATGGTACCACTGCTTTTTCTTATTCAAACAAAATATACAAAACATGAAAGATACAGACCTTTTATAGGAATGAGAGTGCTGAAGGACTCTGATCCACTGGTCCTTTAACTCTAGAGTAGTTTTTATGTCCTTTGTCTTGTGTCCTTACATGGGATGGGTAAGCTCTAGATTCACACACACACAGACACAGGGATATTCGACAGGTCATCCATCAAGCCCTCAATGAGCTGAGGGTCTCAGGAGCATGGTCTAAACGAGAAATCATTGACTAGGAAACTGTGTAGTAATGGGGTCTGCTCCTGATTGGATAAGGCAAAAGAAACAAGCACACAGAGATGACTCAGCCACCTGTATTTCTGTGGTAGACTAAAAATTAGAGAACAAACAAAAAAAATCTGTATTTGACTCCTCCAGTAGAGGAGTCAAATACAGTGAGAGGAATGGGATTTAGGACTGTTAATTGCATTTTTCAATTTGTGCTTATTGTTTTTACCACATAACACAAATCATTGATTGCCAAAACTGGTCAACAAGTCAATGGTTGGTTCTAGTTTGTTTTGTGATTTTGTGTTGAAATGATAATTACTAATGCAACACATTATGTGTGCAGCACATGGTTTTGACATTTAGGATTTGACATGGACTTTGTTGCATTTGTGTGTGTGTGTGTGTGGATGTGTATCCATGTGTGCCCTATCACTGAGCCTGCAACAGGCCGATAATGCTCCAAGCATCACCTGGCACCAATGTTTATTGATCTAATGATGCATGCTGGGAGAAATGATCGCTTTCAAAGGTCAGCGTTAATATCAGAAGGTCATTGTGTTAACTCTGCACTACTGTTTGTTTTGCATGTGTGAATGATTGCCAAACTGTTATGCATGTGTTAAATGAGGGCATTCTCTCAATAATAAATGTCCAAGTGCATTGTTGTCCCATGGCCAAATATCATTTTACACCTTCAGTCCTGCAAGCAAAAAGATCAGAACACCACTGTTATGACATTTAGCAATGCCTTGTTCATTTTCCAACATATCCTTCTGTTTGTTTCTGCTGTCAGTCACTATCACGTCATGTGCCACTGTGTTTGTTGATGAATGCACAAACACAGTGTTTGTATGTGTGTGTGTGTGTGTGTGTGTGTGTGTGTGTGTGTGTGTGTGTGTACATATGTTTTTGTGTGGTATTAAAAAATAAACATATTTTTAATTAGAATTTTGTGACCTTGTGGTTCAGAATAAACTCGCCAATGGAAAAACTCAATATGAAATACAAAATCAGAACAAATTCAAAAACCAAAATGCAATCACAAAATACAACCCTCAGCTGGCAGACCAATTAATGAGAAAGGACTGTGCAGAATCACAAACCAAAACAAACAGAACTTTAATTAAATGGAATCAGTCTCAGATAATGAAATTAATCAGACTTAAAGAAGCAGACACACTGAGGCTTTCAGTAAAAGGGCTTCAAGTTGAGAACTACAAAATAACCCCCAGTGTCACTGCTTAGTCCTGTGTTGTTTTTTTTTCTTAGAAGTTTGAATTCAGTTATGCATTAAATTAGTACTCAATTATATGAGTATGTAAAGTGGTAGTTGAATCAAATAACTGTAAACAAATTACCATAAAAAAACAAACAACTTTTCAAATGGTTATTGGTTATTTCAGTGAACGGTTACTACTGTTGATTTTTTTAATTTTTTTTTTTTATTGCTCTATTGGTTTGACGTTGGTTTACAATGTAAATCTCAAAGTCAACTTGCATAGTCTACATATTATTCCCTCCGTAATAACTACAAAGCAAGCAATCAATTTATATATCTGTCAAATGTTATTGTTAGATCAGATCAGTGTTTACATTTTAATGATTTTTATTTTTCACTTGCATGCCCAAGACTCAGTTTAATAGATGTTATGTTAATAAGAAAGAAGCTAACATGTATTACAATAATGAGAAGATTAGCAATGTACTGTGTAGGGTTATTATATTATGTACATTTTAATTAAATAATGGTTTGTTATTTTTAATGGAAGTAGTTACTTTTACAGTGTAATGGAATTTCAGTATGGAGAGATCAATGAGTCTAACCGTATTTATTGAGGTAGCACAGAAAGAACATGAAATAGGATGTCTAGATGCTGATGGTGATAGAGTAGGATGACAGTCTTTGAGGTTAAGGTGGAGATGGGGAGGAGGTGGGTTACACAAAAGCAGGTCTGAAAAATAGATAGGAATACCACAATATTTAGAGAAAAGCAACCAAGAACTGATTGGCTTGGGGAAAGTGGGCAGAAGGATAATTGGTCAAATATGGTGACAGAAACTGTGAATGCAGAGATTTTAATGATGTGGGAAAGCACCAGTGAAGGGAAAAATAAAGGGCAGCAAGAAATAGCAGATACACCTGTTTAAACATCCTCTGGTACCAAATAGTTAAAGGGTGGCAGATAATTATCTGACTAAATATATCAGCACATCAGTGAGTTCATCTGTCACAAGATACTCTCATCCACTGTGGTCAAGCCAGACTCCAGTGCTGCACTCTTTTTATTCAGATGCAGTACTGGAGTTTCATTTGCTGGGTTTGGCAGAGGTCAGCCACTGACAGGGTATCAGTGTATGGCAGAAAGAGGCCAGATTGATTTGACCTCAGTTTTTCTCTCTCTCACCACCAGATGTTTATCCTATTTAGCGTGACGGACTCAGGGATGTGTGTGTGTGTGTGTGGTGTGTGTGTGTGTGTGTGCCTTCTGTCTGTACGTGGCTCTATGAAGCACCAGCCCTGACCGAGGTTGATAGATTCTACTGCACTATCTGTCACTGGCCAGGCACCGGGGAAAAAAACAGGTCGGGGGAGAAAGACTTATGCATTTTGATGGTATCCCAGTGAAACAAACAACTAGATGAGAATGAGTGGAATAGGCTGTCACTGGGGGTTGACATAAAGTGATGAGCTGTCGGGCTAGTTTTGTTTTTCCTTCATTAACAAGTCCACCTCCTAAATATTGCTTTTGTAGCCAGAAAACTACTTCATGAGCCTCTCCGGTGGACTAGCTCATGATAACATGTTCAGCGACACAAAAAAAACAATTTACCATGTGTCAAATGTTGTTGTTGTCAAGACGCCTCTTTTGAAGGAGGTGGGAAAGGTTGGTGCATAAATTGAATGGTGTATTATACTGGAGGGGCTGAGGGTGCAGAGTTAAAAGGAAACTTTCTTAAATGCAACAACTGATACACAGTAGGTCAGTGAACAAGAACTCCATTAACCTCATGTGTGATTAGAGATCCCTAATCAAGTAAATGAATGCATCCTAATCACCATGGCCATCGAGAAAAAATAATTAATTGGTGAATCATTATAGGGTCTGTGCATGATTTTGGATGATGTCCTATTTGATGTGGTTTTATGTTTAGTGTGTTTTCTGCACTGTTTTTGGACTGGTGACTCATTTTCAGAGATGGATTTTGTGCTTGATGATTGAACATGGTCTGCAACAGAAAACGTCTATGGCAGCTGACAGAGCATGGAGTGACTGAGGAGGGGGATGCAACAATCTATTATCTATCATTCTGTACTCTAGTCGGCTGCAGGAAAATGCAAGTAGAAACACAGCCTCTTGTGCATGAATCCACAGTCAATCTCTGTTTCTCCGATGCACACTTGATGAAAAGCAAGCTGTAATGATGCTCTTACTCATTCAGCGCTGAAGAGAATCTCCTCATTGTGTTGTTGTGATTAATGGTAACTAAAGAGCTTGGCTCTTGAATCGAATGAATGTGAGCTAACTACTTATTAATCAAACTGAGATACTTAAAACAAATAATGCTTTCATTGCATCTCTGCAAGAAGGAATGGAGTGTAATCCCTCTTCTCTCACACACACACTTCCCTGCACAAAAACATAAACACTTAGAGTCTATTCTGTATGTGTGGACAGGTATTTTTAATGTCTATTTGAATAGGTTTGTGTGGCTGTTTTCAGGACTACAGATGTGTCTTTGTGTGTGTTGCTCTGTGTCAGAGAAGTGCAGTGAATGTCACTGAAGTGCCTGTGTGCTGATAGCAGGGGACAGGTACCATCAGTCTTGGCATCATTGGCAGATTAATGAGCATGCTGTATTTAGCTCCTGTCCTGTCTCCCTGTCTGACCTGCTGTCACATTGTCGTTCCACTCTTGCAACTCAGAAAAACATCTCTTTCCTCATGTGAGTTTTTACTAGACATAGCACTACCTTTCAAACTTTTTAATCCAGGTCTGATTAAATGTGGACTGACTGATATGCAGTGAATGTTTTTATCTGCTAAATCTACGCACAGGTCCACTGATTTTTATGTAACTCTGAAGAGGCTGGCTTTTGCCTGTTCAGCCTTTATAAAATACATTTTGAGGTAAACTTAACCAGCCTCATGCATCCCCCACAATGAACTTATTTTCCATCTTCTCTGTTGAGCCATGACCCAGAAATAATGACTGTGGCTGGGAGTAACTAGTGAGCCCTGACCCTCTACTGGGAGAACACTGGTCCAGAGCACATCTGTATTCAGCCCTGGCTCTGTCCTCATATTTTCAGTGGCCAGTGCCCAGCTTCCTGAAGATGGATGAAGCTAAAGCCCAACCTAATAACCAGTCTATCCCTGCAGGGCGGGTGTAGCACTACAGTCCTTCGTCACCTAGGTCCTTGCACTATCTCCGTACTGACAAAGGCATTTCATTTCCATACATTCATATTCATCACCAGACAAACTGTCCGAGTGTTCATATTCTCTGGGAAACATACATGTATCTCTCTTTCCCATATGTCCATTTCTGTCTTTGCCATTTTGTGTCATTATAATCATACTTTACATAGACACTTGTGTGCATGTCTGCTTGTCGGCCACTATACCTCTCATATGCACTTCTGTATCACAAATCTAAATAAGTGCGTGCCTCAGTAAACATTGGCCTTTCTCTTTTCTGCCTTCTTGTGTATGCCCAGTGCTCTCTGTTGTGCTTAATGTTGTTGTCAGTGTACAGAACGAGCTACGCACTCCATTGAAAAACAAGACAACTGTGAATTTTTTCCAGCAAGCAAATGGGAATCAGGAAACAGGAGACAAAGAGGAGAAAAGGTCATGGCACATTGGCTATGGAGAAGTAAATGCTGGTTGGATGTTTACAGGTCAAAAGCTCAATAAAGTTAGGGTCAGCTCACAAAATGCAGAGAAAAATATTGAATCAATCACAAGTCAGAGACTATCCCTCTTTGTAAGCTTGCCTTTTTGTTTTGCTTTGAATCTGGCCTTATATGGAGAAATGGAGGAATGAAGAAAAGAAAATAGAACTGGGGTGCTGCACTTGCAGGCTTAACCACACAGAAAAAATCAGGCCACAGAGAGAATGAGAGGCTCTCTACAATGTGTTTGGGCTCAGTATTGGTATTGGGCTGAGGCTCTTCAGCTGAAGTAGGCAAGTGCTTTTGTGGCTTTGTGTGGATCATTGTCAGACTGTTGTGTGGGTGAGTGACTGCACACAGATTTGTGTGATTGTATGTGCATGTTTGTGTGTGCATTGCACGGGAGGATGTGCTACAGTAACAGCACTATTGTTCCTACCTCCTACCTCATACTCTTCCTTCCTTTTCCCCCAGGGTGTGGACAGCAAAACAGGGACATATTGCTCAGTGCTGCTGTTGCATTTGGAGAGGACCTGTGGAGTCATAGGTGATGATGACTGGCCTGGTGAAAATTAAGGCCAAGTCGCTGTGAGAGGCCTTCAAACCAGCCAGCACTGGGTCCATGCTGTGCTGATTCATATCACACTAGCAACACCCCTCACCACGCTATTAAAAATGACAAATGCACTCATCAACTGCTTCCCCAAGTTAGTGACTTCTGCCTGATGCTCCTGATGCACTGAGTCTGCCCCGGTTCGTCTGCTGGCCTTGGCTTTGTCACAGATGGAATAACCATTTATTAGGTGTGAGTCACTTTTTATTTACACTGTGTTTGAATATCTGTTATTGTAAAGCTTGTTGGAAAAAAAGATGCACACATTTAAGAGTGAAGTCTGCTTTAGGGTCTACTCAAACTGGCTGTACAATATATTATAGGCTTTTATTTCATTTTGAAACCCCATTCATTAAGTTCATAAAAAGTGGGGCAGTGTGCTGTGAAGGGAGATCAGTGGCTGGGAGTAAAACCAGGCCTACTCAGGATGTAGATTAACAACTCCATCCCAGCTCTTCAGCTCCAGGGACTTTGGGGACATATGTAGGCCAAAACAGGTGTATGGTTCTGGGCTACAGGACAGCAACTGCCCCCTTGCTCTGCTGAAGCAGACCCCAGTTTTCTGTGTCCTTGCGGGAAAACGCCCATTGTGCGTACCATCTGTTGCGGCACATGCATACACAAAGCAGGGGACAGGGGCAAGGGGAGGGAGCTGATGTGCAACGCCTGTTTAATGTCATTAAGAAGTGCAGTTGAATTTGCAGAAGCTATTAAAGAACATCCTCACTGCAAATGCAGTATGCACTTCTATGAGCACAAAGGGAGAGTGATGGTGCCATACATACATACATACATACATGTAAAGCTACATTAAAGATTTTTAGAAGCACATGGTGTCATCACTGGCGGAGTCAGGAGGCAGGCTGTTGCTTATGCTAGTAATGAAAATAGATTAAGCCATATCTCAGATGGCTTTTTGGAGTCCTCATTTTTCAATGCATCACTTAGATTTTTGTAAATGCAAAAAAATAGTAAAAATTATTAAGTGTAGCACAGGGTTTTAATCAGGGGGAGTGTTGGCTGTTAATGGGCCTGATAAATTGTTCATCATAGGAATTATTTTGAAACACAGACTAGAAGTCCACTGGATGAAGCATACAGCCATGCAGACTCCGTCCCATGAGGATACGTTTGCTGCAGGTTTACCAGGGGTGCAGTAGCTGCAGTAGCCCGACTGGTGGCGCTATGTCCCTTTACTGCAGCGTACGCCGTTTCAAATAGGTCAAAGAAAAGTTTAGTGTTTTGACAATGCGAGGAGGGCGGAGCGGCGAGCGAGCGATTGGTTAGTGAGTTTCAGCTTCCAGTCGGTGATTGGCCCCGGAGCCCTAATGGGCCTGTGAGCAGGCAGTGTCGGGTCTCCCCCACCACCACCACCACCACCACCACCACCCCCACCCCCCTCCTGCTCCTCGCACCCCCTTAGCCCCTACACTCTGCTCTTCCCCTGCGCTGGTTGTCACACATTGTTTACTACGGCTTGAAATGTGAGTCACAACACAGGCTATCTGCTGGAGTACCGCTCTGACAACTGAGGGATCTTTTTGACGCGCGCCGTGCGTCCTGGTTATTTGGGGACAGGCTGTGGAGACTACCCTTCTGCCATGACAGTGGATTTGTTTGCGCTTTTATGCGTGCTGGTCATCACATCCTCCGCGATGGAAGGTAATTAAGAAATTGGGATTATATATATATATACACACACATACATATATATATATATGTATATATATATGTGTGTGTGTGTGTGTGTATATGTTGTAGTTATGGAAATGTCCAGCTCCAAGTCGCGCTGTCCAACTTGGGCACGCTTGCAGTGTTGTGTGCCGGGCAGCGGTGCGCCTCTCGCACAGCGCTGTCACACACGTGGATCGCCTCAGATGCTGTGGTTATCCCTTTATTCCTACCGCCTCGTTGGTCATCACTGCTTTTACTTGTCCATGTGAAGAGCGCTACTTTGTCGGATTCAAATCTGGCGTTAATAGCACACGGTAGTTTATTGCTGGCTTGTTACGCGTTAAAATCAGTTTTTCTCACTCTTAAGTGCCTCACGTTTTGTACAGGAGGAGTCTGTTCTATAATCTGCGCTCTTTTAGATTTTCGTTATCCCATGAGATGTTCTCAGTGGGAAACGATGGGCTACATTGCAAGTGCCTGTCAAACCTCCATGGATTCCTCTCACGTTTTTTCATTAAACTGTCCATGTAGAAAACTATTCCCACAAGCCCCCTGAGCTTCATTCTGTGCCATTTTGAAATGCTGTGACAAACTCTCTGAGATTGTGGATTCCAAGGAGTGGAGGAATCCTCATAACCTGGATTTTATATTTTATAATGTGGAAAATTTATGTTTTACTTTTGCAAATTGAGAACGTTTTTAAAATAAATAAATAAAATACACACACACGCACTGGGCTGCCTCTCCCCTTTTCTCCGACTGGCTGTATTTTGTCTCTTCATCCATATCCATTCCTTTCTCTTTTCATCTGCTTAAGCTTTTTCCTATTTCCCCCTTTTTTTTCTCACACACACACTCACCTGGACAAATGCTGGTGGCACTAGTAGCAAATATCTTCTCAGTTAAACATGTTTTTCATTTCCGCTGTGGGACCCCAGGGGCTGAACACCGGGCTAGAGCCTCACACAGTAGCTTCTCTCAGCAGCGTCATGGATATACTGTTTGTGTCTTCTCTGATTTTATTGCACAGTAGCTCATCCTCTAAAGCTTACATAGAAACCCCTCAGCTTCCCCATGACTGTCTGTATCTGCTTCCAAAAAATATAAATAAGTAAGGTCAAAGCACAAATACAACACATTTTCCTCACATGCAGCTTTTCCTTTTAATCATTTACAACTCTGCTCCTGGACTGTTCCCAGCTCCGGCTGTGTTCTGTAATTCTGCGGTGGCTTTCTTGTTTGTGCTCATTGGATTTCAAAACAGCTGGGGATACCAAACCAAGGCCTGAGTTGCTACCTCTGCAAAGATAGATATTTTGAGGTTCAGATGTTTGCGTAATATGAAATGACAGCAGAAATGTCAATTTAGATGAGATGAAAGGATGATGGGAAGGAAAAGTGACATTTTTCCTGACCAGGATGTGGTATTTCTACTTTAAAAGATGGGATGAGAAAGAAACAGATGGGCAGGGAGATAGCCCCTGGGTTACCTCGGTAACAAGGATAAAAGTGATTTCCTTGTTTGGGTCGCTAATTGAAAGGTGGTTGTCCCCTGGGCAGGGTAAAATCTTCACTGATCTGAACTCCAATCTGTTGCTCTTTCATTTTTTGTTGTGTGTGTGTGTGTGTTTGTGTGTGTGTAAGAGTGAGATAGTTGAGCCACTGGCCATATGATGCCTGCCTCTCCTCTCACCCTTAATCTGATTACAACTCCAAATCAGCCAATAACCACAAAATGTCGGACATCTGTGTGTATCCATGTGAGTGTTTGTAACTTCTGAAGGAGCAGCTCTGACCATATGGACACATAGTTGTGATGAAATGAGTGTTTTATTTTAAATTTGACCTCCCTACACACATGGACTCAAGATAAACACCCAACACACACCATTAGTGAACTGAACTGTGGGATGAATATCTTAAGTTGGAAATACTCTTAAGCATGGCTAGATTGTCGAGCGACAGAATAATGGGACGGCGAGTTGAAGCTTGATCATGCAGTGGTGTTTGTATGTCTCAACGAGGTGTGATGAAAGACCAAAACAGTTAAATCAAGTGTGAAGTTAATTATAGAACTGTGAATTTGTTGGATTTAAACTTAGGGCACACCTACCAAGGACGTGTACACACAGGCACATGCGTATGTAGTGTAATCCCACACACATGAACGCTTGATATCTGCAAACAGAAATGCATTCAGTGACAAGTTATTGAAGTGGGGCAGAGGGGGCAGTCAGACCTAAAGCAAAGATCTTACAGAGGAGAGTGAAGGCAGGGATTTGCATGGCATTAGAAAAAGAACCATTTGCAATGCTTTTGCTCTGTTTCACCCTCATTTGTCTTTTCTCTCAATTTCTTCCCATCATTTTCACCTTCTCCCTGCCTGCTTTCCACTACACCTCTCTCTTTTTCTCCCTCATTTCTCTACTCCACTGTCATAATTCTCCTCGCTAATCTCCCCATTCCTCCTCCTGTCGCCCTCCTCACTTCTTCTGCTCGCTGTCTCAGTGGTGTGTGGATGGTTCTTGCCAACAGCTGCAGTAATTCTCCCCTACTTACAGAGCCATTGCTTATTTCTGTTTTCCCTTAAACCAATTAGGCTTAGATAAGCCCGCTCATTTAACGGCCTGGAACCGGGTGGTGGAGGGAGGAGGAAAGGAAGAAAGGGGGATAAAACAGCGGTTGTAAGACAGACAGGGAATGAGGGAGATTAAAAAAAAAAAACACAAGATGAGAGAGACAGAAGAAGGGAGGTCAGCGAGTTGCAGTAAAGATATGGTGCACGTTTTACAAAGAAGGCTTTTGAAGTAAATGAAAATTGGGCTATTTCAGCTAATCTGATGTACAGTACACGCCCGAGTCATGCTGCATTGGGGTGAAACAGCCACATCATTTATTAACTGCATAATAAGAGATCATTAGTCATGTGCTATAAGTAGTCCTTCAGAATGTTTGGTAAGTACCTGGTACTGTCAGAATGTCCAGGCGGGAATGGATGTTTTAGTTTATAGGCAAACAATAATAATAACAGCTTGAGTAATGGAAGTGAAAAAGCAGAAGCATTCGAGTGGCATATTGATTAGAAATGTTAGAGGACTGAACTTGTCCCAGACCTTATCTCTGCTAGCAACTGCTCTGCTGAAGTGTCCATGAGCAAACTCTAGGACCATGTTTGGCAGCTGGTCCACTGTTGTGACCTCACTCTGGAAAGAAATTACCATGTGCCCCCTGAGACTCAGAGTATATATATATTTTTTTTCTCCTAAGACCACAATACTGCTTTTGTGATGAAACCGACTTTGAATACTGTAGCAGCCTTGCACAGAGGACACACAGCTTTGCCAGGCCACAATCTATTGCGATTTGGCAAAAGCTGATGAGACATTTGCTGGAGACAGATGTCTGTTGGTGTACAGGCCTCTAGATTGACAGTTCTCTGTGTCACTCAGACATTAACATGAACCATTCACACACCTGAGTGGATAAATGGACCACTCACTGGGGTGTCATTGGTCATTGCTTCATATCTTGAACAGGATTATTTCACCAATATTATTCTCCAAAAATCAATCAGAGGCAAAAATAGGCCAGACAGTTGCATAATAAAGCTTCATTTCTCACTCTTTCTTTATTTTGTGTTGAATATAATTAACTGGCCATGATTTGAAAGGGATGAGTAACACACTGCAACTTCTCATGCTGGTCTAATATGCCTGGTTAGGTCAAATTATTCAAAATTGTTTCCCCAGACCTAAATTTTGCTTGTAGTGATGTAGACTGGCATTCGGAGGCTGTACTTAATCCTGTGATGTTCATGTCTGTTGGTTGTGTGTGTGAGCTCACCAGCTGTGCTGAGGTGACAGCCTGTGAAAAGAGTCCCATTGAGTCTCTAATGATTGCGAATGCAAGATTGCTCCTTCCCTCTGCTCTCTCATTTCAAATGTTTAGAAATGAGAAAAAATGAAAATATAAGTGAAACATAGGCCCATGGGTTGAGGCAGTATGACCAAAAAGGCATGAAGGATTGCGTGTGTGAGTGCTCACAAAAGTGTACAAGTGTATTTTGGCCTTGGGGACCAGTGCTGACCTGGGAACACCTGAAGTAGAATTCAATTTTCCACTCTTTTTGTACCACCGTTTGTATTGTATTGTATTGTACGTTTGAGTTCATGTCGTCAGTAGAGCGCTAACGCCATTATGGCTGGCAGGGGCGGCGGACATGGCCTCATCCTATAATGGTGGCTTTATTTTGCCCACAGTGAAAAGACTGGTGGGTGATAAGGTGCGCTTACGCAGCCTAGTCAGCTATGATGACCCCCTGAGCAAAGCCCTGCATGCAGCTAATGTACCTGTGGTGCAGTAAATGCATTGTACTGCTCTTTTTTGTGGAAGTGCTTGCACCACAAGAATTTGTGGTTTGTGCAGTTTTTACTTACAATAAGGCCTTTCACATTCTGCAGCATACTGTATATTGTATTTTGGCTCTTTGTTAATATAATCACCGATTTCTATTTCTCTGTCTCTTACGTGCTCACACACAAATGCCCACATATAACATGTACGCAGTCCCCCTCAGAGCTCACCTTATCCCAGAGACATCTGAGCCTTGGGAAGACCAGATGGTGGATGCGGGTTGGGGGCTGGTATGCATGTGTGCATTTTTTTGTGTATGTCTCTGTGTGAGAATGAGTGGTATCAAGGGACAACAGAGGGAGAGAAGGAGGAGGAAGAGAGCACTGTGCTTTATGCTGTTTGTGTATCTGTGCATCCAGTTTTGGACTTGAGACTTGTGTTTTGTTTTTTTTTTCTGATATTTTATGCCGTCGTCCAGTGTCTTCTGAACACTGCGGAGATGCTATCAACAATGTTATGTTCCACCCACCTTGCTTCATGCTTGGCCCTTATCAGAGCAGGTGGCTAACTGTGGGATGAGTGCTAAGGCCTTATCTGTCCAGGGATAAGCAGACCCACTGTATCAGCAGTGTACAAAACACATTGGAGCACAGGAGTGAAAGCAGTGACGCCCGTGACACGGTTGAACCTCAAACTGTGTGAGTCATCTGTTTCCTGGTAATGCCAGTTCTCTCAAATGGCGAACACAACATGGGCACAAGCACACACACACACACACACACACACACACACACAACCAACCACACACAGACACACACATGGAAATACTCACCAGGGCTTGATGTGCACAAAAGCACAAACTTTGAGATAGCCCTACAGGCCACACCTAGTGGAAAATGGCAATGCTCGTAATTGATTGGGCGCAGTGACCCAGGTTCCCCACCACTCTAGGACAGTGGTGTGAAAAATGTGCTTTTTCTCATTCTTTCTCTCTCTCTTTGGCTTTTCCCCCCTCCATTATCACCTATCCTAGAGATTGGGTGACAGTTGTTCAGCCAGTGGGAATAAGGAGCCTCTTTGATATTTGTTGACTTGAGAGGCGAGAAGAAAAAGGCATTGATTATTGCGTCTTATTTCCCACTGTTCATGCAGCCTTTCCCCTGGGGCCTCTATGCTTAAAGCTCAATATTCATCATTTCTCCCCCATCGCCCCTTTTAGCATCTGTCCACCCTGTTCCTCCCTATGTCAGCTCTGGTCAGTCCAAATCCACAAATGCTCTTGACTTCCTGTTTCTTCCTTCCTGCTGTACTATTCTTTTTCTTTTTCTTTCCCAAGAAATTTTAATTAAATCAGAGTAGTAGCAAGGTACAACCACTTCTCTCCTGCCTTCTTTCTCAAACATTCCTGTCTGGGAATAATTGGTTGTTTCTTCCTGCTTTGCACCCTTTTTTCTCCAGTCTTCCCTCCCTCACCTGCCTCTTTCACTACACTTTTTTTTTAGTTAAAAACAGATGCATTTATGAAGCATTGTAGGTTTAACTGCAAGGGGAGAAAAGGTGAAATGTGAACCAGCCGTTCTGAAGAAGTAATAGATGCAGCATTGGCAGGAACAGGAAGAGGCTGAGGAGACTGTTGGGGTTGTAGGCTTCTAGGAACAAAGAGCTACATTTATGATTCTTATAATGAGATCTGTTTTTAAGTCAGGCCCAGAACGATTTAATTTGACTTTAAAGCCCTAAGGCTCTGGCTCATGGGCTGCAAGTGGGAACGTTGGCGGGACAGAGGCTGACTAAGGAGTGGGAGGAGTGGCAGGTATAGTAGCACAGTGTTTTGTGATTTTCAGTGCGTGGGAAACTTGTTTAAAGTCTACAATCAAACTGATAAGAATATCAGTTCAGCCAGTTTACACACACACTGCATATTGCTGTGTTTATTTAGCAAATCCCTTGCCTCTCAAGTCTAAATGTACAATATAGGAAGTTTCTCCTGTATGGGGTGGAATAATTTTGATACTTTTTGCATTTTAAGTGAATCAGCAGCCCAGAGGATGCTGTTATTTCAGCGCTCAGAGGAATTAAAGGCAGAACGTTAATAGGACTGAAATTACAAACGGTTGGTGGAAGCTGCTCCACTTCTGATTAAATAAGAGCAGCTCTTCCACAGCCTGTTTCTCATAGGGACTGACACACACACACACACATCCACACACACACACACACACACACATACACATACACATAAGCACACATACAAAAACCATACACACACAATGTGATGTGTGGAAAGGAAATACGTAGAGACAGAGCTAAGGGCTTGGGGCATGGGGCCTGTCCCATTATTAATGAATAAGTGCCAGTGCCTCTCCCAAGTTCAGGACATGTGGACATATTTCACCATTCGCCCGCCCTTCTTCTCACCATAAATGTAATCTCTTATTAAACATTGGGTTCTTGGCAAGAAAGGGGCAGATAGAGAGAAGTGGATATTTGTGTCCCACTGTGTGTGTCTGTGTTAGCATGAGAAATGAAAATTTTGTGGTGAAGAGAAATGAAATGCCTGCACAGTGCAAAATGGAATGCCAGCTTCTAAGAGGGACACTGATGGGCCAATAAGTAGCAATAGTGGGAGGACAGTTTTCACCCTGCGTAACGCTGAATTCCTCAGCCAGGCAAATGTGTGCTGTCCACTTCACTAGCTGGATAAGAAGAGAGCGTTTTTGGAGGTAATTAACTATTGATTTGAAGCACAGAGGGTAATAGGAAATGAGTGGACAGCATCTCGATGTACCAGCAGTCTCCTGACTGGCTAGAGTAAAAGTAGAGAAACTGATGAGGTGAAAGAAGCATTTCCCTAAAAGAGCCAAGGTCAAAGGTGGTTTGTTTTGCTTTCAAGTTCTGTTCTCTGTAGTTTCGCAGAGAGAATACATTAAGAGACAGGTAGGACCTAGGACCCTGGGAATGTCTGTTGGTTGAGAATTCAGGATTGTATGATTATATCAGGTTATGTTGTCTAATATTCAGTATAATTGAATATATTTCCCCCCTTTTGCATATTTATCATATTCATATTTTGTTAGATGCCCGACTTAGCAAAATGATCGCAGCCCATGCTGACATATTGACCTACCCTTCTCTTCATGAATAGTTATGCCAAAATAGGCCAAGTGAAATCATTGTAATGCAGTGCATCCTGAGGTCACTTCCCAACCAAACATCCTCAGGTCATACATCTTTGAATATTATTGACCATGTACCTTTAGTTGATGAATAAATAAATCCCATATAAAGTTCCAAAATAAAGATGCTGTTTTAGTTCTTCCTCTGTGTCCTGCCACAGTTCTGTGTGCTACACTTTTATGTTGTTGGCAAGTTAGAGGACAAGGATTAGGACTCATTTGTGCAGGAGAACAGAGGAAAAGAGGGACAGAGAGGCAAATAGGGAGAGAAGGATAGGCCTGTATCTGCCTACGATCTTATTTGTGCTAATGAGGAGGCTGGTGGTTCTGACTGCTAACCCTTAAGCACATCCAGCCCTTTGGAGAGAGAGAGAGAGAGAGAGTGTGTGTGTGTGTGTGTGTGTGTGTGAGTGAATATATCTCCTTGGATGTCTGTAGTGTGTGATTCGCTGTTTTATATAAATTCAAACTATAATGAATGTTTGGTGCTGTGAGTTAGGGCATTGTGTGTGTGTGTGTGTGTTTACTGTTAGTGTGAGCTTGCTGTTAAATCTGTGATGGATATCTTGATTCAGCTAGTTAGCACAGCAGACATACACCTCAAACCCAAACCTGTTCTGTAATGGGCTTACTGAACAGTGAAAAATTCATCCCCCTCTCCAATTGTTCCCTCCCTCCTCATCCCTTATTCCTATTAAGTCTTTCCCCTCCCTGCTTTCTTCCAAGGTTGGGCATTTAAAGTGGCCTGACTTCAATGTGAGCTTCACACACTCAGACACTGTCTCATCAGGGTGACGCTGATGCCTGGGTGGAGGCAACCCATTTCTGAGAACTGGGGATATGAACTGCTGGAAAATACTGGATGCACATACTGTATGGCATGCAGTCAGGTAGTTTTAAATGAAGTAAAATGGAATGTGTGTTTGGATGAGAAGATACGCTCATTCAGATGCACAGATTTTCTCCTATGGTTATGCTGCATTCAGCTGATAATATGTCAAGATGACAAACGTTCCCAATAAGCTGAGCTGAATGTAATTGTACAGCAGTTCTCCTGGCTGTTCCTTACAGCTATGTCACGTTGTCAATTTGAGAAGAAGTTCGGTTAATATAAAAAGATACATCCCAGACATATACGTGATGTGTGATTATTAATGTGTAATATCCATTGCTGGCCTCTTTTATCATAAATTCACTCTCTAACTGCGCACCAGCACAGCCTTAGATCTCTACTACAGGCTCTGTAAAATGATAAATGATTTGTAAAACCCTAACGAGACAGGAATTATGCGACGTGTGTATGTACGTGAGTGTACATTCTATTTTAAAGTAATTCTCATATATATTTGTGTGTCTGTTGCTGTTTCATTGCAGGGATCACTACCTTACACTGTCTTAGCTACATTTATTTCTCATTCTGCAAGTGTGTTTGTGAGCCTGTGGTGTTCAGTATAATGGTATCATTATACTGGCAATTTGCGTAGTGTAGTTTTCAAGGTAAAGAGCTGATGTTCACATAACAAAAAAAGACAAGTTTAAAAAACAAATCCTATGTTAAAAGTGTTTACCAGACATTCTGACACCAACACTGTCTGGCATCTGACAAACACTATCAATTAAAGATTTAATCAAAACATCGCACAGCCCCTAGTTAAAATGTGTGTAATTAAATGACCATTTAATCATATCCCATCACTTTGTATTAGCCTATACTGAATTCTATAACCCTCTATTTTAACTACTCATTATAATCTAACAGGTAAACTCATACATAGTAACATCATATATAAATATTTACTTCTAATTTAAGCTAATTGGTAGTTGTACCATAAATCTGTGAATAATGTGGCGTGTTTTTTCTCCCCAAAAAAATCCATCTATCGTTATAAATGTTTTTGTAGACATGTGCTAAGCACGACTGATCTCTGTCAGGGAGGTCTTGGATAGCTGTATGTGTGTAATCACTTTTATGGCAGAAAGTACAATATGTCTACCCTGCACAATGGCGTAATTTCAGTATTATAATATTTAAGTTTGAATGAAACACATTGCCCTGTTCCTCCCAGCTCTTTCAAGTGGTTGTATCATGTTCCAGCTTGCGTTAATGTCAATACTGGCTATGTAATACCAATCACAAACCGGCTATCCTGGCAAAACAGCTGGCCAAGCAGAGTCATGCAGGGATTTATTGTAGCGTGATACTGTGCCAAGGATTTAGAGATCCCTTTCTCAGACAAAACTAAACAGGTTATGGAGAGATGAAGAAACAATGTCTCTGTACTAAATTTCCATATTTTCAAAGTTGTTTGTGAGAATAAAAGGCCACCGTGGTCTTTTGGTTTTGATCATCTAATACAATCATGAGAAATATTTTTGTCTGTGTGTTTGTCCGAATGTGCACATATTTGCACGCACAGGTATGACTTAGGATATAATGATGATTCCTGTGTTTTATAAGATATGTGGAGTGTAGTATTTGTGTAACAGTGGAAGACTCTGCTCTTTGTAAGTGAATAAAGAGATTCAAGATACAAAAATGTTTTCACCACAAAAATGTGCTTTTCCTTCTCAAATAACCACCAAATCCACTATTTGGTTTCACATATAAGAAAGCTATTGGATATGTGGACTTTACTATCCCAAGGTGGAACAGGGAGGCACAGATGTATAATGCTCTCTTCATGTGATGGTTATAACTCCTGACAAGGTCACTGAGTGAGTCTGTGAGTGTCCTTGTGTACATATGTGTGTGCAGATTCAGTTATGTATTTAAAAAAAAAAGAAGAAAAAAAAACCCACTCAGCTATAGTATCTCTAAAAAGGCCTTCAGACACCTGTCAATGATTGGCTGAAAAAGGACACCTTCTTTCTGCTATTATTGACAGTTGAAAACACAGAGGGAGTGTGGAGAATGACTTGCATTTCTGCACATGTTCTCAATCAATTTGAGACGCAGGTAATGCTTTGAAAATCAGTTTCCTTTGATAAACATCATGAGGCAGCTTCGAAAACGAAAAGCATGATGGATGTTCATAGTGCCTTTAAGAAAACAAAAAAGACAAAAAAGCAAATAAGCCTCTCTCTCTGTCTCTCTGATACCTTGGCTTTGAAGATTGATTGTGAATCATCCAGGACATATGAGCTTTGCAATGACATCATGGATCACAGCATAGAGAGGGAATGACAGATCTCGCAAGCGTGCTCTTTTTATTATGAAGTGTGTGCCTGTTGGATTGATTGAATCTGGTGGATACAAGGCTGGTTTGTCATCCCTTATATGTCTCTTTGTGAGTTTGTAAACATTTAACATGGTGAACAAAGGGTGTATCCAGTGTAGAACAATGTCCCAAACTTAGCTAGTAAATCTATAAAACAATGTATCACTTTAAGGACATTTATAGTCAAAACTAACCACAAGTCCAAAATTACTTTACAGATTTATTTAAAATATCTTCTTAACTTTTCTCCCCTTTCGATAGTGTAGTTTTATTTTGGACCTGCAGCCACTCCCTCCCCGAGCACAGATCATTTTAATAAACCATTTATCAAAGTTCTGCTATATTACATTAACATTCTTTCCAGATTTAACATGACTCAAAGAAATGGGGCACCTCACTGGGGTGATGGGTGGTAAGGAGGTTGTTGTAGGAGGGGTTGAGTAGGTTTCAGTCAAAGTCATTTCGAGGGGCATATGTATCCTATACAGGAGCCTCCAAAACTACTGAACAGTGTAGATGAGAAATGGTGTTGACAGGCTTGCTCCACTGTGATTGCTACAGTCACACGGGAGATTAGGTCCCATCGCTCGTAAGGACAAAATCACACACAAATGCTCAGCGTGATCTTCTGTGAGCTGGGCAGTAGATTGGGTCATTTGTATGGACAATCATTTCTGTGCTAACAGCTCCTGATTGCTTTGCCTTTCACATCATGGTGACATCAGCACATTGCTAATTGACAGATAATTGCCAATAATCACGGAATGGATCAGCGAGAGTGCAATTAAAGGAGCTTGCTGCAGCATGCCAGCTCCTTTGAGAAACGTTGACTGTTCTGTTTGCCTTTGGTTAGTAGGTATTCCAATATGTTTTTTTTTTTTTTTTTTTTTGAGAACAATTTTCGGCATGGCAGTCAGTCAGAAGTTCGATCAAATTTCTGTCATGTATTTTAATTCTAGAACTGTAGATATCTGAAAATGTTAAGGACATTCCCTTTGAACCATGTAAAGTGCAATGTGTACATTACTATGTTTGCAGGTACCTCTGTGAGCGATAACGGTCAGGCATTTGTAATGGAATCCTGTCTTTTGGGAGAAAATGGAGGAAATTGCTGGGAGCAGGAATGCGCTTGACTTGCTCGTTTGGGAAGGAAGTCTGTTTGTGTGTGTGTGTGTGTGTGTGTGTGTGTGTGTGTGTGGGTGTGCAGGTGTATGTTGTTGCAGGCATGTGTGTGTGCTGTCCAAAACTGTGTTTGCTCAGTGACAGAAAAACTGAAATTTGATATGAATACCCTCTCCATTCTTCCATGAAAGTACCTGAAAATACCCCTGAAAGGGCCCCATTTAGGCGCTCTCCCAGCTAATACAGTACAATGCCCCTGATGACAGGCTAACTGGTGGAGGAAATAGCTCTGCAAGGGCTAACATAATAGCAGAATATTTTGGAAGTCACAGGAGGGATTTATGGAAGCAAATAGTCTTTTTCTAACATGCAGTGGAGCTGTGTGTGTGTGTGTGTGTGTGTGTGTGTGTGTGTGTGTGTGGTACATTTGTGTGTCTGTGTGGGGCTTCTGTGTCTGACATGCTCACCCTCATTGCTGTATGTGAACCACATTCAAAGATGTGTGAATTGGAGCCTTGCCTAGCCTGTCAATCAGATGAAGAGATCATTAGAGGTGTCACACTCAAATCTCTCATCTCTCTAATCAGCTGTCATACTAACAACACTAGCTTCTACATGTGCCTGTGCCCAGCTGCCAAACACAAGTTCATGAGCTAATATGCAAAGGAATTGACAACTTAGATATTTCCTTGTGATTTCCTTACCCATCATACTGAAAACCACTGGATTGTTTTCTTTTCCCATGATCCTCTAGCAGGCAAGAGATGATTCCATCTTGGGGTCCATATGGCCTCCATGTTGGAGCCACGCTGCTCTCTAACAGTGGGGGAATGGCAATTAGCACTACACTTGCTGAAGATGGCAGGGAACCAGAGACCTGTCACCTCTGCTTCACAGCTCTGTCTTTGAAGACGTGAGCGTGTATGTGTGTGCATGTACTTGTGCGAGCGTGCGTCTGCGTGCATGCATGTGTGTCAGTATGCATGGAAGGACGGAGAATCACATCACAGCACCTGCTTCCCAGCAGGTGGTGGGACTGCCTCAGCTGAGACAAGGTGTGTGTGCATGTGTGTGCACATGTGTGTGTGTGCGTGTGGGTGTGCGTGCGTGCGTGCGTGCGTGTGTGTGTGTGTGTGTGTGTGTGTGTGTGATGCAAGGGAGGAAGGGGCATAGTGCAGCCTTGGAGTATTGTGTGTGATCAGAGGCAGAGCAGCATCTCAGTGCATGTGGTTACCTGTAATCAATGATACTGCAGTTCCCTTTGGGTATGCTAATGTATTCTAAAATGCTAAAATACTAATTAGGGGTTTCGGTGTCAAACCCCCAAGTTGTATCATAAGAGTGCCTGAGCAATTGCGCCCATAGCAACAATGAGATGGAAACCTGATTGAGGAATGTCATAGAGTATCTTGGGAAAATGAATTCCTGCACACATTTAACTGGGAAATCAGATCGCATGGCTGCTGGCACATGGTTTCCTTAGGTGGCAGCCATTGCATCATGTTTGTTAGAATTGTTTGATGACTGTTTAAAGGTCCCTTTGATCTTTATAGAGAAGGACTGATGTGGCACAAAATAGTCGGCAACTCATTGAGGCAGACAGGGGATGGGATGGGACAGGCTGCAGTCGTCCCTGGAAACTGGCTGTTGCATTTCCCTGCTTTGAAACCTCTCATGATCACAGAACACCTGACTGTGATCATTTGTGAACGGTTTGTGTGTTTTCTTGATTTTGCATTGGGTAGAAAAGCGTGAGATGGTGTTTGTGTGAGTTTCTGAGTTTGAGTTTGGCCACCAAGGCGCTGCCATGCTCAGACAGACACATTATTGCTAAGATTTGCATAAGTTCAATGCCCTTGACCAAAGGCCCCTGTAGACTGTATAATCTTACCTCATAATTCATCGCACTTGATATTGTGGGGGTGACCTGGTGATCAAGCATTGAACATGGCAGCCATGAAGTGTGAATAGTGCGTTTTTTTTCACATGTTGTTTATATAGTACAGTTGTGCTTATAAGTTTACATACCCTGGCAGAATGTATAATTTCTTGGCTATTTATCAGAGAATATGAATATCACAAAAACTTTTCTTTCACTCATGGTTAGTGGTTGGTTGAAGCCATTTATTATCAGTCAACTGTGTTTACTCTTTTTAAATCATAATGACAACAGAAACTACCCAAATGACCCTGATCAAAAGTTTACATACCCTGGTGATTTTGGCCTGATAACATGCACACAAGTTGACACGAACGGGTTTGAATGGCTGTTAAAGGTAACCATCCTCACCTGTGATCTGTTTGCTTGTAATTAGTGTGTGTGTGTATAAAAGGTCAATGAGTTTCTGGGCTCCAGACAGACCCTTGCATCTTTCATCCAGTGCTGCACTGATGTTTCTGGGTTCTGAGTCATGGGGAAAGCAAAAGAATTGTCAAAGGATCTGCAGGAAAAGGTAGTTGAACTGTATAAAACAGGAAAGGGATATAAAAAGATATCCAAGGAATTGAGAATGCCAATCAGCAGTGTTCAAACTCTAATAAAGAAGTGGAAAATGAGGAGTTCTGTTGAAACCAAAGCACGGTCAGGTACACCAACTAAAATATCAGCCTCAACTGCCAGGAAAATTGTTCGGGATGCAAAGAAAAACAGACAGATAACTTCAGGAGAATTACTGGACTCTCTGAAAACATGTGGTGTGGCTGTTTCAAGATGCACAATAAGGAGGCACTTGAAGAGAGATGGGCTGCATGGTCGAGTTGCCAGAAGAAAGCCATTACTACACAAATGCCACAAAGTGTCAAGCTTACAATACGCCAAACAGCACAGAGACAAGCCTCAAACCTTCTGGCACAAAGTCATTTGGAGTGATGAGACCAAAATTGAACTTTCTGGCCATAACCATAAATGCTACATTTGAAGAGGAGTCAACAAGACCTATGATGAAAGGTACACCATTCCTACTGTGAAACATGGAGGTGGATCGCTGATGTTTTGGGGATGTGTGAGCTACAAAGGCACAGGAAATTTGGTCAAAATTGATGGTAAGATGAATGCAGTATGTTATCAAAAAATACTGGAGGAAAATTTGCACTCATCAGCCCAGAAGCTGCTTGGACGTACTCAGACATTCCAACATGACAATGAGCAAAAACACAAGGCCAAGTCGACCTGTCATTGGCTACAGCAGAATAAAGTGAAGGTTCTGGAGTGGCCATCTCAGTCTCCTGACCTCAATATCACTGAGCCACTCTGGGGAGATCTCAAACATGCAGTTCATGCAAGACAACCCGAGAATTTACAGGAACTGGAGGCTTTACGCCAAGAATAATGGGCAGCTTTACTATCTGAGAAGATAAAGAGCCTCATCCACAACTACCACAAAAGACTTGATGTTAAAGGGGGCAATACACGGTATTAAGAACCGGGGTATGTAAATTTTTGATCAGGGTCATTTGGGTAGTTTCTGTTGTCATTATGATTTAAAAAGAGTAGTTGATTGATAATAAATGGCTTTAGCCAAACACTAACCATGAGTGAAGGAAAAGTTTTTGTGTTATCATTTTTATTCTCTGAAAAATGGCCAAGAAATCATAAATTCTGCCAGGGTATGTAAACTTATGAGCACAGCTGTAATTAGACAAATCTTGCAGTGTTATATTCATTGAACATGCACGATTGCTGTTATTGTATAGAGTTCAGGATGTCTTTTGTTTTAGTACTCCTATATTTGTTTAGACCTGCGCTCATTCATGTGATTAACACACCTTCACATTGCAAAGGGGTCATGTGGAATCTGTCTCAAATGTTCCCTGGATTGATGGAGTCTATGTTAAGTAGACACTTTCAGTTTACTTCTTTTATTGTGTTGTTAGTCTGCCTTGATCGATAATTCGCGTTCTTTCTGTCTTTTCCCCTCTCTGCCTCTCTCTCTCCTGCCGGGTTGTATAACATGTTGGTTGGCTTTGTCTTCACAGTTGATGACTTCTGACGGTTGTGCACATTTCTGGAATTTGCTTTGTTTAGCAAGTGTACGTAAGTGCATGTGTGTGCTACGTGCATTTTTGCCCACTTGTGAGTTTGTGTGCATTTGTGAGCGTGCATGCTAATGACAGCTGACGGGGCCCACGCTTCTTAAATTAGCCTTGCTTTCTGGCCCCTGGGGAAGGCATCGACGTTCAGATAGAGAAGAACCTTTAATACTGCAATCCCTGCTTTCCATCCCTATAGTATCCAACCATGCTTGCCCAACTTCTATGCCTCTGAGTCAGAGCAAACAACAATAACAAAAGGAAATCTGAACCCAGGCACAGCACCAATTTTGGTGTTTACTGTGCAAATGTTTCATAGAAAAAGGATGAAAAATATTTAGCTCTTCTTTAATATGTGCACATATTAGATGCAGCGTTCCTTTATTGTATTGAGTTGCATTGAGCCTAGAAAATATTGACATTCAGCATCTTCACTATCATCACTATAGTAATTTATTCACAGAATGAAGTAGTGAAGAGACTATTGTCAGCACTGTATGATATACAGTAACTTTAAAGTCACAAAGCTTTGTAAGGGATATACATTATGAATCTATAGGTGAGCGATTTTTAATGAAACGATTTTGGTATGTGGTTATGATCAGCATCCATGCGATAATGTGGACGTGATCATTGTAGCACTAGAGTGTATTGCGTGTGTGTGTGTGTGTGTGTGTGTGTGTGCGTGTGAGAGAGAGAGAGAAAGAGAAAGAGAGGATAGATGAAAGAATAAAAGGGTCCCCATGTGATTTGGGCTTTATTAAAGAGAAGTTAATGAGTTCCCCTGCCTGCCTCTCTCATTTTTCCTCCCCTCCCCATTTTTTCTGTTGTCCATCTCTTCTCCATCCTGTCTCTCTAATATCCCTACTGCTCATATTGTTGCTCAAACTACCATATATTGATGTTCTCAAGTGTGCTGCCTTGCCCTTGTAAGTAAATTACAAACCTGAGCCAGTGCAGCATTTGGTAGTGGAAATATCAAACAATTTGGTTGTATCCCAGTCTCTTGCCCTTTTCTCTCGCTCACTGTCTGTCACTCTTCTTTCCCTACGTGCCAAAAGAAGCTTGCCTAGATTTTCATGTTAATTCAAGCTGATCCATCTGACAAATGCTGATCACAGATGTTTTGCACTATCTCCAGTATTGTGCATGTTAGTTAATTTATGTCTGATAACACAGCTTTTGAATCTTACGATATTCAAAGATCCGCTGACACAAAGTACTGATTCTGTCCTTTTGAAAATTGGATCTTTATAAATCAACTGCCATGGTATTAATATTGATGATGATATTTTTTTCCCACAGTGAGTTAGTCTCGAGTGTTTACATTGAGGCTCTATATAACGCGTCCTTGCGTTCTCTAATGATTCACTGAGCTTCAGTCTATCGTCTGGACGTCAACTGCTCAGCCAACCTGTTTTGTGTTAAATGCTGGAGGAAACTTGACATGTCTGCAGTGAAATGTAGAAGATGACGGGTGGCTCTTTGTAAAACTGACCTGTGGTCACTGAAAGACAAAGAAAGAGGAAGAGTCCAAGGCAATTGAGTATAGAGACAGAGAGGAAATCATGTTCTTCTCAATAATACTCCAGCGCTGTAGCATCATTGTCAGGTCTTCAGTCATGGTATTGGAGAAACTTCCCACAGAAAGCAGACATGGTAGTAAGCATGCATATACAAAACACATGTTCACACAGAACATGGACCAGTGCTCTTCTTACTTCTGAAAAATAACTGCAACATGAGAACAACAGGTTTTCTCTTTCCTATGTTTTTTTCCTTCTCACCAGACTGCTATGTTTTTTGAAGTTCTACATAAATGACCACAGAGGTATCTCTATGTTGTTGCAGAACAATGAGATTTTGAGCCTAGTACATTCCATGTCATCTGATTCTATTCCAGTCTTTATACTTGAGGCTTTCCCTCTCACTCCCACTGACTGTAGCCATCTGGGCTTTTGATCCAGTGGAAATACTCTGACAGGCCTATTTGAGGGGCCAAAGGAAGAGAGATGACATTGTATTGCAGCAAATCCATAGGAGGGAGGAAGAGAGGGGTGCACTACCAGAAGTCTTGTGGAGCCTGTCTTCAAAAAGGCAGGGGGATGCTGTAGCATCTGGAAGATCTATGGAGTGTGATGTGACTGACATGGAATGTTATTTGTTGGGTTCTCATTGGACAGGGTGAGCTGACACATCTGTGGCAGGAAGCCAAATCAACTCTGATTTACACCATCCCACCATGTAACAGGGGGCCTGCCCAGTCACCCAGCCATTACAGAAGATGTATTGTGAGGTGTAACACAGTATCAAAAAACAATCACTCACAGACACACATGCACGCGTATACACACACACACACACACACACATCATAAAAGATCTATGATGAGCTGGTTTAAGTATCTGTAGACATAAATTATGGCTCATGTTTGACTTATATAAATTTCCCTCACAAACTCACAGACATCAGCTGGCTCTACCCCCACTGCAAATAAAACAAGCTTGTTGGCCCAGTGCCCGCATGGTTTTGAATGCATGCTAAACACTTAGTAAGCCCTCAACATGTTCTCCTGCTGTTAGCCATCAAACTGCTGTGGTTCCTATCACGTACAGCAGTGGAAGAAAAGTGGAAGGTAGTCAGATCTGGTGAGAGGAGACCGAAAGGGAGAGGCTTGAATAATTGGGAAATCATGAAATATCCAGAACATTATGATATAAAATAGAGGGGTAAGAAATAAGTGCTGGCAGAAGTTAAGATTGATAGGCAAAAAGAACTGGTCACCCATGAACATATTGAGGGCAGTGATTTAGTAGAGGGGAAATGAGGCAATGTCATTCTCACTGAATAGCTATTATAGAGGTAACAGGGTAGAAGTGTGAGGAGGTTTCTTTCTCTTCTTTCTGAGTGTATAAATGAAGAATTTTCCTAGACTAAAAACAGTTAGGTTTGGTTATTTTCTAAAGCTGCACTAACAGTAGTAGTAGAAGTAGTGGTGAAGCTCAGCACAAGACAAGACAAAATCATTTTTAAATGTAGCTTTGCATGATTTATGTTGCCAAAGCAAGAAGTTAAAATTACTCTGCAAGTTGAGAAAGTAATACTCTCATTTACCTGAAGCCTTCAGAATGCATCAATCTTTTTTGCCCACTCATGCCTAAGTATTCACACTTCGTATAATTTCCGTACATGTGAGGGTTTGGCAGTAGCTGCAACTCTGAAGGCTCGACTAGCACCTCACTAATTTGTCCACTCATTTAGGAAGCTTTTACACTTGTGCCCAGACACATGTGGCCCAATATAAACATCCTAATTAGCGGTGAGGTTGACAGAGAGGAGGGCTGCTTGGCCGGGGCCATCTGGCTGGGCTTGGCTGTCTGATCTATAGGTCTCCGGTTTGCCAAGCCCACATGTTTTACATTGTCTCGCAACGAAGGGACTACTAGTCACGTTGAAACCTGCTGCTTTCACAGAAACAAATGTTATTCAGTACATAAATCTGTATGGAAATATTTACATTTAGAAACACACAGAACTTCATCCGCATATCTTCACATCTAATTTTCTCTCTTTATCTTTGATTCATAGGCTTTCTCACTCTCTCTCACACAACACACAGTAAAATTAATTAGGGTTGGCATAACAGCAGCAGTCTCATTGGAATAAAATCTCGCCATTATCTAAAATGATTGGTGGACACAGTAGCTCATTTCCTGTCTCAACGTTGACACCTGAGGACAGACAGCCATTAACACATTATATCTTCTATTCTGCCCTGCCATTGCTTCAGTTGTATTAGTGTGGCAGGTTAGCACAACGGAACGAAATTCTGAATTAAGATCAGAAATTCTTGCACATAAAATCAGTAAATACCTATTCCTTTAGCAGATTGTACTTCAGTTATTCAGCAGACACTGATCCAAGGCCTGTCCTGCTTCTCGTCTCCTTTTGACATTTAGCACAATTGTGAATGATCCAGAGTGACCCTTTGGTACACATCGATGGGCGTCATCATCAGTGCTCATCCGTCAGCAGTGTCACAAAAAGTGACTGTTGCAGGTCTTATTATAGCAGCTTTGCTTGGCTGCAGTACCATAACTGCTCTCTTACAGAAAACAGTGAATAGCGAAACAGATTCAACAGCATGGCATGGATTAGTGACCCAGAAATTTACTGAAGTCTGTTGAGTCCTAACAGTCCTAATAGATTAAGTAGTCTTATATGTGAGGGGAATTTAGAGCAAATCTATTTCCTCTTCCTCTTTCTGATGACATCACAAATGTCTAGGGAGATACTGGAGCACCTGTGTCCCATCTCCATGACAACGGGCTCAAGGCCTTTGGGTGATGGAAAACATAGATGAGGCAGTCTTGAACAACTGGGCTAACACTTGCACACACTTAATTTGGGGGGGGGGAAGAAGCTCTGTGAGGCAAAATAAATCACACAACATGGAGTCTAGGGTGAGAGCCCCTGATGAGATATAGAGCCTACAGAAATAGGCCATCATAGACCCCATTGCTCCTAGCTAGCATCAAAGTTAATGGCTTTCAGAGCTCTAGGTGCCTCTCTGACTCTTTCTGTGTTAGGTTTGTCTTTTTTTTATCTTACAACTGTTATCTTTGCTCTGCCAGTTCCATCTTCTCCAGTGGATGGCCATTGTAAACAGCTGCTTGGTGCTGTGGCCATGTGAGTGCTGTGCTATGGTGTAGAATATTTAAAAATAAACCAAAGGCACATTTATGTCTCTCATTAAAGTGTTTTGAAGAGGGAAAGAGAGAAGGATGGAGGAAAGAAGGGAAGCTCAGAGCAGCAAAATAATATGGACTGAGTGAGGTGGGCTGAAACGCTTGTTTTCGTGTGTGTGTGTGTGTGTGTGTTTGCGTGTGCCTGGTGCACATCACATTATTCCCTATACAGAAGGCTGTACCTGAATTGGCTTAAATGAGAGTCTCAACTTTGCCAGTTTTTTATCGAACAGATATTTCAGGCTGACACACAGAGCCACTAAGTGGCCTGGGATTTTCAATATGACTTTATCTACTACAACAGTCTGTAGTGGTGTTTTTAAATACAGACAGCAGAAGTACAGAATATATTGCATGCTCTGAATACTCTGACTCTTCAGTGCTATTGAGGTCAAGGATAACAACTCTAAAAGTGAGTCTTTGTCTTAAATTAAAGAAACAAGTAGCCTGCACTGAATAAACTTCACAGTCAAGCATGAATTCACTGCATAGAGCAGGTGGCTTTGTCAAGATCATATATACAGGTTGTATTGTGAACATGCACACACTTGTACGCAGCTCGTGCTAATTCACATCTGAATATGGGGGTTGCCAGGGGAAACGAGGACTCACACTGACTGTTTGCCAAGCGGCTAAATGTCCAGCACCATTAACCTCATCATTGCAACATAATCAGCCGTGGATGAAGCCACCACTAAACTGAGGCAAGCCTTCAAGGCACAATTAGAAATGTTAATTAAATGTTGCTCTGTCTTGCATCGGCTTGACATATAATACAGAACCGTCATCTGGGGTTGTACAGTGTGAGCATTCACTCGGCTCAGTCGCTGTGGCTCTGTAGCGTACGTACAATAAGATCATTGATAAGCAGCCATCTAAGACTGCACCATATGATGTCACTGAGCTGTGTAATCAGTTGAAAAAACTAAGTGTTGTTTTTGGATGGAATGGACACCTGCATAGCCTCATGCTCTCCACAGCATGCTATCCTACTCCTGCTCTTTTTGTGGAACTGGTGTTTATTTTGTGTGACGGTGACCACATTGTTCTTTACGCCTCACTATCTTGTGTTCTTATTTTAATTTTATTTATTTTATTTATTCAGGTTGTTTTTTTTTTTTTTGTTTTGTTTTTTTGTTTGTTTTTTTTGAGTGCTGGCACCTTGTTCATTCTTTTTATTGCTTTATGGCTGACACATTGAGGACAAAATTGCCTTTATATCTGTTTGTGTCAATGGACATGTGGACTTGTGCTTGATTTTCAGGGTCTGCAGATTTAAGTGCCTTAAGAGTACACATCATTCACTGCACTGCTCAAAGCAGAAAGGTCTCAAAATGTTAGTTGGCCATTTTGGAGTCTTAATATAATAACTAATGGCTGGTAGAAATAGCACCCACTCAACCTCTAGAATAAATGCACCTGTGGCAGATGGAATATCTGAAAGTGTCCTGAAAGAGCAGGTCACTCTCCTTTTATGCAGTGTTTGCCCCTGCAAGAGGTCTGAAAATAATTCCATATCTCAAACCATCTGCATTGAGAAGGCATGCAGAAGCAACAGCCCTAAATGGATTGGGCAGATTGCACTGTCTAATACCATTTTATTAGATGCTGTCTGTCTCTGCCTATCGTTTGTGAAAGACTCCTTGCTTTACTGTTTCCATCCCAGAAAGGCTTAGCAAGAGTAAGACTGTAGCTTGACTGAATATGTGTTTGTGGTTGGTCTGGTTTTTTTTTTTTTCCTGTGTCCACAGATGAAGGAAGCCCCAAGAATGACAGGGGGAGAGTGAAAGGGATTTAAAGCTAACTCCATTTAGACTGCGCCTAAGACAGACAGGTCTGCTCTAAACAGGTGTGCTTATCCTCCTCCAAAGTCGCTAAAAGGACTCAGCTGTGGAGTGTGAGACCGACAGAAAGAGGGAGAAAAACACAAAGGATATCTGTGTGTATACACTGTGTGTTGAGTGTGTCTCCAGAAGACTCGCTAATTTAAACAGGATTAGAGAAAGTAGTGATGAACTGTTCTCAGTAAATTATACTGTGTTGTAAAGTGCTGTACCACCCACAGGCATCCCACACCTACATAAAGTCTCATAGTGGCTAGCATTACACATATACACATGCAAGCAGTCGCTGCAGAGTGTGGGTTGGCGTTGGGATACATCGCAGAGTATGAGAGGTTTGTCTGCTGTGTGAATACTTTCTCAGCTTTAATCCGCCCATTCCTGTTGGCGTGAAAGATAGGGATTACCAGACGAAAGGTGAACACAGAGAAAAGGTAGGGCCAGAAAAGACCACAGGGAAAGAGAGATGGTACTCTGGAACCTCTGCGGCTGCTGCGGTGAATGCACATGAGCAGTCTTTTGTATGAAGTTAAATCCTCTTATTGATCAGCAGATTAGGTGCGGTCGTTTTACATTCTTCCAAGACAGTGTCTCTCAGCAGTCTGCTCATGATAACTATAGTATAGTATAGTTAAGGTATACTAGAAATGAACTAGTTGAAAGAATTTAATATCAAAAGGGAGACGCATGATTTGTAAACAAGCTAAACAACACATTACATCTTAAAGGAAGAATTTGATAATTTGAGATGTAGACATATTTGCTTTCTGGTTGAGAGTTAAATCTGACAGTCTCATATTAGTGTATTAAATATAAGGCATTAAATAAAGCCAGCACCAGAGTAGCTGGACACAAGGGGAAACAGCTAGCCTTGCTTCATCTATAATAAAATCTGCCTTCCATTATGTTTAAAGCTCCCTTATTGATATTTTATATCTGTTTTGTTTAATCCATACATAAACCTAAGTGCAAAAACAGTTATCTGTTTTATGAGGGCCAAATATTTCTCCCCCAAAATTATAGAGCACATAGACAGCCCTATGTAGCTGGACAGAAACCAGCTGAATTGTTTCCAACCTTTCTTCTAAGCTATGTTATTGCCTAGCAATTGTATCCTCGTGTTTTTTGGGCTTTTTTTTAGGGAGAGATAAGAAAGTGGTAGCAACTCTCCATCAGAAATTTCCCCAAATATCTGTTTATTTAAAAGCTTAACATTAACACGTATAATAAGGTCCAGGTTTTCTACTCTACAGTTTGGACACACTTTTACATTGAATACAATAAGAAAGTGTGTCAAACAAACAAACATGATTGGATTCATTAGTGAAATTGCTCTCTTGTCTGTAATGTTGCACGGCACAAGCTGCTCTCATTTAGGGATGTATCGTGCAATGAGAGTTTCTATTTAAGGCCCACAGGAGAGAGTCTCCCTGACATAAAAGCAAGACTTCATTATTGGAGGATAAAGCTATGGAGGTAATTATATCATCAGCTATGTATGTATGTGTTGTATGTACTATATATTTACTTCCATTCACGATCTTAAAACTGAAGTAATAGTGTAACCATGATGGCCAAAAGGGTTTCAAAATACTGTGCAACTATAGATGGTTGCAACCAGGAATAAATGGCCAGTATAACAAATGTATCAATAATATTTGTGGCACATTTTACTTTCTGCACTTGTCTCTCTTTTATCTGCACTTCAATTTTGAAAAGCCATGAAAACAGTGGGATAAAAATGGATCTGTCAATGATAGCTATTTTTGGAAATGTAACTACTCCCTCATGACAAATATATGCATAACTTAAGGCTTTTAAAGAACTACTTCTTTCTGTCTCATCTCAAAAATCATTTAAACTGTCTGGAGTGGCGTGGCTTTGATACAAGGCTTTCCCATCTCAGCAGGTTCACTGGCATCACTCCCTGAAAGACTGTTATCTAGTTATCCAAGCAGCCATTGTGGACAGTTGGGGGCTGGATGCTTTGAGTCTGCTTTGTGTCCAAGGCCTCATCTGTCTGTTGCTACACTGACTGTATGAAACAAAAATAACACAAAAGAAAAATGTGTTAATGCAGTGAGAGGATCACCAGCTGGTACACTGGAAATGAAACAGTTATACCTGATTTTGAAGTGCCTTCTAACAGTTTTTTCAACATTAATCAGTGTCAGTGACTCAGTGGCTTATTTTCAGTCGGTATAAATACGATGATGATTTTAGCATTTTAGCTGTATATTTTGATGTTATACTTTTGCCTTTGAAATATAGATAAAAGACCTGCTGTAAGCTCTAGCTGCACCCTCGTCAACCTTCACCTTTGTGAAGGTATGTTTGTCTTTTTATTTGAGAGAGAGAATTTGTGTGGGTGTGTTCTTGAATGCGTGAGTCTAAATGGTTTCCTTTCCACAACAAAACAAACTTAATTGCTTCAATTACTGATATTAATTGCAAATTACAGATGATTGCTTGTGTGTGACTCTCAATTTGGAGTTCTAAGCATTCATATCTTAACAAATGTGCTCTGTTTTTGTTATTGTAAATGGTTATGTTAATAGAGTATATTTTTACTGCCCTTAGTGTCCCTCCCATCCCACCACCACACACACACACACACACACGCACATACACACACACACACACACACACACACACACACACAATAGCACACACATAGCAGTTGTTCTAGAAAACTTGGCAGATTTTGCTTTTCTTCCACACTTTGCCCCGAATGTATTTAATTGTGCTTAATTTGACATTTGAATGGTTGGGTATTTGCCACACTCGCTTTGTCTTTCTCATCCGTGTCACTTAACCAAACAGCCTAAAAGATGGATGTTTTGCAAGTTCCCCTTTTGGCTGTGCTGACATCCCTACAAAGGCAGAATAAACTAAAGCAGAAAAAAAGAGAACACAAAGTTTTGGGGGGATTTAAAATGGCACTGCCTTACCCAGGTAATCATTCCACATATAGCATACTGTTAACGATAAGTGCTTTGCACATTTTTTTTTTTTTAATGCCATTTTCTGCAGGTATGTGGGCTGATTATTGAGTCAGCCTTGTGTGTGTTTGTTTGCCTGTCAGGTCATCCTTGCTGTGATGTAGGTGTTAATGTCTGACAGGTTATTTTAAGCCCACCAAGAAGTTGGTATACCAAAGCCAGTCTTAAAGAAACAAGAAAAATATATGTTTGCCTTTTATTGTTCTAAAGCAACAGGACAGATGGGGAATGCAGATTTTACACTTATTTTGTCTTTAAAACTTTCTAAATGGCACATTTTAGGTAAGTGCTGTTTATATTGTAGACAGACACCAGGCACTTTGGCTTCAGGCTGGCATTTAGACGGTAGAGAATACCCCATATCATTTTGCTAATCACCTGTAATGAGCAGATGCAAAGCAGATGTGCATTGCTGTTGGCACAGGTGTTGCACAGTAAAGGTGTCCAAGCTTTGCCTTGAATCATACGATCTACTGTCTTTCTGCTTGCTAGTCTGCTCTACCCTTTGGACAGAGTGACAGAGAAAAGAGTGTGTGTTTTTCTCTACAAGACTGCAAAAAGAAAAGACAAACAGTAGGAGGGAAACGAGAGCACTGTGCAGCCGGAAGAGTGTTATTGCTGGGGCATAAGTATTCATGAGGCTGTCGTCAGTGGGGTTTTTTTTTTTTTCTGAACTGAGCGTGACTCTTAGCACTGGCTTTAGGCCACTGGGAAACCAAGTGGAGATCTTTGCAGCGCTACAGCTGAGTTGTATTGCTGGATTTCAACCCATCACAGGTGTATTCCTCATAAGCTTCTGTTGCCTGGCTGGAAGTGTGGCCGCAGGGGATCTTCAGAAAGGAGACATATGGTAGTTTATGATTAAAAGTGGAAAGTTTTCATGCAAATGAGTGCATGAATGTGTAACTGTGTGTGCTGTATGCATATGCACTAATTAGAGTATTACTTATTTTATAATAGAGCCAGTCGTGAAAAGCCTAAACCAGTACAAAAATAGACTTTTCTGTCATCTTGATTCACAAATATCAAAGTAATTTACCTCAGGGCACCATTAAACCTTATATAATTTATAGAAACATGCTGCTTATGGTCTAAAATTGAAACTACTATTTTAACTTAAAACGTAACCTATGGCTATTGGCCAATATTTTCTTTTTCTTAGAGGTAATTCATCCAAGTGGCAGACTTGTTTGCTTGTTAGCAGCCAGTGTCTAGTGGTTAGCCACTTGTTTATGTTACATAAGAGTAACACCATTCTCCATGACTTTCAGTTTACTCTCTCCTCTACTTCCTCATTTTTCCTTCAGTGGTGTACATGAAACCTTTGACCTTTTCTCAATACTATGAGATCTCTCAGCTACCACAAGCTTTTTGAGCCAGTTGCTGTTGAGATCAATTTGTGCCACTTCATTCTAGAGGGCTCCCTGGCTGCTGGTATTGTGTACAGTATGGTACTGACAGACAGTCACTGTTTAATGGAACACGGAAAAAAATTTATACCAAGGGGGCAGTAAGGCAGATGAGCATAATTATGCCTTAAAAGTGGCAATACTCTGATGGTAGACTTTCATCAAACCAATGAGCAATAATACAGACATCCAGTTGGCAACAGGGCAGTAATCAAATCTCTACAGTGTGACATTTTATTTTGCTGTAGAGTAATGTCAACCAAGTCTCGAACAACATACAGCACATTATTTCACTCTTAAAAAATACATTGCAATTAAAAGAAGTGAGGATTTCTTTTTTTTTGTTTTATGTTGTACTTCTAATTGCGGTAGCTTATTCAGCTGATGAGTTTACAGTCTTTATAGGCTGCGTCTCACAAGGCTGCCACCCAGAAATGAATTTAATCCTGTTATCCATATCTTAGTATTCAAATCATCCACAATTTCACACATTTTTACTTTGGATATGCAGTAACACAATTTGAAATCTTTCATTGTCAGACTCTTAAGAGTAGCTCTTCTGCAGATACATATTTACAGTCTACGCAGCTGCTCATAGCAAAAATGGAAAATACATCATCTGTGGCTGACTAAGAGCAATATTGTGATGTTTTTATTGGATAGATTATGAAAGATGCCATAACTCAAGAAGCGTAATAAACATAATGTGCTTTGATTTTTCTATATTCTCTGTAATGTGGAACAGGCCTAGGTTCTCGCTTAGACATGGCCCAGGATTTTATATGATTCTGTCCACTGGGTTTGACATACCAATCTGAACATTTAATGTGCTTTTAGGCTGCATGGCTGGGTTTTACATGCACATATATTATATTCGCCCACCTAAGCTTGCCCTTGTCTGTTTATACCCAAACAGTAGTGTGTCTAACTAAGAAAATATACAGAATTTCTTTTTGCTGCTTTACAAGCCAGACCTTAACCGTAATGTGTCATGGCTACCTACTCCAGCAAACAAGTGTAAGGGTATTGTGGCCCTGCCGTGAACCAGCAGTGTGCAGCTCTTCGCCCTGCCAGGCGTGTGTCTTTGCCTGGGTTTTGAGTTATTGCTGCTGGGTTCTGAGACCCATTCATCAGCACTTCATTAAAACCCAAATCACTTTTTCACTCACAGCTTTCTCTCTGTGCCAGGCAAGTCCCACATTCTGCCTGCTCAATTTCTGGGTTGTGCCTGTTATTAACAGTGCTTCAATTTCCTGACTTTGCAACCCATGTCTGTTCTTAGTTGAGAATAAAGTGCTCTAAAGAGTACATTACACACCTCGGAACCTTACAGGCAGGGATGGCTTTTCCACTTGGTTAGCAGCAGAGCAAGGAAGGCTTGCCTAGGTGGCATGGGTGTGAATGGAAGGGTGGGTGGGGGTGAGAGAGACACAGGACTGTTGAAAGGAACTCTCTGATGGCCTTTTCCTGTTCTGCCTTTGTTTGGTGCTATCTTGCCGTTCAGTGTTATTCAAACCACACAATGAAGTACAAAGCTGCCGGCAGTTGCTCCTGTTCTGTCCCTCCACCCCTTCATCATCCTCCTTCCTCCGCTGTATTAAAAGTCTTTTAAACTGGATTTTGGCAGCATAGAGTTGAGGCAGGTGGACCTGTAATGTTCACCACCCACCCACACACACACACACACACACACACACACACACACACACACTTGCAGGAAATTAGTTGTCTTTTGCGCTTTTGCTGCAGCAGCTTAGTTAAGCTCTGTGCCACATTGAGGACAAAATCTTATCAAAACTGAAGCAAAGCAGCTCTGTCATGTTGTCTCTTTGTCACACTTTTTCACTCTCATTGTCTCTCTCTGTACCCTGACTAACCTGTTCTATTCTATTAAGCTAAAAGACGTGTTTGAAAGTCTAAGCCATTTATTTCTCCAATATCCAACAGGTAATCATCTTGACTTAAGTGAGTGCTGTAAGTGAGAATGTAGACCAGTCAGCGAGTATTGTAAGTGTATTCCATTGATAATGGTGAAAGGCATTTAGTATTGATTTTCAAAGTAAAACAAATACTTCACAGCCAATTGACTCTCTATTATTTTACTCACTGCATAGTTCTGCTGCACATTAATCCATCCGCCAAACCACAGATCCTAGCCGGAGCTCGTGTCTAAACCTTTGCTTTCACGTGTAATTCTGCTGAAGTGTGCATGCATGTCCACAACAATGGACAAAGAACGATGAATTCTTCTACAGTTTTTAAGCACTTTTTAAGTACTTTAAAACTTAACAACACAGATAGAGTGCCAGTGCCAGTGGCCGTATTTCCTAGATTGACTCATTACGTTTACTATGACATGTGACCTTTTGCTCTGATAAATGTAACACAGACCACAGGGGGGAAATAGGCAAAACAGGATCGCGAATTGTACACCAGTGTGAAACTGAGAGAAATGAGAAGAAAGTGCCAGTGTTGTTTTTCTTTCTCTACCATTGGGATTTATCAGCAGCCAAAATACGCACTTGCTCAAGCACATACAAAACCCGTTAACTCTCATTCAGTCATATGCACTCGTGCACGACGCAACACACACGTCTCCCCCCTTTCCCCACATCCTCAGGGGAGAGGTCAGGTTAAGTGCCGTGTGGGGCGGTAGGCCTGTTTTTCCTCCTTGGCTGGCACCCTGCCTGTGTCAACAGTCCCTCTCTACAAAAGCCACTAATGCAAGTGCCAGTGCTGACAGTGTTCTGACAATGAATTACTATCTGTCAACCATGGCCCCTGTCCGGCTGCCGGTCCTACTGAAAAACAGATCTGTTGCGAGAGCACAGGTTAATCTAGCTGTGAGGCTCCACTGGCGACTACCTCTTTGGCCATGTGTGACTGAGAATAGATTGGGAGGAATTAACACTACTGCCTCAGGGAGTGTTGACAGAGGTGTGAGTGTGTGTCTGTTGATGATAGGAAGTGAGGAGGGGGCAGCTGACAAGGTTTGTGGAGGAGGTTTTGTATTCACAATCCATTATCTTCAGGGAGGAATCGCACTGGATAAAGGTTGCTTCATGCCATTTCGGAGATGTAAGACAAATACCAGCAGACCGTGTAAACATTGTGGTGAGAGTATGAGTATGTGTCTCCCTTTTGTCTGCTGTATCAATCCCTCTGTCGCTCTGCCAACCTGTTTTTTTTATACCCATCTCTAGTGTTTTTTGGGGGGTTTTTTACATTGTTCTTGTCTGCTGTTGCAGCACAGTGAAGCCTGTCAATTACTTAAGAGGCCATATGCGTGTTAGTGTATGCATTTGTTTATAGCTGTGTGTCTTACATTTGACTGAGTCAGCAAAGGTCAACTTTGTTCATAGCCTCCTAAGGAGAGAGCGTTTAAGCTGGTCTCCCTACCACTGTGCCAGCTGTCTGTTTCCTTTCCAAACAGCTCTGTTGGCTAAACCCCTGTTGCCACATCATGGCCCCCTGCCTATGGCAACATACTGTTAAAAGCTTACCATTGTTAGTGTGTGCTGAGTCTCGTGAATAATCAATCTGTTTTCCTCTAAATGGTCTTGAAAGTGATCATTGACATTTTCTTTTGCTTCCATCATTGCAGGTATCAAATGTATGCTATTGTGAAATGATAGCAGTTATAGGAGCAGATTACAAATCAAAATCCTCACCTGGATTTTCCAGATTATCATATTTGTTGTAGCAATAAGCCATGAATCAGCAGCTGGGGATATTTACAAGGATTTGGGTTTTATAAATCACACAGAAGGACTATGCAATTTTGTGGATTTCCCCCAATTATCTTGAAGCAGAGAAAGGGGAAATTGAGGGATGAATAAGAAAAGAAAGTAGAAAGCGTCAAAGCATGCTGGCATTAGTCAGTTAGCTGTGTGAGGCATCTCCTGGAGATATTTCACTTCGGATAATACCTCCTCTGTCAGCAACCTGTGTGTTCATGGAAGCATGTGTCTGCATGGTATTCTTTTGCATGCTGGTATAAGTGTCGGTGTGCATGTGTGTGAGGTTTGCCTGAGCACACACCTGCCAAAATACCTTCCTATAGTCTACCTTGAGAGACAGCGCAGACTGGAGTGCTTGTTTTCCCACTCACAGTGGGTGTGCATTTCTTTATCTCCTTTCCCTGTCGTGTTGACTGATGGGTAATATGCTAAATGGGGCCTGTGTTTACCTCACCTGTGCCACCGACAGGCCTCTGTGTGTGCTGGGCTGTGACAGGGAGCACTAATAATGCTTTAACTGCTCTGTCAAACTTCAATCACATTGACACAAGTTTAGCGTAGCACACTGTCCTGCTGGCAGAGGTGCTGTCACTGGACAGATGTAAGTGAATTGTGTCCCAGTTGTTACATGGCAAATATTGATGATGTATTAGAGGTCAGGCAAATGGGCATGTGCAGTAGCAGCACAAGTGTGTATGTGCGTTTGTGTGTCTATATCTGGATACATGTGTCTATGTATGCAAAGGCTCAATATGTGTTTGCATATGTGCATGTGTGGGTGTGTACTTCAGTATGTCTACTCATTTATATGTGTATATCTATTGCAGGGTTAGTGGAGCAGTGAGGCCTTGCAATGAGTCTCTCTACAGGAGTGTGTGATTTACGAGCCTGGTGCGAGCACTTCTCTCATCCTCCTGCATAATGTCCCCATTAGAGATAGCAGACACTGTGGCTCTGTTCATCATCTCGCCCCAGCTACCGGCACACCTGGGGAGAGGGACAGAGAGAGTGGGAGAGGGACAGAGACAGAAGGAAGAAAAAGCAGAATAAAAGAGGAACTAGTACAGTGCATTATCTCAACATCAATTTTTTACAAGAGCCATGACCAACTGTATCTGTGTACAGCAGAGTAGAAAGAGATTAAAAAAAAAAAAAAAAAAAAAAGATGGTGAAAAAAAGTTTTATGACTCATTCTTTACCCCATCTTGCCACAACCACCACAGCAGTAGCCATATCTTGCCAAACATAGCAAAGTAGCCTACCACATTCCTTAATCTCCTCTGGCTCTACTTGCTGTTTTTTTGTTTTTTGTCTACCTGTGTTCTATACTTGTTTGTTTTGGTCTGTCAGACTCATTATGTGGAGTGAGCTGTCAGGGGACACACAGGCTAACAACACCCCTGGGGAGGAGAAAAGAGAAGTAGTAGTGTGTGAAAACTCTCTGGGAGTCATTCCAACATCCATCTACATTAATAACTGCACAACCGCAGATAACAAACACTTCATGAAATGGTAGTCATATTTGCTCAGCGTACACTTAAGCCCGAGCAAAAGCATTTTATGAAATGTACTGTGTATACTGGCAAATATTTGGAGTAGTGTGCCTTTTATGATAGTGAGTGAAATATTTGTTTGTACCACCATCACACAATGGTTTTGTGCTTTATCTTATTTATACAACTGCTCTGTGTACTGAGCTTATGACCAAAGGTACATTGTATTTTATTTTTAAATCACCCATGTGTATTGTAAATTAGTTTGTTTCCTAACAACATCTATAAAAGACTCTGATATCGCCTTGACGCAGTAGGGCTGTTATATTGTGGAAGGAAAAAAAATAAGTGCGTTGGAAGTCAGAATTGAATTTTTAAAATGCACTGTCATTCTGATTTGTTGCATGTCTTGTTGCATAAACTAGGCTGCTGTTGAATCCTCTGCTAATAAAATATGGAGAAACTTATAATTATGACACCCAATAAGAAAAATGACATGTGAAGACATTTTAGATTCAGTACTGCAGATGGAAAAAATGGATAAATAGGAGTGGATAAATCCTGAAAAATCATCCGAAATGAGATGAACGGTATTTCACACTTCACTTTTTAGTAAATGGCTTGCTTTGTAAAGTAGCAATGTTTACCACTGAGTAAGCAGCTTAAGTCATCTTACCTGGAAGAAATTATGACCTGCCTATTTTGTGTGGCGATAGAAGGTTAAAGTGTCTATTGCTTGGGAGCCTTGGGAACCAATTCGACAAACAAATTAATCATTTTCATTGTTGGCATAACAGTGGTCAAATGAATGTGTGTAATAGAACAAAAAAGGTCAGTTATGTTAATAATTGCAAGCAAATCAAGCAACGTGTGTTCTTTATTTGTGTTTGAAGTGGTATGCTTTGCTTACATGTGCCAAAAAAACAGTTGATCCCCATGAGTGCTAATTCTTTTTGAGGAGGACACAGAGCCTTTCTGCTCTGCTTAACAATTGTAATGAAACCTCCCTATGCTCTTTTTCTGTCTTGCTTTCTCTGGCTTACTCCTTCCAGCACAACGCAGGTCGATGTCTGAGATGAATGGAGCACCAGTAGTCACCATTGTATGTCTGGATCAATATACTGCTGCTTGTACATTATTATTTTTTTTTTTTTATGTTTTAGTACCAAATTTACATAAGGACTCACAGTGATGTTTAAGAGATAAAAATGCATCAGCCTGACAGCACTGCATTTGTCTTATATAGCTAAGATTGTTTAAATGTTTTGGCACACAGACGTAGAGTAAATACCACCTCTGCCCTTCAAGCAGCTTCAAACAAATGCTATTATGGATGCTCTGCAACACACCCAGTTGCACCTATTCCCTCACAACACAAAAACTGCTGCCATTTCATCTAAAATACAGTAGATCCTGAAGGCGTACTGTTCTCTCCAAACACCTGCAAACCACTTAAGTCTTTCATCAGAGCTTTTATACTACCAGCAGGTCCACAGTCACACTGGGCAGACACCTGGATCCATTCTAACCCAGTGACGTACAGCAATAATTTAACACCTTGGAGGAGCTTTTACAGCTGTGTAAGCTGCTTGTGTTTCCTGTATTTACATGTGCATTTGAGAATGTGTGTGTTAAGAGCATGTAAAGTAAGCAGCATGCAAGTGTTTTCCGCCACTGCTGCTTCTGTTGTGAAGGAAAGAAACAGCTTGAAATGGGTTGGTGGCACTACATATTTAACGAAGCTTCGCAGCACTTTAGCTGCGCCGTTGCAGCGCAGTGAATGGAGTGTCACACCTTGACTCCTGGAGCACAGCTCACATCACACCAGCGAACAGCCTCATCTGGCGGGGCTGCAGAGTAAAGCCTGGAAGCACTCTGCTTTTCTCTGGCAGGCAGGTCTTTAACTGAGAGGGTAACCACGGGCCGTCTCACTGCACGCAGAGGCTCACCCTCTGATCCACTCAAGTTGTCTTGGTTACATTAGCAGTCAGCTGAGGGCTCAGAAGATTCAAAATGACAGGATGAAAAAAAAAAGGAAAATGTTACTGGTGGTGGATGTTGCCTAAAAGATGACAGCTAGTGTTGTGAGCTAAGAGAGCCAGTGGGATGGCTGATGTTTGTGCTGCCTGGTAGTGTCACTGGACAGCTGTGACATTTGGGCTGCTTTTTTGGGCCAGAGCTCAAGTACTCGGATATCTCGCCAATTCAGATGAGAAGAGATATATTGTGTGTATGCATGTGTTGTTGGATGGCATGAGATCAAAATTACCCACACTGTCCCTGTGGCAAAACAGATGAGAATCCAGTGTGTGTGAAAAGACATTTGCTGAAGAGTTCAGTATTTTACAGAGCTATGCCTTTGCATTCACAATCAGAGTAGGAAGGGTGGAAAGAGAATTAGGGAGATAAATGAATAGAACGTATAACTTATTAAAAAAAGGAAATGAAAAGAGTGGGCAGGTTGGAGGTTGAAATAAAAATGCCAGCATCAAATGAAGCCTCACTGCAAATTCCTCCCAGGAGCTTCCTCTTTTTACAGTTTCCATTCTCCAACTCCAGAAAAGTACTGAAAAGTATGGAAAGGGTATGTCCTGTTTTCCCCTGCAAGATGAGAGGCCTCCAGACAAATATACTCGAAAAGGTCTGCCTCTTACTCCCCAGAGCCAAAAATTATCTCTCTTTTCCTCCTTCTCTCTTGTTATAGATTCTTAAAGATTCAGCCTCATGCTATAAGGGCAAGATCCTCTGCTGAAAGTTTTTCTTTCAGCCTGAGGACTGTTTTCTATCTCTTATTCCCCCATTGCTGACGGCACATTCCAGAAGTTTCCCCAGAGGAAAAACAAAGCCCATATCCAAAAATATAGACTTCCTCAAGCATGTAGCCATATGCTGCGCGAAGGTGGATTTGGTATTTTGCTTTTAATGGAAAGCATTGTGTTTGCTTGGAGGGACTGGAGAGTCCACTGGCTTTCCTATGAAATAGATGGCAGGAAAGGAAGGTGATCTTAGCATCAGAATCTCTTGTTGCTTTTGCCATATGCGTAGTCAGACTCTTGGGATGTATTTGCTGTTTATATGTGTGTCATTGTGAAGCTGTGTGAGCATGTGTGTGTGGCGGAGCTACACTTAACGAGATCCCCAAGGAACAACTCACTCACGGTTAAGGGAGTAAGATCACGCCGCGTGTTTCCTCTCATTCACACTGTCTTAGCCAGCGCTGTCCCCGTGGTGAAGAGCACCCGACTGGGGAGTACCAAACTGAGGCATCAATTACCTAGATCTCACTACATTGGTCAAGGGAGAACATGGCAAAATTGAATAACACTTTCCCCTATTCTCATTTCGGCATATGAGCTTTCACAGAAGTTCTGGCCAATACACACTCAAGGAAAACAGCAAGTGATCCAATGCCATCCTCTCCCGACAGGTACAGTAACCACTGCTCGCCATCGAGTGTTCACTTTCAGCGAGAAGTGTGTGATGTGATTGACTCACTCACACCTCCATATGACTGTTAAATCGTCTTATATGCACCGTCAGTTGAGGCTTAGCACTTTGCCCAAGCCCCATGGGCACGGGTGTTAATTTGACTTTTATTGAAATTCAGCTTGAGTGGGTTCAAGGTGGTTGAAGGTCGTTCTTTTACTGCCACAGATGAGAAGAGAGGGAGCGCACGGCATCAAATTCTCTAGGCTCTATTTCTCTATGATTCTCTCTCATACTCTCTTGTCTGTTTCTCTCTCTCCTTCCATCAATGGGGGAATTATTCAGGGGGCACGAGTCAATTTTGTGGCGCATCCAAACATGGTTAACAAGAGCCTCTAATGATATTGGATATAACTAGCTGGTGTTTGCCTCTCCCCTTGACACAGTCTTCTGGAGGCTGTCTTATGTTTTTTCATTTGCATTTTGTTTTGAGGGGAAGGTTTATCACTTTGCTCTGACATGTGTCTACACACCTTACTTTCCTTTTATACTTTTTTTTTTCCTTCTTCTTTTACCGCTGATAGCGTAATGTTTCTGTCCATGTTGGGGTGAGACAATTTTGTTCCTGTGCTCTGCTGTTCATAAATATTGCAAGTGCCACAAAAGAACAGAGCATGGCTTTGTACATTCAGGCAGCAGGACAAAAATGGGGTCAGGTGATTTCAAAGAAATGATGCGACTCTTGTGTTTGGCTAAGGTTAGATCCATTTATGGATAAGATAACACAGGGTGATGCCACATGTTGCCCTATCCTTCGCAGTGTCTCTCTGATTACTCCTTCCATATCTGATTTAGTATCTCTCTTCATATGAACTCCTGTCTTTCTCTTTTGCTTAATCTCTCCATCTCTCCCGGCTTCTCGCTATCCTCCGAACTGGTTCAGCATATTATGGGATGGTTATCTCGGTTCAAGTGTGTGACAGAAAAGGACAGTCAGTTTTATGTACTTCTATGCCCTTTTAACCCTCAGTTGCCATAAAAAGCAACCAGGCGAGTCACACTGAGATGGCATCAGACACTGTGCACATATTTGGCACTAGCTGCATTTATTCCTTTATTTCTTTTACTTCATTTTGTGATTCTGTCCCATTGATATTCAAAAACAGCATGCACTTGCTCACACACATGCAGGACCTTGCCAATGACAAGCCTTGCTGTCTTAATGAGAGTGAAGGACGGCAGTGGGTGGTAACTTGAGTGACATCATTTTTTTTTTTTTTCTCAGAGCACTACTTCCTCTTCTGCTTGAAAAAACAAAGATGTTTTAACTCACCCCAGATAGCCCATTAGCTACGGTTTCTGCTGCTAAATGTCAGCCTCCCACAGTCCTAATGCGACCCGGACACGCTTCTCCATCAGACTCCTCGTTGTGTCTCTAGCCAACAGAAGTGATGATAGGGACAAGCCAGGGCTAACTTCTAGCTTTCATATGTGAAGTTTAGAAATGTCAAGGCCTCAGTGGAAAGGCTGTCACTGTAAAGACATTCGTCTGATGGGAAAAGGTTAAATTACATTGTCATTTTCTCTATTTTAGCTCTCCAGTGTAAACACAGAGTTTTGTACTCAGTCTCATTTTCCTGTTCTCCAGGTTGGAAGCAGGAAATCATTGCTTGGTGCAGTTGTTGCTGTAAAGGGATAGTTCCCTGGACTCCACGGTGCACGTCAACCACTCCAAGCTTTCAATTTGGGTCATTGGTTGAGGAATTCTTTTAGGTGTGTCATTAAAGTGATCAAATCTGTGCTTTTAATGGTTTTATTAAAAAGAAAGGAGAGTAGGTAGGAGCAGGAGCTTCAGAGAAATAACAGTGGGTGGGTGTGGCTGAGTGACTGGAAAGTCAGCCAAAGCCTTGTTTCAAAGCCAGTGAACCATCGAGGAGTAGTCTCCCTCTCTCTAAATCCTGTTTTGTGAGGTGAGGAACCTGATAAGAGTTGTAATTACCTCATTTTACTGCAGCAAATTGCCAGGTTTCTTAAAAGCAGACAGGCTGGCTGAGGTAATATCAGCAGTAATGAGTATTGTGGTGGTTGTGGGAGGCTAGTGCTGTTTCCATCTGGATTATTGCTTGGTCACTGCTGCTGGTCTGCTGCTACAACAAACCTTAGCAGATCCCGGGCTCATTACTGTTAGGTATAAAATAGTTTACTTTTCAAGTTCCCTGCACTTCTGACACCTTGGTACTCTAAATAGGTGTGTAAGCATTATTTTTGCATAGTAATATGAGTATATCAGAAATATATAATTTTCTTGATGCACTAAATTTTTCGATGAAATACATTCTTTATATCAAAAACAGATAAATTCTAATTTATTTTAAAATTGCCAGTAACTTAAAAAAAAAAAAAAAATAGTTGCACAAATCGGGACAGGAGCTGCAAGGTGGTGGTTGCGTGCATAATAATTTAAATGAATGTGTCTGTACATGATTGTGCGTATTGTGTGTTTTCTAAGGAATTCTTATAAGCATGATCTTCATGATAAAGGAGTCAAGGACAACAACTGAAATGCGGGCTTTTGACTGAATACTGTGAGAATACATGAAATGACGGCCTAAAGTGAAGTAACTGCAGAATTCCCTAAGTGGTGTCATCACTGCCAGACACGCTTCAGAAATCTACATGGAGGGAGATCATGTTTCTGCTCCGTGCGTCAGGAGCAGAGAGAAATCACATATCCTTTGTCTGAATGCCAAACAGTGTGTTTTACCAGATTATGTTCATATAATTTAACCTTTTCATGTAGCTGTAACTGTATAGCTAGAAAATTGCTCACTGTTTCCAAGCTTTAAAAGAAAAGATAGGATGTACATATTTTTGCAGCTGAGATCACAGTTTTTATGAATCCTTTGACTAAGAAGACCCTTTTTTGTTTTTTTGTTTTTTTTGTTATAAACACAGAGGCCATAGGTCACCCCAGAGAGACCAGTAAACCTGGAGCTCTTCAGGTCTGTTTTGCCTTTCGCTTATAAGGTGTACATGGTCTAACTAGAATGGCTGGTGTGTCCTGTACCCTTCGTATCCTATATAGAGCTTAAGCAGGAATAGAAATCAACCCCACTGTCATCAGAGACAAGAAGGTTAAAAAAAAAATAAGGAGAATAAAGACATGTGCAGTAGAGGAAAAAGTATGCACTGGGATTAAGGAAAGAAGAGAATGAGGGAATGGAGAGATAGATCCAAGAAGGAAAGAGAGGAGAGGAAAGAGGGAGAAAATGAAGGTGGAGGTAATGCTACAGTGAAAAGGATGGGTGGTGGGGTTATGATGAATTAAAGATGACACTCTCCGGCAGCCTGGTTTCTAAAGATCACTCTGTCTGCTAATGTAATGTTAATGAATGCAAATGATGTGCCTAACCTCTCTCCCCTGACCAGGGGAGGGAAGGGGAGCGAGAGGAAAGGAAAAAGAGGTAGAGAGGGAGACGTGTGAAGTGGTGGCGGCGGGGGGATTATGTATAAATGTGCTGTTACACCGGTAGCTGAATGAGTGGCTGACCATTAAGATATGATTAGATGCATGAGTCTGGGGTGCGCATTAACAGTGTTCCTGTCTGTGTTTACCCACTATGCCTTAGGAGGGGGTTGTTGTGTTTTTCTGCTTCTCTTTCCATATCTTTATTACAAACTGCCAATAGTGGGGAAAGAGAGTGCAGCTGCATGCGAAGTGCCACAAGCTTGAATAGGTAATACAAGTTGGCCCAGATGTTTGCGGCCAAGTGAATGTCAACATCCTGTGACGTTAGGTTAATTTCATCAGGTTCTGCATGTAATGCATGTATATTCATTTTTTCATCTTGCAAGCCATTCTTTTTAACATCTGTTGTTGATTTCACTTTGGCTCCTGTAGCTTTCCTCCTCTGTACCTCCGCTCATCTCTTCACTTTCTCACTTGTCTCTGATACTGACCTGCTCTTCTTTCATGCTGAAAATTTTATTTTCACTCAGCCAGAGCCAGTAACTGCAAACCCAGAACACTGTTAATACGTTTGTGTGCACGCGCTTGCGTGCATGCGTGTATGTGTGTGTGATTTGTGAGCCTGTTCATTTAATTCTGTCTGTGGCTCGGTGATGCGGGACTTGTGTATCCCATCAGTCCATGCTAATGTCTCAGAGGATGGCAGATTATTTTATGTTCAATTTTCACATCAGCCACATTGTCATTTCTGTCTTCAGGGAGACATAGTAGTAACATATTTCTTTTGATGTATTTCATTGACTGTTCTGTATCTTCTATTTAAAGGGGGAAAAAACCTTCAGTATGATTGACATAGGCTTTAGTGTGGCATAGATTAGAAAAGTCTCACAAGTGTGTTTGCAAGGATTGTCTTCTTTGCTGAACACAATGACTCAAACAGAGGTTATTACTGCTTTCATATTGTTTTTCACCCTAAAGCAGTATTGTGACATAAGCCCATTCACTGTTTTTAAATCAGCTCATTGCTGGACTTGAGTCTGTTTTGTGTGATTTTCAAAGCTGCGGTGAGTGAGTATTGTCTACATCAGAAGCTCCCACGTGATTTCTTCACAAAGTACTTCACTCTGTCAAAAATATTCCTTTTTTTTTTTAAAAATACATCTCCTGACTGGATGGCTGATTAGTTTGGGACATGCAGAGGCTTTCGCTCTTGTTTGTTTGTCACTTTACTTTCAGCTGGTATTAAGATGCCAGGCTCAGCAGGCTACCGTGGGGCTTCATCATTGTTAAGTGCTCATTTCAATCCTGCTGATTTCTCCTCTTGCTTTTTCATTTCTGTCTTTCGTTCTCTGTCTTTTCCCTTCAGTCTCTCCTTTTCTCCTCCTATCTTGATTCCGTTTCTGTGAAAAGATAAACCACTCTTAAATAATGTCATTCAAAGCTCTCAAACCTTATAAGTATGTCGTTACAATCACAAAGAGAATGCCTTTTCAGCCCTGCAACCAGCAGCTGGACATGATTGTCTCATTGAATTACAAAGTGTACCAGCATCCTTGAGCAGGAGGACATAGTGGCAGGCAGTTGTGGGGTGGGGGTGGGGGTTAAAAGGATAGATGAATGGAAAAGATGTGTTATGGGGTGGGAAGGGAAATCTGTGGAGAATTGTCTGCCTTATTGACTAAGGAGACAGGCGCTTTAGCACATGTTCTATCGACCAGCATCCACGCAATCATACAGACATGGCCACAAAAGCAGACATTATACAGACACTGCCATCCAGACTTGCAAACTGCAGAATTAAAGTCATACATAAAAGCTCAAAGATCATTGAGAGATTAGGCAATCCATTCCTGCTGTTCTTTCTTCTTGGAGCTCTTTTCCCATAGATGTTCTTTACCCCAACTGCTGGCAATATGTGTGTCAATGTGATGTATCATGCGACTGCTTGCTGACGTGTAATTGTGTGAAGAGGGCTGCCTTATCGATCTGTAATGCAGGGCTCCATCAATGTTTAATGCAGTCTCTCTCGCTCTTTCATTTCTCTCCCTCCCCCTCCCTAGCCCCTGCTCTGTATCTGTGGAAACAGCCTACCATTTGGTATTGATCTATCATTTGCTGCTAATGAGAAGGAGCTGGGCTTTCTGGGATTGGAACCTGTAGGCCCTCGGTTGAGCCTTGTTTTTGGCTTAACTTGCAACCTGTGGGTTTCGGCTAGGATGCTGGCAGTGCATTGGCTTGACTGTGCTTTACACCACTGTATGATTTAGGGTAACTAATATTCTACAATGTAATCACAATACATCCTCCAGCCTTGTGGCTCTTTGAATCCATTTAAGACTGGCTACTTTGACACCTACAAGCTATTGTTTTCCAGTAGATTTATGAGCCATGGTTACATAGTCAACATTAAGCTCTCAGTGTTAATCATTTTCCCACAGACTGAACTGCTGGTGAACCTGGCTGTGTTTAATTTATTGGAGCTTGCAGGTAGGAGAAAACACTCTGGGCTGCTCTTCAAGTGGGAGGAATTGCAGTCAGCTGTTGTCTTTCCTTGAGTGATAAGATGTGGGGTCAAGTGATGAGATGTAGGGTCAAACATACAGTATCTCGCAGAAGTGAGTTCACCCCTCACATTTTTGTAAATAATGTATTATATCTTTTCATGCGACAGCACAGAAGAAATGACACTTTGCTACAATGTAAAGTAGTGAGTGTACAGCTTGTATAACAGTGTAAATTTGCTGTCCCCTCAAAATAACTCAACACACAGCCATTAATGTCTAAACCGCTGGCAACAAAAGTGAGTACACCCCTAAGTGAAAATGTCCAAATTGGGCCCAATAAGCCATTTTCCCTCCGCAGTGTCATGTGACTCGTTAGTGTTACAAGGTCTTAGGTGTGAATGGGGAGCAGGTGTGTTAAATTCGGTGTTATTGCTCTCAGTCTCTCATACTGGTCACTGGAAGTTCAACATGGCACCTCATGGCAGAGAACTCTCAGAGGGTGTGAAAAAAAGAATTGTTACTCTACATAAAGATGGCCTAGGCTATAAGACAATTGTCAATTCCCAGAAACTGAGCTGCAGCATGGTGGCCAAGACCATACAGCGGTTTAACAGGACAGGTTCCACTCAGAACAGGCCTCGCCATGGTCGACCAAAGAAGTTGAGTGCACGTGCTCAGCGTCATATCCCGAGGCTGTCTTTGGGAAATAGACGTATGAATGCTGCCAGCATTGCTGCAGAGGTTCAAGAGGTGGGGGGTCAGCCTGTCAGTGGTGAGACCATGTGCCGTACACTGCATCAAATTGGTCTGCATGGCTGTGGTCCCAGAAGGAAGCCTCTTCTAAAGTTTGTTGAAAACAAGCAGACTAAGGACATAGATTACTGGAACCATGTCCTGTGGTCTGATGAGACCAAGATAAACTTATTTGGTTCAGATGGTGTCAAGTGTGCCTGGCGGCAACCAGGTGAGGGTTAAAAAGAAAAGTGTGTCTTGCCTACAGTCAAGCATGGTGGTGGGAGTGTCATGGTCTGGGGCTGCATGAGTGCTGCCGGCACTGGGGAGCTACAGTTCATTGAGGGAACCATGAATGCCAACATGTACTGTGACATACTGAAGCAGAGCATGATCCCCTCCCTTTGGAGACTGGGCCACAGGGCAGTATTCCAGCATGATAATGACCCCAAACACACCTCCAAGACGACCACTGCCTTGCTAAAGAAGCTGAGGGTAAAGGTGATGGACTGGCCAAGCATGTCTCCAGACCTAAACCCTATTGAGCATCTGTGGGGCATCTTCAAATGGAAGGTGGAGGAGTGCAAGGTCTCTAACATCCACCAGCTCTGTGATGTCATCATGGAGGAGTGGAAGAGGATTCCAGTGGCAACCTGTGAAGCTCTGGTGAACTCCATGCCCAAGAGGGTTATGGCAGTGCTGGAAAATAATGGTGGTCACACAAAATGTTGACACTTTGGGCCCAATTTGGACATTTTCACTTAGGGGTGTACTCACTTTTGTTGCCAGCAGTTTAAACATTAATGGCTGTGTTGAGATATTGAGGGGACAACAAATTTACACTGTTATACAAGCTGTACACTCACTACTTTACATTGTAGCAAGGTGTCATTTCTTCAGTTTTGTCACATGAAAAGGACTAATTGTTTTTAAGAAAGCTTTGTGGTTGAAGCTGAGGAGTAGCCCTACATACAGAAAGTGAGGAAAGATGAATCAGCTGCTTCAAATGCACATTTACAGTTACATTATTATTTTTGGTTAATGCAAATTATTGTATGCAATAACACTGGAAGTGTTTATTAAAAGAGATAGAAATATTTGATCCCCAAACATTTACATATTAATTTATATATTTATCTGAAGACTGTCTTTATTTAGCCGTTTAAGCCGTTTAGTTTAGCCTTTGCTTTTTTTAATAAAACACATAGTTGATTAGTTCCTTCTAAACGTAATTATTGTGTAGCCTAGGTCATAGGATGATTTATAATTTTAGCAATAATCCAAAATGCACTCTTATAATTTTGAAGGTCTGCTTTTCCAATTAATGTCTGAGGCTCATTTTAAAAATGAAACTCAAATTTGAGTCCAATTACAGCTAAATGGATAAACTGTCCACATAATAGCTCATTTAAAACTCACACACATACACTTACACAAGGGAGAAGGGATTCTCCAAATCCCTGCTGCCAGTGGACAGGTGTGTGAGCTGTGTCATGCTGCCTGTGTGAGCCCCGCCTCCGTGGCTAATAACCACTTAGCATACTCCATTTACTCATTTGCTACTCTGATATTCTGCTAATGGCAGACATTAAGTCACATGGCAAGGCCCATCCAACCATCCCATGGGCCTTTGACTTTTCTGTGTGTGTGTGTGTGTGTGTGTGTGTGTGTGTGTGTGTGTGTGTGTGTGTGTGTGTGTGTGTGTGTGTGTGTGTGTGTGTGTGTGTGTGTGTGTGTGTGTGTGTGTGTGTGTGTGTGTGTGTGTGTCCTACCTTCTCCATCTTGCGTCTCTTTTCCCCTTCCTTTTGCTTTAAAGGGAGATAGCAAATGGCCTACCAAGTGCCTGTGTGATTTGACTAAAGCTTCTGTGATTTCCCTTGAGAAAAGGTTGGCAGTCCCCACAATGCTGGCTGGTGCTGAGGGCTGTTTCATGCTCCTATCTCCCCAGCTGACAGCAAGTCGTACAGGCAGGCGGGCTAGAGCTGGCTGGCTGGCTGGCTGGCTGTGGAAACTAGACAAGGCAAGGATGATCTTAGAGAAATTGAAATACTCTGATGGAAACCGGGTGTGAACAAGGCTGTCACTGTAGGTGTACACAGAAAATTGCTCTCTGAGTTGGCTAGTGAATGTGCCTGTGTGTGTGCGTGTGCATGTGTGTGTGCGTGTTCATGTGCATGTGCATGCAATATGTGCATCCATGTGTCTCTCTTAATGTGTATATGCGTGAGTGCTTGTGTATGAAGCTGAATTACCTAGGCTAATTGGTTTCATGTCTGAGGACAGTTTCTCCCAGTGAGGGGAGACTGAGAATGAAAGGCCTCCTCCTATCCTGCCGCTGGCTTGTCACTCATCCCCAGTGTACTTGTTTTTTACCAAGACCACTTGAACTGCAAATGACAGGCTTCGAGTGCTCCATCATTTGGAATGATTCCCAAATCACTGCAAGTTTAGTGAGATTCCAAAGTAGGCAACAGGTGCGGGTGTCTGCTTTCTGTGAAGGAACAGTAAAGGGAGGGTGCTGAGGGCTGGAACGAGGGCATTTTCATCCAGTGAGATTTCTCCCTTATCAAAAACACGTGTGGGTGTCGCCAGCCAACCATTTGCTGTGATAGCGGATGATGTCCAAGCAAAGACACAACTGCAGTTCTTCAGATAATTCCCACATACACTGCTTACAAATCATCATCCAGACACCCTGTTCACTTGTTGTATCCTGGTTTTTATCTGTTTGGCCACAACAAACACAGTTCAGGGTGCATTCAGGTGAGGGGGCAGGGGTTATCAAAAAAAAAAAAAAAAAAAAAAAAATTATATGGAAAGTTGGAATGGTTAGGCCAAAGAGGAAAAAGGTAAATTATGACTCTATCATTACACTGCTGAGGCCAACATATCATCCAGTTCATCATCCTATAAATCTGCGTTTATGTCAGAAGGTGAAACAGGACAGACAAGTGGTATATCATAACTGCCATATTTCTCTATTCTTTCCAGGAGCTATATGAGCTTTCTAGGTTTCTGTGTGCCAGCAAGGCAGATATTAATCAAAATAGGGATGACAAACCTTTTGGGTGCGCTGCCAGACTTATTTGTCTATGGTGGTCTGTCACAGAGGATTAGTAAGGGAAGAGGGCAAGAGAGAATAGGTAATTTTTATGTTCTTATATTTCATAGATATGGTGCTAAATATGACACCTCATGTAATACGAACTGAGATCAATTCAGATCTTCTCCTCTCAATGTCAGAATTTCCTTTCTAAGGTTGTAACTTTTTATTGTCTCATTTTTATTTTGCAATCTGTGCACCATATAGTTATTTAAGGTACACCTTGTGCAAAATGTTTTTAAAACTACAGGGAAGGATCAGATATCTTTTCCCATGTCATTGATGCTTGCATGTACACCACATGCCTTGGAAGTGTATCTATGTACATCAAAGTGTGTTGATAGTACTGAGGACCTGTGCCATGCCTGCAGCCACTGTCTCTGAGTAAACAATATGACAAGATTCAGCATTCACACACAATCACACAAAAATCCCCTACAGTGTTTCTCCTGTGCACTCACTCACACACAAGTACAAAAATATCCACTTATTATTTTTTTTTTTTTCATCAATGACTGCGTATCGTGCAAATACATGCACACACATACACAAACAAAGGCAGGATGCGTATACTGTTTCATGCTCACACAGAGAGAACACAATGCAAAACTCAACATTTAACAGCATGACGGAGGCTCTCAGACATTCCTTCCAGCAAAGTACCAAGGCTTTGTTTCCATGTATCTTGTCTTAACAGAAGTCTAGCAGAGATGGATGAAACGCTGTGAAGGATTCGTCTCCTTTCTGTTCATTGATGATAGTGTCAAGTGATCACTGGGGCTTGAATGCAGTATAACTCTGGAATGATACTCAAAATAGCTTTTTCGAGGCTAACCACTGTATCTCCCTATCTCTACCTCTTTGTCTTTGCTGCAGAGACCGTGATGGACACTCGGGTGGCCACAGCTGAACTGGGCTGGACAGCATATCCTAATTCTGGGGTAAGTCGGTCATTGCCATGCACGCGCAACAAACAGTTTCAGAAGTTTTCTCTTCCAGCTGTCTCTGTTGAGAGGCAGATAACTTGGTAGAAGTTTGCGTAACATGAAACGTACAGATATACAGCTAGACAGACAAATAGACAGGAAGGCAGGCAGGATGGGAGAATAGATTTAAGTAGTGCCCAATGTAGCTCCTATTATGGGTATTATTTTCTCTCTGTCCTGGCTCATAATGACTTAATGACATAATGGGCCCACGTAAGTCCCAGAACACAGTACCTAAGTCCCTGTAAATGGAGGCTTGGGGGGGGGGGGATGCCATAGACATAATGATACTGTAATGACACATTTATGCAGGGAAGTGGATGTATTAGAACTGAACAGGGAAGGAGGGGCTAGGAGGATGAAACCGCTCAGGGCGTTGTCAGATTTTAAGGGACGTATTTTCAACTTTCAGGTAGTTTCATGCACATGAAAGGAATCAGATTGGGAACAGTATTCTTTTTTTTTTTTTTAAAGAATTGCAGTATCAGAAATATGATTGCCCTATTACATTAATGGTCCTAGAGAGAATTTTAAGATCTTCTTGAGGTAATTTAATAATTCAATGAAAAGCTCCATAGCCCAACACTGATGACATGAATCAGGTAAGAGCAATCCAGGATAGACAGTGTTTCCTGCATTTCTCTGGGTCTTTGGGTTTTTATGAGGCATTTTATACACATGTAAAGGTTGTCTTTATTGCTCTCAAACAGAGCTATGGCTGTGCTTTAAACACTGGCGACTGTGTCAACCCACTTTTTTCTGTCTCCCCTTGAAGCCTGGTGTCTACATTATATCTATCAGCAAGTGGTGTGTTTGACTGTATACAATCACATTAACAGAAAGGATCTCATATGCTGCGTAAATCATATGTAAAGCAGTACATGTAGATGTATGCAGCCAAAATAATGTCTGGTATGCAAAGCTTCTTGTGAACTAAAAATGGTTTCATTGAAGGTATGCTGTTTTGCATCTAATATCACAACAGCAAGCTGTTTTCCCCATATATGAATATAATGGGAGAAAATTGTGTCCAATTAAAAAAAAAAAAAATCTATCATGTGTCCAAACAGCTTAAAATGAGCAAATGATTATGTTGCAAATCAGCCAGTAGGTAACAAAACAGCAAAAATGTATTATGTTAGAAATATTTATTTTGCATATTTATATAATTTTATTTCAAACATTATAATAAGAGGGTGCGAAACTTGTTTCCTTCCTGCCAATTAATTGTGTAGTGGCCTGCTAGTTAACTTTACTTACGTTACATAATTTGTAAAGATATAAACATGTTTGTTTTTTTTTTGATCATTCTCACATTGTCAGATTTTTTTTTTTTTTCTCTCTCTCTGTGAGGAGAAAATATTTAGTAAGAACTACTGAGCAAAGACATCTAAACTGCTATTTCCATCGAATCCTGTTCAGATCAGCAAGCCTCCAGGCACACAGAGCCTCTTGTCTGTGTTGAGCATAGATTTTTAAGCTACTCCTGTTGTAAAGGTTCAGGCAGAGAGAGACCTGCTGTAGGGAGAATATACTCGTATCACTCACTGCAAGAACTCTCCTCGCTATGCTGGTGCCATGACCTTGCTAGTGGAGTTTGAGAGATGAAGTGTGATTGTGTAGTAATGCACACTTACACCGTCTCTCACACTCAAACGTGAACCTAAAGACACGTTTTTAATGTGTTTCTGTTGAATAATATAATTATGTCAATACTGTCCAATACTGGAGAATTTCCAAATTTCCACTTTTCTCTGATAGCTGTAGGTGTGTGTATGCCATGCAGTTGATATGCAAACCTAATATTTAGTAAATTGTTGCATACCTTTAAAACATGGTCTATCTCAGTGTCCCATATCTCACATAATGAGCAACACAGCTACTAGTGATAGTGGAAGGCAACTTTATATTTATGTTATTAGCCTAAAGAGGGCTGTGAAAAGTGTTAATGTAAGGATTCAGAATGTACAGTGCATGTCTGACTTTAGTGGTGCAGGCTTGTGTGTATAGCCACCGAATAAGTGCTTTACTTCTCTTTCTAAAACTAATAACTGCCTCTGCAACACACATGACAAAAGAAAAGGCACATGCAGTAGATTTTTTTTGCTATCCTCATTAACTTCCTTAAGTAACTTCTCCTTCAGGAGTTCATAAGAAGCTCACGTGTGTCTGGGAGTGTGGTTGTGTTGAGCTGACCTGAAGGGTTAATTTTGAAGGATTACAGAAGCTGTTTCATTGGTTCCAGTTGTGTAAACACAAGGACATATCAGGGTTGGGCATGTGACTGTATTATCGGGCAGCAGTATGTGAATGCACACTTGTATGTTAGCATCTGCTGGAGAGAAGGAGAGCTCAGCAAACAACATTACAATATTTGTCCATAATGTGCATTCCTGCACCAACTTTAACTCAGATAATTTTAGTTTGGTTATATTCCTTTTCCCCCTATGTGGACTTAACTTTCCCATCCCTTTCTTTCCTCCTCTGTCTACATCTCCATCCTTATGAGTCAGTTCTCACTTTATTTCACCCTCACTCCCTCTCTCGCACTCTGTCTCCCTGCACACATTTGCTCTATGATAAATAAAATATGAAGACCCAAAAAGGCAAATGTCCCCTGACCTTGTGATGCAGCATTGTGACAGTGCAGAATGAAACACAATGACAAACACTGGTGCATTTATATGCACTTAAAAATAATGTGATTATTCTCAGCTGTCAAAAGCAACATGGTCTCTGAAACATCATGTAAATGATAAACCCTTTTTGTTTTTATCAAGTTAATTGATTAAAGGGGAATTGGTTAACACAGCTGGATTTATGCTGGAGAAAAAATGATTTCATGGCTATTTCTACACTGAACAGAGATTCTAATAGGTTTTCACATGCATGACAAAAACCCATAAACAGGAAAAGTAACACTGAGTCAGAGTGAGGATATGTACTGTTGCTCATCCCTGTAACCAAAATGATTAAATCCATGGATGAGCTTAAAGTAAAATTTAAAGCAGAAAAGCCAATTTACATATTTCAGCCAATGTGTAATTTAGTTTTAAAGGTGAACTGCATGTTAAAAAAAAAAAAAAAAAACACACAAAAAATAGCCTGTCTATCCAGTTAACAGAACAAATACTAATTCCCCACACTACAAGTAAAATTATGCAATATTAAGCCCCTTAACTGATTTGAAACATGGTTGGGGACAGGAAGAACTCACATTACTCCCCAAATCAGTATAAGCTGAGGTTTTGGCTGTCCCTCATTTGTTGTGGATACAGATGTGTTATCTGATTTCCTGCTTGATTTCTCTCAGTAATCTGGTTTCCTATGTATATGATGTAAACAGACTTTGTGGAAGATGATGAGAAGATGATAAGAAAGGTGACATGCAGGGGTGTTGTATTACAAACAAGCCAAGGATGGAATTTTAGGAGATAAAGAAAAGACAGAAATGGAGAAGAATAAAGTCATGTGTCCACATTTTTTAATGGCATGATGGTGGCATTAACAAAAAATGGAATCCTGCCAAGAATTGTCATCATTTAGCTCATTTATCTCATATATCATATATACATCTTTTCTATTAAAAACAGGAATGCCAATTTAAACTCCCCCTTAAAAGTTTAGAGGTTGCCAGAACAGAGAATTTCCATGTAGACAAAATTTCTGGTAACAAAGGCAACTGTACAGACAGTAAGATTAAATACAGGCAAACACATTAAGGAATTCCATAGTTTTAGATAAAAGAAACCAGTTTCTGTATGTAAAATTGTATGCATCATTCTTGACTGATTTAGATAAAAGAGGAACCCCTGCTTTCACTTGGAATGGGGCAGATGCAATTAGGGAAGTGCTCATTGAGGAAGAGAGGAGTGGGGAAGAGAAATGTGGCAGTGAATGTGAAGGGGCCAAAGGTGTTGTGGGATAACAAAGGTGGGCAGGAAGGGCAGTGAAGGATTAGGAGAAAGCGCAGTGAGAGAGGGTAAGAGATCAATTGTGTGTGAACGGGACTAAAAAAAGCAGCTATGTAGCCCCAAAACATTCAGCTGGTGCTGTGGAAGACAGCTTGGGCTGACTCATGTGACTCTGGGAAGTCACAGATACAGTCCAGGCTTTGAGATGACTACCTTGCTGGGGTGTGATGGGGTCAAATGGGTGGTGGTGGCTGCGCTGGTAGAGGCTCTGGATGCTGTCAAGCATGCAGAAACGAGGCACGTTGGTGTGGTCGTAAGGGGCTTGGGGAGGAGGGTGATAAAGAGGTGGCCAAGTGAGCAGAAGGAGGAGTGTGGAGGATAAATGCCTGGAGACATATGGGGCAGGAAAAGTCATGGGAAGTGAGAAGGAAGCAGAACGATAAGTGAGATTTTATAGAAATTCCTCTGTACATGCTGACATTATTTTAATTTACAGTACAGTTGCTTTTATATTCCCAAATGCGGGCTTGTGTGTGCTTCTGCCTGATAGACAGGTTAGATTTTTGGGCGTGTCCTGCATTGCTCCCTTCTGTATCCTGTGCTTCTGCAAAGCTCCAGTGGGTCTTAACGGGACAGGTGTCTGCATACACTCAGTGATTCCTAAAGCACATAGATAGATCCTTAAAGGCCATCTCACCATCTGCTGATCAGACTCAATACATCTCAATTATTCATACCATGACAGACAGACAGGCAGTGGCTCCACAGCTGAAAGGAAGCACAGGAGGAAAGTGAAAAAGAGCAAAAAGTACTGCAGAAGGACAAAGAGGTTGATTGAATGTAGATAATAAGAATCAGTGTGAGATGGAAAGGAAAAGAGACAGAGGATGAGTGTGAAAAATGAGAGAGAGAGAGCAGTGGAGTGGAGGTGAACTCTGAACCTGCGGAGTCCGAGCTGAAATGGAATCAGAGGAGAAACAACAGTGAGTCATACTGGCTGTGTTTCAGCGGCCTGGTGAGGAGAGTGCCTCCATTACACACACACACACACACATATACACAAAGTAATGGAAACTGCACACATTTATATGAATTTATCCAGACGTGAGCACATGCACATGTTCACACATTCGCACATATAACTCTTTATATATTCGGCAGGTTCAAAACAAATTGACTGTGTGTGCACATTTGTACACATACACACACACACGCGCACACACACACACACGCACACACACGCACACAAACGCATAATAGACATTGTCATACCAGTAGGAGACTTGTTTCATTTTACCTCCACAGTTACTGAGTGTGATCTAGGTCTGTAGCCAGACAGCTGAATTTGTTCTCAGCTCAGACACAGACATCTCTGCTCAGCATGGCGACTAAAATGGTAAGACATCGAATCACTTAGTTCACTACGCGTTCGTGGCTTTGTGTCTCTGTTTGAATATGTACGCTATTTTGTTAGGCTGTTTTTCTCTAGAGCCACCCCAAAGTTATATTTTAGCTGTAAACGTTAGGCAGGATTTCATTTACATTTCAAAATGTATTTGAAGTAGACATGGCCAATACAGCAGCATCTGCATGTAGTGAAGAGATATCAGAGAATAACAGTATAGTACATATACTTACAATTATTAGGTTTTTTTTTTTTTTTTTAGCCTTACTCTATTTTCTATTTCTCTTTCTGAAATTAAATAAGCTGTGGCCACATCGATTATTGATTTCTTTCCTGTGTTTTTTTCCCTTCCATGTTTCACATCTGAGATTGCTCTTGGATTTACCAGGAACCAAGGACAATTTTTTGTCAGAAATAACAAAACCAGCAAAGTAAATCCAACTAGGACAAAAAAGAAAGGAGAAACAAGTCGATCTTTAATTTGGTATGAGTTGGAAGGAATGAGAAGGAGTGGCTGTAGGCTGAGTCTGTTTGTGTGTGGGAGTTACTGTATGTTACCCCAGTACCTGCACTACCTGCTATTTCAAATGTCCTAAAGAGCTAGAAGGAAAAAAAATAGCAGTAAATCCTTCCATTTTCCCCTTCCATCTCTTTACTCAAACTGTTTCCTTTTTACTCATATGTGTCCTTTTTCAGCTGTTTTTTCCTTGGTCTAGCTTAGCTGAACCCCCGCACATACCCCTTCGCTCCATCTCTGTGTCTTTTTCTGGAGGATTGGGTTGTCTGCTGGCAATGCTTTGCAGGATTATTTTTTTACACACACACACACACACACACATATTCACATGCAGGCAGGGGCCCTTTTGCACCCAAAATCCTTGATACCTTGCCATTCTCCTGTGCCCTGCTGACACTCTTTGCAGTTTGTCCCAGAATGGCCTCACCTTGGGTTACACAGACTGCAGGGTGATGGTTTTCAATCTTTCACTCCCCTTCTCACTCCTTTATCCCTTGTTATCACATTCCATTTTTGCACTTCATTTTGTACCTCTCATGGGCTCTAAATTATTTAAGCTCTTCCTCTTTACATCCCATCTGCTCCCTCTGTAGATTTCTCTCCATTTGCCCTTCTTCTTTCACTTTTAGACTTTTTCTTCTCTATACACACCTGTTGGTCTCCATGATTATGCTTACACAGTGATGGTGAATCATTTCGTCTTCCTTCCCATCATGCTCCACAATAAATCCATAAGGTGCCAGAGGCTGTCAGATTTTAATTAAATGCATAGCTCGGGGCTTTTTCACAGTGTGACTCAAGGTAATGTTGCTACTGGTAACTGAAAGCCCTGCTGAGACTGTGTCAGCATTTCTCTAACAGTACCTGAGTGGGTGTTACCAGGTGAGATAAAAGTCTTCAGAAAACAGTTTCAATCTGATTATTTCTGTCCCTTAAATAGCCAGACCTAATTAAGTCTTCAAAACCTTTTATTTCTATATTTTTAGGTCCTTTCATTCATTGCTAAAAACTATGTACATTTTTTTTTAAATTTTTCATTCACTTTTATACCTGCACAAATGACTATTTTCTCCTATTCTACTATTCAACACAATTGGCATTTTCCACTGCAGTTATAATAAACAAAAAATGTTTTTAAGCAAAATATTGTACTTTAATGATAAATGTAATACAAGTGTTATTAGTCATCCATTACACTTTTTTTTTGTATTTTAAACTTCAACAACTACTGTATGGCACACTTGTGATAGCTCCACCCTATACCAATCTTGGTGAATTAGGTGTAATAATTTTGTTGATCTTCTGTCAGAATGGTGAGACACTTAATGCATGTTTTTCTTCATGGTTGAAATAAAGTACACTGATTTTCATTGGAGCCTGCTGTTTTCACTGTAAATGGTAGAAACTGAATTTAGTAATACCAACAAAAGAGTGTTGTGTTTACTAGTAGCTCAATATAAAAAACATCTTCAGCCTAGCATTCTGTCTGCTACTTCAAAGCAAATGATGCATAATTGAAAATGCGACTGCTAATAATGATATAACAAAAGTTGGATGGAGGAGTGGGAGAGTAAGGTGGATTATTCTCTTCAGTGGTGCAGCATGATGCCACATTACCTGCTTCGCTTTCAGGATCTAAGAAAAAAGGTATTTCAAAGACATTTCGACCATGTAATGAGACCAAATTGCAAATAATGTGTCAACACAGTGTATTTTTCAGTATAAACACACATTTAGATTTAGAAGTTTTGTAAGAGCCACCATTACCAACAAAACAAAAAATCTTTGGATATTTCTATATATATTTTTTATATTCACTAGGATCAGCATGAACTCAAATGGTTTACATCTCAGTTCAATAGATGTATTGATTGGGAATGGGTGTGTCAGGGAACAGATATTGAGTGTCTCATTCTGATGCTTTTTGAGAGAGTTGCATTTGGGCTCTAACTCTGTGACTGTAATTGCAGAGTGGCTGCGATCTGGCAAGAATGGGAGTGTTTCAGGCAACACCATTTCCTCTCCATCCATCACATTCAGCCAGGCGGAACTAGCCCTCCGATGCCCCGCAAAATAATCATTCCCATGCAACTGGCCTGACACCAGCCCTCATTCAGTAACACGGCTGATCAGAAATGATAATGGCAATCATGCCACTGCATATTTTAGAGGTTGCAGTCTGTGTGTGTCTGTGTGTGTGATGTGTGAGATGAGGCGTAGCTTTCAGTATATGTGAATTTACAAGAAAATGTGTGCATGTGTCTCGAAGTTTGTAAGGGGAATGTAGCTGCAGTTTTTGTTAGCAAAGTAAACCAGCTGTTGCTTCATATGACCATTGAATCGACTTCGACAAACAGACCCAAAGGTCGAAATGCAAATATCCTCATTAAGTCAGAGGGATTCGAAACTGACTTTGGAAAGAAAATGCTATCTGGATTGTGATTATCGTCAGCAGTGAGCTTTGCAGAATGAGAAAAGCATCTTTGAGCAGGTGCATCAAGAGTTCAATCCGTATCTCAGCTTTTCATGCCCAGCTATAATCCACTGTCCTTCTGAGCCCTTGGCCTTTACAAATCTGTCAATATGAATTTCACCTGCATGTGTGCCATTCCTTTTTTCTTTTCTTCTCTTTTTTATAAGAAGGCAGCCTTTTATCTGCCTATTTTTTTTTCATGTCACTAATTATTAAAAAAATTCTATGAAAGTATACTATTATGAAGGTATACTTTCCCAGCCCCAGTGAAATGTTGTGTTGTCATGAATAACAAATAGGCTCATTATTGAAATGTCCATCCCAAGCCCGTAGTATGAAAAGCAATCTTCTGCTTCCCTACACCCACGTGTTTGAGTCCTGCAGTGATAGATGAACAGACAATTTCTAGGTAGAAAGTGCTCACAAATGTGCCAACCATTCCTCTTGGGCTTACAGATGTAAACACAACACCCCAGCCATACAGATGGATGAAACACTATATAAACACAAACTAGTCACAGATTTGAGGCAGTTGTCCAGGAAATGAGGCAGCCTTTTCTACTCAGTTTATTCTTTTGAAGGATACACTCAGATTGCATGTTTAAGATTAAAAGGGCACACAAAATGTGTCATTTGGCCATTGCCGCCTATAATATTTAATACATTTCATGGTGTTATAACCCATTGTCAGATTAGAGTAATGAGACTTTAGACGAGAATTCTAGAAACAGTTGCCAGGCGTTCATCTATTTGCAATGGTATTTTGTAGGCCTTTCTATGCCTTGGAGCTTTAAATGTGGAAATGAGCTGAGCTGCTCATCATCTGTTATCAGGATTTCTGAACATGTAGCTGTATGACCTGGTGCTGATGGATTTGAAAAGCAGTTTGTGAGTGTGACTCCACAGAGGATCAGACACCAGACTGGAGGTTAAAGATCAGCCCAGAAGATGCTTCTCTATTCATGTCATCCTTTAGTATGAGTTGACTTCAGTTGACCGATTAGCTAAAAATAGTCAAGACCTGTGTGTGTATTTAAGCCCCAGCCCACAACCAAACTTACTGCTGTGAAGTGTCTTGGCTTATATGTGCGATTGAGGGTAGAGTTACCGTACATCAGGACCGAAGTCATATTAGTCACACTTTATTCTTGATTTTCATTTTGCAGTGAACACTGCCCTTCTTCTACTGAATAGTCTCAGAAAAAAATGAGCCCAGGAACCATCCTCAGGAGCTAAAGCAGTAAACAGAGGTCCTTTATGTGCACTCTTGTTTGGTTTCCACGGCATAAAGTAATTGGAGACCTGTGGAGTTAGATTGCCAAAAATAATTGTTTCTCAAATAGTGATCGGCAGAGTTTTTTCTGGTTATTCTTTTACAGTGGTATACAACAGGACTGAAGCAATTAGAAAACAAACCTGAAGTTTGTTCAGTGGCTCGCTCAGTCACTTCTTTATATTACTCAGTATTATACCAGTTGAAAAATCTACTATTTAGCGTTGTTGGAAACTAAATAAACATGTCTAATTACTGTGTGAATGACGGCTGTAAACAAGCAGCTGTACGGCTTTATTTGACCAATTAGCAATGACCAACTCAAAATGTGCCCTGATTGTAAAGTACAACCTGCAGGCTGGGCTTTAGGCCACAGGAAGTACACCTTAGGAACTACTTTAAGATCGAGATTTTTTTTTTTTTTTTTTTTTTTTTGTTGAAAAGCAAGTGTACTTTTGGAAAAACCTCCAGATATGAGGCAGCCTTTTCTGACATTTAATACTACTTTCAGACCAGACCTATTCTCAGGAGGGTTTGTTATATCAGTATTAGGCCTGACTGGAATCTTGCAGTATACATACTAAGGCTCCTATCCTGTTCCCACCATGTCTGCTCCAAATCACTGATTAGTCAGCCCCGTTTCTGCTGTCATTATCCACAGGTCTTACAGCTGCATTTTCAAAGGTTGCTCCTCTTGGCTTGGTCGCTGACACTCTGCCTGTCCCCAGCTCAGTGTCGGATGCTGTATCCCTCAAGAGTAAGAATGTGGATGTGCAAGCTACTCGCTGTTATTTTAGCTTTGAAGGTAATGGCAAGAGATCTATATGATGAATGGCCATTATGAGGGCAAAGTATTGATGGTATTATGGCAGTGAACTGGGGCTGTCAGAAGGGGAGCATAAGCTTAAATATATTACTGTATCTCCTCCTTGATTCCTGTATTTTTTTTTCTTTTTTCTTTTTTTTTTTTTTATCCGTCTCGTTATTTGCTCTGCCCTCTTTTCTCCAGCTCAGCTAACTGTGACTGGTCGTTAACACACACATTAAGAGCTCTGTAAATCCATAGCTCCTCCATCTCTTTGCTTCTGGCCATAAAACAGAGCAGTCATAATGACACAGACAATGGCCACACCTGACATTTGGGGGCAAAGGAAGAGTGTCTCCTCTATTAGTTGCGGAAGCAAAGCTATTAGAGTGGAGCCAGCGTGTACATATGGTTGGTGTTAAAGTGAGTGTTGTGTGAAGAGGCTCGTAATATTTGTCTGGTGCTTCATCAGCAAGAAAGTTTATGCTCAGTGACACTGATAATGATAATATATATATATATATATATATATATATGGCGATGCAGAAATGTGTACAGTAAAACTAATTGAGAGAGAGCTGACTTTATAGAGACACATAAAAGACTCTCCTAAGTGATCAGCCTTGTCAGTCGTATATATACTAAATGCTAAAGCGCCGCATTCTTTTTGTTTTTACCATAACTTCATTTCATCAAGATGTAATCCACATCCTTTATTGCTCTGTGGTTTCTTACGTGACTGCCATAAAGAGAGTATTATCCCTTATCACCTGAACTGCAGCTCAGACAGATTACAGAGGTCTACAGCAGGAAAACATGGGGTGGTGTAGCATAAAGGAGGAAATACACTTGGAAATGTAAAGATAATCACATTCTGTCTCTCCCTGCTATCTTGTTCACCTTGAGCCAATATGAATGATACATGCCAACAACATACATATGCGCTTAAGACCGCAATGCACGGGCTAAATATACACAACACGGAACAGTGTTCAGTGTTCACATTTATTTTATAAACAAATCCATCAGGAGGAAATGGATGCAAAAAACCAGGGAATTCCATTATCAGTAAGGCGGGTGGTGATGATGCCTTCTCTTTTCTTACTACTCTGGCAAGGTCAGAGGGATGTCACGGAGTAGTGCAGGAGATAGATCTGATTTAAATGATGTAAAAGTTCTGTGGAAGAGCAAAGAAATAAAAATGGGAAACCTAAGAAGATTCTTGATGTGACTTTAGAGCATGTGCTGCTTACTCAGACTCTGTTTGTGCAGTGTGTGTCACATGCATTTTGTTGTCAGAACAGGGCAAATAAAAAAAATTTTTAAAAAGCTGCTTAAGAATGGATGTTAATGTTAATAAAAAGTAAATGAAAGTGTAATCAAATGTTTTGAGCCTACAGGAGTGTGGCATACAGCCTCAAACTCCTCAGGAGCAAAACAGTCAGTAAATCAATATGTGGTTGGTGAACCATCAAATTATAAACAGCGTGTTCTCAGAGTACACACACACAGACAGACACACACACACACACACACACACACACAGACACAAACAGCAAATGAATTGAACTAAAATGAGAGATTGTTTTGCAAAGTTTGATTTCTGTGAATTGCTTGTTGCACCAGCAGTAGTTTTGTCTTGAGCATAGTGGTGACTGAATATCTACTGAGGAGGAAATTTAAAAATTGTAGTTCATTATTACATGAACCAATGAATTTCTGGACAGATTTCAGATGGACGTTATCTGAGATGCCTCAGGCGCCTCTCTGTCATGAAAGATGGTGGTCATTTGGCTAGATGAGGGGCAGTGAGGACCCCCTTCTAGGCAGGAGCAGACGATTGCAGAGGAGCCTAGGGCTGGCTGTATTAATGAATAGGCAGTGCTGAAAGGGACAGGTTCCGGTAATGCTGATGAATGGTCATTACGAGCCAGAGATGAGAGAAGAGAGCAGAAGGGGAAGAAAGGAGAGGGGGTGAAGAGCAGTGTGGAGTGGGCACCGAGGGAGCAGTGGTGAAAAAAGACTTTAATTTGCACCTCAGATTTCTGTAAACCTGTTTATCATACCACAGGTCTCCTCCTTCCAGCTGCTCCTTGCCCCTACCTGACCCAGACCTTTTTTGTTTTGACCCCACCTGACTCAGAACTTGTTTTTCTCCAGATTGTTCCACATACCCTTTATAGCCAAGTAATTTAATCATCCACACTATGTTCATATTTGAACCCCATATTTGATGACAGTGTGTCCCATATATCTCAATCTTTTCCATCCATTGTTGGGTCTGTGCGTGGGGAGGTGATGTTTTCTATTCTGCATTAGCCTTGATTGAGCATGTGAGGCGTTAAAGGTCAAAAGAAAGAAGAAGCATCAAGAGATATTTACCCACAAAAAACATAAACTGACTCGAGACCCTCATTCCACTCTAGACCTCATTAAATTCCTTTCGCCTACAGCTGTTTGGACCATTGGTGGTGGTGGTGGTGGTGGTGGTGGTTGGGGGGGGGGGGGGGGCAGTTGGAGAAATAAATCTGTGAACCAGGCTGTTGCTTCAAATAGGAATATAAAGAATAGTGTTAGACAGTCAAAGTGATCTAAGAGTCACACACTCTCCAATCTACAAAGTATTCATTTCCAGTCAGTAGGGTTTTTATGTGACTATCATAATGTGTAGGGCCTTTATGTTTTCTCTCTCTCTCTCTCTCTCTCTCTCTCTCTCTCTCTCTCTCTCTCTCTCTCTCTGCTTTGCTGCTGTATGCCAAAGTATGACACAGGTTCACTAAAAACAGGATTACAAATTGAAATTGTTTATTTAAAATATCAGTAGACAGTCTGTCTCTTAACAATTTGAGCTTGGCCAGCTTTTGATCAGTTATTTAAAAACCGTCATCTGACAGCAAGCTTCTAGGCAAGCTTCTTATTTCAGTGATTTGTCTTCCCTCTTCTCAGCGATTCAAGCCAAATGTTAATGGCATGCTTTCATCATGATTTAGCACACAGAGTTAATACCACAAGAGGCTTCTGAAGCTCATCCAACATACTTTGTGGGTCACACCTGCAAGAAATGGACTGTAGTGTATTTCAATGCAGTCTGCATGCCTTTCTAACAAACTAGATTTTGGCTGCCATGTAGTGGTCCCCGTCTGTCTGTAGTGCATAATTTTGAATTTGTTACACACCATATTTTATAATGCGTCAACTCAGTGCCCAGCCGCGCTCAGCATAGGTGGCAAATAGTGGCACATCCAAAGTAATTACTGGGTTTGTGCTTTTACAGTGGCGCTACACATACTACAGCTGTTGAGCGTATTCAGGGGATAAGGCAACAAAGTGGTGTTTTTGCTGTTGCTGCACTCAAGAAATTGTTTATGATTCAGACAAAGAAAAATATTTGGGTATTCTCAATGGATGAATAAGCCCCACAGCTCAACAGTCTGATTCTTTCCTGTTAATCCAGGAAGAAGACTCAAATTTTGTACCATGGGGAGATTACTGAAATGTGTACAAATTCTCTGCAGCTCAAGCAGTCTTCATATTCTCTTTCAAAAAAGCGAGAAAGCACCACAGCCTTATCACAGATGATTACTAATCAACCGTGTGCAATCTTTTCTCTCTTTTTCTTTTTGTAGTGGGAGGAGGTGAGCGGCTATGATGAAAACCTCAACACCATCCGGACCTACCAGGTGTGTAATGTTTTTGAGCCCAGTCAAAACAACTGGCTCCTCACCACTTTCATTGATCGGCGTGGAGCACAGCGCATCTATGTGGAGATTCGATTCACAGTGCGCGATTGCAGCTCTATCCCAAATGTCCCTGGTTCCTGCAAGGAGACCTTTAATCTCTACTACTATGAAACTGATGCTGTCATTGCCACCAAAGGCACAGCGTTCTGGATGGAGGCTCCTTACCTCAAGGTGGACACAATTGCTGCAGATGAAAGCTTCTCACAGGTGGACTTTGGTGGGCGCCTGATGAAGGTTAACACAGAGGTGCGGAGCTTTGGCCCGCTGTCTAAAAATGGCTTCTACCTGGCCTTTCAGGACTATGGTGCCTGTATGTCTCTGCTGTCAGTCAGGGTGTTTTATAAGAAGTGCCCCAGTGTAGTCCAGAACTTTGCAATCTTTCCAGAGACTATGACAGGAGCTGAAAGCACCTCCCTGGTCATTGCCAGAGGGATCTGCATCCCAAACTCGGAGGAAGTAGATGTCCCTATAAAGCTTTACTGCAATGGAGATGGAGAGTGGATGGTTCCTATCGGCAGCTGCACGTGCAAGGCTGGGTTTGAACCTGACAATGGCAACGTATGTCGAGGTAAGTAAGAATATATTCATTCTACAGTTGCTGTTTGGGTGTGTTATTTGCAATAAACCTACTTGAATGAGTTCTTAGCTTTTCATTATGATTATTATCATAATCACTCTCTTATACAAATAATCAACTACTTAAAATAAATCACTTCATCACAGACAGGCGACATAAGTTTGTTCTATTTTAGACATGCATATAAGGCGTGAGTGTACAATGGATCACAGATTTTCTGCATCAGTAGAAGAGATGAATTGATTGTGTGTTATGTGTTTTGCTGAGCATGATGTACCATGCTTATTTTTTTAACACATCACCTCAAGCATACTAGAAAGGCACATAAGCATTGATTCTTAATCTGTAGCGAATGCCAGCCTTCTGTGCAGCCTACTTTACAGATGGCGAGAGGTTTGATTCTGCCTCAGTATGATGTGTGAAAGACTAAGTTCTAAAGAACAAATAATAACGAGAACCTAAAGACGAGGTTAATCTGGGTTTTTAGTTCATGGTGTCACTTTCTCTCTCTTTCTGTCTGTCCTCTAATGCACCTTTATGCTCTGCAGCCGGGTATTCACACTCAGACTCAAACACACACATACACACACAAAAAAGGAAATTTGCTCAAGGTGTCTGATGATAATATAAGTGGCTTGGGGCTCCCAGTGTGGTGCAGTATTGGTTGGCCTGCCTCTGGTGGTTAGCTGGAAAGTGTGCAGCACCTAGATAAGATTGATTGACGCACATCTCCTCTGATCAATAAACAGATATGACAGTGCCACATATCTACAAAGCACACTGTGTGTGACGGTGTCTACTGGATCCTTCTTACATTACTCTGTGTCCTATGCAAAACCAACCTACACAGTTCCATACACACCCAAACACACACTCACACACACAGTCCTTGGGGTGGAATGACTTTCAAATGAAAATGACAGAGCAAAGAGTCAGTTGACATTAGCTGGCTCATTACTTGAAAGCTTTTTTTTTCTTTCCTTATCTAAAACATAAACATGGAAAAAGATTTCGGTGCATTATGTGGAAGCTAATAATGTTCAGATGTCCAACCATTAGCATCAGATGTTTGCCTGCTTTTAATCTTTATTCTAAGTTGTCAAAGTAAATTACTTGAGTAATATTTAAAACAAGCTGTGTCTAATACAAAGTGTCAAAGTGAAAAGTCAGTTGACTATTTGAAAGCACTGTGATCTAAATGAGGTGCTATAATTACAGAAATATAACACGCTTTGTGATTTTGACACAGTTCATTGATTTACATTTCTTTTTTTAACATGTAACTCAAGTGACCAGGTTATCCTATTTAATATTTCAGAATATTAAAAAGGCTATATTTTCAAAATATATAAAATAAAACCGGGATGATCTGTGTTTTTCTTATTAAAATGTTCCCTTTTGGAATAAAACTACATTTTTTTATGATTAAAGTTACTATAATAAGATTATTTAATCCACGTAGTTCCATTTAGACTTTATATTGAATTTTGTGGTTGTATCCCACCAAAGCACAGGAATTATATAGCAACTAAGCCAAATAATCTTAGCATACCTCTAATGCAAATAAACTCAGGGGCTTTGATGGATAGGCATGCTTTGTCCTGAAAACTTGATGCTTAGTAATATCTTTATCATAACTTGCCCTCTAACACTGTTTTATTATGTCTGTGGCTAGTGCTTCCGAATCCAGAAAGTCTTCTCTAAAAGAGCAGAGATGTTATCTAAGTGCTAGGCCATAGTTACTGTAGTGCTAGACCAGACTACACAGTGGTATGCTTCTCAAATAGAATGATATCTGATTAGTCCAAGTTCGAATAGAGGCAGAAGCTGACAAACAAATGGATTTGCTGTGTCTAGAATGTTCTCTGGGGGAGCTGGATAAGCTGAGATACGGAGATGCTGCCTTTGTGTCGGAGCCAGCGCGAAGCATAATAAGACCCTTTGGGGAATGAACCAAACACAGAGTGATAGGAACACAAAAGCACACATGCTCATGCACTCAGTCAATTTCACGATCTCTGCGACTCTCTTTTTCACTGTACCTATCTTTATCTCTTACTCCTTTATAAACTGACCTTTATATTGCTAGCCACTGTGATTGGCCTATCATTATGTGTTTTTGGTGTTGCCAGGCTATTGAGTTTCTTCACTCTAGCCAAGCTTATTCTGTCAGCCCAGTGTCATGTCAGACTACCATAAACAGAACCCCCAGCAGTTATAAGGTTATTATTGCATGTGCGTGCGTGTGTGTGTGTGTGTGTGTGTGTAAATGCATACCCATACATGCAAATCTGTGTGTGCTTCAGGGCCATCATGGCATGAATGGGCCAGCAAATCCCATTCCCTCCCTCTCTTGTTTCCCCTCTCTATCTCATCTTTTCTGCCTCTTTAATTCCCTCTCTACCACTGTCCTCTTTCTCTCGTGTTCTGCTAGGAGAGCAGCTACAGAGGCAGTACGACAATAGAGGTATTAAGCAAATGTATATTGAGCTTGCCTGACTCATGCAGTCAATGTTATGCTTTTACACCCTTAATGCGCCATGAATAGGGCTACTGCTCCCTGAGAAATGCCTCTGTGAGCTCTTAGAGTGATGGGCCCTTTTACTGGCTTTCGTGACCCTAGTCCACATTGTCTGTGCCAGGCCCATCTCAGCGCACACAGTTTTTCATTTTCACAAGCGCTTAATCTGGATTGGAAGTCTCTCCATTGTAGAAATGATTTGAGAGCGGGGCCTCAGCCTGACAAAAGGGTTCATTTTTGGCTGCAGCTAGAGCCTCCTTTGCCCTATTCCTCCCTTCCCATTCTTCTATAACAGACCCCTAGCAGGAGAGACTAATTGTTGTATGGAGAGGAAGAGTGATGGGGTGTTGAGAGGATGTCCTGCTTAACACTGCCCCCAGTGGAATACAAATGTTACAAAGCTGACTGATTGTGAAATTCAGACATGACAGATATATACAGTACAGGAGAGGAGTAGAAGACCAATATTGCTTAAAAAAAAACAAAAAACATTTATCCCCCTCTCACAGTCTATTTATTATTTGATCTCAGTCAGAACAGATCCTGTGATGCCTGCTGATAGTAAAGTTTGGTTTGATTCCTCTTGGTTACAGTGCGTAAGACTTTGGAGCTGGCATGTGTAACAAACTCATAGTGAAGCTTTGAAGTGTAATGCTGTTGCCCTGGGCTACTTAGCTCCAGGGTCAAATGCGATTACACCCTTGATCTGTGCTAGCGCCTTCTGATCTGAAGGATTTCAATGTAAAGGGGTGTGTGCATGTGTGTGTTGGATAGTATGATCTGAATGTTGTGTGTCTGAAATGTCAGAAAGTTTTTTGTTAGAGAATCTGCATATATAAATTGACTTACATATCTATGGCATGTGTGTCTAATTCGCTGTACCATAAGCCTGTAGGATTTGTCTTTACATTGTGTGTGTGTGTGTGTGTGTGTGTGTGCGTGCGTGTGCGTGCTATCATGGTCTTCCTCTGCTAGGAGTGGGTTGTTAACTAATTAGTAGTGTTGTTGTCATGATATTAGTGCTTTGTTGGTGCGTCTCTCAAGCTGCAAAGCCTATTCTTTCTGTCTTCTGTCTCTGACTCTATCTCTCTCTCCCTGCTCACTGCCCTGGAACACCTTAATCCAGTGTGAAAGCAATTGGCTCTCTCAGATCTAATCAATAGAGGACCAGGGCAGCAAGCCAGGGGGAACATCTTTGGCCCCTGCTCAGCTACAATCAATTTAGAACCATCGATTCAGTGATTGAAATACAAAGACCAGATGCGCTGGACCATACAGGTGCTTTAGTGATTGGGTGTGCCAACATGTTATATATCTCCCATGTGTGCATTTCTCTGTATTTATGTGTGTCTGTTTGTGCGTGGGTTCGTACTTGCTCGTGTACTGTATGTGTGTTTGAGTGAGTATGTGTGCAAATTTCTTCGTGTGTGTATATGGATAGTATGATTTATTTTCAAGCCATCTGTAGTAAAGTGGGAATGGCATTTAATCTAGCACCACTGAGACGGAGCCAAGGAAAAAAAAAATCACTCCTAATCCAATATGTCCTGCCCTGGGAAGGTGTGTTTTCAAAGGTTGGGTGTGTTAAGTTCGCCTATACATTGTGTGCACCTAAGGGTTTCCTACAGCACTCACCATTAGGATCTGCTAGTTTGGACTGCATGTGTACACCCCATGTGTTGATGCATAAATCATACAGTGCATATTTTTGGATGTATTGCCATACAGATTGTAAAAGGGCCAGTTTACCAGCAAAGAACATACATAACACATACAGAGATGTGTGATTTTTCTGTGTCATTTTCACATGTATATTTGTGTTGTATAAATGGTGTTAGACCATATAACGTTTACTCTTTGTGCATTCATTTGGGCAATTTCTTGCTATGCAGTTACAGGCTTGTGGTCCATATATTATGTGTCTGTGTGTATAATTTTATTTGATGTAAGTTCCAGTTGTACTGAATGTGAACACTATAAATGAGCATGCGTCATCACCTTCAGTAGCACAGCATCAGTAAATGAAGCATTCACTATTTGTTTTGAAGCTGCTATCTTTACACCAACTGTACCACGGCGTATATATGTGGTGCTGTTCTGTGTATATTTGTGATAGTTTAACTTTTGATATAAGAAACTATGCTCAGAAAATGTGACTGTGACCAGTAAAGTGATAAACCTGAAAAGATTTAATATCTAACTTCATCTAGATAGAATAAATCAAGTTGCCACATTTGCACACTTTGGTCCTTAAAAGTGATTTTAGAGAGTGCATGTTGATTTATTAAATGATTAATGGGGTACATCAGAAATCAAATCTCATTTCTCTCATTTCTCCCCTTATACAGTACAGGTTCACATCATCTCTCCTTTAAACACACACAAGCGCACACTTGTGCTCCAGTATCTTGGTAGACCTTACCCTCGTTTTAATGGCTTTCTGCCATTTATACAGTTAATCCAGTTTCCCAGTTGGTCATTTTGTGTGTTTCCTCCCTAATTCTCTGCTGGACAAGGTGTTGATGTCTTTCACAAAGTCCACAATGTCACAAGGCCTAATGAGAATGTATTACACACAAGCTTAGGTCAGCCACACATACATGGTTTACTGAGCACTTTCACTGACACTGTCAATGACCCTAGAACAGAGCAGCAAAGCTCCTTCACAAACTTTTTGGAAATGTCCATTTACCCTAACCTTAAACTTGATAAGAACTCAGTGTAAGACTGAGTATAGAAAATGAAAAACACCACACAATAATTTCAGTTATTTATGCAGAATTTAATGTGTTGTCAAAATTGTGGTAATCCTGAACAATGAAAAATTATATGTTTATAGGACTGTAATTATTACACACAGTCAGAGTAACACAGTGTTAAAACAGCTCCCTGTAAAATCTCCTTTGATGCTCAGAGATCTCCACCTTCTACTTCCACATTCCAGCTGCTCTGATGGCTGTTTTGTTAAAGTCCAGCTATATAGTCATCTGTCAATATCAGTGTAACACTGTCCATCATTCATATTTCATCCAAATGAATGACTTCCGGCCTCCATCAATCTGACAATGCATGAAGATGTGCATGCAGCATATGATGTCCCACATGGATGCATCCCCTTTTAGCCACACACACAAACACATACGCAATCACACATAAATAACACGTTTGCCAGTTTCATAGCTCAGGGCATATTGACTAAGGCTGGCCGATAAAGGTCACCGCTGTCCTGATTTAGACAGGTTGGGTGGGGGCTGTGGTTCACCATCTCTGTCACATACACACACACACACACACACACACATTTTCTGTCGTTTAGTGCATGTCTGGTTGGAAGGGGATACAGCTTACTGATAAGGTTGTATAGCGGTCATGTGGATGCAAATATGACATGAATATAGATGTGCTGTGGGCCTGGTTACTTTTAGAGGGTTTTAAGACTGAAGGTGTATTGCATACCAAGGAATGGGGTAAACCTCATTTATGCTATGCAATAGGACACTTGATGAACACATCTGTTTATGTTTGTACAATAGCAAAATATATTTCCATGCACATCATTCATCCATTGAGGTTTTCTGGTCATGCCTCAGCCTGATGTCAACAGAATCGTTGTTTTTGTATGTATAAAAGCACACCCATCCTGAGCCGTGAATGGAGCTGTCTCCGCTGGGCAGGACAGATTCATAGTTGGGCTAAACAGCATTTATTATCCATCCTTTGTAATTCCCTTTTGCCTATTGTCAGCCTTAGAAATAATAGCTTGGCCGTCACTTAGTATGCAATGAGAAATGGCTGCTTTGCACAACACACATATTGTGGGACTCTGCCACCGACAATTTGAGTGACAAGATGCACTCCTGAGTGCTTTCTCACTTTGTTTTGCTTTCACTTGCCCACTTCTCTGTCTCTCCCTTTCTCGCTCTGTTTCCTTGCTCTGGTCACTTTTCCTCTCCCACGCTTCTCACATAATTTGTGCTTTCTCTTTTGATGCAGAGCATTTTACCATTACTTCCCATTAGGCATAATAGCAGCAGAGGTGATGAACAGCAGATATGCTAGTAGAGGTAGAGAAACTATCTCGTTGGTGAATGCATAATTGCATTGATGTAGCTGTTTTTGTGGTAGCTGATATCATCATAGTCTCAGGGTACAGTCCTGGTGACCTCACCTTCACTGTGTTGCTCACACCACCTCTCTCCTCTTCGATCTTCAACCCAACCCATCCACCTATGTCTGTCATCAGTGACGCAGCCTACAGCCTGAGGGTAGGCTTAATGCTCACTATTGGACTTCGAAAAGGCACCAAAGTTTTGCCTCACCTTTCTATTCTTGCCAGCTGTCTCTAAATCCACCCTGCCACTAACCACTGTCCACCTACTGTGCCTGCCTCTTTACCAAGGGTGAAAATGTCTGTATTAACATGACAGAGTGCAGACACTTGCTCATGCCCACGTCTATGTGGTAATGGTGTTTTCCAAAGGGATGGAAGAGTCTCCCATGGTTTCTCAGATTGTGAAGAGAAGAGTAGCTGTGTTCAGCTGTGCAGTTCTGTCATGAATGCTTGTCTTTGCCAGAATATTTTGGTGTAAACATTGTGTTATGTACGCTCAATTAGGAATCAAATTAGGAAATGGTAAACAGTGAAGGGACCTTTGTTTTCCAGTTGTTTTATCATTCTCCTCTGCTACGTTGAGATGTGCATAATTACTCATCCCGCTTCACAGGCCTCTACACTCATTAGTGGGGCCTCAACCCTGAACCAGGGGGCTTGGTATTTTAGGATACATGAGTATTTTTAAGCTATTGTTAAGCCTTGCTAGAACAATTCTCAAAACATTACAGCATTAAATTGACTGGTGAGGAATTAATATACATTTCTGTGAATAGGGCTTTTCAATTAGATTGGGATGAAGGCAACATAATTATCATTGTATTAGCATCAGACTCTCTTTTTGACTGTGCATCCATCGGCACATATAAATTAAAAATATGGTTTAAATTCCTCTTACAGTAATGTATGTCTAGTTCTTTAAACTATTTCCCAAATGAGTTGCTTTTGACACCTTGTCTATTAAAAAACATTATATAAAGCATAAAGTATAAAGCAACTTTAACAGATAAATGTGTTGAATAATATTGGATCAAATCTAAATAGAGGAACATATCACAGATCCTCTCTAACATCACAAATGATTTAGTGCATTTCCTTTTATAAATGTTGTCATGAATAAATACCAAAAACCGCTGTGTTTTTATAACATACATGAGCTTTAATTGTGAAATGGTATGAAAAGATATGTGTATCCAAGAAAATAGAGCCCTCCTGAGGCTGGGTCCTCCTGAGTGTCTTATCTTCTAGCACAGAAACAGTATCTCTGCAACATAAGCACACAGGTTTCATACCAGCTCTGTTGACTCACTGTATCTGTTTGGCTGATATTTTGGAGTCAGATTTGTAGGCACCAGCAGGTAGGTTGTTTACTTGCTGCGCAGCAATCTCTTTGTTATTTAGAGTTTACTTTTGGATTGCAAAACAGGACAACTGTCAAGATCCTTTTCAGTCCAAAATAAAACCTGAGAGTGGTTTCTATTTTATATTTGTGTTTTGCTTTAATGTTAAGCAATTTAGCAATTTAGCAGAAACTCCTGAACCTCCATAGAGTTATACATTGAGATGTAAAATATTCTCTCACTTATGAACCAGACCTATAATTTGTTTTGAAGCTGCTACTCATAGCACTTACGTAACTTAATTATATTATTCACCAGCTGTCTTTTTGTAATAATTGAAGCACAATTGTTTTGATCGAATCAGAACAACAAAGCATATCAGCTAGATGAAGATTCGCTTTGATCATAAATGGCAAAACATGTTTTTCTTCTCAAACCACTTACCTACACACTTTATCATTTTCTTTTGTTGTAATGACAAAGTATATGCCATCTAAAGTATATGCTATAACAACACTGCATGAGTAAAAGGTACATCCATAATTTAAAAAATCATTTAAAAAATCTTTGTTCGCATCCACTTTAATTTTCAGTTACACATACAGATATAGGATCCCTGTGTCAATAGATGACTAGACTGACTGATTAAAAACCCAACTCTTGTTAAATTTCATTCAATAATTTCTTTGTGTTTTTAGTCACTGTCTAATTGCTGTCTAATATAAACAGCAAAAGGTGTATATTGGATGAGCAAGCTTTTCTCTTCATAATTCCTTCCTTGAATATTGGTATTCCACAGTTTCTAATCAGGTTAAGCTCTCCTCATGTCTGAGCCATGTGCATGGGTAAAAAAAAAAACGTTGGAAGGTAATAAATGTTATAGATATTGTTGATCAGAGCAACAGCCAATGAGTAAAAAGAGCAAGAGTGGGCATCTTTAGCTAACTGCTATAGATTAATTGATCTAACCATGAAGTTAATGAGCTAGATCCCTTTTAAAAGAGACAAGTGCTGAGACAGAGGAAGCTAATGGTCTCTTACAACTTGGAGTGGTAAGGAAGAGAACCCTATTTATCTTGGAACATATACTTTATTCACCATCTGACAGAATCGCAAGGTAATTGACAGGGCCTATAACTGCTGATTTTATTGTCTTATTCTCATCATCTTTCTTTGCACGTCATGAGCCACAGACAGCCCAATACACGACGACTGATTTCTGGTTATAAAACCTAGATAGCTGAATAGACATTTTCTGTGAGAGCATTTGCAAACAGGATTTGATATGCCAGTAAAGTTGGTGAACATCCATCACATTAATGTATCTAAATTGATAATAAAGGTGACTTTTGCGACGCCAGTTTGTTAGCTGTGTAATGCTTTACTCAAATTAATATCAATAATAATATTGTAATCAAGCCCTGACAGTAAGATTATGCTTGTTTCAACCCTCCTAAAGTTATTTTTGCACCTCCTAGTTTTTTCTCTGTTAGTTGGCAGTGGGATTTGACCCTGTCCAGTACACTGTTAGGTTCTGGTTACAGTGTAGATTATAGTGCAAGCATATTACAGCCTGCTGAGCAGCGATATGTTTCAGACGAAGGTTTTCTCTACTACCTTGCCAGCCAGAGATGGATTGGCACGCTGGAGTTTGCCTCCTTGTCGTCTGTATCTCGTTCCCCTACTCCTCTCTGACTCCTCCTCTATCTGAAGGATATGTTCACTGCCTTGGCACATAGCGTCATCTTCCTGGAAATAAAATTGACCTGGGCAAATGTGCCAGGCACGGTAGAGAACAGCCAACTGCCAATGCAGCACCCAGTTCCACAGCTATATAGCATACAGGTACACAGACACAGACACACACACACACACACATATATATGCACATGCACATACACAACTCATGCATGCACTTTCACTAAGCCAGATTTCCCAGTCGGCTGGTCTGTCATTGGCCGGCTGTTCAAAGGGAAAGTGCAGGCCAAAAAAATACTGGCTGTGAGGTTACCATGGTAACAGCCTGCCCAAGGGCGTGGGCTGTCTGCTAAATTGTTTGCTGGTTTGTTAACACACACACACACACACACACACACACACACACACACACACAGACACACACACACACATACACACGTGCACACACCGATTAGATAGATTTTAAAGAATGTGTCTTCCTGTATTTATTGTCTAGCAGACACCTGCTATGTTCATTAGCATTAACAGACTGTTAGATTCACATCTGTATGTTAAGCAAACAGCCTGTTGTAAAGAAACACACACAGGCTTGTTTGTTTTCTTTAACTGGACACTGTCTCATCTTGTAGTTGTTTTATGGCTACACTGCCCTCTATTGAATCCATTCAGATACAATAACATCTTTACATGCATACAGGGGGTAAAACTGCTATTAGTTACTCAATAGTTGGACATCATTAGGTGTCAAAAATGAATACTTCAATAATGACTTGGCTGTTTTCTCGTTTCCTTCTCCCAATGTGATCTTTGTGGATGTTTCATCTCTCTTCTGATACACCACTGCACAGCAATAAAACTGCGTGGAGTTTCAAAGCCAGCCTAATTGGAGAATATCTCAGCTTTCTCCCAGGGGTTTTAAGTATTGTTCACCGGGATTTCTGCAGTGTCAGACATTGCTGTATTAGCTACTTGTGAGAGAGCAAGTATGTCAAGATGAGCAGTGTTTGGTGAAGAGCAAAATTTGTAAGTCTTGTGTGTGGGTGAGTTTGTGTGCACATGGGTGGTGGTGGGTGTAGTTGTGTGTTTAGGCTTGGAAGAGAGGCTCTGACAGGGCCAGAATGGACAGATGATTAATGATCGGGGGGAGTGTTCTCTGGGAAGGACTCGTCAGTGCAGCAGATCTTAACAAAAGCAGATGAGGTATGCTCCAAGTGCTGCACTCTTTCAACCATCCCTTTATTCCTGAAGAAAGA